>NC_074727.1:26586841-27289341 GCF_947242115.1 Biomphalaria glabrata
GGAATTGATGTAACCTTCTTTACAACACTAACGCTATGTTGAAGTGAAAAGTGCACAAAGTTACAAAGTCCATGTTTTACCCTATAACTTCGCATCACCTGATGTTTGGTTCTCAAGCCACAAGGGATATAATAACTGCAATATTAAATGTCTGAACGTAACCATTTGAGAAATTACACTGCAAAGACTTTCTTCCAAGACTATAATAGGTCAATAGTTTTACACAAAAGATGCAATGTAAAACGACATGACATGAGCTGCGGATTTTCTAAACCATTTTCTGTTGTAATCACTATGTACAGTGACATTTAGAACTAACAGAACTTAAAAGCAACTCGTTGGATTGGTAGTCATTTCCCAATCACTTGATCATTTTTGCCATTACAAAAATGTTTCCAAAATGAGTTTGAGTAAATATCTTTACCAAATCATTCAACCGAGTGAGGCTCAGTCACCTAGTACTAATATATATACAAGCCAAAAAGTTATACCATAGAACACAAAATAGTTCATTTTTCATTTCTCTTTACATCAGAAAGATTTTATTCAATAATTTAATTGCCAAGTGAAACAAAAGAATTCTTGTGACTGTTATTGTGATCAGTATCTTGTAGGGTAAAATATTATAATCCTGTCCCAGAGGGTGTTTTTCTTATACATAAAATCTTTTTAGCTTTTATAATATTATTCTCAAATAGGTGTCTGAGTGTGGTTTGTTTGATCTTGCAATTAGGATTTCATAAAGTTTATTTACTTTTTTACAAAGCTTATATCAACTCAATCTGTCTGTATGGCCAAAATGTTATTTCTCTGTGTTGCATTTTAGTCTTCTTTATAACAAAATACAAAAACAGTTGTGGGTATAGTGGGTGAAGAAACCTTTTTATCAAATCTAGTTTGTCTCAAGTTCAACCTTTCCAGGCTAATTATTGGCTCTAGTAAAGAGGGTGGTCACACTTTTTCTATGGAGGGCCACATTCCAATGTTTGCTTGTATGGCTGGCTGCATAACTATATTATGTTCACTTATAATTTCTGAGGCATTTTATGTCTTGGGAGACAATCTTCAGTTTGCAACTTCTGATGTGACTAAAGAGGCTAATCCTTAATACACAATTGTGCTCACAGGCTAGGCATCTGGTATCAACTTCTGATGTGACTAAAGAGGCCAATCCTTAATACACAACTGTACTGACATGTTAGGCATCTGTTATGAGCTTCTGATGTGACTAAAGAGGCCAATCCTTAATACACAACTGTGCTCACAAGCCAGGCATCTGGTATCACATTTCCTGTAATGCTAGCAGAATGCACTTGTGCATTTTTTTTTCAGTTTCTCCACAATAGGAAGACTGTATTGTAATAACTTAAGTGAGGCAACTCAACGAGGACATAGACGTTTATTTACACGGAGACATGACAAACACAAAGGGGCATCTGCCTTGAGCATAGCGTCTCCATATTGGCTCTCTACTTGGGCGGAAATCGTTAGACTCTTATGTCAATATCCGACTTGTCTGGTCACTGATAGTGCGCACCTTCTTTCTGCACTATCTTGGATGGCGGTGCGCATGGCAAAGTCATAACATTGCCCTCGTCTTAGCACTTTTCGTCCCGAAAAGAAACACTGCAGCTGAGATTTGACAGTTCAGGTGGAGGTCGATCAGTGGGAGCCACAGGCGGCAGGGAGCGTGTTCCCCACAAAGCCATCCGCATTGTTTTCCTCCAGTGCCGCTTTCTCTTTCTCCAGTTGACCAGGCTGTTGTTGCGATGATGACGTGGCCGTTTGCCACACAAAGAGATAGTGTCGAGCACTGCTTTCTTCAGCACAGCCGTTGATCGGACACGCTGTCTCAGCAGACCTTCCCGACAGACTCCTCTCAAGGGAGCTGCAGGTTCACATGCAGCCACGTTGCAAACAAAGTCCAATGCACCGCAGTCATCCTCAGACAACAGTCTTATGTCCAGAAGATAAATCTCTTCAGGTTCAAGTGGAAAATGTCTTCCTCTTGACAGCTCAGATTTAGAGTGGTTTGATTGACATTCATCTATGCCAATGTCGATGATGATGGTAGAAGTACATATGCCCTGTTGGTGGTTTTCTTGGCATCTAAATTCTATGTGTGATGCACCGCACGTACAGTTCATGCTAAACTTCTGGATGCAGTTGTCAAGCTTCGAATTTCCCTCGTGAGCACCGACAGATAGGCAGAGGTCTTTAAGGTCCATAGCAACAGGCTTGAACGCAGACCCAACGTTGTCTTGCTCCGTCCGGCTCATTAAGGTACTGGTAACAGGTACAACAGGAACAAACGCTTCAGGCACATAACAGACTTCAGTTAAGGTACTGGTAACAGGTACAACAGGAACAAACGCTTCAGGCACGTAACAGTCTTCAGTTTCTTCATTTGTCTCTTTTCGTTCGATTTAGTACATCTCGTTGAGATCATCACAGCAATCGTTGTCACGTTTCTCGTCTTGAAAGTCACAACCACAAGACTTGCCCACAACACAGACGGCGCTCCAATTCCCAGCGTCTCCGTCACCACTGTTTGTGCAGCCACAGTCTTGACCACGCAACTTCTTTACCAACGAGTCTACAGGCAACTGCTCCTTTACCAACGAGTCTACTCGAGACACCATTTTATCTACCTTTTTCCCCATACTGTTAATTTGTTCACACATTGCATCAATACCTTCATTTATCTTGCCAATAAGCTCATAAATCTCCGGTTCAATTTCAAATAGGTAGGTCTCCGGATCTTCGTCTTCATCAATCAAGGCTTGCCGGAGACAAGCTGTAAGCACCTCCTTGGTACCACCAATTATCTTATATCGGTTACGAAGTTCCTTCCTAAGCTCTCTAACCGAGAATTGGTCTAATTGTTTCAAAGCTGCCATTGTAAATCCTACCTCCTCTCGTTGAGTTGCCTATAATCCCATTTCTGACACCAATTGTAATAACTTAAGTGAGGCAACTCAACGAGGACATAGACGTTTATTTACACGGAGACATGACAAACACAAAGGGCATCTGCCTTGAGCATAACGTCTCCATATTGGCTCTCTACTTGGGCGGAAATCGTTAGTCTCTTATGTCAATATCCGACTTGTCTGGTCACTGATAGTGCGCACCTTCTTTCTGCACTATCTTGGATGGCGGTGCGCATGGCAAAGTCATAACAGTATGCATCTTTATCAAACTTATCTCTCAAACTTTAAAAAGAATGTCAAGAGATGGTGTCAAGCTGCTTTTGAATTCAAGACTGTTGACAAACTAGAAACATGCAGCATATAGCCAGCCGAGGGGAATCATTGAAAACACACCAACAGGGGTGGGGGGAGATAATAAGGTGATTGCTTATAGTAGGATAATAATGAGGCAACTATATTTCATAACTGTGAATGAGCCTACAGCTCAGCACCAAAATAAATGTAGATGAGTAGACAATATATTTCTTATTCAATGTATAAGTACAGAGTCTAGTTAATGTATAAAAATGATTACCCAAGTTGATATATAAAAACGTTTTTACTATTATCTTAATATGTAAGCAGCCAAGGTCAAAAGTTGACCTAAGTGTACAGCCAAAGTGTGGAACCAAAAGAAAATCAATAACTTGAATGTTACAATTCCTAAAGAAAAGAAACAGAACATGTCAACTACAACTCACGTTCTGGAGCTAAGTGAACCAAGTTTTCTGAAACCATTCAACACAACAAGATCATGCAAATGTTAAGCTTAACATAAAGATTCATCTTAAAGGTATACAATGGGTATAAATAAAATACCTTGGATTTTTCACCAATTGCATTAAAAAAATCTAAAAAATGGAAACAAAGAACTGCCTTTGATAATCCAATGATGTGCATTAATTGACAAGACACTTTTCCGATCTGATTATATAAGCATAGTCTCATCTTCCAACTACAGAAATATTGCTATGGAATTCTTTCCTAAAATAATTTAAACATGGGACAGGTTTTATGATTCAGCTTAGCAAAACCAGTGACTTCTAACAGTTTCATTGAAACATGATTTGTGTAAGGAACATGTTGACAATCCCACTACCACTACGTTTATATAAGCACAATGTGTTTTTTTCAGGCTGGTGGGGTTATACATTCTGTTGGTTCAACTCAATTTTGCTATAGAAAACAATCTTCTATTTGTTTCCCTTTAAAATGTTTGAAAAGCTGGTCAGTAAAATTGTAATTTTGTGCAGTGTGTGAACGCTGCAGAGGCTGAGTGCTAAAGTGCTGAAAGGGATCTTTACTTTTTTTTACTTTAAATGAAAGCTGAATAGTCTTCAAAGTCTAACAGAATATTTTATTAAATCATAAATAGAATTTTTTTGACATATATGGTTAAATTCTTGAAAGTATAACTCATTTTTCTGTAATGCGACCCCTGCCTATAAACATTGGGACTTTCAAGTCAACTATAGTTTAAAAAGCTATTTCACATGATATTTCAACATTGTTGGACAAGTTTTAAAAAAACTGATATAATTTTCTTCTTTTCAGAATTCTCAAATTTTACACTAGAGTTGTAGATTTGCTAAGCTTCTGGTAATCCTGTATAATATATTTTTGAAGAAAGAAGATTTTGACTGAATGAAGCTGAAACTAAAATTTGTTGGAGGATTAACAGTGAGTCTTTGACTTGTCTACATGTTTACATGTGTATAGGACATATTGACAATGTATGTATATTTGTCTACAAAGTCCTTCAATGAACACTTGTGCACATGACATATTGACAATGTATGTATATTTGTCTACAAAGTCCTTCAATGAACACTTGTGCACATGACATATTGACAATGTATGTATATTTGTCTACAAAGTCCTTCAATGAACACTTGTGCACATGACATATTGACAATGTATGTATATTTGTCTACAAAGTCCTTCAATGAACACTTGTGCACATGACATATTGACAATGTATGTATATTTGTCTACAAAGTCCTTCAATGAACACTTGTGCACATGACATATTGACAATGTATGTATATTTGTCTACAAAGTCCTTCAATGAACACTTGTGCACATGACATATTGACAATGTATGTATATTTGTCTACAAAGTCCTTCAATGAACACTTGTGCACATGACATATTGACAATGTATGTATATTTGTCTACAAAGTCCTTCAATGAACACTTGTGCACATGACATATTGACAATGTATGTATATTTGTCTACAAAGTCCTTCAATGAACACTTGTGCACATGACATATTGACAATGTATGTATATTTGTCTACAAAGTCCTTCAATGAACACTTGTGCACATGACATATTGACAATGTATGTATATTTGTCTACAAAGTCCTTCAATGAACACTTGTGCACATGACATATTGACAATGTATGTATATTTGTCTACAAAGTCCTTCAATGAACATTTGTGCACATTTGTATGTATATTTGTCTACAAAGTCCTTCAATGAACACTTGTGCACAGGACATATTGACAATGTATGTATATTTGTCTACAAAGTCCTTCAATGAACACTTGTGCACATGACATATTGAATATGTATGTATATTTGTCTACAAAGTCCTTAAATGAGCACTTGTGCACAGGATTTAGGCTTCCAGACAGAAACAAAGTCACTCATATATATTACTAGCCATATGTTACCCGGTTTCAAAGGTTGTCATGGCCAGGGGTGTCAATGGGGTTAAGCTCCCATTGTCTATAAAGTACTCCTAATGGCATGCGTCTCAAATAGCCTCTGACAACTAAGTCCAGCACCTGGCCTGCTCGTGTGGCTTAGATATTAAGCCCGGCGAAACTGCTCTTACTAACAGGTGAAGGGGTGAAGGCGGATACCTGGCCCCACAAAAACGAGAGCTTCGGGCAGATGGAGCTCGTCAGCCTAGTAAGGCAGTTCATCTAGGAGAGGGGTACTCTGACTTCAAACCCCCGCTGCCTTGCGGTACTGAGGCTTCAGGAGACAACCTCGAGGAGAAATCAGGAGTGAAGCCCCTTAGGCGTTGGGAGTATCAGCTACGAAATTCCCTCCGGCAGCTTCTGCAACTGAGTTGGTGCCAAATGTAATGCGATGCGTTCCTTTGGATCACATCAGCAAGGTCGAGAGAGGGATCATGACGCATGGGCCACCCATGACCCCTTTATCCAAGGCCCAGGAATGCGCCCCGGAGAGGAAACTCTGGTGCTGCTGCAAAGCGGCTAAAACAACACGGGAGACAACAGTTACGGGTTATAAGTCCAACTTGATTGGCGTAATGTATGGACGCCACGGGTTGTCTCTGACGGTGGGAGAGGTCTTCGCGCCTCACTGATCAGCTACCGCCCGTCTCAACCTGGGCAGCCCCCAGTCAGTTAGGTGCTGATCCGCCACAGCCTGCCTGCTCTAATGGGTGCTTAGAGCTTAGTTTAAAACGACAAGTAGGCTGGAAACTTGCACCAAGCAACAAAAGAAGAAAAATTAAACTGAAAAAGAAAATCCCTGTCATGCGACTGGCCACTTGGAATGTCAGGACAATGTGTCCTGGTCTCACTGATAATCTAAGGCAGATCGAGGAAGACGGCAGTTATAAACAACGAGCTAAAAAGGCTACATATTGACATTGCAGCCCTGCAAGAAACCCGACTGGCCGAAAACGGCATGCTCCGCGAGACTGACTACACTTTCTTTTGGAAAGGGAAAGCACAGGACTCGAATACATGGTGTGGGCTTTGCTGTCAAGAACAGTCTTCTTCCCATGATAGTCCCTCCAGTTGGTGGCTCGGAACGGCTACTAAGCATAAATATGATGACAGCATCTGGAAAAGTCACTCTAATTAGTGCCTATGCCCCCACACTATGCTCGCTTCAGGAGGACAAAGACAAGTTCTATGAAGACCTCAAAGAAGCCATTGCAAACATTCCTCAAAAAGAACATATGATCCTTCTAGGTGACTTCAATGCCAGAGTAGGATCAGATCACACTACCTGGCCAAGCTGTCTTGGGCTTTTTGGAATCGGAAAGATGAATGAGAACGGACAAAGACTGCTTGAATTCTGCACATACCATAAGCTCTGCATTACCAACACATACTTCAGGACAAAACCACAGCACTGTGTCTCGTGGAGGCACCCTAGGTCTGGGCACTGGCACCAGCTGGATATGATACTGACACGAAAAAAGGACATTGGAAATATACTGCTGACACGTAGCTACCAAAGGGCGGATTGTGATACTGATCATACTTTAGTGTCCTGCCGGACAAGACTGCTGCCAACTAAGATCCACACTTCACAGGGAAAAAGAAAATCACGCCTGAATACTACTAGCACAAAAAATCCTGATCTTTGCACCGAATTTGAGAACAAATTAGAGGAAGCTTTTAAAAACTTCTCTGTGACTGAGGTAGAAAAAAGCTGGACGTTTATGCGTGATACAATCTACCAAACATCATCACTGGTCTTTGGAAACAAAACCAAGAAAAGCGAAGACTGGTTTGAAGCTAGTCTACCAGAAATGGAAACTGCCACTACGAACAAAAGAGCAGCCATGCTAATCTACAAGAAGGATCCCACCCCAAGCAACTTAAAAAGGCTCAGAGCTGCACGTAACAATGCCCAAAGAGTAGCGAGACAATGTGCTAACAAATACTGGCAGGAGCTATGCGAAGATATTCAATCTTGTGCCGACTGTGGTAACATAAGAGGACTATATGAGGGCATGAGAAAAGCCTTTGGACCTCACACCAGCAAGTGTGCTCCGCTCAAGTCAAAAGATGGCTCAATCATCAGCGATCGTGCGCTGCAAATGGAACGATGGGTAGAACACTATGCAGAACTCTATCAGATTGAAAACGCCATCTCACCAAATGCTGTTTCCAACTTCCCATCACTTCCAGTTTTGACAGAATTAGACGAAACGCCCTCAGTAAAGGAGCTGAGCATTGCCATTGACATGCTTGCACATGGGAAAACACCCGGAGGAGATGGCATTCCTGCTGAAGTAATTCAGGCTGGAAAACATGCCCTAATCAAACCACTCCATGAACTGCTAAGCTTGTGCTGGGAACAAGGAATGGTCCCCCAGGAATTGAAAGACTCCAACATTGTTACAATTTATAAAAATAAAGGCGACCGCTCTGATTGTAACAATTACAGAGGCATCTCACTGCTTAGCATAGTCGGAAAGGCTTTTGCTAGAGTATTACTAAAGCGATTACAGATCCTGGCAGATCGTGTTTATCCAGAGTCGCAGTGTGGCTTTAGGGCAGGTAGATCTACAACAGATATGATTTTCTCTCTGCGGCAGCTACAGGAGAAGAGCAGAGAACAAAAGCAGCCCCTCTTCATAGCTTTTATTGATTTGACCAAGGCCTTTGACCTTGTTAGCAGAAGCGGTCTGTTTGCTGTACTAGAGAGAATCGGCTGCCCAAATAAGTTAAGAAAACTAGTGTCAGCTTTTCATGAAAATATGCAGGGCACCGTTCAGTTTGAAAGTTCTTCCTCCAGGCCATTCTCCATTAAGAGCGGTGTAAAACAAGGATGTGTACTGGCCCCTACACTATTTGGCATCTTCTTCTCAGTCGTATTATCCAGTGCTTTTAAATCCCTGGAAGACGGAATATACATCCATAGCATATCCGATGGAAGGCTCTTTAACCTGGCACGTCTTAAAGCCAAAACGAAAAGGCGTCGTATCTTGATAAGGGAGCTGCTGTTTGCCGATGACGCGGCACTCGTATCTCACTCACAAGGAGGTCTACAGAAGCTAGTGAACGCCTTAGCAGCTGCTTGTCAAGAGTTTAGCCTTACTATAAGTCTCTCCAAGACCGAAATCCTGGCACAAGACGTCGCAGAAATACCTATAATACAAATTGGGAACCACACCCTTTCAGTGGTGCAGGAATTTACCTACTTGGGCTCAACAATTGTCAGTAACCTAGACTTAGACATCGAGCTGACAAAAAGGATAGGAAAAGCTACCACAGCACTGGCAAAACTCTCCAAGCGCGTCTGGGAAAATGGTAAATTGACCACAGCGACCAAAATCCTAGTCTACAACGCCTGTGTTGTGAGCACTCTCCTTTATGGCAGTGAAAGCTGGTCGACATACATGTACCAAGAGCACAGATTGAATAGTTTCCACTTGCGCTGCCTGAGACGCATAATGGGCATCTCTTGGAGGGACCATGTCTCCAATCAGGAAGTTTTGAGATTGGCCAATATGAACAGCATGTATGCTCTCCTGACACAAAGAAGATTACGCTGGCTCGGACATGTCACCCGCATGCCAGATGGTAGAATCCCGAAAGATATCTTATATGCTGAGCTTGTGGAAGGAGTCAGACCCAAGTGCCGCCCAAGACTAACATATAGAGATGTCTGCAAGCGAGACATGAGAGCCTCAGGCATCAGTGAAAGTATGTGGGAAAACATAGCCAAAGACCGGAGTGCATGGAGACAGACTGTGCGTGCTGGGACAACCCTTGCTGAGAACAAAAGAATTGAAGCGGCTTTAATCAAGAGGGATAAAAAGAAAGCTGCCCTGTCTGCTACCCCTAAATCAGAGGCATACACATGTACGAATTGTGGCAAAGTCTGCCGTTCTAGAATTGGCTTGATTAGCCACATCAGATTCTGCCCCGTCTCAAGATTAAGCCAAAACCAGTGACTCATTTGGGCGGATCCATTGCCTTTCGAGACAAAAGGAGCCATATATATATATGTTACCCACAGCCAGCAGGTCTTAATTTGCGTATCACTGTCGATATAGTCATTGAGAGTGTTTTGTAAACGATTAAACGAAGTAATAATGCTATAAGTATAGCGAATGCGTAAATGTGAACATAGTATGAATGGAGCTATCAAAATAGCTAATCGATATAAATCCATTTTTTCAAATAAAAACATTAGCTTGTAGGCCTACATATATTTGATTAAAATATGAAATGAATAGTTTTTATTTAGTATTTTCATGTGTTAAAGTATAAAGTAGATCTATCATCTTTGAATTAGATCTTGAGCTAGAGATAGCCTAGATCTAGACTAAACTAGAGTTAAATATTGGCTTGGATAGAGTTCTTTCTGCGCGTGCATGGAAGCTTCCTCTGCGCATGCCTGACCTTTTTTGTTAGATGAAAACGTGACTCATGAATGGAACTATTAAAATGTATGTCAATACGACTTAGCAGCTATAGCGAACGAATGTATGAAAAATGCTTTAGGAAAACAAATTTGAATGTTAATTTGATTAAAATATGAAATGAATGGACTATAATTAGTATGTTTGTGTTATGTTTATAAAACTATCTTTGTGAAGAGAAGTTCTATCATCTTAGAGTTGAATTAGAGTTTTAGGAATAGAGAGATGTGTAACATTTCGGTCTTGTCTAATGAAAGAATACGTCAGGACGTCTAAATTCGCAGATATAAGGAACAAATTTATGTAAAAATGCTTTTGAAACACAAATTTAAAGGTTAATTTTATTAAATAATGAAATCAATAGACTATATTTTGTATTTTCATGTGTCAAAGTAAAAACCTATCTGTGCAAAAGTGTAGTTTTAAAAATTAAATATTGATCCTATTGATCTAAACATGGTAAACATGACCTTGATTCATCAAAGACTAATACTTTCATAGAGTTTGGCAACTTTTTTTTTTTTGAGGGTCTTTAGTTTGTTTTAGGGATACTATACATACATCACGGTTCCAGTTAGCACCCAAGGAACATTTGTGCAAAGTTTCATCAAGATTGGTCAAAGGATTTTAATTTCTATTCAGAACACACATACTCCTTACATTTCTACTTTATAGTCTAGATAGTCAACCTCCTCCATTATGATGTTTAACCATGTGTGGGATGAAATAACCCAATTGATTAATTCTGTCAACTTACTTTAAGCCTTGACCAACATCACGCAACACCTCCTTAGCTTGTTTGTGTCCAGTGTAACCATGAGTCTCTATTTCCACCAAACGATGTTGGTAGTTCTCCAACTTCTTCTGCAACTGGTTAATGTTCATGGCCGACTTTTGGTTCTTCTTCTCAAATAAAGCCTTTATCCTTGCTGTAGGCTGTTTGTCAGAAGCCATTTGAAGATATTCATTCACAATAGCTACAAGTAAAAAGTAAATACATAATCAGGTCAAGCATCTCTGATAGAAAAAAAAAATATATAAATCCTTAGAAAGCTTATCTAAGGGGAAGAACTCTGCAAATACAACTATATCTCTCTACAATGTAGAAATTATTCCCTTATTCAATATCACAAAAAAAAAAATGTATTACCAATAACTAATTGACAAACTGGTTAATTTTTTTAATTGATTCATATTTCATTACATGTTTAGATGAAAATCTATATTTTCCAAAATAAAATATAATAAATACACAAAATATTTAAAAAAATTTTTTTTTTTAATTTTCAAAAATTTAGTACATTTTAATATAAGTGTTTCTCTTTTTAAAATAAGTATTATTTTGGCTTATTTAGTCTTTAAATTATAAAACACATGTACGTCTCTGATAAGTCACTATTTTGTAGAAGGAAACTCATTTGTGACAATGGTAATAATGACAATGTTAATTAACAAATCCATTGCAAAGTTTTCTTTATTATTATACATACAGTCTTTGATATAAGCTTTAACATATAATTATTTACTCTAGCTATCTTATTGCCTAATTCTCTACACATGGCTTATCTCCCCTTAACTTAGAATATTTTTTTTTTATATACAAGGCCTATCTTACCTTAGCTTAGTGCATTTTAACCAATGCTTCTATCAATCCACTCTGTCTGGTAAAACATATGTGTATTTCTCCCACTCCCATTCTCTGATCAAGTTGAAACTTCACACAATTATTCATTGGCATAGACAAGACATGAATCACTTCAAAATAAGATTACAAAGAGGTGGCCCACATCAAATTCACCAATAGACCAGGAATATTCAAGCCATGGTATTGTTTTGAAAATTTTAAAAATCATTTGGCGTTATTTTTCACTTAAAAGTAAAAAAAGACAACATGTCCTCAATGATAAGACTCTATAATTCTTCTGGAATAAGGATTTGAAATAGAGCTCCCTTAATAGTAGAGCTGCATTAACTGATCACCTTAGGCTTAGACTAGATCTAGAAATGTAGATCAAGATCTACTTTATAGATCTAGACTAGATTTAGAATATAGAAAAGATCTAGATCTAGAATCAATATCTAGAATTCGTATGATTTTACACGTTTAATAGATCTAGGCCAATAAAATGATCAGGATTAGTAGGCCTTCTGGTACTGAGTAATTGTATACTATGCTGTCAACATCTGATTCACTTCATAATGTGATATTACTGTTTACATAATAAATAAATCTGCACCCCTAAGCTGTCAGAAGATAAGCTATTGCCTTAAAAATTCTAATTTTGTTCATATCATTAATACATTTATAAATATATATATATATTATAAAAATAATAATAATCTTAATTATCCATAAGGAAATTTGTCCTACAATTTGTGCATTACACCAAACAAAACATTATAATTATAGAAAACCAAAATATACATTCACTTCAGACTCAATCATAATTTACATGTGAAAAGTTTTTATCAGATAGTTTCTATTTAATGATTTGATTGCCAGGGGAACAAGAGAGTTTTTGTGTCTGTTTGTCTTTGCTATCGGTGTCATATATCTCTTTTGTGATGGTAAAATTTTAAAAATCCTGACCTAAAAGGTGATTTTTTTCTATTATCTTTTTAGCTTTTTTTTTATGAATGTTTATCTTAAACAGCTTCCCAAATGGAGTTTGTTTTTTTGCCAGCAGATGTGAGCATGATAAAACATAGCTAAGGCCTTTTCACTATCATTAAACGAAGACATTTTTCTAAGTATTTGCAATTTTTGCAGCCCTTTTTTGCTGATCAGTACTTGCAGTAAAATTTAATTTGTTGCCTAAGACCAAGGTATTTAAAATTTTGCAGTATTTCAATGGTCTCTCCAGCGACAGAAACAATATTATTTTCCTTCTTTTCCCTGCGAAAATCGATTATCATCTCTTTGTTGTTTTTTTTTACATTTAATAATAAAAAATTATCTTGACAGTATTTTTCAATGTGTTTTATTTCAATGACAGTCATTTACATCTGAGCTCTCTGAGAGCAGGGCAAGAAGAGTCACATCATCAGCGAATTTTGTGAAGGAGCAAAAAGGACTATCGGGTTGAAAATCATTAGTGTACAAAATGAACCACAATGGCAATGTCACAGCCCCCTGGGGCGCCCCTGTGTTAACTATGCCCGCACTTGATATTACATTGTTTACCCTAACCCTCTGAGGTCTCTGGGTAAAAAATTCATTAGCCCATAGTATTATATATGGACTAATCTTCTTCAATGCTTTCATTTTTTTCAATAAATAAATGAAGTTATATGGTACTAAAAGTTGATGAGAAATCAATAAAGAACAATCTTACATAAGTGTTAGGTAAGTCCAGATGTTTGTAGTCCTAATTAAAAATATTTAGGATAGCATCGTCCTACACCTTTACCCTTTTGGTAAGTAAATTGTAAAGGGTCCAACTTACTATAAAAGATCATTCAGAAGAAATATTTTAACCAGGTTTTCTAAACATTTAGACACATTGGAAGTAAGTGAAACAGAGTCTAAAGTCATTCATTTCCTTTGGTTTGGAAACCTTTGGGATTATGGACGACTTCCACACTGATGGTATCTCGTGGTTTAGTAATGAAGTGGAAAAAATTAGGAAAGGTTCAGCTTGTTTTTCAGCACATTCTTTTAAAATCTGCCTTTTATTCCATCAGGCCCACCAGCTTTCATCGGGTTGAAGCTTTTGAAAATGTTGTAACTTGCTCTTTAGTAATCGGTAATTCAAAATAGCTGTTAACATCTTTGACATCTTCAAGGGCTTTAAGTCTTAGATAATTAAAATCGTTAGTGTCGAAACAACAATGGAATTCATTTAACTCATTAGATAATGTTTTGTCGTCTCTTGTAGCAGGATTATTTTTACTCCTTGACTTGTGCTCCTGCAATTTTGTTCAAGATACCCCCCGCCTGTCTCATGTCACTTATCTTGATCCAGTCTTCCAGCTTGGTGCCGTAGTTTCTCCTCCCTTCCTCAAGAGCGACATTGAGATTTTGTTGAGCTCTTTTCCTTTCCTGTCTGTCGCCACTCTTTTCTTTTTGATGATTTCCCGTTTTATTTTTGCAGTGACCCATGGTTTATTGTTGTGTAGATCTTGATACTCTTAGTACTGATACACATGTTTTCACAGAATTTAATGTAATTCATCACTGCTTCGACCCATTCTTCCAGTTTTGAAGTGGTCTCTTTAAACAAATTCCAGTTGGTGCAGTCTAGACAACCCTGTTTGAGAATGTTGTCTTGAGTCCATTCTTGTATGGTTTTTTGAATGACTTTGCCCTCCTTAAGTTTCGTGCAGTAATTAGGCAGCAGTTGAACTGTTTTGTGGTCCGATTATCCTAGTGGTGGCTTTTCACAAGATGTCAATGCCCCTTTGATGTTACAGTAACAAAAGTTCTGCAAGGTTGTTAACGCCGGAAGTGGTAATGGTCTTAAGCCCATCATTACCCATAAAGTGCTTCCAATGGCATGAGTCTCAAATAGCCTCTGACAACCAGTCCAACTCCTGGCCTTCACGTGTGGCTCAGTTACTGAGCCTAGCAGAACCGTTACCACAGACAGGAGAAGGAGCAATGGCAAGCAACTGGCGCCTAAACCAGTAAGCTTCGGGCAGGAGGGGCTCGTTAGCCTTGGTTGGCTACCCATCTAGGAGAAGGAAAACTCTGATCCCAAACTGTATTGGATATTCCATTCCTTTATTTACATCAGCTGCGCGGAGAGGGGGGAACTGCTGTGTGGGCGACATCGTTCTGACCATAAACAATGCCCAGGCTTTCATCTCATTATTCAAAGCCCTAACCCCAAAAACTAGAGAGGACACTCTAGAGTCGCCTTTGGCGTTGGCCAAACACGGGAAGTGGCAGTCACCAGTAGTAAGCTCAAATGCTCAATTGACGTAGAGCAGGGCGCCAGGGGCAACTTTCGTGGGTGGGAGGGATCCTAGGATTCCAATGGACAGCTACCATCCGCCTCAAGCTGGGCAGCCCCCAGCCAATAAGGTGCTGTCCCGTCATGCCTGTCTTCCTCGTTTGGGTACATGAGGATAGGACAAAATCTGAAAAGCAGGCACAAAGCCAATGTACCAGTCGACATGAAGAAAAAAAAGAGGAGCTCCACTCTTAAACTGGGCACATGGAATGTGCGTACTCTACAAACTGGACTTAATGAAAACTTACCAGACATAGAAGAAGTAAGAAATTCAGCAATAATAAACGATGAACTGTCCAGGCTCAAAGTAGACATTGCTGCCCTTCAGGAAACTCGTTTAGCTGACTCTGGTTCAATCAAAGAAAAAGACTACTCCTTCTTCTGGCAAGGCAAAGCCGAAAGTGAAGTAAGGGAACATGGCGTTGGTTTCAAAGTTAAGAACACACTGCTGAAGACAGTAGAGCTGAAGTGCAACGGTTCAGAAAGACTCCTATCATGCCTTAACACATCTATTGGACATGTGACTTTGATATGTGCCTACGCTCCTACTCTGAGCTCCACACCAGAGGCCAAAGATATGTTTTATGACAAAATTTCGTCTGCTCTTAGCAAGATCCCAACTACGGAACAGGTTATCATCCTCGGCGAACTCAATGCGCACGCTGGATCTGACAACTCTGCATGGGACAGCTGTATTGGGCGTTTTGGTATCGGAAAAGTAAATGAAAATGGACCAAGGCTCCTCGAGGTTTGCTCACTACACTCCCTCTGTGTCACTAATACCTATTTCAAGACTAAATCGCAGCACAGTGTATATTGGCGGCACCCTCGCTCCAAATACTGGCACCAACTAGACCTAATCATGGTAAGACAAAAGTGCTTAAAATTTGTCAAGCTTACCAGGTCCTATCACAGTGCAGACTGCGACACAGATCACTCCTTGGTATGTTGCAAGATCAATCTTCTCCCCCAAAAAATCCACCATACCAATCAGATTGGAAGACCCCAATCGGATGTAAGCAAGATGTGTCACCCTGATCTCCAGATAGAGTTTGCGGAATCTTTTGAACGCGAGTCTAAAAATATCTCTGGAAATACAGCAACAGAAAAATGGGAACACCTCAAGTCCACCATACAAAAGACTTCCCTGGAAGTACTGTATTGAATAGGTGTAAGCCTAATTCTTTACAAAATACATAAAGTTTGATAACGCATTGAAAACTGGATGTATGCATTCGTAGGATTACATAATGTATTCTATTTATACATGTATGTAGTCTGAAAACTATAAACAATACAATAGAAGCCAAATGAGTAGATTACAGACATTTCTTCCAAAAATAAGATTGTTACGTCTTACGCTTTTCATGTGCCAATCTAGTCATGCATGCTGATCTGTGACTATGCTAAATCATTGATTTTTCTGGCTGACTCAGGCAACCTATTCCATTAAAAGATAAGAGAAAGCAGAACGGTTAGAGAGGCGCTTACTTAGACTTACTTAGACTTAGGTCCTCCCGCGCCGTTCAGCGCATTGGGCTTACTTAATGTGAAAAGCTCTTGCTTCCTTCTAGTATATTCTCAAAAACGCGATTTGTATATGAATATACCATGACTCATTATTTAAAATATAAATCTTTTTTCATTAAATATCGGATGTAACAGCGCTATATAAATTATTGTAATTATTGTAGATCTAATAATTTTCATCATTAATGACTTCATACTAAGCATAAGTTTGCCATTAAATATAATGTGGGAAGCGTGTTCGAGAGGCTAAGTGCGCATGAACTTGGCTTGTCTTGGCTAGCTAGAAGGGGGCTCGAGGTTCGACACCTGACTCGGGCAGAGTTGCGTTTACTGAGCGCCTAAAGGCAGCATGGAAAACCAACTCCTAGATACCCCCTCCCCCCACTGGTCCACAAATGAGATTGGACCAAAGCGCTCTGAGTATGCTATAAGCATGAAAGTAGCGCTATATAAAAGCTATAATAATAATAATAGTATAAAAATTGATTTAGATCTAGATTTATTTTTTAATTAAATAATATTTTTTTTGTAAGAGTAGTATTTTTAGATCTATGTTATTAAAAATAAACAAAAAGAAACTTACTTTTTCTTTTCAAATCGCAGAAAGTAGAGCTTTATACCCATATTGAGCTGTGAATAAGTTGGGTGGTTTGCAATTTTGCGGCTGTGTGTATGTGTTTAAGTTAATTTCTATTAAGTATTGTTAAAGAGCTAATTGTCGCGCCTATCTTTTATTTTTTTTTTTGCTGCGTTATATCCATGTTTTCTAACTGAACCTCTCTCATCCCTCTTTTTGGTTAAATTTCATTGGAACCATTAAAAGACGGGGGAGGGAAGGAGCAAAAAAACAAACAAATGGGAGTGCCATCAAAGGCCCATGCCGACCAGAATATGATTAGGCCAAACAGAACCTTGAAGACATCAAAGCAGTCCATGCTGCTTGTGCATAGCAGAAAGTACGGTCTAACGTTTTGCAAATGATAATACGTACAGTGTATTGTGTATTTTTTGTGTGGATATTCTTGTTGAATTTCAAACAAAATTAATTTAATAGGAATTAAAAGAAAAAAAAAAAAACAACGTTTTCGGGCCTTTATGTCTTGCTGCTGTCACTTTTCTTTTTAAGTTGTCTGCATTGAAATTTTTTTTTCTTTGGTCGCGACCAGACCGGCCCCATTTGGTACTGGCCCACCGGGCATTTGCCCGTTTGCCCATATAGCCAGTCCGCCCCTGACTCTAGATCTAAGTCACTCAAATTTGCAAGATTTTCAAGGCTAAAGAGTCTAGATCTAAGTCACTAAAATTCACTGACTTTTCACGGCTAATCCAAGTCCACTAAAATTTGGGGACTTTTCACGACTATGTGAGAATTATCTTCACTAAATCTATCGTAAATCTAGACTCTGATCTAAGTCACTAAAATTTGCGGGCTTTTCATGGCTGTGTGCGAATTATCTTCACTAGATTCTATTGATTTAGCGTAAATCTAGAATCTAGCGTATTTCTAGAGTAACCTAAACATTAGAAGTATCATGATCATTAAATTGACTAAAATTAACAGTTTTCAGGTTAGGTGCGAATTATCTAATTACTAGATCTAACTTAGATCTAAATCTAGATACTATTTCTAGCTAGATTTACTGACTTTCCATGCAAAGTCACTGTTACAACAAGAAGATTTTAGATGAGGGCTGGTCGAAGGGGTGTAGCCTACACATTAGGTTGATAATTGCTCTAATTATAGACAATAGTCACTACAGACTATATCTAGCGCGTCTTCAGTCGTAACAATGAAAGGAAACAACAATTTCTACGCAACATTCAGAAAAAATAATGCCAGGCAAAATGCTCGCTCGAGCCAAGGCCATCTTCAATCACGAGGTCGTGCTTCACAAGTGGGTGAAAGGCGGTGTAGACGCGTCACTAGTCAGCTCATTAACACAGCCAGCCTGTAACGTTATGCGATCAGAATGCCTATGTGATCAGAATGCCTATTTACGCTGTTGTTCCCCCCCCCCCCATTTTAGCAAGAAATAAGCAAAATTATATTTTAAAAAATATTGGGTAAGAATTTTAGGAGAGTGGACAAAATTTTAGGAGAATTCTGGCAATTTATAGGAGAATCTTAGGAGACTTTTCATTTTTTAAGAGATTTTAGAACCCTACATGTACATTATTGATATATAGTTTTAAGGGCGGAGTTCTTCCCCTCTGATAAGCTTTGTTTTTTTTAATATATTCATTACAAAAACAAAATTAATACATAGGCCCTAACGACTTATTGATTAACAAATTGTTTCAATTTTTATTACTCTATAAACAAAATATAATTACTTTCCTACATGGAAAAAAGAAGAAACTGACCTTCTTTAGTGTTCTGTTCCTTCCTGATGGCATCCTTAGTCTTTTGTATCTTGGCCTGAAGTGTCTCCACAGCTTGTTTTGTACGGGCACTGTTCTCCACTCCATCTACTTCATCCACTCCTGGGTCACTGCCATTGTCAACCTGATGGAAGCCACAAATGTGGTCAAGCATTGAACATCTCTCAGAGCTAGCTTTTCTCAAACTTTCATCAGTGCTCCCCACTCCTCAAACAAACAAAATTTCAATTGTGCCCCCCCCCCTTTTTTAGCCAGCTGGAGCTAGGTGAAGTGCCCCCATAGGAAAAGTTTTAAGGACGTAATGAGAAAAAAAAAAAACCTGTACAATATTTATAACACAATTTTCCATTTTATCTGTTCATTAGTCAGTTTAGTGTTATTTTATCTGTTCATTAAAGCTAGTCAGTTTAGTGTTTCACAGATAATGTTTCAGTGCTATGTTAACAAGAAAAATTCTTTCTGGAGATTATATTTGAGAGATAGCAGGTATTTCCTTCAGTTAGCAACAGGGTTTGGGGGGCGGGGGGGGGGGGGGGGCTTTTGGATTCCCCACAGCATTTTCCTCCTTTTTTTCATAGTAAGAAGAGTTTATGTCAAAAAAGATTGTATTGAAAAAGGGTAAAGCGTGCTTATATTCATGTCAAATTAATTATAATAAAGAAAGAGGCACCCAAGATAAACATAGCACATGTACTTATTAATGGGCATGATCATCAAAAGATCATCTTCATGTAAAGAAAGACGTATAATCTTTTTTTCTCCAAAAAAGAAAGGGACTTTGAGAAACATGACCATTCTGACATAAGAAAGAATCAAAGAATTGCAGTTTGAAACAACTCTCACTTAAAATACTTAGATTTTTATAATTTAAGTTTTTAAACATTGCAGTACGCATGTAAAGTAAAAAAAAGGAAAGTTTCCATTTCAGACCTCGCCATCTATGGGGCAGATGATGTTAAGGTCATCTGTTTTTATGGTTAACGAGCAGGGTGTCATGTGGCCAGCACAATCACCAACCTCCTTTACTTTCAGGGGTGCCCTAAAAATCATGAAATCAAAATCCCAGTCTCCGCTGAGATTCGGACCCAGGACCCCAGGTTTGGAAGCCAAGTACTTAACCACTCAGCCACCGCTCCCCCCGCAGTACACATATGATTAAGCTTGCTAAAAAAATGTGTGAAGTGATGGCTAAGAAGAAAAAGAGCAGGGAAAAGATGAAACTTAAATAGTTTCCCCATATAGTATTCTACTCTTTAAATGCAATTGCAAAAAAATTATGCATCAATCCAATTTGATTGTTAAGATTTGAACCATATTTGGCTGGTAGTAGTAATTATGTTAGTACAAAATATAAAGGTCATTAACTGTTGGCCAAAGAAACATATGACCTTTACTTTATCTGACCTACAGATCACAAAGTCTGAAAGGGGTACTTTACTTTTTTTAACAAAATGTAAATGATATATTATTTTTAAAGTGAATGGAAAAGTAGATTATTTATTAAATACTAGACCAAGTGTTATTTAATCAATAAAACACCTTCTGTACTCTACATACTTTGGAATTATCATTTACATTTTTATTGGTGAGAAATATTTGTTCAGAAATAGTGCATAATCAGCCAGGATGCTATTACCCCCATGTCATCTGAACTGGTCAGTGTGCTTTCCTCATACTGGCTGCCACTACTAACTGTCAGTCCAGAAACTGTTGAGCCAGCACTAGTTTCCTGAGCTAGTATAGACTTCTTGCCCATTAGCGGGCTGGCACGAGCTGTTACTTTTGAGAGACCTTTACTTGCAGTAGTTTTTTGGTCAGACCTTTTCCTATCAGATATAAGTTACTGTTAACACAAGTATTGTGACATTTAAACTAGTACAATTCAATTATTATTAAAAGGAAGATGCAATACTGAATATGAAGTAAAAGTTCTAAAAAAAAAAATAAAGTCTATAGAAATCTAATATTGGTAGTAGTGCAAAGATTAAAGAAGAGTGGATTTTTTTCTTCGCACCCACACATATATACACACACACACACATTATGTTTCATTACATCCTCTCTTCCTTTTCTTTTTTAATGTCTTTTGTACCCTAGAATAGATTCTTTCTGCAGTTGGTGTAATGAAAGTATACACCATTTCATTGTCAGCCAGGAGGTCTGAAAGCTATTCCCAGTGGGGTCCGGGTCAAGCATTATTTCCTGTATTTGAAACTAAAAAAAATGCATATTCTGAGGTGTCTACAGTACTATATGCTGCTACTCTTCTATTAAAAAAATTGTAGGTAAAATATCAAATCTGCTATCCAGTGCACTTTATAAATGGAGCCCAGTGACTGATAGAAAAACAAATCAATGAGTGCAATGTTTTATTTTGGATAGGATTGAGCCTCAAATAGCTGTACTTTGTGTTAGTTTTTAAGTTTGTGGCTTGAATTCTAGTGGATTTACTTTATTAATGGGTTTTAGCAACTTGCAGAAAAACCCCATGCTCATGGAATTTATTGATTGTGGATTTACTTTTTTTGTATTGGAAGGAACAGTTTAACCTCAAAACCCATTATTTCCATTATAGTTTTTTTTATGGAATGATTTTAACAATTTTAACCTTAAACTTTTCATGGCTACACTCATGGACTGTAGCTTTGCCTTTTTTTGTTTTTAGGACAGGGATTGTAACATCTAAACTCTTTGGCAATGATTTTGAAATCTGATGACTAGTTAGGCCTATCCTTTATTTGAATAAAAAGGGTTAAAGATTAAACACAATGTCATCTTGGCTAAAATTATGGAATTTAGAGACTTAGTTTTTCTTTACACTTTTTATTGGTGGTGTGGGGGTTTAAACTCCCCCCCCCCCCGTTTTTTTTGTTATATCTGGTGTACTGATAAGTAAAGCATTTTAATAAACCATATAATAATTGTTTAAATTTTTCTGCACAGTAGAATCAAATTTTTAAGCTCTATCGCTTGTAGTACAAAGTCATTTCTGATATTAAGTTAGCATTAACCTTGGAGTCCATCACGTTTACTTTGTCTATTTATTTCAAATTCAGTCATTGATCTGATTTCTTACCAAAGGCTGGGATCCAACAGATTTGATATTTAACCTGCACTTTGTTTTTGTAACAGGATATAGCGTTGTAGACATAATACATTTTTGAAGATCCATAAATACCCCTCATCCTCTCCCCCGAAATAAAAATTCAGACTATACCACTGAACACACTATACTAGAAAAGAATGTTAACATACAATGTGTGGTTACATCTACTTACATGGCAGGCAATGTAATCCTACTAATGAAGGAATTAATCACAGAAGGGCGTCTGTCTGCCGCTATGTCAAATGACTTCCTCCTGGGTGAACTGTCTGCATGGTAGCCAGTTTTCAGAAAAGACCCATCTAAAAAAATGCAATCATGATGATTTGAAATATGAAGTTAAGATTCAAGTACTAATTTGAACAACTTTTAACAATGCTCTGAATGAATAATCTAAAAAATAAACGTTTTATTTGTGACACCAAACACGGTGGTGAAGACTAAGACACACACACCTATTATATGTTATATTTTGCCTTCCCTCTTGACTTTGTTGCCTTTCAGTAAAACAGACTTATAAAATAGAGAGATATGTGTCGCGCCTGACTCAGTACCATAGTGTTTTGAGAATCACCCAAGTTTCTGCAGGAGAGAAACTGAAAGAAAATGCTCAGGAAAGGATGGGACTCTTACAAGAACCAGATAAGACTTTTATGTTCAAATTGACATAACTAACCAACTACAAACGTAAGTCATTGCCATCATCACCATGGATACACTAGCCAGCAGTTTGATTTCAAAGCCCTTTTACTTATGCAACCCTCCACCATTCTCTTCATGCTATTTCCTAGTCCTAGTGATTCATTCTCACCTTCTCTCCCATTGTTTCTATCTTTCATTTATTCCTAATCTAGTGGACCAACATGCACTTCAACAAATATGATCCACTCACTAGCATCACTTTTGAAATACTTCAACAAATATGATCCACTCACTAGCATCACTTTTGAAATACTTCAACAAATATGATCCACTCACTAGCATCACTTTTGAAATACTTCAACAAATATGATCCACTCACTAGCATCACATGTGAAATACTTCAACAAATATGATCCACTCACTAGCATCACATGTGAAATACTTCAACAAATATGATCCACTCACTAGCATCACATGTGAAATACTTCAACAAATATGATCCACTCACTAGCATCACATGTGAAATACTTCAACAAATATGATCCACTCACTAGCATCACTTTTGAAATACTTCAACAACTATGATCCACTCACTAGCATCACATGTGAAATACTTCAACAAATATGATCCACTCACTAGCATCACATGTGAAATACTTCAACAAATATGATCCACTCACTAGCATCACATGTGAAATACTTCAACAACTATGATCCACTCACTAGCATCACTTTTGAAATACTTTAGCAAATAGATCTTATTTATAGAAACATTTTATGAAGAAAAAATTTCTACCAAGATGTTTTTTTTAAATTGAATATTTTAGATCTATAGAGAATGCTAAACATGCTCTACAATGCTGCAAATTCTAATCTATTCATACTCTGAAAAAGACATTGGCCCCAAAAGACCTGCCTGATCTGGAAACCACGGCACAGTTTATCTCAGATTTAGGACTACTTATTGTATGTTACCTGTTACTGTATCTAAACTTAATGAATGTAAAGCAGATCTTAAAAATTGAAATGCAAACAAATGGGAGATTACTGTGCATACAATTTATCGTAAATAAATATGGCAATAATAATGCCTTCCTCTATCCAGAAGAAATGAAGAAACTAATAGTAAATAAAATAAATGAGAAATGGACAAGCTCTCATCCAAATCACAAGAAAGATTATGCCTATTATAAGCTATCCCGACAAGTTCAACGTCTAATCTTTCGACTCAGGACCGACACAACAGAATGAGATAACATATGTACCAGAAGCTCAAAATTGGAACGGTGAAATCTGCCCATGTGGAGTGTCACCAGAGATTGCTGACCATGTCCTCCAAAACTGCTCTCTTTACCAAGAGACCCGCACAAGACACTGGCCCCAAAACTCCCCAATAGAAAGAAAACTATATGGAGAGCTCCCTGATTTGTAAACCACTGCACAGTTCATCTCATATATTTGTCTAGTCATTAGAACACTCCAACATAAAAAATAAGAACGAAGAAGAATGCCTTCCATTCTGAAGATTAAGGATGAGTGCAGTGTTTCACTTGACTACACAAACCCAATTGTCACATATTAGCCCAACATTCGAGTTGTGGTTTTTCCAGCAAGCGCCACCCCAAGTGAATGGGGAATGCACACTAGATATGGTAGGTACTAGTGTTTGAATAATTGTGCAAAGTTTCAACTTGATCCAAGAATGAGTGTGGGAGAAATAAGGTGAACAAAATTTTTACCAGACATGCAGAATGAGTTGATTTAAGCTTGTAAATTTGCTAAGTTATGTCTAGAGATTGGAGGATTGATGAGAATATTTACCAAGCTACAACGATTAACACATTTTAAGTGGTAAAATAAAGCCTTTTTTTTTTGGTGGCGTATGGTTAGAAAAGCTAGCAGTGATGAAGAAGTGTGTCATGAAAAGAAGAATGCAGTTGAAGCTGCCACCGTTTCTTGCATAACAAATAGAAAAACTAAGAGATAAAAATTTATAATTTTTTTTCTATTGCCACTGACATATCTGATACCCTAATTTTTAAAACACAGAAAAGATTGCAGCTATGAGACGTGTGCATAGGACTACCACTGGCAAAGTTTTAACCATCATGGAGAACCTTTCTCTTCCATCGGAGTTAATGAAGTGGACTGGCAGCAAGAGTTATTAGAAACATTGTCAAATCAAAAGGTGTTGTGAATCTGGATGATGATGTGTTTACTTAGACTTAGGTCATCCTGCGCCGTTTGTCGAATTGGGCGGCTAGCTGTCTCCACAAAGATATGTCACTGGCAATGTATGAAGCATTCTTCTCACCTGATGTCCACTGTTCTGAAGTCCTCCTTGAAAGTGCGGCACCAAGTTATATGAGGACGTCCCTGTTTGTGCTTTCCTCGTATTGGCCTCCAGGTCATCACAACTCTTGGTATGCGTAGTTCATTTTGTCGAAGAACATGTCCCACGAACCTCATGTGACTTTTGTCACAACCTCACTAAGTGTTTGACTCCCAGTTCGACACAGGATTTCCTGTGACCCAATCTATATAACTGACTCCCAAAATCCATCTTAGCCATTTTGTTGAGCCACATTTAGTCTTTTCTCAATTTAGGCACATGACTTCCATGTTTCACATGCATATGTTGCTGTTGGTATGATGATTGTGTTAAGAAGATGTATTTTTGTCTCAAGTCCAATGGCTTGGCAAAATAGGCAGCTACCTGTCTTTCCTATTTGGCACGTTGCATCATGGTAGGCATCCCCATCATTTGTTATGATGCTGCCAAGGTATGTCAACTTATCCAACTCTTCAAGCTTTGACTTGCCAAATCTGACAGGGGCACCAGTAAAGTCCAAGTCTGTCGTTCGGTTTTGTTCACGTCATGGAATACCAAAGGCAGTCTGGTTCATTGCTCTCCTCATTATGTAGTCGATGGCTAAGAGGAAGAGGAAGGAAGATAAGATGCACCTCTGTCTCACGCCTGTCTTAATGCTAAAAAACTTGGTTGTTCCTTCTTCTGTTTTAATGCAGCAACTACATTGACTGTATAGGTGTCGTAGAATCTGGACAAATTTTTCTGGGATGCCATTTTCTCTAACTATTTTCCATAGTGATTCTTGGTGGACACTTTCAAACGCTTTTTTAAAGTCTACGAAACTGATCATTAGCGTTGTTGTACTAGATATTTTGTTCTATGAAGTTTCATAGAGCAAAGATCTGCCTCTTTGGAAGCCTGCTTGCTCTTCTCTGAGCCTCTCATCTACAGACTGTTGAAGCTGTCTCAACAGAACAGTGCTGAAAACTTTGCCTGGGACAGAGAGGAGAGTAATGCTCCTCCAGTTGTTGCAGTCTGCCAAGTTGCCCTTTTTTGGAAGCTTTACAATCACTCCTTTTTACCAGTCCTCAGGGACTTGAAGTTCACCAACAATGATTTAAGAGATCAGTCATTCTGTTAACAATGCACTGCCCCCCATGTTTTCGCCTTTCTGCTGACACCATATATTGTTGTTCTTTAGCACTGCAATGGCCATGGTAACCTCCTCTGTTGTTATTGGGTCTGTCTTGACCTTGAGATCATTGTCCTGAAAAGTATCTTTGAATGTGTAAGTCAGGTCTGGAGACTGTTGGTTAAGGGTATCTTTAAAGTGCTCTACCCATCTTGGATTCTGTTCTTCTTTCGGTAGCAAAGTTTTGCCTTGCTTGTCTTGTGTTGGTGCTCCATGTTCTCTCTTTGCTCCAGTGAGATCTCAGACAATACAATGGAGAGTCCTATAGGCTTTCTCTGTTAGGCTGCGATCCTGTACTGCATTTTTCTGGTCATCTTTCCTCTCATCAATCAATTTCCATGTTCTGTCTTGTAATATTACAGCACAGTTCCAATTGAAACTAAAGAACCGCTTCAAGGCTCTTGCAGATATACTGACCCTTGATGAAGAGTGGGCCAACTTCAGAGTTACCACCATTGAGTGCGCAGAAGAAGTCATTGGAAGGAGGCGAAGCTCATACAAGGAACGGTGGATGATGTGTTTAGCCATGTGAATTTCATAACAGCATTGAACCACAAAACTTTCAAAGATTTTCTGTCAGAAATAGAGTCTGAATAGGAGGAAGTTCTATTTTTCAGTGAAGTGCAATGGTGAGGGCAACACATAACACTGTATTACTTTTGTACTACTGTATCAAACTCTACTGGCCTCTCTGCTTTGTCCCAGACTTGCACTGGGTTCCACTGTTCAGAACTGACTTCACACACTGGCCTTGTGTCTGACTTGATCCCAGATCAAGATCAAGATGTTGTCTCATACTCACAATGTGTCTTGACTATATTCTGCACCGGACTGTCATAGTGCACCATACAGAACCACATCACTGAACTGCACCGAACTGAAAGAAACCAAGCCATCTTGACTACCTTTGCTCTTTAAATAGGGTTCTTGTTGGACTTCCAGAAACGACATGACTGGCACGAATATTATTCACAACACAGATTCTCCCCGAAACATTGTTGTGTTTCATTCGTTGCAGTTGACCGTCACCAAACTTCATACTTGGCAGCTCATCTAACATAGGCCTGGGGTGATTTGTGACAGCTGACTACATACACACACTACTACCCCTATCTGCACCACCACCAGAGCTATAACAATACAAAGCAGTTTTGGAAGATTGCAATCTAAACAGTGTGAGAAACTTCAATCACAATTTTCAATATTTATTTCAGTTATTTCCCAAAGTAGCTAAAAAGAAATTGAAATCTAAAAAATATTTTACCAAAACCAAATAGATATTTCAGTCTTTAATTAGTGCTAAACTCACCATTGTAGACACTATATCAAAGATATTTTCTGATATTTTTTTCCACACAGAAGACGAAAATAAAAATTGACCAAGATCAAAATCTACCAAAATCCAAGATTTTTTTTTATTATAATGTGTAACTCTGGAAAAAAGGGGGATATGAATGCTTGAAACCCAGATTTCCAAAGATGTGCAAATACCAATGGAATGAGACGAAAATATCCCCCTGGCACTGCCCTGTTTATGATGATACCTGAATGATGATTAATCTAGTTAACATTCTACAAATCCTATTAGCATAGTACTAGTAGATCTAGTTAAGTACTTCAATAATCTATCCTAGTAGATATCAGTTATCTAGAAATATATATAAATTATATAAATAAAAGTCTAGAGAGTAGAATAGAATTACTCAGTCTATGTATTATATATATATATACCAATTTCTAGCTAGAATCTGGTGTATATATAATAAATATATACACATTTTTTTATATATAATAATATTATTATAAAGTTTGCCTAATAATCTAAGTCAAGCTAGAGTTTAGATTCTTTTTTGATTATTTTATAATATTATTGCAGTTTAGATCTAGAATGTCTTTGTGATTTACTAGATTTCACCAGATAGACTATAATCTTTATCATATGTCATAATTCTAGATCTAGATGTAAGTCTATAATCTAAATATATAACTCTCTTCATGGCTCAACAGTTTGGACACCAAAAAGTAAAGAAAAGATCACTCTTTTATTTCTACAAGTCGGACTAGAGCTACTCCATGTAACTTTAGTGGCAAAAAAAAAAAGGGAAAAGGGGGGGGGGGGGGAAAGGGGGGGGGTGATTTGATTTTTGATTTGAGGCACATCGGCACAATTTAGGCCATGTCGTGCCTGCAGTCCCCTAAGGATCGTTCTGTCTCTAAACAACAAGGGCCAGGTTCTATACAGTCATATCATTAAAATCAAGGTCTATTCACAGTTAAAATAGTAAAGGTTGTAAAAATTTAAATATTTGGTAAAAATCTAATGTAAATAGTGCATGTTCACAAATTCATAAATCAGATCTTCGTAGATAGCCCCACTTCCCGGATAAAGCCCAGTACCTTCCCAGGGTCAACACCATCAAATAGTGTATTTAAATTAGTGACTCTAAAATATTTCGCCCTGACATCCTGGTATCTGGGGCAATCAACGAGGATATGTTCCACGGTGAGGCGAGAGTCACAGTACTCACAAAGTGGGGGCTCCTCTCTCTTCAGTACAAAAGAGTGCGTGATGTAGGTGTGGCCAATCCTAAGTCTGGACATGGTCGTGCTACCACGCCTTGTCAGACCCTTAGATGTGGGCCGCCACAATCTGCCTGAGTTTACTGTGAGTCTCAGCCTCCCATCGGTTCTGCCACTCTCGATAGGTGGCAGAGGCAATACTTTGTCTCAGGTCCGAGTAGGGAATTTGGGTTCCTGACACCGCATGATTTAGGGCTCTCTTTGCTTCTCTGTCTGCGGCTTCGTTTCCCTCAATGCCAACATGGGAGGGGACCCAGATGAAGGTGACATCCCTGCGGTCGGCTGTTATTTGGTCCAACAGCGGGGGGGGGGGGGGGGGGGGGGACAGGTAATCTTCTCGTCACCAATCATAAATAGCAGGGCTGGACTTAATCATTGTGGGGCCCTATGCAAAACAGATTTCGCAGGCCCAAGTTTGTGTAGGAATATGGATAATATTATGTGAAAATTAAGAGTTTGTATTAAAAAATAAATTTGTCTTTACATTTTATTCATTCTTTACTAAAAATAAAAAAAGAAAAGGAAGTGGTGTTCCGGCCATAATGAACAATATAAAGCCTGGGAAATAATCAACGGCCATAGCCGGTGTGTACTGCTAGTCTATATATATATAATTAATAATAATATCTAAATATATATTTATAGATTATTATATCTTGACTTCTATTCTACTTTATTCTAGATACCAGATCTAGACTACATATTTTAAATTAGAGTCAAACTCATACACTAGCATTAGTTAGTGTTTAGATGTAGATCTAGTGGAATATTTTCTAGATTCTAGATCTATACTGTCTAGAGTAAATATCTATGATCTCCTTCTAATCTAGATTCTTCTCTAAGACTACATCTAATTTAAGACTGATTTATTGATCCTTATGGAAATTGTTTGTGATTAGAAGGACTCTTTTCTCAAATAAAAACAGCACAACAAAAACATTCACATAAATAGAGCAGACACAACAAAAAGAGTGACTACACTCAGACGTCATGACCCTTTTAGCATTTCCTAGTGAACAAGAGATAAAGGAATGAACAAGTTTGTATACCATTCAGTTTAAGTTTTGATTAACAGAAGCCACCCTATTAGTGATGACTTGAAGCAGTTATGATGGAGCTGGTGGATGTTGTCTTTCAAGATTTTTTTTCAATTTTGCAGAGACATTTTTGTTCAAAAAGTTTGTTTAAATATGGTATAAGTTTGTCTAAGCAGCGCAACAGTTTAGATGGAACGTTGCCTTGCCAACAAGTTATTCCAAATGTTAGCAAATTTTAAATTGTTGCACAGTAAACATTATCCAGGATCTTATTTTATGTAGTTTTAAAGCTGTTAAGTTTGTATAGGAAAAAAGCCACCGTACAATTTTCTTTAACAGAGTTTCAAGGTGGTCTTTCCATGAAAGCTTGTTGTCAACAATAACAGCTAGATATTTGTATGAGTTCACTTGTTGTATCGGCATATTATCTGCAGTTCATGTATCAGTTGTTTGTTTCTTCTAAAACCTATTGGGAGTTCTTTTGTTTTTTTGTGATATTCAGTTCTAATAAAAAGTCAGTGCACCAGTTAGTAAAGTCTTCTATAGAGCTTGAATACTGAGTTTCGTCTCCTGAAATAAGACTGACTATGGTAGTATTTAACTGAGTCATAGAGGCTTTTTATGTCATTGGTGTGAAGAGTGTACAGTACTGAAGAAACTACACAATCATGTGGAGCACCGTATACAATACTCGAGTTGACAGTTTGAGTTGTTGACTTTAACAAACTGGGAATGTTGGGTTAAAAAGTTTAGAACTCATGCTTATAAGTAAGGGCTGACGTTTACATTACTTAGTTTGTTGTGATCATTAGTAGTGGCTATATGGTGTTGAAAGCCAAGGAGAAATCTACAAAGAGCACTCATGCATATGATTTGGTGTATCAAGATGCTTATAAAGCTGTCCAAGAGCAATAGAATTGCATCCTCGGTTCCCCTCACTGGTTTATATGCTAATTAGTGAGAGTATAGGTTGTTGTTGACTTTTGTTACAATTTTTTTAAGCCCATATTTTTCTAAACATTTCATAACTAAAAAGTGTTAGTGCTACAGGTGGAAATCATTTAACTATCTATTTTTGGTTTCTGGGGTACGATTTCTTAAGTTTTCAAGATTTGTGGAATTAGAAATGTTTTTTAGCATGTAGTTAAAGATGTGAAAGAAGATAAAAGAGATTTGTTCCACACATAGCCGCTTATTTTATCTGGTCCAGAAGCTTTTGTTACATTTACTCTTTTAAATAGTTACATAATTGTTTCTTGTTTTTCCTTGGTTAGAGTGTTGTTGTTTGTTTTTTTAGGTTAACAAAATTTTCTTTGTTGAAACAGAAATAAAAGTAATTTAGTTTGTAGTGCATCTCTGTAGGCAATTTTCTCATTTTCCAGTGAAAATCATTCTCATTTTGAGGTGCAAACTGTTATTTTCATTCATCTTTCCCAGCATGCATTTGAGTTGTTATTTCGAAAGAAGTTCCCAATTTTTTCTTTGCACATTATGTTGTTTTTTTTCCCTTCATATTGTTACAAATGACCAGTGACAGGAAGAGGTTAACGTGTGACCCTGAATTGATGACACTGCAGCGAGTGTTTTCTGGAATCTACATGTATAAATAAAGACAGGATGTGACGTTTCCTGACATGTTATTCCAGAGGATACTAGGAGTGTTTGTGCAACTTTAGAGAAGCGATTTGGGACTCTATATAAGAGTTAATGTGAAAGTGAGTCGTATGGAGTCGTGAGTGAGCCGTTACAGTCGATACAGACGATGTAAGACGTGTGCGGCTCTGTGGAAGAGAAATGTGTACGACTCGATGCAAGTTAACTAGGGTAGAGTTAACTGGAGTGGACTACTGTCGTTAAAGTCTATACAGCGAACTACAGTGGACTTGAGCCGTTACAGTCGATACAGTCGATGTAAGACGTGTGCGGCTCTGATTCGGTAGACTTGAGTACGACTTGGTTCAGCTTTAGGAGACCTGGAGCGACACTGGGAAGTGTGTCGTTGGTCTGTTCTGCGGAATATGGCTCGATGCAAGTTGAGAAGAGAAGAATTGCAACAAAGTGAAGAGATGCATTGCAACGAATTGTTAGAGTTAATAGTCATTAAAGTTATATGAAACTGAAAGTTTAGTCGTCAGGTTCTTTGCTGTGTTTTTATTTGTGTGCCAACTAATACATCTAGCCAGAAGATTCAGAAATACGTAACAATATTATTGTGTTTTTTTTTTCAGTGCTTTTTTAGCATTTCTAAACTTTTGGTTGTTAGCCTTATAAATACTTCCTTTTCTTTTTAATAATAAGATCTTAGATGTTTTTGGTCACCAAGGTCTTATTGTTTCCATAAACTGTATTGTTTCTGTTGTAACTGTTAACTCCTAACAGAATAATAGATACGAGTTAACAGTTTCTGCCAGGTCATTTATGTCTGACAGTTCTCAATAAAGACATCTTAGTTAGTATTTTCAATGCATCCTCGTAGTGAACAAATATTTTACATTTATAAGCCTGCTTAATGTTTATATTGCATTTGAGGAGCGTTCGACTCTACCTTGTGGGGAGGTCACATGACTGTACTGGCTATATTTTGGAAGTGTGTTGTCAATAGACAGGTTGTTGAAATCTCCAGTTATGATACAAAAAGAGCAGAGTCTGGGTGTTTTGATTCTACATTGTGAAGCACATCAAAAATTATGTCCATCACAATCGCTTTGTCAGCCATCAAGGTATGTACACAACAACAACACAAACCTGTGTGAATTCTCTAGGCAAGTAGTAAGGCCTAAGTGTGACTACTATCTCTCCAGGCAGGTAGTAAGGCCTTACTGTGACTGTGAACTCTCTAGGCAAGCAGTTACAAGGCTTAAGTGTGACTATGAACTCTCTAGGCAAGCAGTTACAAGGCTAAAGTGTGATTGTGAAATCTCTAGGCATGTAGTAAGACCTAAATGTGACTGAACTCTCTAGGCAAGTAGTAATGCCTAAGTGTGACTGTGAACTCTCTAGGCAAGCAGTATAAGCCTTTTGAAGTGTGACTGTAGACTCTCCATGCAAGTAGTAAGGCCTAAGTGTGACTGTGAACTCTCTAGGCAAGCAGGAAAGCCTTTAGAAGTGTGACTGTGAACTCTCTAGACAAGTAGTAAGGCCTGAGTGTGATGGTTAATTCTCTAGGCAAGTAGAAAGGCCTTAGTGTGAATGTGAACTCTCTCTAGGCAAGTAGTAAGGCCTAAGTGTGACTTAGCTCTCTAGGAAAGTAGTAAGGCCTAAGTGTGACACACATAAGTTCAATGTTAGGGTCAAAAATGTAATTCCTGATACACACATTATTGGTCCAAAGATACATTTGATACAGTATTATACATCCATTTAAACATTTGGAGGATTACATGTAATATTACTTGAAAACAGAGAAAAATAGAGTCCAGTCCAGTATAATCAGGACACCTACGCTACAGTGGGCCCTGGAATCTACATCTAGAATTCTACTCAAATTTTAGCAGTTGACTTGATCTAACACTGTAACTGTTTCTTGGGTGAGAATCTAGATTATGAATGTACTAGATAGAGACTAATCTAGAATGTAGATCATATTTTATACTATATCTATAGAGATCTGTCAAATCAAATCTAATCTAGAGTCTAGATCTAGACCCCTAGTCTCAAGAGACAAGATATAGATTATTAAAATTAGATTGATTAGACCCTAGATAACCTATTAGATTAGATATCATATGATTTTATATAGAATTCTTTTTTTTTACTAATTTTTCTAAGACTAAATCTGGATAAGAAGAAATCTTTAGAATCTAGATCTATATTCTAGATATATCTAATTAGTTCTAATCTAAATCTAGATTAGTAGATTATATCTAGATAGTATATCATGAGAATATGTTTATATTATTGTATAGAATTTCTTTATTTATTTTATTCATTTAGATAGTGATATATCTATAATCTAGATCTTCTGTCTATTCTATTGCTTTAGCAGCACTTTAGCCTTTATAAGGCTTTAATATAAACTAATAACTAAAATTAATCTAGAGAATCTATTTTTTAGATTTCTACTCTCGACAGTCTATGCCTAAAATACAGATTTAGACCTAGATCTCTATGTTAAATATTTAGTCAATTTAAAATTTAGATCTAGAATTCTAGATTAATCATTGATATAGATCTAAATCTAGATCTGATAAATTCTAGAATATATATTTCTGATTCTGGATAGACGTCTATAGATCTATCTATAACAATAGCATTTATAACAATGAGTCTGAATGACAGTACTGAGTCAGAGTCAGTACTAGAATACTTGATCTACTAGTCTCGTGTAGATTACTGTAGATCTACAAAGAATATAGATTCTAGATAACTAGATCTAGTAATAGATTTAGTAGAAGTAGATCTATTCTACTCTCGTCTCTAGTACTCCATTACTATAACTTAACTATTAGAATATTTTATATTAGATCTAGTCTAGTTATTAAAGTAGAAATTCTAGATAGATCAATATTTATATTATAAATATAATTTATATGTTATAATTTATATAATATATACTAATAATACTTAATATTAATAAATTTTAATTGTAAATAATTTAAATATTAATACTAATGTCTAATCTAGATTACTCTAGATTAGATCATACTTCATAGTCATAGATCAAGAGAGACATTGACAATACATAAAAGTTTTAAAAGAGTAAATGATAGTGAATGGCTGAGTAAAGTTGTTAGATCTAGTTGAGTAAAGACTACTAAAGAGTAGTGAGTAGATAGAAAAGAAACTAAGTTCAAAAGAAAGTTAGAAATAGATAGTAACTAAGAAAGGTCTACATCTAGATCTAGATTTAGACCTGCCTAAGGCTAAGAGCCAGAGTCAGAGCCTGCCAGAGGAGTAGTCAGTAGAGCCTAGATTCCTAGATCTAGACTACATCTAGTTCTAGTCGTTAGTAGACTCTAGATTCTAAGTATTTTGTCACAAATTTGTGTATACTATATCTAGAATCTAGACCTATACTCCTATACACTGTCTATACAGTATACAGTATATTATAGATACTAATAGTATAAATAATATTTTAAATATAAAATAATAGTCATAATAGATCTACTAGATTTACTAGATCTAATTATTATTATTTATAATAATACTATAGAAGCAGATCTAGATCTACTACTGTACTACGCTAATAGATCTAGATCTCGATTAGATCTACACTTGTCTAGATCTCAGATTAGATAGATCTAGAGTCTAGAGCTAGATCTATAGATAAGAATCTAGATTCTAGATCTAGTCATTTCTAGTCTAGAAATGATTTCCTAGCAGTCATCACAAATAATATTTCTGATGGCAAGTGTTGCCAACTTTTTATAAATTGTGTGAATTATGGTAAAAATAAAAAATGAAATTTAACATAAAATATATTGATAGACATGGGCGTAGCCAGGGGGGGGGTCCAAACCCCCCCCCCCACGAAATGAAATCCCCCCCCCTTGGGGGGGGGATCGGAATTTAGTGAATGATTTTTTGCTTTGATTTTGTTTATTTTAGGTGAGATTTTAATACTAAACCATCAATTGCCCCAGCACAACCAATGGGGTTTTGAGTTGAAAACCCCTTACCAGGGGGTTTTGAGCTTAAAACCCCCTACCAGGGGGGTTCGAATTTGAAAATCCCTACCAGGGGTTTTGTGTTTAAAACCCCCTACTAGGGGTTTTGAGTTTTAAACCCCCTACTTGGGTTTTTGCAGTTAACCCCCCCCCTCTTCTATAAAACAAAACAAAACAAAAATGCAAACGAAAATCCCCTAATTCCAAGAGCACAGTTAAGGAAGATTTTGATTTTAAAACCCCCTCCAAAATTTACGATAAACCCCCTCTTCAATATAAAAAAAAATTAATTACGCACTCAAAATGTTATGAGCGTAGCTAAAAGGGTTTTGACTTAGTTTTTAGTTTAAACCCCACTTCAGCGGGGTTTGAAGGTAAAAATACCTCTTTAATAATAAAAATAAAGCAAATTATACACTCAAAATGTTTTGAGTGTAGTCAAAGGGGTTTTGAGTTTAAACTCCCCTCCAGTGAAGTTTGAAGCTAAAAAGTACCTCTTCAATATAAATAAAAGCATATTACTCACACTAAAATCTATGAACGCAGCAAAAGGGGTTTTGAGTTTAAACCCCCGCCTGGGGGGTTTGAGGCTAAAAAATACATCTTCAGTGTAAGAAAAAAAGCAAATTACGCACTCAAAATGCTATGAGCGTTGCCAAAAGGGGTTTTGAGTTTAAACCCCCATTCAGAGGGGTTTAATGCTAAAAATACCTCTTCAATATAAAAAAAAGCAAATTACACACTAAAATTATTTGAGCGTAGCCAATCCAATCGGGGGTTTTGAGTTTAAACCCCTCTTCTACAGATGGCGTTTGTTTAAAGTTTAAAACCCCTCCAGATGGTTTTGAGTTTAAGATCCCCCTACAGAGCATTTTGAGGTGGAAAACCCCCAACAGATGATTTTGACGATAAAACTTCTCTTTTCGATATAAAATCTAAAGCAAACTACATTCACCTTATTCCAAGAGCGTATTCAAGAGTGGTTACACATTTTACCAGTGGCAGGGTTCCCTTAATAAGCTGTAGTGAATAGTCATCTGCCGAAATTGAAAAACACTAAATGTGGCTCAACAAAGATGGCTAAGACAGATTTTAGTAGTCAGGTATAGAGATCGGGTTTAAATCAAGGAAATCCAATGCCGAACTGGGAGTCGACCCTTTAGTAAGATTGTGAGAGAGCGACGCATGAGGTTTGCGGGACATGTTCTCCGACAAAATGAATTACGCATAAGAAGAGTTGCAATGATATCCTAGTACAACTTGACGCCACTCATTCATTGAGGTCCTCATGGCAGGTGGGAAGATGCTTCAGACATTACCAGTGACAGATTTTTATGGAAACAGCTTGACGTCAAATGCTCCGAACGGCGCGGTAGGGTCTAAGTCAGTAAGAATAGCACATTAGGTTTTTGAAATAAAACTTTTTAATAGCAGGAAAATGCACTGTAGATACCTCAGAATATGCATTTTGTTGGCTTTCAATACCAGAAATAGTGCTTGGCGGCGGGGCTTCGCCCCGCGCTAGCGCTCCCCAGACCCCATTGCTAGTAATGGCAGGGAATCTACAATTTTATGGAAACAGCTTGACTGCAAATGCTCCAAACGGCGCGGGAGGGTCTAAGTCAGTAAGAATAGCACATTAGGTTTTTGAAACAAAACTTTTTAATAGCAGGAAAATGCACTATAGATACCTCAGAATATGCATTTTGTTGGCTTTCAATATCAGAAATAGTGCTTGGCGACGGGGCTTTGCCCCGCGCTGGGGGAGCTCCTAGCGCTCCACCAGACCCCCTTGCTAATATTGGCGGGGAATCTACAATTTTTCCACTAACTCATGGAAGAACCTATTCTAGGGCACAATAAACGTCTTCCGTAAGAATGAAGGGTCAGAATGCAATAAAGATTATTTACACACACACATAAATACATATAAAAAAAAATTCGCGGGGGGGGGGAATCCCTACCCCAAACCCCCCCCCCCAAAAAAAAATCCTGGCTACGCCCATGTTGATAGATATGACAAAATCATAATCATTAAACAACATTATTCTGATATAAAGTTGTTTTTATAGTCTAAAGTGCTTTAACAAGCAATGAAAAAAAATTAATGTCAAGAAAAGGGACACCATATTTGTCAATACTACCTAAAATCTATAGCTTGGCATCACCACTATATGATATTTGTTGCTTTTCCTTAGGCTGTCTCACTTTCTCTCCCCCGCACTGACACGCAATACAGCCGACTACACAGTACTGCACATTCGACGAGCTATTAGTGTGTAGATCACAGATCTGCACTTGTTTACACACCGTTTCTTTGGGCAAAAAAACTAGGCTTGAGATTTACCGATCTATATTTTGCGGCTATTTGAATTATTGTTAAGAAACTAGAAAGTGTAAACCTAGAATAGATGATAGACTAGATCTAGAATTTTGTTGTTACTAATGGCGGAAGAGAAATAATCAAATTAAAGGGGTATCTTCGGTTACTGTCCGCGGTATTTTATTTGATATAGCAGCATGCTCACTTTATCATGGTTTTGTGTTAGTACTGTCGTCACAATTTATTTTTCAACAATTTATAAGAGATCGGAAACAAGGAGACTGGTTTCCATTTGTCCATTTGGTCCGTCGAGCCTCGACAAAATAAAACAAACACAAAGAATATGTAGCCTAAAAATACTTTTTAAAAAAAAAAAGGTTATATTTAGCATAGTTTTAACGATTAGGTTGATTCTTTGTAATAGATATAGAGTCTATTATAAACTTACAATAATAAATCTGTGCGATTAGAAATCACTAGTTATTTATTATTTAGCACAATTTCACGATTTTAGCTCTCTATACGCTCTCTATACGCTATATATGATCCTATCCTGTCTAGACCAGTTGGTAATGGGGTGAAAAAATGGGATTAGGCCTACATGTGTGAAAATTACCGTGATCGCTTTTAAAATGCATTTATGATGTTAAAAAAAAAAAATAGTTGAACGACCTGAATTTGAACTCGAGGGCTTTAGCCCTTGAAGTCTAGCCTCGTGTCAGCATTTAGGAAGAAAATTAAATGTTATCTTAGTTAAGAAGTTATTTTAAACACGCATTTAGCGGTAATATGTTTTTCATAACTAAATCCAGAACATCCTATATCAGTGATACCTTTTTAAATGCATTTTATAAGTTTAAAAACAGTTGTACGACTTGAATTTGAACTCGAGGAATAATTATGCAAAATTTAAACATGATCCGAGAAATAACGTGTACCAGACAGAGTGCTTTGATATAAGCTTTGTGTGACATTTACATACAATTCTTAACTGTTATAAAAAATATTTATGTTCACTTTTAGTAGCTTATGTATAACCCCTAACCCTGACCACCAGTTAAGGAATATTACGTGTTTACAAGACCACTCAAAGGTCAAGACAAGCTTTTAAAATGTGCCAGACATCGCTGCTACGTATGTAATACGAATTTATAATGTAAAGTCTAGTCCACCCCTCCCCCCCAATAACAAACCTAGTTCCCTCGTGTGACCTCTAGAGAGTGCTTACGTCCATCGTATCTGACTTGGGGTCACCTGTCAATCAATGAACTCAATGTGATGGGCTAAACAGTACGTCTACGAGCTCCAGTGATTCGTCAAGCCTCACACACAAGCAGCAACCAGGGATTAAAGAGGTCTTAGACAAAGCTAAATTGTGGGATATTAATAGTGATAATGCTAAACGCATTCACTTGGCCATAGCAAAGATGATTGCAGCTGACATGGAACCTTACCAAGCAGTTGAGAAGCCTGGATTTATTGGACTTTTAAAAGTACTGGAGAAAAGATACACTGTGCCTAGTCGCAAATATTTTACAGAATGTGTTATTCCAGATATCTACGACAATATTTCCTCAAAGCTTCGCGAAATACTATCTGATGCTAAAAGCATCGCTTTCTCAACGGACACTTGGACAGCTGATAATACCACCGAATCATATTTTGGTTTAACTGCCCATTGGTTGAATGAGTCATTTGACCGAAGCAGCTATGTTTTGCATTGTACAAAATTTAATGGCCAGCATACGGCTGTAAATTTGCTGTACTTAAGATATTTACTAAGCCATTATCTGTATTAGATACAAACCAGAAGCGGTTTGTGGCCTTTAAAACACGAGCCTAATGACAAGTTGATGTCAAATACATGAACACAAACATCTACCCACTATACAACTTAGATTGTACTTAAGAAAGATTTACGCTATGAAACCAAGAGTGAACTTTACCTTTGAAAGATTTACATTAGTTACATATATGTTTATATATTCTGCATGAGTTATCCCACATTCTACTTTACAATACATACGCACACACCATCTCATGTTACAAAGATTAGTTTATGATAAGCATATCTGTAAAAAAAAAATGCTGTTCATTTTAATTTATCAATCAGTGATAGAGTTTAAAGTAAGAATGTAAATAACAAAATAATATGAATATAGGTATGTTATATAGAAGATTTGCAAAAACTTCAGTAAAACGAGCTGTTTGAGTCATGTAGGTATCCGGCTCCGGCTCCGGCCGAATATCTAATTGTACTATCCGGTTATATCCGGCTCCGGCCGGATATCAAAAAGTACTATCCGGTGCACCCCTACTTTTTAATCTGATATTTTGGAGTCTGTTCTACTTAAGACCTCTGGTGACATTGTCTTAATCATTCCCACTGCATCGCTATTTAAAACCTCTTCACACTGTTCCATAACACACACCATAACAATTTGTAAAAAAGGACATAATTAAAGATTATGCTAATGTAATGCTAAACATTTTTTTCACATTTTACAAATAAATTTGAATAAATTTTACTAAAAATATACACAAATTTATCTTTCTTTGTCAACATAATATCCCTTAGTTATATTGTGTATGAAGTGGTAAATTTTAATGGGAAAAAATGGCTTGCATAATTAATTTTTAAGACAAACGGTTTGCTTTTAGAAAACAAAAAGTATATCAGTTGCACCAGAACATTGCAAGGTGTAAAATATCTTTAAAAGTTTTTGTGATCTGAGTGTGACAGACGGATGGACGGACAAACCGACAACACAAAACTAATAACGTCCTTTCCCCTTTAGTAGGCCGCTAATAAACTAGAAATGGACAAGCTCTCATACATAGACTTATATATACTACTAGACTGGAAACCGGAAATAAATTCTTATCCGCGACTGATCGATCGTGAACATTTTGTAGAAAGTTGGATCGATGCGTTGTTTTGTCAAGTAGTTCAAAGAAGTAAAGTTGTTTTTTTTTCCACCCTAACCTATGTAACATATAATTTTATTTTTTAGATCTAGATCTAGTAATTGATTATCAAAAATACCAAAAAAAAAATAAAAAAAATCACAATTTAGTGTTGCATTCAGTCTTTTGATAAAGAAGATTATGTATCTACAAATTGCAAAATAATAATTATGAGACGAGAGTACTCTTATTTTTGATGTTCATTTACTAGATCTAAATTAAATTATATGATACATAGGTTAGGGTTGAAAAAAAAAGGCATTTACTTCGTTTAACCATGGAACTATACTAACTACAAAACAACGCCTTGATCCAACTTTCTGAAAAATTTTCACGACATTTTTTTTAGTGTTAAAAAGTCCAGTCTAGATATAGTATATACTATATAAGTCTATGGTTTGTACACGTTATTTCTTCTGCACCCTATTTCGGATGAAGCTGAAATTTTGCAGTTATTTCTTTTACCAGACAAAACAAGAATCAATCATTTAAAAAAAAAACTTGTTAATTAACGATTGGTAATTAATTATTTAGTTTGGTTTCTCGAACTAGGGAAAGATATTGTACTTGACTGATGTGGTGCACTGGCGGATCCAGGGGGGGGGGCGGTAGGGGCGATCGCCCCCCCCCCCCCACTCGGCCGACCCCCCCCCCCCCCGAAGGGGGGGGCGGACGAATTTTAGTATAGAATTCACACAATTTGTATACGAATTCATTACTTATGTTAATAATATATACTAATTATTTATATTTCAACCTATTTTTAGATTATTTCGCCCCCCCCCTCTAGTATGTTGGCCGATTTGGTGGGGTCGGGAGGGGGCGATGGTATCAATCCCGCCCCCCCCCATAAACTTTCGAGTGGGGGGGGGGCGGTCCAATTTCTTTGTAGAAATCACAGCTTGCTAACAGAATCAATTAAATATCTATGTGATTAAAACTTGTTATTGATATTTTAACCGATCTTTGTATTATGTCGTTCCCTGTTTGCCAATTTATCTCTACTGCCCTTCCCACCTAAACCTTTTGAGGGGGGTGGCGGTCCTACTTTAATGGAGAAATCATAGTTTGTGAACAAAATTAGTTGAATTAATATATAGATTTATATTATGTCGCTCGCATTCTTGTATCATGGCCGTTTCGGTGAGGTTGGGGGAGGGGGAAATTGCATGTACTGCCCTTCCCACTCTAGCCCTCTGAGTGGGGGGGGGGCGGTCCTATTTTTATGGAGAATCATAGTTTGTGAACAAAATTAGTTGAATATCTATACAATATAAACTACATATTGATATGTGAACTCATTGTATATTTTGTCGTACCACACTCTAATCTCAAATTTTATCATTAGTAAAATTTAAATGAAAAAGGGTTGTACCAGGTGGGAGGGGCGATTCATGCAATCGCCTTTCTCCCATCGGACAAACCAATACTTTTTCTTTTTGTATTACAGTTAGGAAATTACAAAACAAAAACATCTGTCACTAATATAATTTATATATACTATAAATTAAATTCTTATATCGAGTCGCCACACCCCTATTCTTTAATGCCAAATGCAATCTTTAGCAGAAATTATTAAAGGAGCGAGGACTAATCGTTTTCACTCTACCGCCCCTCCCATTTCCAGACAGAGTTTATGTAATTTCACATGAATTTATCATAACTATTTTAAGAAAGACTTTGCATACAAAAAATTAGAATTCAAACGCAATTTTTCAGTATAAGAGTCACGATTGAGATGAGTTCTAAACCCAAATCATTTTTTCATAGTCGCCTTTTTCTAACCTTTACTCAATCTGATATTTTTCTAGTTAAATAAATTTGGGACTATAACTCACAATTTATACTTTGATTTTATTGAATATTATTTATCGAATTTTTTTTTTTCGGCGGAGATCCTCAAAGCCAAAATCTAAATATGTGGGGTATCTTATCTTTTCAAGGAACAAATCGGATTTTTTGCAATGTATTAAGGGCCTATAAATTCATATTAGAATATTTTTCAAGCACAACATTATTCAAAAGGTCCTTTTTTAATAGTATGAATAATGAGTTTTAGGTCAGGAGAATATGTTTCTGCAGTGAAGTATGCAAGAAAACTCTTGTGGCGGCAGGGCTTCGCCCCGAAATCCATTGATGAATAATGAGTTGTAGATATCAGGAGAATGCGTTATTGCAATGAATAATGCAAGAAAAGAAATTTTGGCGTCGGGGCTTCGCCCCGAACTCCATTGATAAATAATGAGTTGTAGATGTCAGGAGAATGCGTTATTGCAATGAATAATGCAAGAAAAGAAATTTTGGCGTCGGGGCTTCGCCCCGAACTCCATTGATGAATAATGAGTTGTAGATGTCAGGAGAATGCGTTTCTACAGTGAAGAATGCAATAAAACGCTTTTGGCGGCGGGGCTTCACCCCGAACTCCACTGATGAATAATGAGCTGTAAATGTCAGGAGAATACTTTTCTGCAGTGAAAAAAGCAAGAAAACGCTTTTGGCGTCGGGGCTTCGCCCGAACTCCATTGATGAATAATGAGCTGTAAATGTCAGGAGAATACTTTTCTGCAGTGAAAAAAGCAAGAAAACGCTTTTGTCGTCGGGGCTTCGCCCCGAACCCCACTTGAAAACCTTATAGCGATGCCCCAGTTGTTTTGTTTTTCACCAAATGTTGAGAAATGCTGCTTTTTAAAAATTCTCATATATATATATATATACGCACGTTTATGCATAGGGTTAGGGTTTACTGGGCATTAGGGTTAGGGTTTGGAAAAAAATCGCCCCCCCCCCACTCAAAAGTTCTGGATCCGCCAGTGATGTGGTGGTATAAGTTGAAGTTTTATCCGATTCTTTCGTTTCTTTGTTTAAATATAACCACCTCTTCTGATGATCTTTTGAATAGTATAGTATGTTCATAGACATAAATAAATATAGACTGGCCGATTAAAGAGTTTTATGAAACGAAAATTTGTGACTTGCAATTTTGTTTACTTTACTATACAGCATTTATGAGCAGTATAAAAGTTAAGTATTCATATCTATTTCAGCCATAACCTATATAAGTATTACATTATTTTCACTAGTGGTTTTTTTTTAAATCTCTAAGAATGAAGATCACGCAATTTTTCATAATTCGGAAATCCGAATACAAAAGATATACATGTTACATGAATTTACATCCTTCGGCCAGTCTATATTTATTTATGTCTATGAGTATGTTTTATTGTGTCTTTTTGTTTATTTATGTTATTATTTTCATTGTATTAGTTGTGTTTGGAGTACAATTCTTTTGTAAATGTGAATGGTACTCATTTTGTCTAAATTTAGCTTTTAGGCTACTAGTAGGTGGTCTGAGTCAGCTTAGTGCTGCTGATAGACATTCCCTTTTCTGACTAGAAAGCCACTAATCTTCTGCCATTATTGTTTGTCTCTTCATGTAAGCTTTCTTTACCTATTGTTGGTGTGAATGCTGATTATTTTCCGATTTTTGCATTGAAACCTCTTAGGACTATTTTGAAGTCATGCATTGGTGCCTCACCATTAAATTCTTTCCAGTCCATCCTAGAACGCTTCTTTTGTGTTATCATCTACATCTTCAATAAGGGCAAGAATTTCCCTTTCAAAAGTAGTCAGCAGAGTCATGTTTAAATCTAAGAACATTACCTACCATTTGCTTTTAAACAGCAAATACTGTACCCAAGTGTCACGCATCAATGTCACTATTTTGTTAATTTAAAAAATATGTTTAATTATTTAAAATGAACTCTAGGCAAGATTATAGGTCAATTCTGGAAATTCCAATGGCGAAGGTGACACGTGTCAATCAAACCGAGCGACGCGCTTTTCACGTGACAGAAAGCTATAATTTGATTGGTTTAGCCTCTACTGCCTCTGCGGAAGCGGGATAATAGACGCTTAGAATAGTCAGTCGATGTTGAGATTTTCTGAGAGCGTAGACGTATTCTTAGAGACAAGTTTTGTATTTATAGAATATAGTAGTTAATCTGAATGTTTTACATTTGATACAGTTTACTATTGTCAGCACCCCTGACGAATTAGGAAAGATCAACTAACAAGAGACAGTGACAGTCAAACTCTTCATCACCATCAAAGATTATTAAAGATCCCTCAAGATCTTATATTTCACCGTGACACTAAATAATTAATGCTTTCACTAATATAAAATAGAGTAGGCTCCTTTCCACCCGATTTCCTGTAGTGCCACACGAAGTATCCTACAGTTCTTCAACAACTTGAGCACCTGCTCTAAATAGACTTAGTACATTCCATGTCGCCTAACAAAAAGTATGTTCTCTCCCAGTGTCCGGATGTGTAAAAGCTTTCTTAACAGTATTGCACGAGCACAACCATCTAGGGGAGTGTCCCTTTCCGTTCTCTGGATACTGCTTTTACTTTTGGCTAATGTGTCCTATCTTTTTTGGATGCACCCAATTCCTGCAAGTAAAAAAAGGTTTGATTTTTTACTATTATATTTCTTTGGTACCCAGCATATCTAGAGGGTATTCCCGTACCCGCCACCTGGGGAGGCGCTCGATGGGCAGCAACTCTGAACGAGACAACACATGTTCCGAAGCTAAAAATTGGGACTAGTGAAATTAGCCCTTGTGGCGTGTCACCAGAGTATGCCGAACAGGTCCTTCAAAACTGCATTTTGAATCAAGAGACCCAAACAAGACACAGGCTCCAAAACAAACCACAAAGAAGAAAAACTATGTGAAGAGCTGCCTGATTTGAAAATCACTGCGCAGTTCATCTCAGATGTTGGTCCACTCATCTGAACACTCCGACATGATAAATAGAACGCTGACGAACAAGAAAAAATATTTATGCTTTTATTTAAAAATGCAGGGACATCAGTAGAACCTGGATATTTACACTGCATTCATCGATCTCACCAAAGCATTTGACACGGGAGGAAGCAACGGCTTGTGGAGGATTCTGTCTTGGTTCAAATATCCTCCAAGATTCGTCGCTATTCTGAAGCAACTGCATGAGAGTAAAAAAAAAGTCAAATCAGATACAATGATGGTCTATCAGCTCAATGAGAGCATCAAGTTCCGCACGGATTGCAGCATATTTAACATATGGCGTCTGGTCTCCTGTACATAAGGAGATGATTGCTACTGAGCTGCTCTATGCGGAAGATTGCGCCCTTCTTGCACACACCGAACAGGAGCTTCAACTTGACGTCCATGAATTAGCCGAGACTGCTGTCTCGTTTAGTCTGTCCATCAACCTAAAATAAACAAAAACAAACAAACAAAAATGGAGAACGTGCTTCAGATGTTACCAATTGGAACTAATCCAGCTCCAAAAAATCAATGTGAATGGGCAGAATGGCATCTATTATATGTTGTTGACCACTTTATCTACCTGGGCAGCAAGTGTTCAACGATGCTCAGTGTCCAGAGAAATAGACAACCGTCTCGCAAAAGCCAAATGCGCTTTTGGTAGCCTCAAGCTGAGAGTATGGTGGAATAGGTCTCTTAGCTAGTAACAAAAATTTAGTTTTTAAAGCAGTGGTTCTCACCACACTTTTGTATGGCTTCAAGACCTGGGTTCTCTGTCACAGCCCAAAAGCTTGCTGACAGAGTCACTCAATTTTATCACAGCATTAATTATTATTTATTTCTTCTATCTCAATTATTTCTTACTCTTAGGCCCGATCTCACCACCAAACCCTACCTTTTCCTCTTCTCGCTAGACTGAGTCCACCACCTTGGCCACGACTTTTCGCTTATCTCCCCTTGACCTGGGTAAAGATAAACAGTCCTAGCACGGGCGTTGGTCATTGGCGCCAGGTGTCTGACGTTCACCGTCGACACCACCTAGGCAGCCTACCCATCCCGCACTTCCGGACATACTTCATTCTTTCCTTCACCCCTACCGACGTCTCTCTTTGATCAAGCAGATAATCTGTGTCAATACGCCTCTTGACAATTCTAGGAGCGAATCCATTCTCGAGTCAGATGTCAGCCATGTGGGGGAGATAATCTTTAGTCTCTCGCCCTTCCCTTTTCCACACATCTCTTCCAGGCCTTTATAAGGTAGACCAAGTAGGAATAGACACACTTTGTCATTGTCTTCATCTCGCTGACAGTCGAGTTTGGACTCTATTATTCATTCTTACTTTTAGAGGAATGGTAAGCCGAACTTAATCACAGTTCCATTTCATCAGTTTGTCTGTAATTCTTGCTGGATAATATTATTTGGATTTAACTTATTTCATTTATGTTTAATGTGTGCATTGTGTATTTCTCACTGTCGTAAGTAAGAAACATAACCATTTCAAATGTATATATTTATATATTGCATTAACCTATGTCCATAATATTATTGATACGTCTTATTTTATTTCCTTTATCTCGGCTGATCGCCTTGATCTTTCTAACGCGCTGACACTGCGCTTAGAAATGAGATGTAAATTATCCCCCCCCCCCCTTTGAACGGACACTCTCTTCATTCAAGTTCACTCCATTGTTCATGGCCGACGGCCGTATGTAAACAATAGCGTCATGGTCGATGTCGGTGCGTAGGTTATGATATTCTATTCTATTCTTTTAACACAACCCTTACAGTTGCTGACCATCGTCCTCCCCCCCCCGGCCCCGCCTCTTTCCACTTATGTTTAATTGAGTTTATTATCTCCCTTACTTTACACCTTTTATATTGCTACTGCCAGCCGTCTATTTTATTATTATTATAGCTTTTTATATAGCGCTACTTTCATGCTTATAGTATGCTCAGAGCGCTTTTGGTCCAATCTCATTTGAGGACCGGTGGGGGGAGGGGGTATCTAGGAGTTAGTTTTCCGTGCTGCCTTTAGACGCTCAGTAAACACAACTCTGTCCGAGTCGGGTGTCGAACCTCGAGCCCCCTTCTAGGTAGCCAAGCCAAGTTCAAGCGCACTTGGCCTCTCGACCACGCTTTGTATTTAAACAATTCCATTTGCCATCTTCTCCCCATTGTACTCAAACGCAATTTTACCAATCTGACGAATGCACCTCAGTCGAGGACAGTCTTTGTTTATCCGTAGCCCCCCTCAGGTGTCTGCCTATTTAGCATTACTGCCTACTTGCAAACCTACTTGGCGCTATCTGCCTATTCGGTAGTACGTGCTTTCGGGATACCACACGGCACACGCCTATTAGACACTACGTTCCTGAGACCACGTGTCTATGCAAGACTTCATAACTTCGCCTGCTCATCGCAACTTATTGGACCTATCCTGTTAACAATGCTGCCCACGGCAGATCAGCTCTGCCCGCAGCACCCTTGTGCCCACGGTAGCCGGCCACCCACCCTACTGTGCCCAAAACAGAACTTTGGATTGAGACTCCACGAGTAATGAATCACCGGCAACCCTCTACCCGCTAGAGCACCAACTCCAGCTGCAAGACTTCCAGCCAGGAGCACAGCCAGCTACTGCATCGAAAGGAAAACCAGATAAGTTTGTAGGACAAAAGTGACATACTCTCTCATAAAGTGCAAAGTATGATGATATAATATCACCTTCTATATTTCATGTAAATAAATGTCCATCAATTCTTTAAAATTTGTGTATCTTTCTCCTTGTTTGTTTTGTTGCTTGCCTGCTCCCGATATATCTCTGATGGCCCAGTGGGTGGCAAACTCAAAATAATCATCCCCTAGACACCTAACAAGCCACGCATACTAGACTACATTACAAATAAACATGTTCTGCTGGAGGCCGGTGTGGATAATATAGAAGCACTAGTACCATTCAACAGCTGCGCAGGGTGGAACGAAACGCATCCCAAAGGCGATATTCTTTGGCGAGCTTAATTTAAGGACGGCGTAACAGAAGTGCGTAACAGCGTTATTAAGATAAATTGAGCCACCAATTGGTCCTCAGTGGCATAGAGGGAAGTAGTTGGCCACAGATGACCCCTGAAAGAGACGTTGGAGAGTTCTCACAAAGGCCACGGCACATTCATTTAAGACCCAAAAGAAAGTCTTTAGGCACAGAAGACGAAAAGAAAACTTAAATAGATCGCTGAGACAACAACTTTGTCTGTACGAGATGCGTTAAAATATGCAGGTTGCAACTAGGTTTGCGTAGTGCCGTAAAACACTGCATTCATCGTTAATCTTCAGAATCTAAGACATTGCCATTATTATTATTATTTAAAAATAAAGTTAGATTGAATATTATTTCTCCCTGAGTAAAAATCTGACACAGCATAGCTGATTATATTTATACGAAGCTTAAACTAAGCTTACATTATTTTCAGAATTAGATGGATTTGTCGGTATGTTGCATACGAGATCTACATTAATCGAACAGTTACCTTTTCTCGTTCCATATGCTAGGACAAATTTGTACAAAAACTCCTTCTTCCCTAGTGCTATTAGACCATGGAATGGTTTGCCTGAGCTAGCCAGGAAAACCAGTGACTTGGCAGAATTTAGTTCATTGGTTAATATGCATGACTAAATGCACAACGATGCACGTAAACTTCTTTTTTTTTAAGTAACGTCTGTATTATACAAGATAAGATAAGATTTCATAATAGGACAAGGAACAAGCACTACTACAGATGGTGTTAGATATGCAAGTAGCCACCGCAATGGGTTTATCGGTCGTATCTATGTAATTCCAGCCCATCTCCGAGATCCTCTGCATCATTCATACATTGATGTATGATAATTGATCAATGAAAAAGAAAGTATAGACCTTACCTTATAGGGATTGAAGTAGTTCTAAATAGTCAAATAATAAAGTGAACTAAGGCTCGTAAGCTACTCACTTTCTTGAAGACTCTTCCTCGGTGGAGATTGACATGACTTCATTGGAATAGTGGGAAGCCGGTCATCTTTGATTTCATCCTCTACAAAACAATAGGAAGCAAAAAAATATTTGTCAAAAATTATGGACTTTTCCCAACCTTCGATGGTACAACACTGATTCTAACGCTACCAACCCATACTTTTGGCTTAGGAATTCTAATATCCCTTAGATTAAATAGAAATATTTGATTTTTTTTTTAACATACTGCGCATCGTAATGGTTTCCCACACATAGATCTTTCAACCCACACACATAGATCTTTCAACCCACACATAGATCTTTCAATCCTTGAATTCTGATATCCCTTACTCCGACCTGCAACAAGAAAAAAAAATGTTCTACCTACATTTCCTTTGTTTATTAAAACTTTGTACACAAACACAGGCATTCATACAGTATTTCGTGTATGTGAAGAAAAGTCAAGATTACAATGAGAGATTGAGAGTTTGTGTTTTCACATACACGCAGAGGCACGCCCTAACGTGTTCGCTTAGAAAACAATGCAGATTTGTTAAAAAATTTCGCTTTTTTTCAGCACCAATATTAGAAGTTATAACTAAAGTACAAAAACAAGCAATAACCACTACACTACTTGCTGCCATACAAAATGAAGGTTTAACATTTGGATCACATTTCCTCGGGTCTCTGGACGAGGTTTTCCCTTTGGTCGAAGGTCAGCGGTGTCAATGTCCATTGGCTCTACTTTTTAAACATACCGATTCGTAGACAAATAATTTTCCGCTTAGAAATTACATAAACCCCTGCTTGTCACATTTTGTTTTAAAAAATATTGGCCTACATATATAGCTCCTCCTTCGTGGTCAAAGATTAGCACATTTCTTATTTCCTATTGACTCGAAGATGGCTGTAGAGTCCAATCCTCGCTTTAAAAAGCCGGCCGCATATGTCGCATGGGTGGGTTAGGTCAGCTGCAGGTAGGCCAGCTTCTTCTCTCAGCTTTTTGTTGGTTCGGCGCTCTTTCGCCCTGACCACTCTTCTTGCTTCAAATCTTGAGACTCTGAGACTCACAGCTTCACGCCATGAGGAGCGATCGAGAGCTAGTGCTTCCCAGCTGTGAATGTCGATATCGCATTCCTTGAAGGAGCTCTTGAGAGTGTCTTTGTAGTGCTTGTAATGGCCTCTTTGGGAGCGCTTTCCTGCACACAACTCCCCGTACAGAAGTCGCTTGGGAAGGCGATTTTGCGGACTACATGTCCCTCCCATCGGAGTTGGGACCTTTTTACTGTCGCATTGATACTGTGCATGTTGGACAGCTTTAAGATTTCTGTGTCTGGTAGGTGGTTGGACCAACGCACCTTATGGATACTCCTTAGACAGCGTAGATGGAAGGAGTTTAGCTTTTTGGTGTGGCGGGAGTATAGGGTCCAGGACTCTGATGCATATAGGAGTGACGGGAGAGAGCACTGTAGACTTTCAGTTTTGTAGATATGCTGAGTGCTCTCCGTTGCCACACTTGTTCTTGAAGTCTGCCAAAAGCAGCAGTGGCACGAACAACACGGAAGTCAATCTCATCATCTAGATTGGCGTTTGCTGAAACTTTTTGACATTTGCTAATTTCTGGCCATCTATGAGAAAGTCTGGTTCTGTGACAGATTTATTTGGAGGAGGTTGGTGCAGCACTTCTGTCTTTTTTACATTAATGGTGAGGCCAAAACTTTTGCAGGCATAAGCGAAGAGGGACAGGCTCTTTTGAAGGTCCTCTTCAAAGTACATAACTAGTTACAAATAACAAGTCAATGACCTAGTTACAAATAACAAGTCAATGACCTAGTTACAAATAACAAGTCAATGGCCTAGTTACAAATAACAAGTCAATGACCTAGTTACAAATAACAAGTCAATGACCTAGTTAGAAATAGAAGTCAATGACCTAGTTAGAAATAGAAGTCAATGACCTAGTTACAAATAACAAATCAATGACCTAGTTACAAATAACAAGTCAATGACCTAGTTACAAATAACAAGTAAATGACCTAGTTTCAAATAACAAGTCAATGACCTAGTTACAAATAACAAGTCAATGACCTAGTTACAAATAACAAGTCAATGACCTAGTTACAAATAACAAGTCAATGACCTAGTTAAAACTAACAAGTCAGTGACCTAGTTACAGAGGACAAATATGGTAAACTTAAAGGCTTAATATCATTTTTGTCAATAGCAAACAATTTCATTCGGTTCCCATTGATACATTCTAATGTAGAGGATAAAGACGAGAAAACGTTTGGCCTTGAGTCACTCAAAACTTTACAATCTGTTCGTGAGAAAACATGTGACTTTAGAGTCAAATACTCCTAGGAATAGATGGCTGACAATATTGGGCTTTTTTTTTGTTTAGACGCCATGTCCAATTAACTATTTGTCTGAGCTTTTCAGTGAAAAGCAAGCAATATATATAGATATATAAACAAAGCTTATCTAAGGGAAAGAACTCCGCACTCTCAATAATGTAGAAGCTATTTACCATATTGGATATAATAATAATTACCAATAATTAATTGACTACTTAGTTAATTTTTGCATTGATTCATGTTTTGTTAGATACAATAAATAATTGTTTAAAGTTTCAACTTGATAAGAGAACGGGTTTGGGAGAAGTTCAATATCTAAGGAGATGAAACTCTACATATTTAGCCGTATCTATGGATACTGAAGAATTAATAACAATTGTTGGTATCAAACAACATAATTAATTACCAGTAATAAATTGACGAATTTTGTTTTAATTGATTCATGTCTTGTCTATGCCAATGAGTAATTGTGCTAAGTTTCCACTTGATCCGAGAATGGGTGTGGGAGAGAGGTGTAGAAACTTCTATCAGACAGACAGACGGATAATGTGAATGGATCTAAACTTTGTCAAAATAAAGGCAACTTACCAGCCAAGTGAATGATAATTTGAATATCTTCCGCTGATTTGGACTTTCCCTTGACAAAGGGATTTAATTTAAACATGATATGTAATCGCCGGACACGCTGATTCTCAAGAATGTCAATGCACTGTGTTCTTAGTCTCAATATTTTTGTTATTTCAAAAAAACATTTTTTACCTCAAAAGTAACTCAATTACACGTTTATACAAGAGTGGCATCCCCTTGTTTCTCTTTTAACCAAACATGGTACACTTTAACCCTTAAGGTGCTGAGCTGTTTAACAATGAGTGCAATCAAAATGGAATTACTATTCTGATGTTTAGAGGCTCAACTACCAAACGCGTTTTAATGGTTAATGGGAACATTTTAACCAAACATGGTACACTTTAATGGGAACATTTTAACCAAACATGGTACACTTTAATGGGAACATTTTAACCAAACATAGTACACTTTAATGGGAACATTTTAACCAAACATGGTACACTTTAATGGGAACATTTTAACCAAACATGGTACACTTTAATGGGAACATTTTAACCAAACATGGTACACTTTAATGGGAACATTTTAACCAAACATGGTACACTTTAATGAGAACATTTTGCTCCAAAATTTAAAAAAAAAGAAGACATACACTTTCATACTGAACTTGAAACACACTTGACGCAAACACACACACTCTTTTTTTTTTTCGGAAATAGTTTTTCATCCCTAGATACTCTCCCTTTACCTACTGGTTGGTTTGGTCCAAGGCTATATATTGTTTGGTTTTTGTTTGACTTGAACCCGGTCCCATTCATAACTAGGACAGTGCCTAAATTCGAGTTTCTTTTTTTCTCTCTCTCTCCCCCCCCCTCTCCACCAACTCTTGAAATATTTCTCTTGACATTCTCTGAGTATACTTCTGATGTTCAGTTATTTTGAACTATTTGATAGACTCTATGAGATAGTTTTGGGGGCTGGTCCTTTTTTACTTTTCACATCCTGCTCCGCCTACTAAAAAAACCCCTTTAATTTTATAATCTGTTATATCTAATTGGCACAGCCCGCTTTATAACGCTAGTCTCCCAACCATATAGGCCTACTTTTTTCCAATGAATGTAAATACCGGGTATATCACTTATTCCCCCCTACTCACCCTACGCCTTTGGAAATCTCTGAGTATTCATCGAGTTTTCGGCTCTTTATCCAAATATTTCAAAGGCTCTCTGAGTCTATTTTTATTATTGCATCCTACGCATCGAACGCTCAAATTTTTTGTCCGGAACCCCTCCCCCCCACGCACACACCAATGACTAATTCTCCTGTAACAGGCCCGTGATGTCTATTTGTTACGTTCAATTAGAACGGCGCCGCTTCTGTCGAAACACACACAAACACATATGCTTCTAGACTGAGAATTATAGGTTCACTTTTCTAGATTTCCACGTTACCACCACAAAAAAAAAAAAAAAGATTTTCCATACAATTGCTAACTTTTCTTCAGCTTCGTAATATTTAAGCATTTCATAGCCTTTGGTCTGATCCCTTTTTGTTATCACTCTATACAGTAACGCTCTCTTACCCAAGAATTATCTTTTTTTTTACTTCCACCTTCAACACACAACATAACAATGTTATAGATACATTTACTTTTGTTTCTATACATACACATAAAAACACGTCATCAGTCGATGTCGGCTTCATCAAACAAAAAGAGATGTGCGCACAACAAAAGTTTAAAAAGGAAAGAAAGTTTAATCGTGTACTTTTGAATATGTCGGCTTGAACAAACATAGTGGGGGCTCTAAATCGCAAATGAAAAAAACGTTTTCGGTAATTTAACTACTGCGGTTTCGATCTTGAAAGGTGTTTCGTTGTTATAGACACACAGAAAGTAGTAACGGGTTCAATTTTCTAATTCTTTTTTTTTTGTCAATGACAAGTGGGAGAATGAGTGATCTGTCAGTCAGTAGGTGCATGAGTGATAGCCCTTAGGAATTCAGATTGAGTGTTTTCTTAAGTAAAGAAATTGTTCTTTATGGTGATAGTTTTGGAGAGAAGAAGGTTCCCCCTCCATCCAGTAAGATTGTTTGGGTAAAAACTGTCCTATCCCCATCCTGGAATTAACGTTTTATCCTGCATTCTGAGCTTCAAAAATTGCTCATGTCGTTTCGCCTTTTTTTTTTTCGTACCTTAAAAAGCGCAAGTCCAACAATGTTAGAGTACAACGCAATGAACCAAGTGTTTTCAGAGCGCAAATTCATAGACCAAGTGTTTTCAGAGTGCAGATTTCATGGACCAAGTGTTTTTAGAGCGCAGATTTCATGGACCAAGTGTATTCAGACCCCAGAATTCATGGACCAAGTGTTTTCAGAGCGCAAATTCATAGACCAAGTATTTTCAGAGCGCAAATTCATAGACCAAGTGTTTTCAGAGTGCAGATTTCATGGACCAAGTGTTTTTAGAGCGCAGAATTCATAGACCAAGTATTTTCAGAGCGCAGAATTCATGGTCCAAGTGTTTTTAGAGCGCAGAATTCATGGACCAAGTGTTTTTAGAGCGCAAATTCATAGTTTTTAGAGTGCAGAATTCATAGACCAAGTGTATTCAGACCCCAGAATTCATGGACCAAGTGTTTTCAGAGCGCAAATTCATAGACCAAGTATTTTCAGAGCGCAAATTCATAGACCAAGTGTTTTCAGAGTGCAGATTTCATGGACCAAGTGTTTTTAGAGCGCAGAATTCATAGACCAAGTATTTTCAGAGCGCAGAATTCATGGTCCAAGTGTTTTCAGAGTGCAGATTTCATGGACCAAGTGTTTTCAGAGCGCAGAATTCATGGACCAAGTGTTTTCAGACCGCAGATTTCATGGACCAAGTGTTATCACACCACAGAATTCATGGACCAAGTGTTTTCAGACCTCAGAATTTATGGACCAAGTGTTTTCAGAGCGCAGAATTCATGGACCGAGTGTTTTCACAACGCAGAATTCACGAACCAAGTGTTTTTTTTCGCTTCAGACACCATTTTATCTACCTTGTTAATTTATTCACTCATTGCATCAATAACTTCATGTATCTTGCCAATGAGCTCATAAATCTCGGGTTTAATTTCAAATAGGTAGGTATCCGGATCTTCGTCTTCATCGATCAGGGTTTGCAGGAGACGAGCTGTAAGCACCTCCTTGGTACCACCAATCTTCATATAATGTATATCGGTAACGAGGTTCCCGCCTTAGCTCTTTAACTAAGAGTTGGTCTAGTTGTTTCAAAGATGCCATTGTGATCGAATCCTACCTCCTCTCGTTGAGTCGCCTATAATCCCACTTCTGACAACAATTGTAATAACTTAAGCGAGGCAACTCAACGAGACACATATATGTTTATTTACACGACATCACAGGTACACAAACATCATCTATCTTAGGCACAGTCTTTTCACTTGGGCGGAAATCGTTTGTCTCCTAATGTCAACATCCATTTCTAGTCTGGTTACTAGAAGTGCACTAGACTGGATGGCGGTGCGCATTGCAGAGTCATAACAATATTTAGAATAGAGTCATGTCACTATATTTAGAATAGAGTCATATCATTACATTTAGAATAAAGCTATGCCATTATATTTAGAATAGAGTCATGTCATTATATTTAGAATAGAGTCAAGTTATTCTATTTAGAATAGAGTCATGTTATTCTATTTAGAATAGAGTCATGTTTTTGTCATTTGTTTTTGTTTAGTGCTAGTTCATTCTTTTAGCTTTCTCAATACGCTTATGATCCTGTCACTTGTCTGGACCAGTTGGGAAAATGGGGGGGGGGAGGAGAAAGAAAGGGATATCTGGGTGAAATTTAACGTAATCGGTTTTTTTAAAAACCGACATACTAACCACTCTGCTAGTGAGATGCTTAAGACTGTAAAGATTGTTTAGTTACGTATTGTTTGTGTTAAACTTACTTTAAAGCGGCGACCTACAAAGTGGACTAATTCAGCTTGTACCACTGCTTCAGTCAAGTACAATTTCTTTCCCTTGTTCGAGATACCAAACAAAATAATTAAATACCAATAGTTATTTAACTAATTTTTTTTATTGATAGTTGTGCGAAATTTTAGCTTGATCCAAGATGGGGTGTTGGAGAAATAACGTGTACACACTTTTGACCAGACAGAGTGAGTGGATATAAGTTTTGTCTTTGACTCTGAAGATTAATGAGGAGTTCAGTCTATCACGTCGCTACGCAGCTGTATATTTTGCCACAACCTGCTCAGGCGTAACCGTTTGTCCGACGCTGGAGTATGAAGGGTCACAAACAAAACTTTTAAAGGTCTATAATAATAAAGCATGTTTTGGAGTCCGAAGATTACTGAGGAATGCAGTAATTCCCGTGGCTACACAACCCCAGTTGTTTTAAATTATAATTGACTTAAATGCATACTAATTACCTTTTTTTTCTCTTTAAAAAAGATTTTGTTTTGTTTAAAATGTAAGTAGCTAGTATATTATCTTCTTATCTTATATAATGCAGAGGTTACTTCAAAAAAGAAGATGGTTACGTCCTACGCGTCGTGTATCTAGTCATACATGTTAACCAATGACTTAAATTCTACACTGGTTTTCCTGGCCAGCTCAGGCAACCAATTCCATGCTCTAACAGCACTAGATAAGAAAAAGAATTTGTACAAATTTGTCCTAGCATATGGAACGAGGAATGTGCCTTTATCTTTTTGTCTTTCTGAGTATTTTATTAGATTTTGTTTTTGTATTTGAAGATTATGGTTCTGTGATTTATGTATAATTGCTACTTTACTTTTGAGTCTTCTCTCCTGAAAGCTTTCTAAATTTAGTGATTTTACTAAAGGTGTTACACTAGTCAAATGTGAATATTCGTTTGTTATAATTTGTTTATTATTAATATTCTATTATTGGCCTAACCAAGGTGAAATAACATTTTAGTTTTATGTTCTTTTTGATTTATATAAAATTCTTTTCATAAGGCCTAAAGCTTCTTTTGAGTTTTACTAAAATGTCTCCTGTGTTTTTAATACTGAATAGTTGTAAAAGTTTAGTGGATTTTAAACATTAAATTGTTCGCTTTCAGAAAAGAAAAAAGTAGCAGTTGCATCGGAACTTTTGTCAATTGGTGGAGAGGCCAGCTTTATCAGATAGTAGTGATGCATAAAAGACTGCATCTAAATACATCTTCTGCATCTCCAAAACATTCAAAATTAGTGGAGAAGACATATTTATTCTACAGGAAGAAGGACTATTGTGGATCCGGCTGAAGTCATGGGAGTCTCAACAAGTCTGGGACTAAGTGCTGTCCTGTGTGATACTAGTGAACTGTTTGGAAGACCTGGAAAGACACTGGAAAGTGTGTCGGTGGTCTGTTCTGTGTTTTGGTATTGACTCTTAGAACTTAAGCCATTACTTCCTGTGACTTGATAGCGGAAGGCCAAGTCCCACTAGTCGTTGATAGCTTGTAATAAATACGTCGTTTATTCTTACCTCTTACCTTTCGTTGAGTTGCCTCCCTTAGATTTACAACAATACATTCAAGCCCAGTGCTATTTTTGCATACACTGATGGGTCGGCATCGATAGATTCTGGAAGAGCAGGCTTTGGAGCCTACATCGACTTTCTTGGCACTTACTCAGTCAAAATCTTTGGACCATGTGGTAGTGTTTGCAGTATTGATGCGGAGACCATGGCAGTCTTTGAAGCCTTAAAAGTAATTGACTCTCAACTCGGCGAGGGACATTTGAGAGCAAGACAGATTTTTGTGGTTTTTGACTCAAAATCTGTACTACAGGCTTTATAAAGCCCTGGACCATGGTCCCCCAATATCGACACTGTCATCATGGCTTCACACAACATAAAACAACGCTATGGCACCCCTGTAATAATGCAGTGGGTACCGAGTCACATAGGTGTGACAGGCAACACTATTTCAGACTCCTTGGCCCAAAGTGAGGGCAAATTCCACCCACCGAACAGGCTGCAAGTTTTCATCATGCTCTGGCTATAATTTAAAAAAATACAGAAATGGAAAAGTGGTTTGAGTGCTGGGACAAGTCCCAAAAAGCCCGTGGAGTCTGGGAGCGCATGAGGCGCCCTGACCGCACTTCCCCGTGATGGAGGCTGTCCAGGACTGAGCAAGCTATTATAGCACAGTGCAGAACAGGCCACTGTCCTGTTGGCTTATATTTCTCACGGCTATGGTCAAATTTCGATTCACGGTGTCCCCGCTGCGGGGAGGAAGAGGAAACCGTGCCTCATATTCTGTTTGACTGCCCCAGACTTGCTGATCTCCGTCTCGACAGTCTGGGAAACTAAAAATTCTCGACCTGTATGGTGACATGTATGCACTACGCAAAACATCAGGGTTTCTGTCCAGGGCTTTTGCAAGAGAGAATTTAAGCCTCTCAAGCCCTCACTCTAATGGAGTTTGATGATGATAATGATCGGAACTTTGAAAGTTCTAAAATATCATGACGCCCGATTTTCTAATTCCTTTCCAGTTTATGAGCTCGAAACGGAACGGACGGACAGACCGCACAAAATCTAATAGCAGCTATTCCCCTTTGGGGGGGGGGGGGCGCTATAAAAATAAAATATAATAAAAACCTTACTTACATTTTTATTTTTTTGAAGGATACGGTTTAAATAATTTTAATATATTTATATTATTCTTTGTAAAAAACACATTTGATAATCACACTGATTGAAGGATAATCCCTCATATAGGCTACACTCTGACAATTATCTAGATCTAGAGTACAGTTAGATTTAAGATCTAGATCTCGAGATGTGTAGAAATAAACATAAATAAACAAAAAACTTAAACAAAAGAAAGTTACGTACCCAAAAAAAAGTGTTCTGAAGAAAACATAACTTAGTTCGTTAGACGTTTCAATGTCAGCTTTAAAAAAAAAACCGTATTAGATCGAAATTTTTAATAAACAAATAAAACATGTAAAAATTTATTTTTTTTATTCCCTTTAAAAGACTATTCCTCCTTTATACATGGATAGCTGCCTGGTCTTGCGGTTTGTGCGCTGGTCTGTCGTTGGGAGTTATCGATGGTCTAGGGTTCAAACCCTGCCCGCTCCCACCCCCCGTTGTCCTGCAGGAGATTTGGACTAGGAAGTAAACTATTTTCAACTCTGAAGGGACATCCGAAACATGGAAAACATTTGACAAACATTTTGACATCTGAACCTTTTGTAAGAAAGAATATTTTGCTCTTACTAACTAATAAAAGATTTAACTGGGGGCACAATTTCCCCCCTTCCCCTGGTTAAGCAAATGTATAGGACTACTTAGAGCTTCAATAGTTTTATAGCCACTGGTCTGTAGACCAGACTTAGAAGACGGTGCGCAAGGAGATACACCTGGTCATGTTAAAGATGAATATTTGTTAACTGTCTTCTGTCGAAGCCTTTCTTTGTAGAACACCTTTCAGTACGTGTGTGTCGCTGTACTGTCTGGAGAGAACTTCTTATGTGTCGCTGTACTGTCTGAAGAGAACTTCTTATGTGTCGCTGTACTGTCTGGAGAGAACTTCTTATGTGTCGCTGTACTGTCTGAAGAGAACTTCTTATGTGTCGCCGTACTGTCTGAAGAGAACTTCTTATGTGTCGCTGTACTGTCTGAAGAGAACGTCTTATGTGTCGCTGTACTGTCTGAAGAGAACTTCTTATGTGTCGCTGTACTGTCTGAAGAGAACGTCTTATGTGTCGCTGTACTGTCTGAAGAGAACTTCTTATGTGTCGCTGTACTGTCTGAAGAGAACTTCTTATGTGTCGCTGTACTGTCTGAAAAAATACTTATGTGTCGCCGTACTGTCTCGTTGTTTTACATAATGTGCTGGACTTTGTAAACACACCTCTATGGCTTTTCCTACTCATTAAAGTTAATTCTCATTGATATTCAGCTAGACCTGATGCTTTAAAAAAAAAACCCAGAAATGAATCTACATTTAGCTTCTTTGCCCTAGATTGGCTGGCTGACGTACGAGAGCACTTCATTGTACTACTGGAGGTTGATCTGAGAAAGGCCCAGCTAAATGATCCAGTGAGGAACTGGAGCCAGCTAAATGATCCAGTCAGGAACTGGAGCCAGCTAAATGATCCAGTGAGGAACTGGAGCCAGCTAAAAGCGATACTTCAGGACGTGACGGCTAAAGTCGTGGGATACTGCAGTAAACCCAATAGAGACTAGTTTCATGAGAACAATGTGTTTTGGCAGCACACTCTCCAGAAACGGAAAGATCGATAATGAAATAGACCTGCGTATCGCCAAGGCCAGTGCTTCATATGGCAGACTGTCTAAAATTGTCTGGAATAGACGAGGTATCACCATAAACACAAAACTAGGGATCTATCGAGCTCTCATCCTCCCTACATTGCTGTATGCCTCAGAAACGTGGACAGTATATAGAAAACATGCAAAAAAAATAAATAAATAAATAAACTGAACCACTTCCACATGGTCTCAGAAAAATACTTAATGTTAAATGGCAAGAAAAATACCAGATAGTGAAGTCCTTTGAAGAGCGGACCTGCAAAGCATCCACACAATCCACCTGGGAGACAGAAGCACAATACAGAGCATCATGGCGTCGCGCTGTGAAAACTGGCGCACAAATCGCAGAGGACAGAAAACAGCGCTGGCAGAAGAAAAGCGCCAGAGAAGAAAAGCAAGGCCAATGACACTAGCTCCAGCTGGAATAACCTGCCCAGTGTGCAGTGGAACATTCCAGGCTCACATAGGTCTCAACAGCCACATGAGAAAGCACAAAACCCCAGTACAAAGCCCTCAGTCGCCTGGATGACAAAAATGGGTCATCATCGAACCACGATGACAGATGACTCTAGATATTAGCTATGAATCTATTGCCCTTTGATTCTTGGAAGTTGGCTAGTGATTCCAGTCGAGTTTCAAGCTGGAGCCGCTTGACAGACAGTCAGGCGTTGTCTGCCGCTTACCCACAGATCCCATCCACCCCTCACCCGGAGTTTGATCGTTTATATAGTCCTTACCCCGATCAGCCAATGTTTGTATTTGTATATGTGCTTGTCTATGTGTTTGTATAGTCCTTACCCCGATCAGCCAATGTTTGTATTTGTATATGTGCTTGTCTATGTGTTTATATAGTCCTTACCCCGATCAGCCAATGTTTGTATTTGTAAATGTGCTTGTCTATGTGTTTGTATAGTCCTTACCCTGATCAGCTAATGTTTGTATTTGTATATGTGCTTGTCTATGTGTTTGTATAGTCCTTATCCCGATCAGCTAATGTTTGTATTTGTATATGTGCTTGTCTATGTGTTTGTATAGTCCTTACCCCGATCAGCCAATGTTTGTATTTGTATATGTGCTTGTCTATGTGTTTGTATAGTCCTTATCACGATCAGCCAATGTTTGTATTTTTGCTTGTCTATGTATTTGTATACGTCTATGGAAGAAGACATATAAGAGAGATGGGACAAGCAAAAAAGTAAATTATAAGGGCAAAAATGTAAAGTAAGGACGTGAATGTATTGTCAATATATCTCTCAGACATTACCGTAAAGTAAGGACGTGAATGTATTGTCAATATATCTCTCAGACATTACCGTAAAGTAAGGACGTGAATGTATTGTCAATATATCTCTCAGACATTACCGTAAAGTAAGGACGTGAATGTATTGTCAATATATCTCTCAGACATTACCGTAAAGTAAGGACGTGAATGTATTGTCAATATATCTCTCAGACATTACCGTAAAGTAAGGACGTGAATGTATTGTCAATATATCTCTCAGACATTACCGTAAAGTAAGGACGTGAATGTATTGTCAATATATCTCTCAGACATTACCGTAAAGTAAGGACGTGAATGTATTGTCAATATATCTCTCAGACATTACCGTAAAGTAAGGACGTGAATGTATTGTCAATATATCTCTCAGACATTACCGTAAAGTAAGGACGTGAATGTATGTCAATATATTTCTAAGACATTACAGTGAGCATAACCCAGGCACAAAGTACACAGTCTAGAACTATTGACTCTGCCTGACTCAGCACATTACACACAAAACTTGATCTGAATCACAAAGTGGTTCTATAAGAACGCTACACTATCCTTATATTTGAGAATGAAACATTTACTCTTACAGGAGACACTGAATGTACACAAATGTGTTTCCTGCTGCACACCTCTTGTATTTGATACACACTTTCCATACATTGGTTTGAATACAATACACATAAGTCTACAGACATTCGTTTCAAAATACAAACTACACTACGTGTGTCAATAAGTCTCTTGACACTGAATAAACTACACACGATCAACTGGTCTAGGTTCTAGAACACCTGATAAATCCACGCGTCACTGAACACATCCAAGACAAAAAAAAATCTATCGACCCAATGAAGCTGAAAAAATACGAAGTGCTCTTTTAATAAGAACAGTTGACATACTCTCAAGTTGTTCTTCCTAGTGTCTATAGATTTATACAAATTTAGTTGTACTAGTAACTAGTATCTGTGGATTTATACAAAGTTAGTTTTACTAGTGTCTATGGATTTATAGAAATTTAGTTTTACTGGTGTCTATAGATTTATAGATATTTTGTTTTACTAGTGTCTATAGATTTATAGAAATTTAGTTTTACTAGTGTCTATAGATTTATAGAAATTTAGTTTTAATAGTGTCTATAGATTTATAGAAATTTAGTTTTACTAGTGTTTATGGATTTATAGAAATTTAGTTTTACTAGTCTTTATGGATTTATAGAAATTTAGTCACACGTGTCTATAAATTTGTGTCTATATATTTATACAAATTTAGCTTCACTAATGTCTAAAAATTAAACAAATTTAGTTTCACTAGTCTCTATGGATTTATACAAATTTAGTTTTACTATTATCTAAAGATTTATTCAAATTTAGTCTTACTAGTGTCTATAGACCTTCCTTCACGAAACAGTACCAGGAAAAGAAGTAGAGGCAGACAAAAGAAGCAATGGGAAGACAACATAAAAGAGTGGACGGGCCTGCCATTGAAAAAGGTTCTTTCCAAGGTTTGACTCGTGTCTATAGATTGATACAAATTTAGTTTGACTCGTGTCTATTGATTGATACATTGATACAAATTTAGTTTGACTCGTGTCTATAGATTGATACAAATGATACAAATTTAGTTTGGAAAAAGATGAATGGAAAAAGACGGTTGACATCTTGCGTGGTGCCCCGACGGTCCAACGGACTAAAGGAATAGGTGAAGGTGATAGATTGATACAAATGATACAAATTTAGTTTGACTCGTGTCTATAGATTGATACAAATGATACAAATTTAGTTTGACTCGTGTCTATAGATTGATACAAATTTAGTTTGACTCGTGTCTATTGATTGATACATTGATACAAATTTAGTTTGACTCGTGTCTATAGATTGATACAAATGATACAAATTTAGTTTGACTAGAGTGTCTATAGATTGATACAAAAGATACAAATTTAGTTTCATTCGTGTCTATAGATTGATACAAAAGATACAAATTTAGTTTGACTGGTGTCTATAGATTGATACAAATAATACAAATTTAGTTTGACTAGAGTGTCTATAGATTGATACAAATGATACTGTTACGACACAAGACTCTTCGAAATAATAATACACTCTCAGGTTATTACTCTATAAATACTTTAATATTACAACAAGTTATGTAAATACGAACATTTCATTTCTCTTCCTGTCCATTTCTCCCGACTTCCCCTTTTAAACATCCCTTCCATTCATTACACAAATTCGCACCATTATTCATGCACACCGTGCTGCGCTACGACCGTAACACCCCCCTTGTTTGCCAAGTTCGATGTACATCGAACGTCTTTTAAATATCAAATAAAATTATAAACCACTGTTCAATATAATTATATTATCTTCATTAATTCTCATTCTTTTAAACCAGGTAAAAACCAACAACAAAAAAAAAACCTCCAACAGCAAACTTAAATATCACCATTCTCTACATTATTATTTTAGGTTCAAAATTACTTACATCCATCCCAATGTATACTGTCCAGACTTCCTCAACGAACTAATCAGAATAAATCTCATAATTCACAATTATAAACTATAATTAACTATGTAACTGTAATACTATATTTTACATTTCTAACAATGGTTTCATCAAATTCTCAATATAACACCATATATTAATATCTCGACACCTCACATATGTAACAAAGCTTCGTCAGTCCATACAGTCTTCGATTACATATACATGTAATATGTGTATATTTACAAAATGTTCCAATCTGTTATAGATGTCTATTCATTACACTGCTATTCATTGTGTTCTCACCAAAATCATGTTACTGACATTCTTTTGACCAACCAACAGAAACAAAGTTGACGTGGCCTAGCTCCATTTCTTTTTCTTCTCAGGTACACCGTGATAACGTGTCAGCTATCACATTGTCTTTCCTTGGTATTGTCCTGACCTCAAAGTTATAATCCATAAGTTGCAATGCCCATCTGGCTATTCTGTTGTTCCCTAGTTTATTTGTATTAATGAAGGCCAAGGGAGCGTGATCCGTCCATAGTTCAAATTTAGCTCCCATTAGATAGAACCCTAATTTTGTTATATACCATACAATAGCTAGTCCTTCCTTTTCAATGGTGGCATATTTCAACTCAGCTGCTGTCAGTTTTCTACTCACATATAAAACAGGATGTGGGACACCATTCCATTTTTGCATTAGACAGCCTCCTATTGCAATGGTTGAGGCATCTGTTGCCAAAATAAATTCCTTAGTATTGTCAGGTAATTTCAAAATCGGTGCTCCAGAAAAGAAAGTTTTAATTATGTCCGTGCTTCTTCCGTCCTCACTATATTGTTAGGTTTTCCTTTCTTTGTTACATTTGTTAGTGGTTCAATTATTTCTGAAAAGTTTGGGATACATTTTCTATAAAAGTTGCATAGACCCAAAAGGCTTCTAATTTGCTTCTTTGTCTTTGGTACCTTAATGTCCAATATTTTTGATACTGTTTCTTCCAGTGGTGTAATGTACTCATTTTTAATCTTATACCCCAAAAATGAAATTTCACTGAGGCCAATTTTTATCTTTGTTGGTTTCAATGTTAAATTGTTTTCTTTGATAATTTTAAAAACTTCTCCAAGGCTTTGTATATGCTCATCCCATTGCTCACTAAAAATGCATATATCATCTAAATAACAAATTGTGTCTCTTCTATGGCTGAATAATTTGGCCATCATTCTGTTAAACGTGGCTGGAGCATTTACCAAGCCAAAGCTCATCACATTCCATTGATATATGCCCGAAGGTGTCTTAAATGCCGATAAAGGTTTAGCTTCTTGTTTTAGAGGTACTTGCCAGTATCCTCTAGAGACTCTAGACAGATCCAACGTGCTAAAAATCTTTGCATTTTTTAGCTTAGTGTGACAGGTGGGGAAATGTGACGTGTGTTTGGCGCGTTTAATGTCTAGGGGATGATTATTTTTGCAGTTATCACACACCAACCCGTCAGCATATAAATCGGGAGCAGGCACGCAACGAGACAAGCAATGAAAGATAGATACAAAGTTAAAAATGAAGAATATTTATTTACATAAATATTTACATATGAGAATAAAAAGGGGGAGGGTTTGCATCTATCTCTAGTGAATTCTATGTTTAATCATCACTCTTGCAATTAATAAGAGAGTATGTCACTTTGTCCTCTGACTTAGCTGGTTGTCCTGCTGATGTCGCAGCTGGCTGTGTCCTGGCTTGAGATTCTGCAGCTGGAGGTGGCGCTCTAGCGGATAGAGGGTCGCCGGTGATTCAGTTCTTGTGGAGTCTCAATCCAAAGTTCTGATATCGGTAGTGGGCACAGTAGGGCGGGTGGCCGGCTACCATGGGCACAAGGTTACTGCGGGCAGGGCTGATCTGCCGTGGGCAGCGTAGTTAATTGGATATGTCCAGTGAGTTGCAGAGGGTTTGGCGTAGCTATGACGTGATTCTCGATATCAAATAGTTGGGTAGATCTCCGTAGGAAAGCGCAGTGCTGAATAGCACTCAGCACATAGGCAGGTAAGTAATTCTTGATAGTAAATAGGTGATTAATCCAATAGATAAATAGGCCTGAGTGAGGCTGCGGATAAATAAAGACAAGTTAGGACATGTCTCTCATACATCTTATCGATGCCCTCGACTGAGGTGCATTCGTCAGATTGATAAAATTGCTTTTGAGCACAAAAGGGGAGATGATGACAAATGGGATTTGGAAAAATAGATGGCTGATAGTAACAATATACAAATGTACATAAAAGGGAAAACAATAATCTCAAATAAACAACACAAGTTGTAAGAGGGAAAGGGGGGGGGAAATGGGCGGTGGTCAGCGACCATGACGGTTTGTTTACACACGACCGTCGGCCGAGAACAATGGAGCGCGCTTGAATGTTGAGAGGGTGTCCGTTCAAGGGGCGCAAGTCTCGTTAGAGTAAAATGACTACAGGGGAGATATTCAATACAGGGGAGATAGCTCATATCTCTTTTCTAGACGCAGTGTTAGTGCGCTAGTAAAGTTATCAAGGCGGTCAACCGAGATAAAGGAAATAAAATAAGGTGTACAAATATATACATGGTTGCATCAAAGATCAATTGGGCAACGTATCATTAATAGATTAATGCAATACATAAAATATACATTAGTCATGTTCATGTTTTCTACTTACGACAGTGAGAAATACACGATGCACTAATTAAATATAAATGAAATAATTAACTACACATGATAATATCCAGTGGAAATAGCACAAAAGTAATTAAGATGGAACTTGTGATTAAGTTCGGCTTACCACCAGGTATTCCTCTAGGAGGGAGAATAAATGATATAGTCCAGACTCGATTGCTCAACGAGAATGAGAAATAAGAGGGTCCGATTTCATTTGGGTCTACTTTATATAGGCCTGGAAAATGCGGGCGGAAACAGGAAATGTCCTAGGCTTAGAATTATCTTACACGTGGGTGAATTAGACTTGAGATGGTAGTTGCACATTGGAGCGTCGAGAGGCGCTTTGACTAGAGTAATCTCCTAGATCAAAGAGAGATGTGGGAGAAAAGGGGGGGGGGGAAGAGTGACGCATTCCACACAAGGTGGTGTCCACTGCGGCTGTCAGACATCCTGCCGGTAAGATCAAAGAGTCTGTGTGTATCTGTGCCCCGGTCAAGGGAAGATAAATCGAAAGACGTGGCTTAGCTATCTCCAATGTGGTCAACTAAGTCTAGCCTGGAGAGGAAAAGGTGGTGCGGGTGAAGAATTTGGTGGTAGGGTGGGGAAATAATTAAAATAAAATAAATAAATAAAGATAAATAATAATTAATGCTGTGATAAATTTGAGTGACTCTGACAGCGAGTTTTTGACTTGTCACACTTAGTAAACATTTCTTCTGCTTGTGGCATTGAAAATGGATCAAATTCTGTGACTTTATTCAACTGTCGATAATCCACACACAATCTTAAGTTGCCACACTTTTTTTTAACAAGCACGACTGGTGCAGCCCATGGTGAACTAGATGGTTCTATCACTCCCAGTGTTAGTAGCTCATCAATTTCCTTCTGTAATGCTTCTCTATGGTGTAATGGGATCGTATATTGTGGCAGTTTATTTGGAACTTTGCCAGTTAACTTGATGTCATGTTCTATAATACTTGTTTTACCGGGTAAATCCGTAAAAATATTCTTATAATCCTCAATTAGTGCCTTGATTTCTTTAGCTCTTTCAAGAGAAACTCCATTCACTGCGACATCCTTCCATGTTTGCCTACTTTCTGTTACCACTGTTTCTATTGATCTAAACTTTTCCTCTGTCTCCGTTTCTTCCGTCACACAGGCACTCATTGTCATTGACTCATCTTTACTCCTTTCTTCACTTCTTTGTCTTGGTCTAAACTCTTTTAACAAATCCACATGAAATATTTTTAACATCGAATCAATGTCTATTTCATAATCCATATCGCTAATTTTCCTTGCTACTTTGTATGGTCCCAGCCAATTTGTGCCCAAAGCATTATTGTTATCCTTATGTAAGACCAAAACATCTTGTCCTATCTCTAATTCCGTCATTTTTCTATGTTCATTCACTCTGGAACGTGTTAATTCATTTCTCTCTAGCATCTGTCTATCCGCTTCTTCACATGCCTTTATAATCTGATTTCTTCTGCCGTCATATCTTCCCTGTCTGTTTCTTTGATATCTCCCTCTGTAGCTATTATACTGGCCTTGCCTACTATCTATTTAGCTCCTTCCTTCTCCTCTAAACCTATTCTGTCCTTCATATCTAAATCTTCTATTGTTGCTATAACTGTCTTGTGTTTCTCTAGCTCTATTAAATGCTACTATTTCTTCAATATCGTTACCTCTGTTTAACTTTTTTTCAGGATGTGCCACTTTGTAAGCCCTTATTAATTTTACAATCTCATCAACAGATTTTGGCTTTCTCTCCAGCAGGAATATTTTTAGTTCGTCCTGACTCTCATAAATGACTTTATCCAGCATAAGAAATACCTTTAGTCCATCAAACGTCTTCTCTATTCTTGATGACTCTGTTCAATTGTCAAAGTAGCTATTCATCTTGTCTAAAAAATTTGGGGATCCTCGTTGGTTTCAATGGTGCAATTAACATATTGTTGACGATATTGTTGCCTCAGTTTTTCCAAATGTTCGTAGTAATTGCTCCTTTACTATTTGGTAATTATTCTGATTCATGCAGATCTTTGACGGTACCTCCGCTGCAAATGACTTCGATAACAAAAATGTCCATTTATCTTCAGGAAAAGCCAATTCTTTCATTTCAATTTCAAACTTCTTTAAGAAATATCTATGTCTATTTTATTCTCATCAAACATTGTACCTTTATATTTTGCCAATTTATTTCCAGACACGTCATTTTTCTTTCCAGTACCTTCATCTTTAGCTTTTCCTTTTTTTATTTCCAACTTTTCTTTCTCTATGGCTAACCTTTCTTTCTCCATAGCTAGCGTCTCTTTCTCAATTTCTTTATCCGTAACTAATTTCTCTTTACTGATAGCCAACTTCTCTTTCTCTATTTCTTTATCCATTGCTAATTTTTCTTTATCAATAGTTAACTTCTCTTTCTCTATTTCCTTTTCCATGACTAACTTCTCTTTCTCTATTTCCTTTTCCATGGCTAACTTCTCTTTCTCTATTTCCTTTTCCTTGACTAGTTTCTCTCTTTCTACTAATCTTTCTTGTACATATTTTCTCAGCTCTGCTCCTTCTAATTCCAATAGTCTCCCTTCTTCTTCAAAGCAACTATCTCCGCTTTATCCGCCATTTGTAATTTTTCTTTATAGAGTTATCTGACCATATCAATTAAATATATTTGATTCTCATATACTTAATGCCTGGACTCAATAATGTTCATATCTAAATGTAATGTAATGAAACAAACGTTTAATGTTATTCGAATACAAATATGTATCTTCCTGCTGGTATAACTTCCAATGCTAGTGTATATTCTCCGCCGGTGAAATGAATCTTTCGTTGTTTGTCTATATGCCGTAGTCAGTGTATATCCGTTGGTCCTAAATGGGCACTGTTCTCCACCGTAGTCAAAATTCACTAGTGTTGCCCACAGCAGTGCTAATAATCGTACAAATTTCCATCAATATTGAATGTTAAAGGTTATTGTTGAGAACTGACCAGCCAGAATAATAATGAACATGTAGGCCTACTTCAGCAGCCACTGACATGATTTTTTTTTTATTTATTTTTTTTTTCCAATAAATTCATAGCACATCCAAATACAGTGGGTAATCCCTGACGTTTTCACATTGGTGAATGTAGAGAATTGACCGTCATAATAATTCTAATGATATAAATCTAAATTTAAATGTTAATCCAATTGATTAATTCAGCAATAATGTTTTTAGTTAAGTTTCAATTAAAGGTTTATGTTTACCAGTGAGTCTAGTACATAGCTTTAGAGATTTAGATCTTAATAGATCTAGAGATCTAGAGATTTTGTTACACTTACACTTTGTAGTACTAGTAATACCTCAGTAGACAGGAATTAGATACCGATATAACGCAGGTCTTGCCTTTTCCGTTGGTCGCCACTTGTTACGACACAAGTCTCTTCGAAATAATAATACACTCTCAGGTTATTACTCTATAAATACTTTAATATTACAACAAGTTATGCAAATACGAACATTTCATTTCTCTTCCTGTCAATTTCTCCCGGCTTCCCCTTTTAAACATCCCTTCCATTCATTACACAAATTCACACCATTATTCATGCACACCGTGCTGCGCTACGACCGTAACAGATACAAATTTAGTTTGACTAGAGTGTCTATAGATGTATACAAATATATAATGCAGTTTGACAAGTGATTCTAGATTTTAGGATTTCGCTAGTCGTGAAGTATGCGCGCTGGACTGTCCTTCGGCCGCTTGATGGTCCCGGGTTCATACCTTGACTGCTGCCATCGCCAGTCCGGCGCTTCGGGCTAGGATGTAGACTATCTTCAAATCTGAAGATTTTCTATTCAAATAAGCTTGTACAATAAAATAACATTAAAACCAACAGAATTTTATTGGAAAGGGTTTCCCCATTGCTCATTTTCCTTATTACAAAAATGTTTTCCAAATGAATTGGGGTAAATATGAACTTTCCTTGACAAATCATCAACCAAACGAGTCTCGATCAACAGGTAATTTTTTGTTAACAATCCTCATAGCTTCATGGGGGATGGGAGTGACGCTGATCTAAAAAAAAACGGATCTATTTCCCAAGAAATTTAACATTTGATGTGTAGTTGAGAATAACTAGTTCGTTGGCCCCACGGAAAAAAACTAGCCTGACCGTTATAATTTTTGGTGTTAAAAAATATTAATAAATTTAAATTTGGCTAGAGAACTGGAGCTAGGTCTAGATTCAACACCAGTTCTTGAAAGGACTATTGCGTTCGGGAATGCCGGAAGAAGCGGGGTAAAAAATGTTCCGTTGTTTTTTTAAATGTAATATTCATTAGTTATGACAAGAAAAAAAAATCGTTCTTTAATGAAGTTATGTAAACGAGGTATATAGTAGTTAACAAACTAATATTTTGAACTGCGTTTCTTGTTTAAATAGGCTCAGATTTTTAATGCGATAAACAATGAATTTCAACTAATAATAATAATGGCAATGTCTTCTAGTCAGAAGATTAAGCATGAGTGCAATGTTTCACATGGCCACGCAAACCCAGTTGCGACCTGCATATTTTTCCGCAGCTTGTGCAGACAGAGCCATTGTCCGCCTGAGGTCTATTTAATTTTTTTTTTTGGTTTTGGTCGTCTTCAGCGCCTGTCTTCAATAAAGGCTTTTCTTTGGGTCTCATAAGTGTGCCTCGCAGTCTTTGTGAGAGCTCTCCAACTGTCTCTTTCAGATGCCATCTACTGCCAGCTACTTACCAGTGAGGGCGAAATGGCGCCTGAGTTGATCTTTATAGCACTTATGGGGGCAGCTCTGTTACGCCGTCCTTTTTTCAGCTCTCCTGCAGACCATAGTTATTTGTAATGCAGTCTTGCCAGCGAATGACCACTATAGATTCGTTCGAGGAGCCTTAAATGCCTTAGAGCACCCTGGTCTCAGAGCCTTACAAAAAAGTGGTGAGAACCACTGATTTATAAACATTGATTTTTGTTGCTAGGTGAAGAGATGTATTAGCCATACTCTCAGTTTGAGGTGACCAAAAGCACTGTTGGCCTTTGCAAGATGGTTGTCTATTTCTCTGGACAGTAACGCTTCGTCGGACACAGTGCTGCTCAAGCAGCTAAAGTGGTTAACAACATTAGGTAGGTGGCTTGATTGATTTATGGGGGTTTGGCACTTCTTAGGCATGACATGCGTTTTTTAAGGCTGATGGACAGACCAAACGAGGCAACAGCCTTAGCTAATTCATTAACAGCAAGTTCCTGTTTGTGTGTGTGTGAGAAAGGTGCAGTCATCAGCTCAGTCCCCCAACAGCCTTAGCTAATTCATTGACAGCAAGTTCCTGTTTGTGTGTGTGTGAGAAAGGTGCAGTCATCAGCTCAGTCCCCCAACAGCCTTAGCTAATTCATTGACAGCAAGTTCCTGTTTGTGTGTGTGTGTGAGAAAGGTTTGCAGTCATCAGCTCAGTCCCCCAACAGCCTTAGCTAATTCATTGACAGCAAGTTCCTGTTTGTGTGTGTGTGAGAAAGGTGCAGTCATCAGCTCAGTCCCCCAACAGCCTTAGCTAATTCATTGACAGCAAGTTCCTGTTTGTGTGTGTGTGTGTGAGAAAGGTTTGCAGTCATCAGCTCAGTCCCCCAACAGCCTTAGCTAATTCATTGACAGCAAGTTCCTGTTTGTGTGTGTGTGAGAGAAAGGTGCAGTCATCAGCTCAGTCCCCCAACAGCCTTAGCTAATTCATTGACAGCAAGTTCCTGTTTGTGTGTGTGAGAGAAAGGTGCAGTCATCAGCTCAGTCCCCCAACAGCCTTAGCTAATTCATTGACAGCAAGTTCCTGTTTGTGTGTGTGAGAGAAAGGTGCAGTCATCAGCTCAGTCCCCCAACAGCCTTAGCTAATTCATTGACAGCAAGTTCCTGTTTGTGTGTGTGTGTGAGAGAAAGGTGCAGTCATCAGCTCAGTCCCCCAACAGTCTCTTTCATTTGGTTTTACAAGAAAGCACGCGTTCATCTGAAAAAAAACAACACTTAGTGTTCTGTCCACAAACTTTTTAGTTAGCAAGACGAGGCTGTCGGCAGTTCTTAGAGGTGCCTTAGTCTGGTATGTTGGGCTGTAAGCAGAGCGGAGTGATTCAAAGCGTGATAGCGTGTCTCCTGTGTCTGCGTATCTTTGTGTGTTTTCTGAAAGCTCCAGCAACCTTTTAATTCTCGAAATAGTAAACTGTGATAGCGTGTCTCCTGTGTCTGCGTATCTTTGTGTGTTTTCTGAAAGCTCCAGCAACCTTTTAATTCTCGAAATAGTAAACTGTTTATGACCAGAAATTATTTATATGTCGTTTTAGGTCATTTCAGCCAAAACTCGGTCGTATTCTTTATCTCATCCTCAAGGCTAACTCCATTTAGGCCAACGTTCATCCCCCGAATGGGCCCCATATTTTTAGTCTTTTAAGGCCTGTCATGGTTCGCTCGCTTTACTGGCCCAACGAGGCCATAAGCCTTCCCAACTATGCTAAGCAGTGAAATGCCTCTATAACTGTTACAATCGGAGCGGTCACCTTTATTTTTGTAAATTTTTACTATGTTGGCATCCTTCAATTTCTGGGGGACTATTCCTTGCTCCAGCACAAACTAAGCAGTTTATGGAGTGGCTTGATTAGGGCATGCTTTCCAGCCTGAATGGCTTCTGCGGGAATACCATCTCCTCCGGGTGCTTTCCCGTGTGCAAGCATGTCAATTGCTGTGCTCAGTTCCTTTAAAGAGGGTGTTTCGTCTAACTAGTCTAACTCGTGCAAAACTGAAAGTGATGAGAAGCTAGACAAAGCAGTTGGCGAGAAGGTATTTTCAATCTGGTAAAGTTCTGTGTATAGTGCTCTACCCATCGCTCCATTTGCAGTGCACGATCACTGATAAATACTGGCAGGACCAATCTTGTGCCGAGTGTGGTAACATCACAGGACTATACGAGGGCATGAAAAAAAAGCCTTTGGACCTCACACCAGCTATTGTGCCCCGCTCAAGTCAAAACACATAGCTCCTGCCAGTATTTGTTAGCGCTCTGCCTTGCTTTTCTTTGGGCATTGTTTTGTGTAGATCTGATCGGCGCTTGTAAGTTGCTTGGGTGGGCTCCTTCTTGTAGTTTAGCATGGCTACTCTTTTGTTTCAAGTGGCAGCTTCCATTTCTGGCAGACTTACTTCAAACCAGTCATCATTTTTCTTTGTTTTGTTCCCAAAGACCAGTGATGATGTTTGGTACATAGCATCACGTAGGAACGTCCAGCTTTTTTCTAACTCAGTCACTGATAAGTTTTTAAAAGCTTCCTCTCATTTTTTGTAAATTCGGTGCAAAGATCAGGATTGTTTGTGCTAGTGGTATTCAGGCGTGGTTTTCCCTGTGATGTGTGGATATTAGTTGGCAGCAGTCTTGTCCGGCAGGACAAGTGTGATCAGTATCACAGTCCGCACTTTGAAAGCTACGTGACAGCTGTATGTTTCCAATGTCAATTTTCCATGTCAGTATCATATCCAGCTGGTGCCAGTGACCAGACCTAGTGTGCCTCCATGAGACACAGTGCTGTGGTTTTGTCCTGAAGTATGTGTGGGTAATGCATAGCTTATGGTATGCGCAGAATTCAAGAAGTCAAATACATAGGCTACTACAATTTCAGAGCTTAAAGAAGAAGAATATGTAAAAATATTCGAACATTTGTAAAAAAAAAAAAATGACATTACCTCCATTTTACAAGATAAAATATAAGCAAGTATTTGAAACAATGAATGTAAAACGTATTTGGTTCCAAGCTTCGTAATCGTAGGTCGTGGACAAATTGAATTATATTATCATGACATCTTATATTATAGCCTATATCTCATATTATACAGACATCTAGATCTAACACTAGACCGAAACTTCTGATCTAGAACTCTTAAGATCTAGTCTATATCTAGATTACATTTAGATTTCACGTGTAGCTCTACTGCTTGATCTAGACTCTAGAGTCTATATGTAATCTATATTAGATTTACGTAAAAAAATAGTATTAATGCTTAGATATTCTTTCAATAAACTTGTAATTATTTTAAATGTACTCAGTTATCACATAACTGGTACACCATGGCTGACTGCGTCATGTTTTTGTTTTAAATAATAACTAACCTGACATTACTCGCGGCCTGCGGGTCTAAGTTTGTGTTTACTAATCTAGTGGATTGGATTTAGATGTATGTTAAACTTAGCTAATGATCCTTTCAAGTTTTTTTATCTTTCGCTACGAAAATAAAATTAGTTTTGCGAAAATGGGTTTATCCGAAGCCGATACATATATATCTATTAAAAACGAAAAAAGCGATAGATTAATAGTACATTAAAACGGGTTTACCCGATTTTTTAAATGACTGCGATTATAAAGTAAACAATTAAACGAAATAATTTTTAGTACGCGATTCATTAATGAATATTGGCCGCCTATCTCAACACGGCTTCGCAGCTTTCGTAAACGAATATATTAAAAATGCTTTAGAAAACCAAATTTGAATGTTAATTTGATCAAAATATGCTAGGACAAATTTGTACAAATACTCCTTCTTCCCTAGTGCTATTAGAGCATGGAATGGGTTGCCTGAGCTAGCCAGGAAAACCAGTGACTTGGCAGAATTTAAGTCATTGGTTAATATGCATGACTAAATGCATGACGCGTAGGACGTAATCATCTTCTTTTTTGAAGTAACGTCTGTATTATATAAGATAAGATAAGAAATGAATGGACTATAATTAGTATGTTCATGTGTTAAAGTATAAAACTATCTGTGCGAAGAGAAGTTATATCATCTTCGAGTTAAATTAGAGTTTTAGACCTAGGCATGGAAAGATGTGTAACGTTACGGTATTGTCTAATGAAAGAATGTTCTTCAGGAAATCTGTAGTCACAGATATAAGGAACTAATTTATATAAAAACGGTTTTGAAACACAAATTTGAAGGTTAATTTTATTATGTAATGAAATCAATGGACCTTCTTTTGTATTTCTTTAAATTATATCTAGTTCTAAATCCTTTCGATCTTTTCTCATGTCAACATTGTAAACATGGCCTAGATCCATAAAATACTATAGCTGTAATAGAGTTGGTCTTTTTTTTTTTTTTGAGGGTCTTGTTTGTTTTAGGGCTACAATACACTATGGTCTAAGTTAGTACCCAAGGAACATTTCTGCCAAGTTTTATCAAGATTAATCAAACGGTTTAGATTTCTATTCGTCACATAGATACATACATACATACATACATACGCCTTACTTTCTACTTTATAGTATAGACTAGCCATATGTTACCCGCGGCCCGCGGGTCTCAATATGCGTGTTACTGATATAGTACATTAGAATAGTTTGTGGAAAGCGTGGTCAAGAGGCTGAGTACTCTTGAACTTGGCTTGGCTAAATTAAGTAAAATAATCTACTTTCACTAAACATTATTGATCTATCAGTTTAAGGTTGAATTTAAGGTTCAATAAGCTTATTATTTTGTACATTTAATATCACCCATATAGAGCCTCATTTGCCTGTCCAATCACAGCGTGTTTTCACTGCGAATGTAAGGTTTGCGCGACACATGAATGAAAATATCAAAATGTCTGTCAACACGGCATTGCAGCTACAGCGAACGAATGTATGAAAAATGCTTTATAATAACAAATTTGAATAGTAATTTGATTAAAATATAAAATGAATGGACTATAATTTATGTTTATGTATTAAAGTATAAAATTATCTTTGAGAAGAGAAGTTCTAACGTCTTAGCGTTGAATTAGAGTTTTAGACCTAGGAATAGAGAGATGTGTAACAGTTTGGTCTTGTCTAATGAAAGAATGTAGGGGAAAGGGGGGTAAAACGTACCCCCTAAGGGAGAAAATTCATTAAAAAAAAAGTTTGGCAAAAAGAATGTTTATTTTTTATGTCATAGCTTTACAACAACACATACTACAAATGTACAAGGTTTAAAGACTGAGTTATTTATATTAAAATAGAAAAATATATATAAAAAAAAAAAAAAAAAGAGTACTATTTACCCTCCGAAGAGTCTAAATAGTACCAGCATGGAGGGTAATAAGTACCAACTATATATATACATAACAATGCAGAAAGATTCACAAACATAACTCACAAGTATAAGTATCAGCATTTTCACAACCTGCACATGCAATATGCACCCAAGAAGCACATATGAAACATTGTATCATATCTTCTTTAAGGTTTTCTTCGCATATAAAACAATACCAATTTTGACTTTTCTCACTCTCATTCTGACCAAACTGAATAGAAATTTTTCTTTTTTTTTTCTTTTGTGTTGCAGGAATAATTTGAGTTTGTTGTTTTTTACTTTTTTTTTGCAATTGCAGCATCCACAAGAATTTTTTTATAGGGACTGGAAGTTAAAATTTCAGATTGAAAAGATTTTTTTTTTTCTGTTTAACATGGGGTTTTTCTTTTACTGGGATATAAGAGAAATTCAGTTACAGTGATGTATTTAGACTTTGATTGCCGAGAAGGAATTAAGCAATCATAATGGCCTACATCATCTCCAATATTTGTAAATCGAATAACTACTGGAGGGGAGGAAGGAAAATCATTCATGCCATATTTTAAAATCTTACTAGTTGCATTCATAATGACAATTGGCTTTCTGAGCAGCTTCGTAGTTGCTATTTTCTCTAGCTCGCCAACCATAGTATTTGTTCTAGAAATACTATCTAGCCTTTCAAAAATATTGTCAAATTTTGCATGTGGCATGTCAGCACACAATGTTGCTGCATCAAGGTCAGTATAATGCTCAATGTTTTTACAAATATAGTCAACAACTTGTTCTCTAAGAGAGTCTGCCAATGCCTTTTCTTGTATTTTAACTTGCAGGCTACATACAACTCCACTTGAATCTCTGTCAGTTAGCTGGAGATGTTCATGTAATGAAATGCAAATGCTTCTAAAAAAGCATCTGCCGTCAGGCTCTGTTGGAATTGCATTGTACGCAGATATAGAAAGTTCTAGGTGAGAATAATTTGAATTTATGGAGCTTTGAGCAGTTGCACCAAATCGTGGTTCATTTGATGAAGTGAGTGGGGATGTTGCAACTATTGTTGAGGAGTCTGATGATGACTGCACTAACAACTGATCATGTTGGGAATTTGAGGTTGAAGGGATGGGTTCTACAGGAATATTTATAACTGAGCAAATGGAGGTTTCAAAATCACTTTCAGTGAATATATGTCGATTGCAAGGCCATATGCCACATTTCAAAAAACCATTAGCAAAATTTGCGACCGAAGCTGCTCTTGGGTAAGCTCTATCTAAGATGGTAGCCACCTGAAATACAGTAATTCCTCTACCTGGATGATTAAAAAGCCACTTATCTGACTCTTGTACATAACAGCTTTGCAGGGACTTAAAAAACGAGACATCCAAAGGTTGAAGCTTATGTGTAGTATGAGGGGGCAAGCTGAGCATAATAACACAAGAGTTACTTGCAGCAGTGATGGCTTGCAAATTTTTGCTGTGAGAGGTATGTCCATCCAAGATAAGAAGAACAGGCTTTTCTTTTGATGGTTTTACACTGTTTATAAAATGATCCATCCATTCTGAAAAGCTATCTGCAGTCATCCAGCCACTTTCATTGCATACAGCGATTGTTCCTGGAGGAGCACCATCTAAAAGTTTTCGCTTGAGGACAAGCATGGGTGGAATAGCATTTCCTGCTGCATTAGCGCAAAATATTGCTGTGGTGGTAAGACCTCTTTCTGCACTGGTCAACTTCCCCACCTGATGCCTTCCTGTCAAGCTCACCACTTTTTGCTGTTTTTTCTGGACAGTTGAGAGCGCTGTTTCATCGGTATTGAAGATCCTAAGAGCATCTAATTTATTTTCTGTAATGATGCTTTCAAGTTTGTCAAAAAATCTGTTAACTGCTATCTTGTTAAAACCGGTACTACGCGCAAGACCGGTACTATGCTCCCTGTTTACTGTAATCAGAGATGAGTTAAATTTTTCGTTTTGTTGTATTAAATCAAACCAAATTCATTAAAAAAGCTATTTAACTAATAAACTAATATCTTTAAATTATATATTTAACTTAATTCACCATTTTTTCTACTAATTAATTCAAATTAACAATTCTTAGCTTAGGACTATTTTGTCTCACTAATCCTTATAATTTATTAGATCTAGATCTAGTCTATATTTATTATTATATCCTTAGATTTTAGATCTAGTCTGTCTAGGGTTAGACTTAGACTTTAATTAAGGCTTTAGATCTACTAATCATCTACTAATACTACTAATAATAACTAATAGTAATATTCTATGTAGTTAGTTATACACGTAAATATATTGATCTAGAATTAGATCTAGATCTAGTCTAGGTCCACATTTTGAATTTAATAAACCATTTGATTTGATTTAATTGTCATTGTAAACTAGCTTTCACTTTAGATTTAGACTTAACTTAGGCATTGTAAACCTTAAACTAGATTTAGACTAGACTCCTTTAAAAACTAAAATCAAGAACAGTCATCATGAAATTGCTCTGGCTATTTATCCTAATAATTACCAAATGCACACTAGCTGAACACAGAACTAGATCTACCTTTGTCAACACTAAACTTAAAAAGGAAACAACAGTCATAATCAATCATCACACTTTAGAACAATGCAACTTCAAAAATAACCTAACATACACATCTATAACATTAAAGAAGATTACCCATCACAAATGGAAGTTCTCAATCAGACACAGCAGAAATAAATACCTATCACTGTTAATATTAATGGCAGGAGATGTAGAGTCAAATCCAGGGCCTAGATCTAAAGATAGATGCAACATCTGCAAAAAAATATGCACCCTGAAACAGAAAGCCATTCAATGTGACACCTGCGATGAATGGTACCATGCATCATGTCTCCATATGAATACACCTGTGTATTATGCCTTAGGCAACAAAGACGCATCATGGCACTGTGTACCGTGTGGGTTACCTCAGTTTACATCAGGACTGTTTGATTCCTTTGATGCGGACACTTCTAACCCATACAACATCCTAAACACCATCCCGAACCAAACTCACCAACCACTAGCCAGATCCACTCCTGTTAAACCTAAATCTACTAAAATTAATACAACAGCCTCACTAAACAAACCTACTAAAGAAGTAATACCAAAATACCTTAAAACCTTAGTTATAAATTTTCAAAGCATTAGGAACAAAACAGCAGACTTAGAAATTTTATTAGAATGTGAGAAACCAGACATAATTGCAGGAACAGAAACTTGGCTGCATCCTGAAATTTATAATGCAGAAATTTTCAATAGTAATTATGAAATTTTTAGAAAAGATAGGGCTGATAATCATGGAGGAGTTCTTTTAGCAATAAAAAACACTCTTATAGCAGAAGAAATTACCTTACCTAACTCAAAAAATGTAGAATCAACATTTTGTAAAATTAATACCACCTCAACATCCCTAATAATAGGCAGCATTTACAGACCACCAAATTCTAGTTTAGAATACATGCAGGAACTATGTAATCAGATTACTACACTTAAAGAGACAAATAAAAATGCAGTTTTTTGGATTATGGGTGATTTCAACCTACCTGATATAAATTGGAAAACACTAACCATAGATAAACACCAAAACCTTAAGGACATAAATGAGCTTTTCATAGATACTTTACACAACCTTAGTTTAGATCAAATCATTAAAAAGCCAACTAGATTAAACAACACATTAGATCTCTTCTTAACCAACAGACCTGGATTAGTAGTTGATTATGAAATTATCCCTGGTCTATCAGACCATGAGATCATAAAAATACACAGTCAGATAAAAGCAGTAGCCAATGCAAAACCCAAAAGAAAAATCTTACTCTGGAATAAATGTAACCTAACACAACTACACCAAGCTGCACTAAACTTTCAACAAACATTCTTATTAGAAAAAGACATTAACCAACCAGTCGATGACCTCTGGAATTTCATTAAAAACCATCTTAAAAGCATAATAGAAAATCATATACCAACTAAATACACATCAAACAAAATAAATAAATGCTGGTTTAATAATAGACTAAAGAAGCTTTGTAAACAGAAGGAAAACCTCTATAGAAAATTTAAAGAAACTAATGCAGAAAGAGTTTACAAAAAGTATATAAAAATTAAACACTTAACCCAAAAAGTAAGCAGACAGCTGCAGAGTGAATACATAAACAATGTAATATCTAAAGATAACAACAAAAACCTATGGTCATACATTAAGTCTAAGAAAATGGAAACAACAGGCGTAGCGCCATTAAAAGATGAACATAACATAATACATAATGATAATGAAACTAAAGCAAACATTCTAAACAAATACTTTGCATCAGCATTCTCAGCCCCAGGAGACAAAGACATATTACTGAATTTGAACCAAGTAGACAACATAGAAGATATAGTAGTACAAGAAATTCAAAAACTATTAGCCAACACCAAACCAAATAAAGCTTCTGGACCTGATGGTATTCCAGCTAGATTACTCAAAGAACTAAGTAATGAGCTAGCCCCAGTGTTCAAAATACTCTTTCAGGCTTCACTTAACCAGGGCAGAGTACCAAAGGACTGGAAAGAAGCTAATGTCACCCCCCTATTTAAAAAAGGAGAAAAATCTGACCCAGGGAACTACAGACCAGTATCACTTACCAGCATCACATGTAAAATCCTAGAACACATAATATGTAGCAACATCATAAACCACTTAGACAAACATAATGTCCTCACACCATACCAACATGGCTTTAGGAAATATAGATCATGTGAAACACAACTAATAGGACTAATTGATGATTTTTCAAAAGGTTTAGATAATAGTGAACAAATAGATGCTATCTTACTAGATTTTTCTAAGGCTTTTGACAAAGTTCACCACCATAGTTTGCTTAAAAAATTAAAATATTTCGGCATTAATGGTCCACTGCATCAGTGGATTAAAGACTTTCTGATAGGGAGAGAACAAACTGTAATAATAAATGGCTCTAAATCAACACCGATAACAGTAAACTCAGGTGTACCTCAAGGTACAGTCTTGGGTCCACTACTATTTTTAATTTACATAAATGATTTACCAAATTGCATTAGTTCAGGAACAAAAGTCAGATTATTTGCAGACGATTGCATAATATATAGAACAATAAAAACAACACAAGACACAGATATTTTACAAAGAGAATTAGATGAATTACAGAAATGGGAATCAAATTGGAGCATGTCTTTCCACCCAGAAAAATGTCAGTTGTTAAGAGTAACAAAAAAACTAAAACAAATTAATTCCACTTATCTTATTCATGGCAAACCAGTATCACAGACTAAAAACGCAAAATACCTAGGTGTTATAATAAATGAAAAACTATCATGGAATCCACATATTGATGAAACTACAAAAAAATCAAACAAAGCATTAGGATTTATTAAAAGAAATTTCTATAAATCAAATAAGAACATAAAACTAAAATGTTACTTAACCTTGGTTAGGCCAATAATAGAATATGCATCCTCCGTTTAGGGACCCCTCAACTCAAGAAAACATTAAGAAACTGGAACAGACACAAAATAGAGCAGTGAGATTCATAACAAACGAATATTCACATTTGACTAGATTTACCTTTAGTAAAATCACTAAATTTAGAAAGCCTTCAGGACAGAAGGCTCAAAAGTAAAGTAGCAATCATACATAAAACACTGAACCATAATCTTCAAATACAAAAACAAAATTTAATAAAATACTCTGAAAGACACAAAGACAAAGGCACATTCCTCGTCCCATATGCTAGGACAAATTTGTACAAATACTCCTTCTTCCCTAGTGCTATTAGAGCATGGAATGGGTTGCCTGAGCTAGCCAGGAAAACCAGTGACTTGGCAGAATTTAAGTCATTGGTTAATATGCATGACTAAATGCATGACGCGTAGGACGTAATCATCTTCTTTTTTGAAGTAACGTCTGTATTATATAAGATAAGATAAGAAGATAAGAAATGTTGCTTCAGGTTGTCGCAAGCTCAGATTGTGACGTTTCTTAAAATCTCTAAACCAGTCTTTTCCAGCCATTCCTTCTGTTTTATTAAATCTGTGAGACAAGCCATTTTTGCTATTTGGTATGCAAGACATCTTATATCGTTTCTGGTCAGGCCGAACAGCATTCCTTCCAGTTGATTGATGTGACTGACAAGTTCATTCTCAAGCTCTGCTGGGAGAACTGTCATTCTACCTCTCTGTACTACATTCCCATTCGCAAACTTGTTTTTTCCATCTAAGTGTCTTTTTAGAGTTGGTTTAGGTATACCGTAAAGTCTAGACACTTCATTGAGACCATATTTATTCCTCAATGCCTCTAAGGCTTTCTGAAGATCCTCCGGGGACCAGGTTGAAGCTCTGCCCCTGGGTAAAAAAAATAATGAATGTAAATGATTATTAAAGAGATTGCTATAGTCTATATGGTATTTTTTTTTAAAATGTAGATCTACTTATAGTTAAGGGCTAGATTATGTTTAGTCTAAAATTTAGATATAGCCTTAATTTTATTAAATCTAAATCTACTAGATTTAGTACCTTAATTATCTTTTTTAGTCTAGACTCTATAGTCTATATTTATAAAGAAAGTATTGTTACATAGACATAGAGTAGAGTATAGAGGATGATAGAATATGATTCTGGAACTAGATTATATTATAAATCTAGATCTAGATAGTAGAAAGATCTTTAGCAATTACTAGATCTAGATTCTAGCTTTAAAACATAAAATAAGAAAGTTATTCGATCTACATCTAGATATTATGTCGAGATCAACTGTGGGGCTAAATAGTACCGAATGTCGGATAATTAGTACTTCCGGTACTTTTTACCCTCCTGGCGCCGGTACGATTTACCTCAAGGGGTCAGCCCACATTACGGTTTATCATATTAACATGTCTAAAAATAACTGATGTACTGAGGCATTATTTTCAAGAGGAAAGGTTGGTTAACAATGCAATAGCTTTTGGAACATGATAGGTTGCCTCATTAGATAATTATACGATTTCTAACATGTGCAAAAATTACATCAAAAAAGGTAAAAATGAATAAAACCTTACCGTTTTGGTGTCTTTTGATTAAGCTCCATAAAATTAACATGAATGATGACGCTATAGTTGTAGGTCAATATGCCAGGTTTTTTATTTTTAAAGACCATTTCTAAATATGAAAATTTTCGGTGGTACGAATTAAACAGTGGTACGTTTTACCCCCCTACATCAGGACTTAGGACTTAGACATACGCCTTACTTTCTACTTTATAAAGTATATATATATGCCTATATTCTAGCCGAAAATTACCCGCGGGCCTTAGTTTGTGTTTACTAATCTAGTGGATTGGATTTAGGTGTATGTGAAATTTAGCTAATGTTCCTTAAAAGTTTTTTCTTTCGCCACGAAAATAAAATTAGTTTTGATTTGATTGGGTTTACCCGTTTAGCCGATACATTCATATCTATTAAAAACGAAAGAGCGTGAGATGAATAATAATTATAATAATAATCTTTATTGTCCGTATGGAAATTTGGATATAAAGTACAATTAAAATGGGTTTACCTGATTTGTTAAGTGAATGGGATTATAAAGTATGTCAGGACATCTAACTTCGCAGATATAACGAACGAATTTATGTAAAAATGCTTTTGAAACACAAATTGGAAGGTTAATTTTTATTAAATAATGAAATCAATAGACTATATTTGGTATTTTCATGTGTCAAAGTAAAAATTATCTGTGCAAAATGTAGTTTTAAAAATTAGATCTAGACTAGATCTAGATCATTTCGATCTTCTCTCTTGTAAAAATTGTCTAGATCAATGAAATAGTAATACTTTCATAGAGTTGAGCAACTTTTTTTTAGGGTCATAAGTTTGATTTAGGGCTACAATACATACGTTACGGTTCCAGTTAGTACCCTAGGAATATTTCTGCCAAGTTTTATCAAGATTGGTCAAACGGTTTTGATTTCTATGCGGGACATACATACATACATTGGATAGCTTCCTGGTCGTGCGGTTTGTGCGCTGAACTGTCGTTTGGATTTATCGATGGTCCCGGATTCAAACCCTGCCCGCTCCCATCCCCCGCCGCTCTGCGGGATGTTTGGACTAGGAAGTAAACTATCTTCAACTCTGAAGGAACATCCATAACATGTAAAGCATTTTACAAAAAAAAAAAAAAAAAAAAAAAAAAAAAAATACAAACATACATACATACATACGCCTTACTTTCTACTTTATAGTAGACCATTCAGTTGATACTAAAGCTCAAGACGAGTTGTATTCAATGTGGGTACAAACACTTTTTTTAATGGCCAAATATGTGTCTTGTTTAGTTCAGACAAAGGGAATTGAACTAAATCCTTCACTCATATGATAACTTCACTTGAGTTTTCACAATCCACACTAAAAACGTTTGATCAGTTTTTCAATCGATATCTAGTCAAGTGGTTGCTTCTACTTTGATCTGATTCTAAATTTAGGAAGCCTTCAGGATAGAAGACTTAAAAGTAAAGTAGCAATTATACATAAAACACTGAACCATAATCTTCAAATGCAAAACAAAACCTAATAAAATACTCAGAAAGACACAAAGATAAAGGCACATTCCTTTTTCCATTTACAGGACAAATTTATGCAAGTCCTCCTTCTTCCCTAGTGCTATTAGAGCATGGAATGGGTTGCCTGAATCAGCCAGGAAAACCAATAACTAGGCAGAGTTTAAGTCATTGGTTTACATGCATGACTAGATTGACATAAGAACAGGCGTAGGACGTAATCATCTTCCTTTTGAAATAACGTCTGTATTTTATAAGATAAGATAAGATAGACCTATTTTCTTTCACGTTTCATACTATATAAAAAAACACGAGACATCCTCGCGCTTGCGTGTATTCACTTTGTGACCGTATTCTAAGGACGTGACACAAAGCTTGCACACTTACACAGCCGTAATTCAAAAACTCTCCACACAAGACAAAATGGTTGAATTATTTAGATTAAGTGAAAAAAAGAAATGCATCGAGGGCGCCTAGGCATTCTTTGAATAGCCTAGGCACTCTTTATATAGCCTCGGCACTCTTTATATAGCCTAGGCAAAGTAGGAAATGAAGAAATCATTCTATAGAATGCAGGATTTCTCACTTTGCGGTAACACCTACATCAACAGTGAAATACGCGTAGGTCTAGACAGTGAACACAATTAGCAAATCTTTTCTAGTCAACTTAGAGTCATTGGATGAAACACTGGTTTTGGTATAAACTATATCAATCTAGAATCAAAGAAATAATCAAGCCACTAAAGTTATTAACTACAGACTTTGTAGGCAACAGTACATATCTGTTTAATCTCTCGACTTGATCTATATTTAGTAGTAGGCGGGTTTCAACAAGCGCTAAAAAAAATCCAAAATAAAGACTTCCAATTAAATAAAGACACATCGGAAAGTGAATAGTTCTCTAGAAGTCAAGTGGCTAGTTCTCTAGAAGTCAAGTGGCTAGTTCTCTAGAAGTCAAGTGGCTAGTTCTCTAGAAGTCAAGTGACTAGTTCTCTAGAAGTCAAGTGACTAGTTCTCTAGAAGTCAAGTGACTAGTTCTCTAGAAGTCAAGTGACTAGTTCTCTAGAAGTCAAGTGACTAGTTCTCTAGAAGTCAAGTGACTAGTTCTCTAGAAGTCAAGTGGCTAGTTCTCTAGAAGTCAAGTGGCTAGTTCTCTAGAAGTCAAGTGACTAGTTCTCTAGAAGTCAAGTGACTAGTTCTCTAGAAGTCAAGTGGCTAGTTCTCTAGAAGTCAAGTGGCTAGTTCTCTAGAAGTCAAGTGGCTAGTTCTCTAGAAGTCAAGTGACTAGTTCTCTAGAAGTCAAGTGACTAGTTCTCTAGAAGTCAAGTGGCTAGTTCTCTAGAAGTCAAGTGGCTAGTTCTCTAGAAGTCAAGTGGCTAGTTCTCTAGAAGTCAAGTGGCTAGTTCTCTAGAAGTCAAGTGGCTAGTTCTCTAGAAGTCAAGTGACTAGTTCTCTAGAAGTCAAGTGGCTAATTCTCTAGAAGTCAAGTGGCTAATTCTATAGAAGTCAAGTGGCTAGTTCTCTAGAAGTCAAGTGGCTAGTTCTCTAGAAGTCAAGTGACTAGTTCTCTAGAAGTCAAGTGGCTAGTTCTCTAGAAGTCAAGTGGCTAGTTCTCTAGAAGTCAAGTCGCTAGTTCTCTAGAAGTCAAGTGGCTAGTTCTCTAGAAGTCAAGTGGCTAGTTCTCTAGAAGTCAAGTCGCTAGTTTTCTAGAAGTCAAGTGACTAGTTCTCTAGAAGTCAAGTGGCTAGTTCTCTAGAAGTCAAGTGGCTAGTTCTCTAGAAGTCAAGTGGCTCTATTGGTAAACACGTCCACAAAGACGCCTATGTCAAGATGGCTATTTGAACTACATGCAATAAAGTTATTGCGTCCACAGAGTTAGACAATTTTTTTTTTTATTTTTAGGGTCTTCAGCTTGTGGTAGAGCTACTTTACATATGTTAGTTTCACCGCTAGTACCGTTCATATCAAGTTTTGTTAAGATTGGTCAAACGGTTTTGATTTCTATGCGGGGCATACATGCATATATACATACATACATATAACATAAATTGAATTATATATATATATATATATATATATATATATATATATATATATATATATATATTAAATATGCATAGACTAAATGTTGTTTATTTTGGCCGGACCGATCCAATGGAATATAATTTTCTAAACGTTCTGGCCAAAATGAACCACATTTAGTCTATTGATACAATTTGAAATTTTAACTGAACCAACGCACAAGTGTGTTCCTACTTTGTCTGAATGTAAGAGTAGTTTCTCGTGCGTTGTCAATATATTAATGGACATCTCTTGATTTACTGTGTGACATAGAGAAAATGTTTTCTTACAATGGAATAGACATTGTCTCTGGCTATATCATGATAGTGTTTGTCTCAGGCTATATCATGTTAGTGTTTGTCTCAGGCTATATCATGTTAGTGTTTGTCTCAGGCTATATCATGTTAGTGTTTGTCTCAGGCTATATCATGTTAGTGTTTGTCTCAGGCTATATCATGTTAGTGTTTGTCTCAGGCTATATCATGTTAGTGTTTGTCTCAGGCTATGTCATGTTAGTGTTTGTCTCAGGCTATGTCATGATAGTGTTTGTCTCAGGCTATGTCACAGATTAAAATGTTAGTGTTTGTCTCTGGCTATGTCATGATAGTGTTTGTCTCAGGCTATGTCACAGATTAAAATGTTAGTGTTTGTCTCAGGTTATGTCACAGATTAAAATGTTAGTGTTTGTCTCAGGTTATGTCACAGATTAAAATGTTAGTGTTTGTCTCAGGTTATGTCACAGATTAAAATGTTAGTGTTTGTCTCTGGCTATGTCATGTTAGTGTTTGTCTCAGGTTATGTCACAGATTAAAATGTTAGTGTTTGTCTCAGGTTATGTCACAGATTAAAATGTTAGTGTTTGTCTCAAGTTATGTCACATATTAAAATGTTAGTGTTTGTCTCAGGCTATGTCACAGATTAAAATGTTAGTGTTTGTCTCAGGCTGTTACAACTTAAAATGTTAGTGTCTCAGGTTATGTCACAGATTAAAATGTTAGTGTTTGTCTCAGGTTATGTCACAGATTAAAATGTTAGTGTTTGTCTCAGGTTATGTCACAGATTAAAATGTTAGTGTTTGTCTCTGGCTATTTCATGTTAGTGTTTGTCTCAGGTTATGTCACAGATTAAAATGTTAGTGTTTGTCTCAGGTTATGTCACATATTAAAATGTTAGTGTTTGTCTCAGGCTATGTCACAGATTAAAATGTTAGTGTTTGTCTCAGGCTGTTACAACTTAAAATGTTAGTGTCTCAGGTTAAGTCACAGATTAAAATGTTAGTGTTTGTCTCAGGTTATGTCACAGATTAAAATGTTAGTGTTTGTCTCAGGCTGTTACAACTTAAAATGTTAGTGTCTCAGGTTAAGTCACAGATTAAAATGTTAGTGTTTGTCTCAGGTTATGTCACAGACTAAAATGTTAGTGTTTGTCTCTGGCTATGTCATGTTAGTGTTTGTCTCAGGTTATGTCACAAAATAAAATGTTAGTGTTTGTCTCAGGTTATGTCACAGATTAAAATGTTAGTGTTTGTCTCTGGCTATGTCATGTTAGTGTTTGTCTCAGGTTATGTCACAGATTAAAATGTTAGTGTTTGTCTCAGGTTATGTCACATATTAAAATGTTAGTGTTTGTCTCAGGTTATGTCACATATTAAAATGTTAGTGTTTGTCTCAGGCTGTTACAACTTAAAATGTTAGTGTCTCAGGTTATGTCACAGATTAAAATGTTAGTGTCTTAGGTTATGTCACATATTAAAATGTTAGTGTTTGTCTACGGTTATGTCACAGATTAAAATGTTAGTGTTTGTCTCAGGCTGTTACAACTTAAAATGTTAGTGTCTCAGGTTATGTCACGGCTTAAAATGTTAGTGTCTCAGGTTATGTCACAGATTAAAATGTTAGTGTCTTAGGTTATGTCACAGATTAAAATGTTAGTGTTTGTCTCTGTCTCAGACTGTTACAACTTAAAATGTTAGTGTCTCAGGTTATGTCACAGCTTAAAATGTTAGTGTCTCAGGTTATGTCACAGCTTAAAATGTGAGTGTCTCAGGTTATGTCACAGATTAAAATGTGAGTGTCTTAGGTTATGTCACAGATTTAAATGTTAGTGTCTCAGGTTATGTCACAGCTTAAAATGTTAGTGTCTGTCTCAGGTTATGTCACAGCTTAAAATGTTAGTGTCTGTCTCAGGTTATGTCACAGATAAAAATGTTAGTGTTTGTCTCAGGCTGTTACAACTTAAACTGTTAAGAGTCTCAGGTTATGTCACAGATGGAATAAGTCCTATTGAGCACATCTCATGAACATCAGTTTTTCTATTGACTCTTCAATTGTCATCCAAAGGACTTCCATACATTGTTAAATCTGCGGCGATAATGTCACCAGCTTCTTCTGCTGCCTCTTCTGTTAAACTCTTTCCTTGACCTTGCTGGCTATTTCCATCTTTAAGCCCACAATCCACTTTTTTGTGATGAAGACATCGAAGTGGGTTGGCATATAAAGTAAGGTCTGCTGCTATTTGAAACTCATCGTCAGCATTCTGTTGAGGGGCTGGACCAGTCTGAGTTGTTTCTTTCCTAGTTTTCTGTTCTTTTGCTGGAGGATTGCACTTTGAATCTATGGAAATAAAAGAATTAGGTTTTCATGAAGAGTATCTTAACATTTATAAGAGAAAATAGTGTTCATTAATTTGCCGTATACGAAACAAGGTTACAAAGACAATTTGTGTGGAAACACAAACTAAGAATCGGCCCCCGAAGTAGTCCACCCAGGTAGGTAAAAAGGCAGGTATCAATATTTTCAGAAAGAACATCAGAATTAAATTCGATCAAAGACAAATGACAGAGAAGAATGGAGAAAGAAGGTTGACAGATCTTGTGTGGTGCCCCAGCGGTCCAACAGACCAAAGAGTAGGTGAAAGTGAATGTGAAGTTAAAGTGATCCTCGCCTAACTGATGTCTATAATGAATATCTAATTATCTAATTGCTTTATAAATGGTCAATCTCTAATGCCTCAACAAAAAAAACATTTCGTAAAAAAAAATATTTAAAAATTCCGTTGTTAATTACTGAATGGGCGACTGGTTGTACTGCAGTTTAAGAGATATTATGAAAAATTATTTATTAAATGTTGTTTTAAATTATGTTCAACTTATATGCATACTAAATAGATTTTTTCTCTTTGAAAAAATAGTAAACATTTTTTTCGTGTAAGTGTAGTATTTAGTATGACAGAACTCACTTACTTTAGCTAAGCAAATGTAAAAAAAAATATTTTTTGACAAAAAAAAAAAAAAAACGTTTGCATAAATGTGTTAAAAATATGGTCAAAGTTCATCTCCCCTGCTAAAGAGCCTCCGGTGTGTTTTACTTTACATAGTGAGTAGTTGTAAAAGTGGTGTATTTTTTATGAAAAAACTGCTTGCATAAGTGATTTAAAAAATTAGATTTTTCGCTTTTAGAAAAGAAAAAGTAGCCGTTGCATCAGAACTTTGAATGGAATAAAATATCATTATGTCAAATTTTCAATATCTTTTCTAGATTACAAGATCTAAACGGGACGGACGGACAGTCAGACGGACAGACATTTCACACAAAACTAATAGCGTTTTTTCCCCTTGCGCGGGCCGCTAAAAATACGAAAGTTTAACCTGTTATTGTTTTTCCTATGCCTAGTACAACTAAGCACCTTATGATTGAAACCGCAGGTGACCGGTCATTTCATCCCCGGTCACTTCATCCCCGGTCATTTCATCCCCGGTCACTTCATCCCCGGTCATTTCATCCCCTGGTCACTTCATCCCCTGGTCACTTCATCAATAATCAATTTATCAATATTGGTAAAGCGGTTTTGATTTTTATTCGGGACATATACATAGATTACTCCATACAATTTACTTTATATTATATATCGTTACACATCGACTACGCCCGTCACAGGCTTTATATTGTTTATTTAGCTGAAACATTCCCTCCTTTTCAGTGGCGCACGAAAAACTATTTGTTTTGTGTGGTCTGTCCGTCCGTCCGTCCCGTTTCAATCTTAAAATCTAGAAAATATATTGAAAATCCGAAATCATGATATTTTAGATTTTTCAAAGTTCTGATGTAAAGGCAACTTTTTTTTTTCTGAAAACAAAAAATTTAATTATTTTAAATTAACTATGCAAACATTTTTTTTTTAATTTAAAAATTCACCGTTTTTACAACTATACACTATTAATAGTAAAAAAAAAACAAAAAACACGGGAGACCACATTAGTAAGAGAGGTAATTTTTCAGAATATTTGAAACACATTTATATAAGAGGTCTGTTTTCTTTTCAAAAAATGTTTTTTAAACAAATGAGTAATACTAAAATAAGTATTTTCTGTCATACAAGCTACTTATATAACAAAAATGTTTACTTTTGTTTTAAAAGATAAATAATCTGTTTAAAGTGTATATAAGTTGACTATTATTTAAAACAGCAATTAATAAGCATTATCTCATATTATTAAAGTGACTGCCAATGCAATGCAATACTCAAAACTATACTTTAACACTTAACCATACATAAGTTTCTTGAGGCCCTGGAATGAGAGATAGATTGTTTCTTTACAAAACAATAAATTAAAGATATAATCATTCAATAACATCAGTTCATTCAGGTTCACATTCAACCATATCTTCATTACTATCAGTTCATTGAATACTTATGCATATTAACAATGTAATAATAATAAAGTTTTTTTATTTAAAGGACACATACTTGTCATCTTACAAATATAATATAGATGGTATTTTATAAATATAATATTGATAATATTGATGGTATTTTACAAATATAATATTCATAGTATAGATGGTATTTTATAAATACAATAAGGATGGCATTTACAAATAATATAATATACATGATATCAGACGGTATTTACAAATATATATATATATATATATATATATATATATATATATATATATATATATATATATATATATATATATATGACTTTTACATCAGGAAGAAGAACTTTCCTTTAAACTTTTATAGGCTATGTATATGCGAAATCCAGCATTTTAAAGAATGCCTAAAAACGTCAGACAAAAGTGCGAAATCAATTATTAATTTCCTATTTTGCCTAATCATGATATAGAATGCCTAGACGAATGCTTAGAACTGATTTAGGCAATGTGCAAATATTGATTAAAATTAGTTTATTGATAACGTACATTTCTCGGACGACTATTTCTATTCGCCAGTCATAATGTAGTGTCCTGTTTTTTGAAGTGTGGCTCATCTGGTACATGAACATTTATTTGAACAGCAGATGTGCACAATGACCCTTTCGTTATGTAAGTGAAGACAACTGGTTGAAACCATAGATTATTACATTGAGTCCATGTATTGAAGATGAAACAAAATATGTGTAATTGTGCGTATTGAAGAGTTGTATGAATTACGCTGACCCTCAACTAGCTGTCTCATGTCTCTTGTCCTCTCAATAGTTCGGCTCTAGTCTAAGTAGACAACACCTAGGACAGTTCCCTATTGACTTATGTCTCTGTGTGTATGTTACTCATTTAAATTACGATTGGTTGATTAAAAGAATTATGTAATCATCTGAACAATTAAATAGGGATGAAGACAGGGGCAGATAAAAATATATTTAGTCTCCTGTTCTTTGTGTTGTTTTTCCACCCATTTCTATTCCACTATAGCATGAACCACATTTGGCTACAGATTGTTTTCCTTTCCAATGGACTTCATTTTATTTCTTACTTATAACCTGAATAAAAGAAGGTTACAAAGACAATTTGTGTGGACACACAAACTCAAAATCGGCCCCCGAAGTGGTCCACAGATGGACAGATCTAGACATTGGTATAGGATAGAACATATTAGACTGTAAAAAAAATATACTTTAAAAAATCATCCAAAAAATGCATATTTATTTTACAGGATGTGACTCACAGAAAAAAAATGTAGAAATATTTATTAACTAAAAGAAAAAGAAAAACATTTTGCAGCTGGGTTTCAAACTCAGGACCTTTTGCGTGTTAGGTGGACATGATAGCCACTACACTTCTGAAACATATATCGAAATGAACAATATATTTGAAATCTTTCCTTATGCTTTCAGTTTGATAGATCTATCATCTAAGTCTCTAAGTTTAGATCTAGAAATAGATCTCAGTCTCTAAGTCTAAGTCTCTAAGTCTATATATAGGCCTAAGTCTAGATCTAGATCTAGAATCTTGATATAGAATCTACAATCTAGACTAGAACTCGTATATAGATCTATGTAGATCTGGCCTCTATTTATTGTAATTTAGATTCAGATTGTTGTCAAGTGTATAGCCTAATGAGTATGTGAAAACTGCGCGGTAAAAAGCAGTTTGTTTTTTTTAAACTTACAATTGAAACGAAGTTCGCATTAAAATTCTTTTTAAAAACAGTATCAGAATCAGTACTCTATTCCATGAGTTAGTTAATAAATGGAAAATCTATTTTATAATGATCCATTGATACTTTTTCCATTGTGATCTTAGATGCACATTTTTTGTACCAATGCGCGAATCTATGAATGAAGGTTGATTTATTAATGAAGAAGCCTGTGATCTTTTTAATAAGACTTACTTCCCCTGAAGTTTTTCATTGAAAAGTGGTGTAATTTCTAAAAAAATCTACTTGCATAAATAATTTTAAAAATTAGATGGTTCGCTTTCGGAAAAGAAAAAAGTAGCCATTGCATCAGACCTTTGAATGATCTAAAATATCAAGATGTCCGATTTTCATTTTCTCTTCTAGTTTCTGATATCTAAAAGGGACGGACAGACGAACGGAAGGACGGACAGACGGACAGACAGACAGACAGGCCACACAAAACTAATAGCGTCTTTTCCCCTTTCGGGGGCCGCTGAAAAGAGAAAAAAAAAGCCAGATCAGACACAATGGTGCCCTTTCTGATCACTTCCCAATAGAAAATGGCGTGAAGCAGGGCTGTGTACTTCCTCCTACTCAATTCGCTATCTTCTTTGGGGTAATGCTGGGTCAAATGAGGCAGCGATTGCACGAAGGCATCCACATCCGGTTTCGTTCTGACGGCAATGTGTTCAATCATCGACGTCTACTATCCCATACAAAAACAAAGGAGATGGTCATAACGGAGCTTCTCTATGCCGATGATTGCGCCCTGCTAGCTCACAATGAATATGATCTCCAGAACGCGGTAAACGAATTTGCATACGCTGCCGCCTCTATCTATAAACCTCGGAAAAACAGAAGTCATGTTCCAGAAGTCACCCAATAAAACATACTCAGCCCCAAAGGATCACCGTAAACAGACAGCCCCTTAACGTGGTAGCCCACTTCACATATCTAGGTAGTATAGTATCAAATGACGCCTCACTTTCAAGGGAAGTTGATAACCGTCTGGCCAGGGCCAGTAGCGCTTTTGGACGTCTAGATGTCTCAGCCCTTCTATATGGCTCTGAGACATGGGCACTATACAGAAAACAGCCAAGACTTCTTGAGCGCTTCCACCAAAGATGTTTGCGCTCCATCATGGACATACGGTGGCAAGACCGCACAACAAACAGCGATGTCCTTGCGAACGCCGGTATGGACAGTATGGTCCGACAGTTACGCTGGGTAAGCCACGTATCCCACATGGGAGACGAACGTATGCCAAAGGCAGTCTTTTTTGGTGAGCTAAAAGGTGGTAGACGTAACAGAGGCGCCCCACGGAAACGCTTCAAAGACCAGCTTAGGCTTTAACTTTCCTTGGCTGACATAGAAGAGAGCACCTGGTTGCATGCGGCCTCAGAAAGAGACAGCTGGAGGTCATTCACGAAGGCCGCGGGATACACATTTGAGACCAAAAGAAAATCCACTCCGAGGACAAACGCAGACGGCGAAAAGAAAATCTAAATCGACCACCTGCGGACAATGGTTAGGCTTGCTCTAGATCTGGCAAAATATGAAGGTCACAGCTGGGGCTGCGCAGCCACGGGAAATACTGCATTCTTCAGACTCGAAGTTATTATTATAACCTGAACCAGCCCCTATATTCGGGTATCACCCCCCGCCCTTTTACAAATTCTCCTTAACAAATGGCATTAGTTACACTAACTGACTATTCTTCTTTTCATTATTACGATATATTTGATTGACGCTATGATATTATTTTGTCATGGGCCATGTTTCCATTGTTACGCTCACTTCAGACTTTAGCCCTAAACTTGTTCCATCTCATTGACCCCTCCAAACCATAGACTTTACCCGTCAATTTAATTACCGGTATCACTTAGTACCCCCTCCTCTTTTTTACACGCTACGCCTAAGGAAATAGTCCTACACAGTGGCGTCACTTGGGGTGGGGGGAGGTGCGGGCATTTAATATCTGTCTTTTAGTGTATAGGAAGTAGTTTATTTTAGGTACGTTTTGTTGTTGTTTTTTTTTAAATCTACAAAACTGATCAACATCCTTTGTTGGTATTCCAAGATTTGCTCGGTGATGTTTCGCAGGATATAAATCTGTTCAGTGCTTCAATTTGCCTTTCTAGAGAGCAGCTGAGAAAGACTCTTATTGACGTAAAACGGTTTTGTTACGTTGAATTACAACGCGGCCCACTTCTATCGACCTCCCCCCCACAAAACATATACTTCTGGCCTGAGAATTCTAGTTTCACTTTTCTAGCGTTCCTTGTCACCAGTCCTAAACAAAATAATTTCAAATACAATCCCCCTCCCCCCCCCCCCGTCTTTTCTTCGGCTTCTTGATTCAATATTGAAGTAGTTCATAAGCTCTTTGTTTGTTATCAATGTGACGTCGTAACGCGCAAGAATTCATTTCACTTTTACCTCCAGCCTCAATTCACAAAAGTTCTATCTGCATTTCATTTTTTTTTAGACACACTCAAAAACATGTATTCAGTCAATGTAGGATTCATTTTACTAAATTTAGCTTACATGCAATAAAATTGTTCACAGTTGAATCTGTTTTCTAACTTTATAAACTCCGACACTAAGCTCGCTCTAGCACTTCTTGCAACTCACTGAATCCGCACATATTCTTCTGGAAGTCTGAAAACTCTACGTCTGTTCCGTACAAACCAACTCAATAGATGAAAACATCAATAGGCAGAGCATCTAATGGTTAGCAACGAGGCTAGCAAGTATTAGCGGTTGCCTAGCAACAGTTCGATGTGAAATCTTTTTTTGCATTCATTCCAGATTTTATATAAAAGAAGACATTTTCCAGGTAATTGCTCGTGTTTTGTCCACGAGCTTTGATTCTAATTAAAACAAAACAAGGAAGATAAAAAATACTTTAAAAAAAAAAAACAAAGCTTATCTTAAGTGTAATTGTATTAATTATTTTGGATCAGTCAGGTAATTAAATTTGTAATAGATCTAGAACGGCAAAATAAATCTGTGCGACTAGAAATAGTTTTACCAATTGTTTGTTTAGCGCCATTTTATGCTTTTAGCTTTTTCAATGCGCTATGGTAATATTATTTGTCTAGACCAGTTTGGGGAGTGGGGAGAAAGAATGGGAGAAATCTGTGTCAATTTACTGTGATAGCTTTTTAAATCTATTTAAAATAACGTTGCACGACTTGAATTCGAACTTGAAGGCTCAATCCTCCTCAAACAAATACACTAACCACTGTGCCAGCGAAGTTTCATAGCTATATATTGTTTGTTTCAAACTTTTAAATTGAACTCTAAACAAAACATAAAGGGGACTAAATTAACTTAAACCGCAACATCTGTCAAACACAATATGTTTCCCTTGTTTGATACCAAACAAAATAATTATTATCAACAATAATTTAGCTAATTGTTTTTTTTTTATTACTGGTACTTGTTTAGTTTGGTTCAAGAAATAATTAAGTAAAACTTCAACTTTATCCAAAATTGAGAATTGTACCAGACAGACAGAGAGACAGACAGAGTAAGTTGGTACTTACACTAATATAACTGAACAAAGCCGTAGACAAACATGGCTGCCGACAAATGCGATGCGATGGAATCCCCCCCCCCCCCAGTTCTTTTGAAGCAGTGCAAGACTAAACACTAAGCCAACCTCTACACGAACTGCTCTGCAAATGTTGGCAAGAAATTGCTGTGCCGCAAGACCCGCGAAATGCTAAGATCGTCACCCTGTACAAAGAACAAAGGTGACAGAAGCGACTGCAACAATGTTTTTTTTAACATCGAAAAAAAATTATTTAACTTTTTTATACAGCAACCATCAGCTGTCTAATTAACTTTGCCATCACCTACTGGTATGGTAATACTTCACTGGCACAAAGACTTCGACTAAATAGACTAATTAAAAAAGCATCGCATATCACTCGAATACAGCTACCATCTCCTGAAGAGCTTTTTCATGAAAGATGCCTTTACAAAACACTCACGATTCTTAAAGACAACCTGCACCCATTAAACCACTGTTACACAAGATCAAGATCTAAACGAAGTGATCGTCTCCTTTCCATTAGGACTAAAACAGAAAGATTTTAAAAATCCTTTATCCCACTTTCGGTCAGAGTGTTATAAGATCAGCTGTCGTCATCGAGAAGTACATAGAAATCAAATTCATAAAGCGCTGGTTGTGAATGTGTATGTGTTTCTTGTGTGAATGTTGTTCGAATTTTTTATCTATTCTGTTATTTTACAGTAGTTACGCTGATATTGTCAATTGTAGTCAAATTGAATTTCCATTTGATTGGTTCAATAAAATTATCTTATCTTATCTTAATTAGAGGGGAATTTCTGTATTAAGTATTGTAAGCAAAGTCTTTGCTCAAGTGATACTTCCCAGGCTACAAAAACTTGCTGATCGGGTCTATCCAGAATCACAGTGCGGCTTTCGCTCAGGGAGATCCACAATTGACATGATTTTCTCCTTCCGTTAACTTCAGAAAAAGTGCAGAGAACAAAGGATGCCTTTGTATGTTGCGTTCATTGATATGACTAAGGCCTTCGATCTAATAAGATGGCCTCTTTAAATTTTACAGATAATAGGCTGTCCACACAAGCTGCTAAATGTAATTGTCTCCTTTCACGGTGCAGTTCAACGGTGCCAGCTCTGAAAGTTTCAGTATAAACAGCGGAGTTAAACAAGGATGTGTCTTGGTCCCAACCCTCTTTGGAATACTATTTTCACGGCTAATCCACAACGCGTTTGGCAAATCCACCGAAAGCATCTATCTCCATTCCAGATTTAAAGGCAAACTTCTAAATATTGCCAGACTGAGGGTCAAACTAAAATAAGAACCAACCTCGTAAGTGATATGTATTGCAGACGATGCAGCGGTAGTGGCACACTCACAAGAGGAGCTTCAATCACTAATTTCTCGCTTCTCTCAGTCCTGCAAAGAGTATGGCCTAAATATTAGCACGAAGAAAACAAATGTTATGGCACCGCATGCTACAGCACCACCCTCCATCCTCATTGACGAAAACATGCTGGATGCCGTAGATGAATTCTGCTGCTTTGGATCTACAATTCAAGATGACCTGTTTCTGAAAAAGGAGATCAAACAACGCATAGAGAGGGCTGCATCAACCTTGTTGTACTCATACTAAGAGTTTGGAAAAACCAGAAGTTCACTACAGTGACAAAAATGGCATACGTTCTGAGTACGCTACGGCTGTGAGTCGTGGACTACCTACGCAAAGCAAGAGAGAAAACTAAACTCCGAAGGATCTTAAAATCACATGGCAAGAGAGAGTGTGCAACACTTGAGATCCTTTCGCGAACGGGTTTTGCCAACATCTTTACAGTTCTCAGGACAACGACGCCTGCACTGCCTTGGACTTGAAAGCGGATGGGAGACAATCGCATCCCGAAAGTCATTCTCTAGGGGTATCTCGCGTCTGGCTCAAGAAAAACTGGTCGCCCCCACCTCCGTTATATGTATGAAATAAAACGGGATTTAAAACAGTGAACATTGATACTGACCATTGGGAAGACATAGCCCTAGACCGCAATAGATAGAGGGAGATGGTGACCAAGAAAGCTGTGGACAGTGAAAAAATATGGGCCTCAGCTCTGGTAGAAAAGCGTGACATACGAAAAATGGCCGGCCAACAACTAGATTGGACTAGGTCTAATAATCCTGATCATATTAGTCTAGTAATTTTAAGATTAAACGTGTCAAGTAAGACATACGCATTCTATTCTAGATCTAAATGTCTTGATTTAAGTCTAGATCTAAACTTAATTGTTGTCACTGGGCATAGACTATAGAATCTAGATGTAGATCTGAATCTAGATCTATAATCAATATTAAGATTTAGATTTATATCTAAATATAATGTAAATTAGATTTAGATAGATCTATATGTAGAAAAATAGGGATATATATAAGCTGAAAACGACATTAAATAATCAACATAATGATCTAGATATAGAAATATAGCTTGGCTAGCCTACTTTGATCACAATTGTTAAATGAATATACTACAACAAAACGTATTTATATGTGTAGATCTTGATGTAGGGATTAAGGCGAAAGCAAGATTCTCTTTTGATGTCATATTGGAGATAGGTTAAGGCATTTTGATGTTTAAAATTGGACTATATAGAGTCTCCGAAACATTGTGACCGAAAAAGGAAGTGTAATACATGAAGTAGCGAAGTAGCCTTAGAATGTAGCAACAAGTGTTCCAGTCACAGATTGAACTATAGGTACAATAACGGACAGCTTCAGTTACAGTAAATAATAGTACATGTGCACTTTAAAAAATTCCTAAACTGTTTAAGCTGCTTGTATTCTTGCAGCTATGACATTTAGGTGTTCTCTCAAGTGAAGTGTCAGGAGCGAGAGACTATGTGTTTGTAGGTAATCAAGTTTCAAGCTTTTAATAAGTAATAAGAAAAACTGATTTATTTATCATCAGATTGCTTACCAAAACAAATAAAAAAATGACGATTTTTAAGTTTGGCATTTATTTTACCTTACTAATATTCCATACGGTTTTTGTTGAAAATTTTATGCAATATAAAAACATACTTTCTGCCTGTATTCTCTTTCAATATACAATCATACAATTAGACAAAATTATTCTTAATACATATTCTTAAGTAATCTATATTATAAGCGCAAAATATTACTTACTGACTGACTTACTGATTGATCAAGAGATCTCACCAACTGTCGTAAGATTTTCATGATGCTAGATGCTCACTAAGAACCGGTTTCGACTGACTCGCAACCTGACCACCGCTATTCGTGTATTTTTTTTATTTTCCCAAAAGGCCGTAGTCTCTCTCTCTCTCTCTTTCTCTCTCTCAATATATATATATATGTTGCGTTCAACATATATATATATATATCTATATTATAAAGTAGAATGTGAGGGGTATGTATGTATGTATGTATGTTACTTATAGACATCAAAACCGCTTGACCAATCTTGATAAAACTAGGCAGGAATGTTCCTTGGGTACTAACTTAGACCGTAGTGTATGTATTGTAGCCTTAAAACAAACTTAAGACCCTCAAAAAAAAAATAAAGTTGTCCGACTCTATTACAGCTATAGTATTTTATGGATCTAGGCCATGTCTACAATGTTGACATGAGAAAAGATAGAAAGGATTTAGACCTAGATCTAATTTTAAGAAATACACTTTGCGCAGATAGTTTTTAACTTTGACACATGAAAAGACAAAAGTAGATCCATTGATTTCATTATATAATAAAATTAACCTTCAATTTTGTGTTTCAAAAGCATTTTTTTACATTAATTAGTTCCTTATATCTGTGATTACAGATTTCCTGACGAACATTCTTTCATTAGACAATTCCGTAATGAATCGCGTACTAAATATTAATTCGTTTAATTGTTTACTTTATAATCCCATCCCTAGATCTAAAACTCTAATTCAACTCTAAGATGATAAAACTTCTCTTCGCACGGATAGTTTTATACTTTAACACATAAACATATTAATTAAAGTCCATTCATTTCATATTTTGATCAAATAAACATTCAAATTTGGTTTTCTAAAGCTACATTTCTTTAGGACAGCTGCGAAGCCGAGTTGAGATAGGCCTAGATCTATATTCATTCATGAATCGCGTACTAAATATAATTTCGTTTAATTGTTCACTTTATAATCCCATCCCTAGATCTAAAACTCTAATCCAACTATTTTAACGCATAAATATATTAATTAAAGTCCATTCATTTCATATTTGGATCAAATAAACATTCAAATTTGGTTTTCTAAATCTACATTCGTTTACGAAAGCTGCGAAGCCGAGGTGAGATAGGCCTAGATCTATATTCATTCATGAATCGCGTACTAAAAATTATTTCGTTTAATTGTTCACTTTATAATCCCATTCATTTAACAAAGCTATCGCTCTTTTCGTTTTTAATAGATAAGAATGTATCGACTTCGGGTAAACCCATTTTCGCAAAACTAATTTTATTTTCGTAGCGAAAGAGAAATAACGTGAAAGGATCATTAGCTACGTTTAACATACATCTAAATCCAATCCACTAGATTATTCAAAAGCAAATGTTTTAATTTTTAAAAAAATGGATTTTCCCCTATTAGCTATTTTGATCTGATAGCTTCATTCACACTATTTTTACATTGACACATTCGCTGTACTTATTACATTATTATTTCGTTTAATTGTTTACAAAACACTCTCAGTGACTATATCGAAAGTAATGCGCAAATAAAGACCCGCGGGTCGCGGGTAACATATGTCTAGTATATTATAAAGTAGAATGTGTGGTGTATGTATGGATGTATGTTACTTATAGACATCAAAACCGCTTGACCAATCTTGATAAAACTAGGCAGGAATGTTCCTTGGGTACTAACTTAGACCGTAGTGTATGTATTGTAGCCCTAAAACAAACTTAAGACCCTCAAAAAAAATAAAGTTGTCCGACTCTATTACAGATATAGTATTTTATGGATCTAGGCCATGTCTACAATGTTGACATGAGAAAAGATAGAAAGGATTTAGACCTAGATCTAATTTTAAGAAATACACTTTGCGCAGATAGTTTTTTACTTTGACACATGAAAATACAAAAGAAGATCCATTGATTTTATTATAAAATAAAATTAACCTTCAATTTTGTGTTTCAAAAGCATTTTTTACATAAATTAGCTCCTTATATCTGTGACTACAGATTTCCTGACGAACATTCTTTCATTAGACAATACCGTAATGAATCGCGTACTAAAAATTAATTCGTTTAATTGTTTACTTTATAATCCCATCCCTAGATCTAAAACTCTAATTCAACTCTAAGATGATAAAACTTCTCTTCGCACAGATAGTTTTATTTTCGCAAAACTAATTTTATTTTCGTAGCGAAAGAGAAATAACGTGAAAGATCATTAGCTACGTTTAACATACATCTAAATCCAATCGACTAGATTATTCAAAATCATTTTTTACATAAATTAGTTCCTGATGTCTGTGTGACTACAGATTTCCTGGCGAACATTCTTTCATTAGACATTACCAAATGGTTACACATTAACACATCTCTCTACTGAGTCTATTCCTAGACCTAGATCTAAAACTCTTATTGAACTCTAAGATTATAAAACTTCTTTTCGCAAAGATAGTTTTATGCTTTAACACATAAACACACTAATTATTGTCCATTCATTTTAAATTTTAATCAAATTAACATTCAAATTTGTTTTTCTAAAGCATTTTTAATACATTCGTTCGCTGTTCGCTAAAGCTGCGTGGCCGTGTTGAGATAGGCCTATATTCATTCATGAAAAAAGTTCACGCATGCGCAGCACAGAATGAACTCTATAAAAGCCAATTTTTAACTCTAGATTAGTGTAGATTTAGATGTATGTCTACCTCAAGATCTACTTTATACTTTATACACATGAACATACAAAATTTAGTCTATTCATCTCAAATTTTAATCAAATATATGTAGGCCTACAAGCAAATGTTTTAATGATTGGACATTACCAAATGGTTACACATTAACACATCTCTCTACTGAGTCTATTCCTAGGCCTAGGTCTAAAACTCTTATTGAACTCTTAAGATGATAAAACTTCTTTTATGCTTTAACACATAAACATACTAATTATTGTCCATTCATTTCATATTTTAATCAAATTAACATTCAAATTTGTTTTTCTAAAGCATTTTTAATACATTCGTTCGCTGTTCGCTAAATAAAGCTGCGAAGCCGTGTTGACATAGGCCTATATTCATTCATGAAAAAAGGTCACGCATGCGCAACTCAGAATGAACTCTATAAAAGCCAATTTTTAACTCTAGATTAGTGTAGATTTAGATCTATGTCTACCTCAAGATCTACTTTATGCTTTAACACATGAACATACAAAATTAAGTCTATTCATCTCAAATTTTAATCAAATATATGTAGGCCTAAAAGCAAATGTTTTAATTTGAAAAAATGGATTTAAGCCTATTAGCTATTTTGATTTGATAGCTTCATTCACACTATTTTTACATTGACACATTCGCTTTACTTATTACATTATTATTTCGTTTAAATGTGACTATATCGACAGTAATGCGCAAATAAAGACCCGCGGGTCGCGGGTAACATATGTCTAGTATATATATATAAAAGCAAAGTAACGTATATAAAATAGCAAACAAATTCCATATTTTTAAAGCAATTATTTTCTTTTTCCGTAAGTCTACTTTTTTTTGATATGCCTAACGTCATGTCATTTTAGACGCGGTTAAAATTAAAAAAATAATCAGGATTACAAAGAGAGTTTGTGTGATAACACAAACTCAGTTGCGGCTCTAGTCAGATCCCTGTCGGATCGCCTATTTGCAAGGAATATTCAAGACGTGATTTTATTTTGATTGTCAAAAGTAATTATGTTTCAAAGATTCTATTGCCGTTGTAAAAAAAATATTTTTTTTCAGTTTTACATGTCTTGGATGTTCCTTTAAGTTAAAGATAATTAACTTTCTTGTCAAACCACACGCTGGACGACGGTGGATGGCACCGAGCAGGGCATGAACCCAGGACCATCGAGATAATCAGTCCAGCACGCTAACCGCATGACCAGGCATTGATGTTAACTTAATAACAAACTGGTTACAAACTGATATCCTATTATTGATAAAGAGACGTATGACACATTACGGCATGATATCCACCGGATATGTACAATAGGTCAGACGAGTGATTTTAGATAATCTTTCAGAATTGATTTTAATCGAAGAAAAAAGAAGAACAAAAGAACAGATACCGTGCTTGTACTTTAATGTCGGAGGCGCGGTGGTTGAGCGATAAAGCGTTTGGCTTCCGAACCGGAAGTCCCGGGTTCAAATCCTGGTGAAGACTGGGATTTTTAATTTCGGGATCTTTGGGCACCTCTGAGTCCACCCAGCTCTATGGGTACCTGACATTAGTTAGGGAAAAGTAAGTAAAGTAAAGGCGGTTGGTCGTTGAGCTGACCACATGACACCCTTGTTAACCGTAGGCCACAGAAACAGATGACCTTTACATTATCTGCCCTATAGATCACAAGGTCTGAAAGGGGGAAACGTGACTTTTTACTTTTACTTCCATGTCTCAGCACAGTTAACAACAGAGCTAGTGGCATTTTCATTTCAATGGAACTAGAATGAGGATGTAGATCTACCTAATTTAAACTTCAGATTTAGTACTCTTATAATCTATATTTACTAGATCTAGATCTAAATAGCATAAACTTGGAATAGTTTAGATGTAACTTAGATTACACTTATGCACACACAAAAAAAAAAAAAACAACTAGATAGATTATTAATAGACTGAATGCAACAATGAATTTAAAAATAGTATATTAGTTTTAGTATATTATAACATTGCAATATTGATCTAGACGTTTGGAAATCAAAATCTACAATTGAAGTCTAGAAATTGAAATTCTATATCTTGATCTAGTCTATATCATTTTAATCTAGACCTAGAAATTCTAGATCTAGAATCCACAATGATTTTAATTAGAATATAATTATAGATCTAGTTTAAAAAATCTGGGAGTCAGATAACGAGGTTTAATAAACATTACTATACCGAATTGTTTTAGCACTTTATTTAAAGAATTAATTCCATATGACGTCAAAGGAAAAAAATCCACTACGTCACACGGTCTAGTTATGCTAAAAAAAATGTCTTCATCGGTACGAGCAAGTTTTCGAGGGCTCATAGACATTGGTGCACCGAGTTTTTTTTTAAGCATAACATTAAAAGAATTCATTCATATGACGTCAAAGGAAAAAAATCCATTAGGGTACTATGGGCTAGTGCCCCCCAAAAATTCTCTATTAACTCAAGAGATTTAACGATCAATAGACATTGGAGTTTAAATAGAATTTATTTAAAGAGGATTAAAGCCGCATTTTTTGTGCGTTTCGTCATATTAAAATAAAAAATGTATATAAAAGCTATTGAAAATTTGATTCACCTTTAATTTTCCTTCCAAAACATGGCAATAGATTTAAGTATGTATAATAGATTGTTCCGGATGTTTATATATATAGTGATAGAAAAAGACAATTCCAGATAAATCTAATGCCGTTAATTAAATTTTTGGGATGGTCTCGTATAAAAATTAGATGTACATAGCCTTTTAGAGAGATTTTCATACCATACTTTGGTGTTAGGAAGTTGTTTTCCTTAAAAAATCTTCTTGCCAACATTTGCAAAGCAGTTCGTGTAGAGGTTAGATTAGAGTAGTTTTGCATTGTTTTAGAAGATCTGGGGGGATACCATCGCATCCGGGTGCTTTGCGGGCAGCAATGTTGTCTATGGCTTTGTTGAGCTCTGACAGGGTGGGTATTTCGTCTAGCTCGTTCATTGTGGGTAATTGTATGATGGCCTTAAGGGCTGAGTCAGATACTCACTTTCGGCTTTGCCTTGCCAGAAGAAGGTGTAGTCTTTTTCTTTGATTGAACCAGAGTCAGCTAAACGAGTTTCCTGAAGGGCGGCAATGTCTACTTTGAGCCTGGACAGTTCATCGTTTATTATTGCAGATTTTCTGGCATCTTCTATATCTGGTAAGTTTTCATTAAGTCCAGTTTGTAGAGTACGCACATTCCACGTGCCCAGTTTAAGAGTGGAGCTCCTCTTACTTTTCTTTATGTCGACTGGTACATTGACTTTGTGCCTGCTTTTCAGATTTTGTCCAATCCTCGTGTACCCAAACGAGGAAGACAGGCATGACGGGACAGCACCTTATTGGCTGGGGGCTTGAGGCGGGCGGTAGCTGTCCATTGGAATCCTAGGATCCCTCCCACCGACGAAAGTGGCCCCTGGCCCCCTGCTCTACGTCAATTGAGCATTTGAGCTTATAACCGGTGACTGCCACTTCCTGTGTTTGGCCGACGCCAAAGGCGAAACTGGAGTGTCATCTCCAGTTTTTGGGGTTAGGGCTTTGAATAATGAGATGAAAGCCTGGGCATTGTTTATGGTCGAAACGATGTCGCCCACACAGCAGTTCCCCCTTCTCCGCGCAGCTGATGTGACCAAAGGAACGGAATATCCAATACAGTTTGGGATCAGTAGCGCCGCAGGATCTGCCAGGCTGTAGCATGGTATGCCACAGTCTGCCTAAGGGTCACCAGCTCCTGATTTTTCCTCAGGGTTGTCTCCCGAAACCTTTCCCGTGTTTGGTTATAGCCACAGGGCAGCGGAGGTTTGGATTCAGAGTTTTCCTTCTCCTAGATGGGTAGCCAACCAAGGCTTGCGAGCAGGAGGGGGGGGGGGACAACAAATATAAATATTAGTTAAAGGTGTTTTTTTCTGGTCAACTAAAATTAAAAGAAAACATTTATCTTTGTTTATAAAGGCTAAGAATGCACGTTGTATGTAAATATCACGCACATTTATTTTAATGGACTTTTTATGCAGCGACTTTCGTTCAATAGCGTGACAAGCATCTGTAAGACATGGTGCTATCAGTTTCCTCAAAATTTAAAAAATAAACAGATCTTATTTATTTTTTGTTTAACTAATTCCATTCTAAATCTATAACACTAGGACACCTGGCTGCCTGGTCGTGCGGTTTGCACGCTGGACTGTCGTTCAGATTTATCGATGGTCCCGGGTTCAAACCCTGCCCGCTCCCATCCCCCGTCGTCCTGCGGGAGGTTTGGACTAGGAAGTAATTATCTTCAACTCTGAAGGAACATCCGAAACATGTAAAACATTTTACATTTTACAAGCGCTGTAGTCGTTCCCCACTCGAGCGTTGAAAACTTGAAGTCACCCATGATAATAAGTTTGTCAGTCGTGTCCACCTTGCACAGAACTCTCCTCAGGTCAGCGTAGAATCTTTCCTTGGTTTCAGGCTCTGTCTGCAGCGTGGGAGCGTAAGCACTGATAATAGTGACGTATCTAGAGCCATATAACGGTAGTATGAGCGACATCAGTCGGTCTGAGTGACCAGCAGGGATATCTAGTAGTTTCTTGGCAAGAGATTGCTTTACCATAAAGGCCACCCCCGATTGCTTGTGCTCCTCAGGTCCTCTTTCGGACCAGTATAGGGTGTAGCTAGCCCTTCTTTCAGTCAGCGACCCCTGGATCGCCAAGCGTCCCTCACTGAGGGCAGCTATGTCTACATCTAGCCGAGTCAATTCTAATGCCACCAGTGCAGACTTCCGTTGAGGGCATTCGCTTTTGTTGCTATCCTGCAGTGTGCGGACATTCCAGCAGGTGACTTTGAGAAGTATCCTTTTATCGACTCGTTTGGGACTAGTCATTTGTGGGCTAATTACTGCATTGCTTCCAGCTTGCGCAGAGTATTTTTAAAGTGATAATTGGCTCGCGCAGGCCAATAGACCTAGCACTCTTTAAACTAAATGCAGTTCACAGTAGCACAGACGTCTGTGAACCACAGATAGCCGTAGTGTTATATCGGAGTTTCCTTCTCCTAGACTGGCTGCCGACCAAAGCTATAGAGCTCAGTCTGCCCAGTGGTCGAATTGTTGATTTGGTTCTACATCCTTAAGTTAGATCTTATCTAGATCTAGTCCTAGAGTTAGTGAATACTAGTAAATCTAGTAATGATAGATGATAAAGGTCTAGCCCTAGCTTTAGAATCAACAACTAGCCTATTTAAAAAGTGTTTTATTAGACTTAGACTTGACTAGATAGATCAATATAGTTTTATTAGATTTAGACTTGATTGACTAGATAGATCAATACAGTTTTATTAGTCTTAGACTTGACTAGATAGATCCCTACAGTTTTATTAGACTTAGACTTGACTAGATAGATCCCTACAGTTTTATTAGACTTAGACTTGACTAGATAGATCAATCCTATACTCTTAAGCGAGCAATTCTTGTATGTATGTATGTATGTATATATATTTATATATATATAAATTTTATTTCGAAAACGGATCTAACGATTTTCTTTAAAAGTTCACGGTATGTGCATAATAGTGAGAAAAAAATTCTCAACTCATTGGCCACATCGGGAAAACTCGAGGTCGACCGTTATATCGGTTTGAAAATGCCTCATTATCGAAAAATTAATTTTGGCTAGAATGTTTTATGAATGAAAATTTTCCGTGACGTGAACGGGAAAAACGCTGCCTACGTCACTAGGCTTACCGCAGTACACTAAAATATTTCTTTGCAAACAATTTAAGAACGAGTTCTCAAGGATCAATAGACCTAATTAAACATTTGCACACCATCTTACTGTAGATTGATTTATTATAGAACTATGAAAGAAAAGTAATGAAATTAAATGTGCCAATGTACGATTAGTTATTGTGTTTTGAAGGCTTTATAAATTGATAACACTTTAATTGCCTAGAGCGGTGTAGATACCTTGTACTTTGTTGTTTATTATGCTGGTGACCTTCAGCTGTTCTATTTCAGCTAAAGCAAGTTGGCGCCTAAACTGGTCTTTTAAGCGTTTCGGTATTACGTCGTCCACTTTTTTAGCTCACCAAAAAAAGACTGCCTTTGGCATGCGTTCGTCTGAGATTCGTCTTCCATACAGGATACCGCTCTGTCCAGCGTAACTGACGGACTTAAAGAATTACCTCTATTCAAAGCCCCGGATACACATTTGAGACCAAAGAAAATCTGCTGTCGAGAACAGAGGCAGACTCGAAAAGAAAATCTTAATCGACCACTGTTTGACAATGGTTATGCTTGCCCTGGATGTGGCAAAATTTGTAGGTCACAGCAGGGGCTGCGTAGCCAGGGGAAATACTGCAATCCTCATTAATCTTAGGAATCGAAGACAAGCCTTATTATTATTTTTTTTTGCTGTTGAATTATTACCATAAGTTCGTGCTTTGTGTCTACTGTCCCGTACCAAAACAAAGGAAATGGTCATAACACAGCTTCTCTACGCCTTACGTGCTCACACTGAACATGATATCTAGCCAGCGGCCAACGAGTTTGCGTACGCTGCAGCCTCTTTTTATTTAACTATACACCTCGGTAAAAAGCTTGGGGTTAGGGCTTGGAGATGGAAGGCCCAGTTGAGATCTGAATGGAGGGATGTGTATAACCAGGCCATATCCCTCCACGGGCTGTAGCACCACTGGGATGGATGGATGGTATGAACTTCTTATAGTCCAACAGTCAGGCTGGGCAGGGCACGTATCCCGTATGGGTAACGAGCATATTGTTTGGCGTAACAGAGGTGTCCCATGGAAACGTTTCTTTAGAAAACTAATGCAATGATTTAAGTCTATTAAGAAAAAATGCGCCATTTTACTTTGTCACAAAGTGCCTGTTTTACCCTATAACGTAGAGATTTGCGTCACTTGATGTTTCGTACTAAAGCCATAATGAATATACTAATTCCATAATTAAATGTTTGAACGTAACCACCTAAGAAGTTACACTGCAAAGACTTTCTTCTAAGCCAGTAATAGTAGACCTACAATGGTTTTACACAAAAAATGGATTGTAAAACTATAAGACGGATGTGAGCTGTGGTTTGTCTAGACTATAGAAGGACTTAAGAGACTTTATATTTAATCGCCATGTATAATTACATTTAGAACTAACAGAACACTAAATGTAACTCTTCAGATTAGTAGTAGGCCTATTTATATGATCGTTCATTTTCGTAATTACAAAAATATTCCCAAAATGACTTAGGAAATTATTTAACCGAGCTAGGATCGGTCATCCAGGTACTATAGTTTTATTAGACTTAGACTTGACTAGATAGATCAATATAGTTTTATTAGACTTAGACTTGACTAGATAGATCAATATAGTTTTAGTAGACTTAGACTTGACTAGATAGATCAATACAGTGTTATTAGACTTTGACTTGACTAGATAGATCAATATAGTTTTATTAGACTTAGACTTGACTAGATAAATCACTACAGTTTTATTAGACTTAGACTTGACTAGATAGATCCCTACAGTTTTATTAGACTTAGACTTGACTAGATAGATCCCTACAGTTTTATTAGACTTAGACTTGACTAGATAGATCCCTACAGTTTTATTAGACTTAGACTTGACTAGATAGATCACTACAGTTTTATTAGACTTAGACTTGACTAGATAGATCCCTACAGTTTTATTAGACTTAGACTTGACTAGATAGATCCCTACAGTTTTATTAGACTTAGACTTGACTAGATAGATCCCTACAGTTTTATTAGACTTAGACTTGACTAGATAGATCCCTACAGTTTTATTAGACTTAGACTTGACTAGATAGATCACTACAGTTTTATTAGACTTAGACTTGACTAGATAGATCCCTACAGTTTTATTAGACTTAGACTTGACTAGATAGATCCCTACAGTTTTATTAGACTTAGACTTGACTAGATAGATCACTACAGTTTTATTAGACTTAGACTTGACTAGATAGATCACTACAGTCTCCAGATCCAGATACAATCTACGTTGTTTACACAATCATCAGAGAGAAGGAAAACGTCATTGGTTAATATGTATGGCTAAATGCATGACGCGTAGGACGTAATCATCTTCTTTTATGAAGTAACGTCTGTATTATATAAGATAAGAAGATAAAGTTAATGTCTTTCATTGAAATAAAAAAAAAATGGTGTTGCATTGTGTGAAAGCGTGTGTATGTGTAAGGGGCTGACATATGTTAAATATTGAGACGCCGAAGAAAAGAGATGTTACGCAGGACTAGCTTTGTCTTTTTGTAGGCGGAAAAAAAAAGGGGGGGGGGGGAGTGGATAAGTAGCAGTGCTACTTCCAAAAGCATATGAGCGTGTGTGTGTGCTCGGGAGTAGCGTTGTAAAGCGATTTTGTTTTTCAAATCAATTCAAAAGGAAATTAAGATGCGGAGGATAAAATAATCAACAAAAATGGGGGGGGGGGGGGGGAGATGAAAAAAGAGCGGGTCGTTTAATAGTTACAGATCCACCAATTCTAGGGCTAAAATGTAGGTTAAAAAGGCTGCAAACTAATTCACGGGCGTAGCCAGTGTGTACTGTTAGTTAGATATATGAGGAGCTAATCATGTATTTAAGATGCATATTACCTGGCCTTGACATTGTGGACATCACAGTTAGGTGTGAACATAAATCTGGAAACAGAAGAGAAATGGTGAGCATTTAGCCTAAACTATTAATTTGTATAACATTTCAAAACATATATAAACTACTCATTTGTACAGCATTTCAAAACATATCCATGCTATCAATATAAAGTACTCATTTGTATAAGACTGAAATAAATAAACTATTGTGAAAATGATTTTTATTGTATTTTTACTGCATTAAAATTTCTTTTTTTTTATTCATAATGTTATCTTTTGACCTGCATATGAGCGCATCCCCCCCCCCCAGGTCATTGTCCGTATAAGAAACTGTAAGTGTTACTCCACTACTGAGATGTCATTAAAGTAATTACTTTGTGTAGAAACATGTACAGCGGCCTCCTCCCGTAGCCTACTTCCTGCTGGTGTCATCTTGACGTCACAGTGAGGGGGAGATGAAGCAGTTGAGAAATCAATAAGAACATAGTCTGATTGAATAGTGGCTAATGGCTGGAATAAATGATGGATTGCTTCATTCACTAATGGAGGGCGCACGCTCAATGCTTGTTTGAGTGAATCAACTTGACCAAGTGTTAGATTAAGCTCTTTATTCTTGTCAGTGTCTGGAAACAAATGTCCTTAGCGTAGGCTGTTGCGATATAACATCAACAAACCAGCTACTCGTCAAGACGCAGCCTCCCCCCCCCCCCCCAGTTTGTACGTAAGTCTTTAGGTGAAGGTGAAGGTGGCCTCACGATTATTTTTATTTCATTCCAAGAGATACAAATTTGAGTCAGTCAAACGAAGGCCCAAAGTGCATAGAGCTTTGATACTATCAGCGGGGGGGGGGGGGGTATTCGCATAAACGATAAACCCAAAAGAGGCCGTGACTTAACTAAGACCTTACTCCAGTCACTGTGGTGCACTACACAACGTGTGAAGCAGGACGAATCGATAGCATATCAAAAGTTCTTCAAACATAAATCAATCATCTTTTCAGTTTAGCTCACGACAGTTTTAAATCAATCAATAGAGTTTTTAAAATGATTTAACATGCACACAGTGGCGTCACTAGGGTCGGTGTCACTTCCCCATTTTTTTTATATATTTTTAACGTACTCTCCCCCCCCAAAAAAAAAATTCATTAAAACCTTCGTCAGTTTGTTGAACCATACTAATCATCAACAACATCATCATTATCTGTCCTTAGTGTTCCTCATGGACCATAGCGCCTCAAAACACGAGTCTCTACAGTCTATTGCTAGTCTTTGAATGGCTTCCCAGCTCTTTCCTCTCGGCTTCATCTACTGACACTCTATCTGCATCGCCAGGTTCTTTTGGTCTTCCTCTGCGTCTAATACCTAGGGGTACTATTCTAATGCTTTTCTAGCTCACTTGTTGGCATTTTTTCTTAGGGTGTGACCATACCATCTCCACTTTCTCCAATATTCTCCTTTGGCTGGCCCTGGTCACTACCTAATGTACTGATTCAAGACTGTCCGATAAGCGTTGCAGCAGTAGAGTCCTAAGAAGTAACGGTTAGCTGTGGAGTCCTATGTAGTAACGGTTAGCTGTGGAGTCCTATGTAGTAACGGTTAGCTGTGGAGTCCTATGTAGTAACGGTTAGCTGTGGAGTCCTATGTAGTAACGGTTAGCTGTGGAGTCCTATGTAGTAACGGTTAGCTGTGGAGTCCTATGTAGTAAAGGTTAGCAGTAGAGTCCTATGTAGTAACGGTTAGCAGTAGAGTCCTGTGTAGTAACGGTTAGCAGTAGAGTACTGTGTAGTAACGGTTAGCAGTAGATTCCTATGTAGTAACGGTTAGTTTTGCTGTGACGATCATTTTCAGTTTGCTGCTTTTGAAGAGAATGTCCTGCCACATCTCAGTGACTTCTTTTTACACATTTGATATGAACTTGCTCTGTCTGTCTTTCTGTATGTCTGATATAAACATGTTGTATATGTTATTTATTACACTTCCCATGTTTAGATCAAGATAAAGGTTTGCACAATAATTTATTGACACTAGCAAAATATGAATCAACCAATTATTTTAATCAATTAATCGTAATTAATTCATTTTGTTTTTATAAGGAATATAGGGAAAAAAAAATTCACCAGGCTAATGGGAGATTATCCTTTTGTAGAAATAAGAGTTTTCCTTAGATAAGGGGAAATAAGCAGGCCTTGTGTAGAGAATTAGATCATAAGAATTGAAAGATAACTAGAATAAAGGGAGATAATTAAATGGTATTGCAAAGAGCATCTCTAAGAACGTATTTTGATGGAATAATAATAATAATCTTTATTAGCCGTGAGGAAATTGATTTAACAATTGTACATTATTCAAAACAACAACACATAATTAGAGCAAACAATTTGTACAATAGCAGACAAGCTAAACCTATATGATACCGCTAGGACCGCGCAATGCTACAAAAGTATTTGGCATTTAATATATTACATACATTACTTCCATAATGAGAATAATTATGTCCAATACATCTCATGAATCAATCTAGTCATGCATATTAATCAATGACTTAAACTCTGCTAAGTCGTTGGTTTTCCTGGCTCATTCAGTACCCATTAAACCCATTCCATTCTCTAAAGGCACCAGGGAAGAAGGAGCATTTGTAAGAATTTGTTCTAGCGAATGGAAATGTGGCTCTATCCTTGTGTCTTTCTCAGTCATTAGGTTTAGTGTTTGTCTATTTGTAAGTTCTGGTTCAGTGTTTTATGTATTAGAGCTACTTTACTTTTTTATTCTTCTGTCCTGAAGTGTCTCTAAGTTAAGTGATTCTACTAATGGTGTTATTCCAATCCTTAGAATATTAGCAGCTGGGAAGAGGTGGCTCTGGATAGATCCACACGGAGAGAGAGCATAAAGGAGGAGTCCCGATTGCAGATGTCATACACAACAGAAGCAGAAAGAAGGGTGAAAATGCAACGGCGCCTGGTGATTACATATGCCCAACCTGCGATCGCAGCTGAGTATCAAGGACTGGTCTCTTTAGTCACACAAGAAGTTGCAAAGGGAAAAGATCGTCTCTCGAGATGTAAAATGCCACAGAGAGACTGTTGTGTAATTCTTGTAATGTCACTAACATCCTGATGTTGTGTGGGTCTTACTAGTGTTAAAAAAAAGACAAATAATGGACAACAAATCAATGAATGTTTTGTTCACACACAAAAATGGTTTATTTGATTTAGACTCAGAGTTAACTCCCACTAAATTTAACAAGGTTACAAAGACAGTCTGTGTGGAAATACAAACTGAAAATCGGCCCCCGAAGTGGTCCACCTAGGCAGATAAAATGGCAGGTTTCAATATTATCAGAATGAAATTCTATCAAAGACAAATGACAGACAATAATGGAGAAAAAAAGGTTAACGGATCTTGTGTTGTGCCCCAGCTGTCCAGCTGACCAAAGGATAGGTGAAAGTGAATGTGAAGTTAGATGTGAACCTGGTCTAACTGATGTCTTATAATGAATATCTTATTGCACTAATTGTTTTGTAAAGGGCAAATTTCTTATTCCTCAAGAATAAAACATTTCCGTAAAAAAAATATAACAGAAATTGCATAACTTAACAATAAAAATATTGTAAAAAATATTTTTTTGACAAAAAATCTACAACCGTTTGCATAAATGTGTTAAAATTATGGTATATGGTCACCTCCCCTAATAAAGAGCCTCAAGTGTTTCTTACTATTAATAGTGAATAGTTTTAAAAGTGGTGCATTTTTATGAAAAACCTGCTTACATAAGTGATTTAAAAAATTAGATTTTTCGCTTTCAGAAAAGAAAAAAGTAACCGTTGCATCAGAACTTTGAATGGTCTAAAACAGGGGTGGGCAAATTACGGCCCGCGGGCCATATGCGGCCCGCTGAAGTGTTTTATGCGGCCCGCGAATAAATACAGAAATCATGTGTACCCACAGTATATACATATAAAAATGCTAATCTACTAAAAATAATTCTAAATTTCCCTACAAATTATCCAAACTCTCTCATTATATAAAGTCAAAGACACAATCTCAGGCCAGTATTTCTTCAATGCTTTGAAGAACTGTGTTGAATGTTGGGTATGATTGGAACAAGATGGCAAGTGTAACAACTGATGTAGCTCAATCTTTGACTGAGAAAAACTTTTTTTTTAAAGAATATCCCAACCATAAACTCTAAACAGAAAAGTTTGCACAAAGCTGCATGAATTCTCATCATATTATGCGAAAGAAAATACGTTAATAAAAACATCAGACTTACGGTCATAACCACAGGCAGTATAGAAAAGTACTTGTAGATATATAAACTAAATATTCTGATGCATCCGCTGGCTTAGCATGGGCAAGGTAATGAGAAGAATATAAATTCTCAAAGTAGAAATGTCCATATTCTTAGAAGGATATTGATTGTGACTTTGAAACTAATATTTCTAATGAAGAGTGGAAGATATTTTATGTTTTTCATGGTAGCTATTGCAATGGGCTGCTTGCTTATGTAATGCATGTTAAATTTTTCAAACAAGGCTTTCCAATTTCTCCAGGCCAGCAGGGGAAAATTGGTTTTGTCATTTTCCTTTGTTGAAAGGTGAAAATATTTCTAGTGAAATGGTTAATATTACCTGACTTATTTGGATTCCTTAATTATGAAATTTATGAAGGCAAATTTTAAGACGTCAAGAACCAGTTTTCAATACCATCAGCTCACCATTTAGTGCAGAAGCTGATTCAGCTCCAGAGAACATAATGCCATGCAAATTATAACCTGTAAGAGAAGTTCAAGTCAGTACTTCCACGGTAGCTTAATGGGTGCCAGAAGCTGTATTTCCACACTTTAAAAAAACTTTGCAGCTAAGTTTTAACATTATTTTGGTACACATACATATGTGAACAAGTATTTTTCTTGTGGAAAATAAAAAAGTGTAATCACAGGTCGATGGTGAATGACTATAATTTGACAGCAGTCACAAGTATAACAACTAGAAAGCTAGCTCCACAATTCAGGAACATTACGCACGAGTGTAAATAGTTAAATTCCTCACATTAAGTACAACTGTACATTTGTGGTGAAATGTAATATGAAAAGACAATAGCAAATTTAAAAAAAAAATGGTTAAATTGGTTTCAGAAATTGCTAACTCTAGTAATTCCTCAATTTGGAATGTGAAAAAAAGGAAAAGTGAATGTATGATACAGTATAAATATAAATTAAAAGACATTATACAGTTAACTAGCGTATTTTTCTAAGTTGTAAGTATACACACACACACACACACACATATATATATATATATATATATATATATATACATACATACATACATACATACATATATGCGGCCCCCCCCCCATTCCCAAAATTTTGTTAATACGGCCCTCGATACAAAAAGGTTGCCCACCCCTGGTCTAAAATGTTGTAATGTCGGATTTTCAGACAGGCCACACAAAACTAATAGCGTCGTTTCCCCTTTCGGGGGCCGCTAAAAAAGTTACAGCTTTTGATGTTGTATCGGGTGGGGGGGACACTGTAAGCTATATGTACTTAGTAGAGTAAAAAAAATTTTTTTTTTAAGTTATCATCAGAACTTCTAGCGCCTTAATGTCCGCGCAAAAGCGGCTGCGCCCAATGTCCGCGTACCTTCACTAGTATAATTCTAGTTTTCTTGTGCTCTATTGGGATGCTTACAATCCAATGAACGATTTGTCGGTGAACGAATTGTCGTGAACCAGCTGTCAGTGAACAAGTTGTCGTGGACAAGTTATCTGCGAACCAGTTGTCGGTAAGCCATATGTCATGTAAACGAATTGTCAGTGAACGAATTGTGGGTAAACAAAATGCAAGTGGGCAATTTGTCGTGGAACCGTTGCAGGTGTCGCTACACTGGCAGCCATAGCTACAAACCTACACACGTAACAAGCCCAGACCATGTGGTTGCTTGCCTACACGTAACAAGCCCAGACCATGTGGTTGCTTGCCTACACGTAACAAGCCCAGACCATGTGGTTGCTTGCCTACACGTAACAAGCCCAGACCATGTGGTTGCTTGCCTACACGTAACAGGCCCAGACCACGTGGTTGCTTGCCTACACGTAACAAGCCCAGACCATGTGGTTGCTTGCCTACACGTAACAAGCCCAGACCATGTGGTTGCTTGCCTACACGTAACAAGCCCAGACCATGTGGTTGCTTGCCTACACGTAACAGGCCCAGACCACGTGGTTGCTTGCCTACACGTAACAGGCCCAGACCATGTGGTTGCTTGCCAGTGATCGTGACAGCACTGGAAGTCTCGTGAGATTGTCGGAGCCTCAAGATACGAGGCAAGGAAAGTGGCAAGCATGAAGGAACGCAGAGGCAACAAAAAGCTGAGAGACGTTCTTGTGATGGAGCTCTCTGTTGTTGCTTCCTTCCCCAGCTTTGGCGAAGTAAGTTTATTTTACTTAAGTTAGTTTATTTTACTTTCTTCTTCATGGTGTAGCTCTAAAATCGTTGGCATTATAATATCGTGAATGGCGGTCACAAGAAAGGCATATTTTTTCTTGTTTAGGGACGCAGGCTTGGGACTCTGCTGGAGTAAGGCTGATCTGTAGGCTATTGTATGGACCCTGCTGGTCCATTATGTATGGCAATGGGTCGTGGGCGTCGCAAGCCCGAAGTGGACTGTTCGATCTGTGATCAACGTGTGACCAAGGTGTGATTACCTGTTCTCGATGTTGTATATATATATACACTCATATCTTAAGCACACTGATTAAACATTGATCACGATGTATAACCATCATTCATTATGTCATATATCATTGCTTCATTAAACCTGCGCATTCTCGTTATTGACCTGTATACGTTACAATTTGTTATTATTCGTTCTCTTGGTAATTATTTCATAAATTAATTGCTAGACTGTCAGGGGTGTCCGGGCAGACGAGTCACGGTCTAACTCATAGCCCCGACAGAATTGTAATAACGAACTGTGAGGTGGGGAAATATGTCAACCCCTAGATAAACCTGTAAACCCACCTTTACAGAAGATGTGGCAAAATATGTAGGTCACAGCTGGGGCTACGTAGCCACTGGAAATATTGCATTCCGCATTAATCTATGGACTAGAAGAAAAGCCTTATTATTATTATTATTATGTTAGAAAAGAACGAGTAGTCATTCTCTGGCGAAGCCAGGGTAAGTTTCGTTAAAGGGAAACAACATTCATCGTAGTCCCTTGATCAGTTTCCACCGATGAATTTTCTGGTGATGTGGCAGGTCTGCAAAAGTACCGCCCTCTGACAGGCAACGTGAATGTTCCTCGGAATGCGATGGGCCTTGAAGGTATCTGTGAGATCAGTTGTTATTATCCCCTCGGTTGATATAGCAATGGGGTATATTGTTGTTGTTATGAAAATCATATGCTGTATCGGTTGTCGTTCTTATGTTTACATACGCTTGTAACTCGTCCGTAAGAATGTGTTCATGAAATGTGTGTTGTGTAGTCATTCAGTGTATTAAAGCCAGACTAAGCGGGCATGGTTTTCGACTCTTTATCATTATGTTCTTAACAATTGAATACACTGAATCAAAAGTGTGAGGAATTTCTAAATGGATAGGATATTTCGAGCCCACAGCACCTCAAGCAGCAGAGCATTGGCAGCACTGGTATTAAACTTTTAAACATCTTGTATCAATAGTATCAGTAGATAATCTTGATACTAAGAAACTAATGATAAACTATATCTCTCCTGCTGTATACCAAATGATACTTGATAAAGAGACATTTGATGGAGCAATCCAGACTCTAAACAGCATCTACATTCAACCAAAGAATGAGGTGTTTGTTAGGCACAGGTTAGCTACTTGCAAACAAGAGCAAGTCAAACGATAGACGCCTACATGCAGAAATTAAGAATTCTATCCAAAGATTGCAACTTCAGAGCGGTGACTGCTGAACAACACCGAGAAGAGGCTATTAGAGATTCGTTTATCAATGGACTAGTGTCCAACAGCATTCGAAAACGTCTTCTTGAAAAAACTGTTTTGAGTTTAAAGGACGCCTTCGAGGAGACTCGCTTACTAGAACATGCTTATCAGCACTCATTACAATATGAATCATCACAGCCGGAAACTAATTGCGCGGCAACTACTCTCACCAATTCTTTGGGAGCGGGCAGGGTTTGAACCCGGGATCATCGATAAATCCGAACGACAGTCCAGCGCGCAAACCGCACGACCAGGCAGCCATCCTGCAAGGGAAGCGACATGCAATCAGTGCTTCAAAAAGGGTCATTTTCAAAGAGTATGCAAATCTAAATCTTCAACAGTGTCGGCTATCTCTACTGTACAGCCTTTGAGTTTTAACAAATCTACGATACCCATTTTCATCAACAACGTGCAATTGAAAGCCCTAGTAGACACTGGGAGCTGTGAAAGCTATATTTCGACGCACATTGCTAAGAAGCAATGAAAGCAACTATACTTTCTACTGGCAAGGAAAACCAGAACAAAGCCCTAGAATACATGGCGTCGGCTTTGCAATAAGAAACAGTCTCGTCCCCTGCATTGCAATGTTTCCCATTGGCAATGAAAGAGTAGCACACATGAAATTTGCATCACCGCAAGGCAAAGTTAATATAATCTGTGCTTACTCACCAACCCTTGCTGCACCAGAAGAGGACAAAGACAGATTCTTTCAAGCTCTAGAGGACGTAATTAAAAGTATTCCAAAGTCCGAGCACCTCTATATAAATGGAGACTTTAATGCCCGTGTTGGTGATGGAAATGATGCATGGCCAAAATGCTTGGGACCTCATGGTGTTGGCAAAATAAATGACAATGGCCAAAGGCTACTTGAGTTCTGTAGCTCTCATGAACTGTGTGTAACAAATACATTCTTCTCTGGCAAGGAACGCCATAAAGTCTCTTGGCAGCACCCACGCTCAAAAAGGTGGCACCAGCTTGACCTCTGCATCACCCGAAGGATGGATCTGAAAAGTGTCATCCACACCCGTTCATACCATAGTGCGGACTGCAACTCAGACCATTCACTAGTGCTAAGCAAAATCAAACTACTTCTCAAGAGGGCTTACACTTCCACTCAACCCAGAACTAGGCGAATTAACGTCAACCATGTAGGTGACCCAGAGAAGTGTGCACTCTTTGGCGAGCTCCTGAACAGTTCAATCCCCTCGTTAAGTGATGAAGAAGACATCTCGATCAGATGGGAGAAATTAAGAGACGTAATCTACAGTTCGGCAATCACCGCCTTTGGGCCTCATAAACACAAAAATGTAGACTGGTTTGAGGCGAATCTAGCACATATGGAACCTTGCATCGAGAAAAAACGATCTGCACACCTCGCTCACAAGACAAAGCCTAATCCAAAATCTCTGGAGGCCTTCAAAAGTGCTAATAAAGAGGCAAAACAAATGGCTAGAAAATGTGCTAACAACTTCTGGAGGGATACCTGCAACAGAATCCAAGACAGTCTCCACTCAGGAAATAGCAAAGCTCTATTTGATATCATTAAAGCGGCCCTGGGTCCAGCAGTGTCTAAGCCTGCCCCCCTTCTATCCAAATCAGGAGAAAAAATTACAGATCAAACCAAGCAGCTAGAACGATGGACAGAACACTACCTCGAAGTCTATGCCACACAGAATACAGTAGACGATGTCGCCCTGGCTTCTCTACCAGATCTTCCAGTACTGGAATGCCTAGATGAGCTTCCGAGCCTTAGTGACCTCAAATAAGCCATTAACTGCTTAAAAAATAGAAAATCTCCTGGGAGTGATGGTATCCCAGTGGAAGTAGTGAAAGTCAACGAATCACTCCTGCTCCCTGAACTCTATATTCTCCTCTGCCGCTGTTGGGAAACAGGTCATGTCCCACAGGACATGCGTGACGCAACTATAGTCACAATATACAAGAACAAAGGGGATCGGAGTGATTGCAACAACTATAGGGGTATCTCTCTCCTCAGTATAGTGGGCAAGATCTTTGCTAGAGTGGCACTATCCAGGCTGCAAGTGATAGCTTCTAGAGTCTACCCAGAGTCTCAGTGTGGATTCAGGAGTGGTAGGTCCACTATAGACATGATATCTTCTCTACGACTACTGCAGGAGAAATTCAGAGAGAGAGACAGACCCCTTTACATTGTTTTTGTCGATCTGACTAAAGCTTTTGACATGGTCAGCAGAAGTGGCCTTTTCAAACTCCTGAGGAAAATAGGTTGCCCTCCCAAACTACTGAAGTTAATTGAATGTTTTCACGAGGAAACTAAATGTACTGTCAAATTCAATGGAGCCCAATCAGCACCTTTTGAGGTTTGCAGTGGTGTCAAGCAGGGATGTGTGCTCGCACCTACTCTGTTTGGCATATTCTTCTCCTGTCTACTGCATTATGCGTACAGCGACATAAACGAAGGTGTGTTTCTCCATACAAGATCCTCTGGAAAACTATTTAATGTATCAAGGCTGCGGGCAAAAACCAAGGTTAGGAAGCTACTCGTCAGGGAACTCCTGTATGCTGATGATGCAGCTATTGTGGCTGATTCTGATATTCAGCTACAGTCCATGGTTGACAAACTATCTGCTGCTTGCCAGAAGTTCGGCTTAAACATCAGTCAAAGCAAGACTAAGATACTTGTCCAAAACACAAACACTGCACCTCAAGTAAGCATTAATGGCCAACCACTAGAAATTGTTGATCACTTTTGTTACCTTGGCTCCATCATATCCAACAACACTCTACTGGATAAAGACATAAACAACAGGATAGCCAAGGCAATGGCCACCATGTCACGGTTGCAGAAAAGAGTCTGGGACAACATATTGCTGACTAGCAGTACTAAAGCCCTAGTCTACCGGACCTGTGTGTTGAGCACCTTGCTGTACGGAAGTGAAACATGGTCAACCTACTCATGGCAGGAAAAAAAGCTGAATGTCTTCCACCTCCGATGCCTAAGGCGGATCTTTAAAATAAGGTGGCAAGATAAGATAACAAATGAGGAAGTGCTACATAGAGCAGGATGCCAGGACATCCGCTCTGTTATCAGCAGCAGACGCCTTGGCTGGCTTGGCCACGTTCGTAGAATGCCAGTAGGTCGACTTCCACAGGACATCCTGTATGGCGATCTAATTGAAGGCAGGAGAGCCGCTGGTCGCCCACTTTTACGTTATACGGATGTATGCAAACGCGACATGAAGCTCTTCAAAATCGACACTGGCAACTGGGAAGAGGTGGCACTGGACAGATCCACATGGAGAGAGAGCATAAAGGAAGGGTCACAGATTGCAGATGTCATACACAACAGAAGCAGAAAGAAGGGTGAAAATGCAATGGCGCCTGGTGATTTTATATGCCCAACCTGTGATCGCAGCTGTGTATCAAGGATTGGCCTCTTTAGTCACACAAGAAGTTGCAAAGGGAAAAGATCGTCTCACGAGACGTAAAATGCCACAGAGCTAAGAAGCACAAATGGCCGACATGTTCCTCAGGCAACATAATCTTTATGGCTTCCACCCATCTATCGCGAATCACTCAAGGACACATCTACGCTAACATACGACTCAAAAATGAACGATACAAAGGAGTTAAACTTTCTATACTAGACAATTTGTGCTCCGACGTCATTCTTGGACTTGACTTTATAAGTTTGCACCAAAATCTGTTTATTCCTTTCGATGGTCAGAAACCATTGTTGTGCCTGAATACTCTCCAGCCAGCGATAGTAGAGGCTCCTAGCCTATTTAGAAATCTGTCACCAAACTGTATCTCAGTGGCTACAAAGTCTCGCAGATACTCAATTCCGGATAGAAAGTTTATAGAGAAGGAAATTCAACAACTGATATAGGATGAAATTATTGAACCATCTAAGTCTCCTTGGCGTGCACAAGTCCTAGTCACAACAAATGACAGACATAAGAAAAGAATGGTTATAGACTACAGTCAAACCATCAACCGGTTCACTCTACTAGACGCCTACCCTATGCCCAGAATTAATGAACTAGCAGAAAAGATTTCCCAGTACTCTGTATATAGCACTTTAGACCTGAAAAGTGCATTCCATCAGATTCCCATAAAAGAAGAGGAAAGGCCGTTCACAGCCTTCGAAGCATGTGGGAAATTGTATCAATTTCGTCGGATTCCGTTTGGCGTTACGAATGGAATTGCCTGTTTTCAGCGTACGATTGACAAAATCATCGAAGACGAACGACTCACTGACATTTTTGCTTATGTGGACAATGTGACCATCTTCGGTATGGACTCTGAATCACACGACCGAAACCTACAGCGTATGGAAGCACTTTTAATGAAACAAAAAGTGAAATTAGCACTACTAAAGTGAGACTGTTAGGATACGAGATTTCCAAAGGACAACTTAAGCCGGATCCGGAGAGATTTCGCTCTCTAAGGGAATTACCCGTACCAGTGAAAATTTGTGAACAGAAATGAGTAGTGGGTCTTCTGGCTTACTACTCACAGTGGATACCAAACTTCTCAACAAAAATAAGCCTGTTAACAAGAAATCAACAATTTCCTGTCACTGAAGAAGCCAAAAGAACATTTGAAAGTTTGAAAAAATGAGCTTGAAAAAGCCGCCGTATATACTATTGATCCGAATCGCCCTTTAACCGTTGAGACGGATGCTTCTGATATAGCCATTGCAGCTACCCTCAACCAAGATGGCTGGCCCGTTGCTTTCTTCTCTCGCTCATTAACAAAAAGTGAAAGAAAACATTCTTCCGTTGAGAAAGAAGCATATGCCATTGTTGAGTCGTTGAGGAAATGGAAACATTTCTTAGTTGGTAAAGCGTTCACACTTGTTACGGATCAGCGATCTGTCTCTTTCATGTATAACAAGTCAAACAAGGGGAAAATGAAAAATGAAAAAATCCAGAGGTGGAAACTAGAACTCTCGTGTTTCCACTATGACGTCATCTATCGCCCTGGCAAGCAGAACAATGTAACTGATACATTTACCAGAAACTATCTATCTGCCATCACTCACAATGACCTTAAATTGCTGCATACTAGTCTTTGTCATCCGGACATTACTCGACTATTGCCCTACGTAAGGACTAAAAATCTTCCATTTTCCTGTGATCACGTCAGAACTGTGATAGATCAATGTCAAACTTGTGCAGAGCTGAAGCCCCGTTTTTTTTTCGACAGCCGACCGGAGAGCTGATTAAAGCGACCCAACTTTTTGAGAGAATTAGTATGGATTTCAAGGGACCTCTCCCTTCTGTTTCAAGAAATAAATATCTACTTATCATTATAGAGGAATTCTCTAGATTCCCATTTGCATTTGCATGTTCCAATATGTCTTCCTCTACGGTTGTTAAATATCTCAATGAACTATTCGCCGTATTTGGATTTCCAGTGTACGTCCACACTGACAGGAGAACTTCGTTTATGTCTACTGAGGTGCAGCATTTCCTCCACGAGAGAGGAATCGCGACTAGTAGAACGACCCCTGACAGTCCGAGAGGAAACGGACAAATAGAGAGACTTAACGGGACTTTATGGAAGGCCATCACTTTGGCTTTACATTCTAAGGACATAAGCTAAATGAGAACTAGTACTTAATGATGCTCTGTAGTCCATCCGGTCATTACTATGCACTGCAACTAACAGGACACCACATGAACGACTTCTTGGGTTCAACCGAAGAAGTGGTTCCGGGACCTCTCTGCCAAAATGTTTGACCAGTCCTGGTCCTATCCTGCTGAAGAAGAACGTTAGATCGTCTAAATATGATCCCATAACAGAAAAAGTTGATTTAATTAAGTACGCTATTATTCGAACACCAAACGGTCGAGAGGAAACAGTCTCATTGCGAATGTTAGCCCCTAGGGAGGAACAAAAAGTTATAGAAAATGAGAATCAGAGTGGAACAGAGCTTGATACTGACTTCCCTGTCCAAAGCTCGCCTCCCAGGAATCAACCTACTGATTCTACGATGGCTGAAGAAACCACCAGCACCACCGAAGAAATAGCCAGACCGTCGGAAGCTCAAGCAGATGAAACTACACATAGATACAATCTTAGAGTAAGGAGAACTAGGCCCAATTACAAAGTGTAAAAGCTCATCAGCTTACTAGAACTCTTAAATTGACATTAAATTTGTCAATTTTAGTCTCCAAAATGACATTTGTTTATTTTACTATCTTCATTTTACTTTGTTACTTGACTTTAATATGATATTGGATTTATCATGTTATATATTAATAAGCTATTTGATCTATAATGTTTTTTTTTTGTTACAGCATGTCCTGCTATTCTACATTGTTTGTTGACTTGAACCTCTATTACTGTTCTACGTTTATTTCATTCTTTCAATGTCAATAATACAATAAGTAAGCGCGATTTGAACTTGGGGTGAATGTAATGAAAATTATATGCTGTATCGGTTGTCGTTCTTATGTTTACATGTGCTTGTAACTCGTTCGTAAGAATGTGTTCATGAAATGTGTGTTGTGTAGTCATTCAGTGTATTAAAGCCAGACTAAACGGGCATGGTTTTCGACTCTGTTATCATTATGTTCATAACAATTGTTTTAGATAATTTCCATAAACGCTTAATCTCCAAGCCAAGGTTCATATATTTTCTTTGTTTTTCCAGCTCAGTTTTTTTTTTAAATTATGAGACAGTGGTAAGACGATGTCAATAATGGTAGCGGCTTTTTCTTTTTTATCGATGAGCAGCAAATCAGGGCGATTAATATCAACCGTTTTGTCAGTCCAAATAGGCCTGTCCCAGTACAGTAGATGATCTGTAGACTCGAGAACCTCTTGTGGTGAGTATCTGTAATAAGGAGGAGTATCCTTACCCATCAAATTGTGTGTCAAAGCCAAGTGCTGGTGTGTTATTATTATTATTATTATTATCATCATCTAACTAGCAACATTTAGATTTTTATCTCATGTTTATTTTTGTGTGTGTGTTCAAATTGCCATACCAAATACTGCAAGTAGTGATGTTGAAACTTAAAATACTGCAGATAAGAACATGGTTAAACATTAAATAGACTTTTTCGCAAACACTAAGTAGTAGCCTTTTTTTTTTGTTCTTTTTTTTCATGATGATTCAATCTTTGTAAGCCGTGAAAATTATTGTATGTTTAACACAGTTCCGAGATACTTAAATATTTGAACTAATTCATTGCTTCCCCCCCCCCCCCCCAGATAGGCTACTGATACAATATCATTTTCTTTCTTTTCTTTTGTAATACTTTTTTTTGACATTTAAAATTTAAGAAAAAATTATCACAACAGTATTTTACAATGCTATTTAATTCTCTTAAATATAAGTTTATGTTTGAGCTCTCTGAGAGCAGGGCAAGAAGAGCCGCGCCAAGCTGAGAGCAGGGCAAGAAGAGCCGCGCCAAACTGAGAGCAGGGCAAGAAGAGCCGCGCCAAACTGAGAGCAGGACAAGAAGAGCCGCGCCAAAATGAGAGCAGGGCAAGAAGAACGGCGCCATCTAGATGATGCAGTCAAAAAATAAGGAAATAAACATGATTGTTTATACAAATGAAATAAGGATGCTGAAAGATGTTTGTTTATACAAATGAAATTAGGATTTATACAAATGAAATAAGGTGAAAGATGACTGTTCATACAAATGAAATAAGGATGCTGAAAGATGACTGTCTATACAAATGAAATAAGGATGCTTAAAGATGACTGTTCATACAAATGAAATAAGAATGCTGAAAGATGACTGTTTAAACAAATGAAATAAGGATGCTGAAAGATGACAGTTTACACAAATGAAATAAGGATGCTGAAAGATGACTGTTTATACAAATGAAATAAGGATGCTGAAAGATGACTGTTTAAACAAATGAAATAAGGATGCTGAAAGATGTTTGTTTATACAAATGAAATAAGGATGCTGAAAGATGACTGTTTATACAAATGAAATAAGGATGCTGAAAGATGACTGTTCATACAAATGAAATAAGGATGCTGAAAGATGACTGTTTAAACAAATGAAATAAGGATGCTGAAAGATTACTATCTCTATGAATGCCTAAACTAAACATGCCTGTCTTACCCTAGGCCTAGGTCTAGTTTTCAGGAGCACTTCGTCTCTTCAATGTAAAAACAGGTAACATAACTCTGGCGTCTCTACACAAATAGCCCGCTACGTTCCGAGTATCGAAGACTAGACCGATGTACTCCCTTAGGGCAAGTTTCTGTGTCATCAATAAATCAATAAATCTAGTCTGGACATTAGTTCATTATTTTAATCTCTTTGTCTGGAAAAAATGTCATATTTTTATCTGAAAAAAAAAACACACAACTTGTCTTGAACGAAGAATATTTTTAAAATCTTTTGTTTGAAAAAAACAACATTATTTAAATCTGTCTCAAAACAGTAACGAAGAAACAAAACAAAATTACAAACAAAGAGAGTTTTTGTACACAAACTCAGAGGTGGACCCGATCGAATTCACCAATGAACAGGGAATATTTAAACCATAGTCTTGTTTTAATCGTTTAAATTAATAAAATTGTAAAAAATTATTTGGCGTTTTTTTTTGACATAAAAGCAAACAGGACAATACTTTGTCTCTACAAACAGATATGGAATCCTCCCAGACAGTGTCGGTGGTCCTGGTGCGGTAGCTCAGGGCGTCATCCCTTCCCCATTAACTTTCTTCAAATATGTTCCAATAAACACTATTGCTAGTTAGTTCTTTTTGTTGAACAAATACAGTGAGCTGATTACCTACTATTATTGATTTTTACTTAAATGTAAAATGATTATCAATTCTATTATAAAATCCCATTGTTTATGGCATTTATTCAAATGTTTTTGCAAATTTTACAATAATATTTAATTAAAATTAGAAACAGACTTAACATCACCTAAACAGGTTTCCTTTGTTATACTTTAAAACAGAAATGGTATAACGATGTGTTTAGTCATTTAAACTTACACTACCATCTAGACGTGTCTGGTCATGTTTGGGCATAGATCTAGAGATTTTCATATATAGAAAAAAAAAAAAGAAAAATGCAAACACAACTGTTACATTATACATTGGCATACTGGCTAGGCTGGCCTGACATCTAATTATCTTTTCCAATGTGTCTGCTTTTGTCAAGATATAATTTTATGTGACGCAAACAGCATAAGTGCATCATTATCCAGTACGACCAGTAGTATGCCTATTATAGGCCTACTAATCCAGATCATAATATTGGCTTAACTCTAGGTTTAGTAATTTTAAGATTAAACGTGTAAAGTCATACGAGTTATATTCTAGGTCTAAATTATATATCTAGATTCTAGGTCTAGTCTAGATCTAATGTGGATTCTACATTTAGTTCTACAATATTCTTGATCTAGACCTAGTCTAAATATTGCTATAAATTTCCAGGAAAGCACTCAACAGGTTAATGATAATATAGATAAGGATATAATGATTAAATAAAGAACACACACAAACCACAGAATGTCAATTTGTTCTAGATCTAGTTTGATTCAACAAAATAAGCCGGCATCTACTATCATGTCTCCATTTCCTCCTCTCCCTTGTTCCACGCTCGTGTGGAACAGTGCCTAGTGCGCACCATGTATCTCAGTGCGGAAATAGAGTTACAACACTGCTCCCCCCTTCTCAAACCTGTTCGTCCCGAACAGAACCTGTACTGCCACAGTACTGATGAAGTCGATCTACATGGACGACCTTCAGCTTAGACCGGGGACTTTTCTGAATGGGCATTGGCCCGTTTGTCGTATCTTTTCTTCATCTGGTCACTGGTCATCTTGATATTTCTGCGGGCCAGAGCATGGGCTTCCTCCATTCGTTTTCGGAGATTAGTGACGTACTCCGTCGAAGTAGCTGGCTTATCACCTGGAACCCCGAATAGCAAGTCACATGGTAATCGCAGTTCTCGGCCAAACAACATCTTTGCTGGTGTATAATTTGTGGTGCCATGAACGCCATGAGGAACATTGGGATATAGGAGTCCCAGTCATCTTGTCGTTCACTGGCGACCTTCATTAGGTGTTGTTCTAGAGTTCTGTTAAAGCGTTCTACCATTCCATCCGATTGGGGGTGTAGAGGCGTGGTGCGAGTCTTTTCGATGCAGAGTGTCCGGCACATTTCCTGAAAAACTCTGGATTCAAAGTTTCGGCCCTGGTCTGAATGTAACTCAATTGGAGCTACGTACCGACTTATCCAGTTCTCTACAAGGGTTTCCGCTACTGTGGTGGCTTCTTGATTAGGTATCGCATATGCTTCAGGCCATTTAGTAAAATAGTCAATAACTACCAAGATGAACTTATTTCCTTTCTTGGTTTCAGGGAATGGCCCAGCAACATCGATTGCGATCCTTTCAAAGGGGTTCCCAACGTTGTATTGTTGCATGTGTCCTCTTGTTCTACGTTGCGGGCCCTTGGCTGCTGTACAGACATCGCATCTTCGGCACCATTCTTCAACATCTTCCCGGTAACGGAACCAGTAAAACCGCTGGCGCACCTTCTCCAAAGTTTGTTGACACCAAGATGGGAGCCACTGAAGCCATTATGTATCTCTTTCAGTACTTCCGACACCCTAACCTTAGGTAGTATCAGCTGAAAGCGATTGCTTGTCCCGTCTGGCGTTTCCCATACTCTCTTGAGGACACCGTTTACAATTGATAGGGAGTCCCATTGGGCCCAATATGCCTTGGTAGCGGTATCAGAGATGTGTTGCCAATCTGGTCGTGGTCTATCTTCCTTCATCAAGAGAATGGGAGCCAGATCTTCGTCTCTTAGCTGATCCTCTCGGATTTTTTCGTCCGACCACGGTCCGGAAGCTTCTACCCCAAGACAATGGCAATCGACGACCGCCTCCTTTTCTTCGACCTTTCTACAGTGCTTGCATTCAGTTTTGCAAGGTCTTCGGGACAGCGCATCAGCATTCTGGTGAGTCTGTCCTTTTCGGTGCTGAATCTCAAAGTCATAGGTTTGCAGACGTTCGATCCACCTAGCGACTTGACCTTCAGGACTCTTAAAGGAGAGGAGAGCAGCCATTGTAGAGCGGCGTGATCACTTCTAAGGGTGAACGTTTGTCCATATAAATATTTGTGGAAATGTTTTATGGCGTCCACAACGGTCAGAAGCTCACGTCTCGTGACGCAGTAGTTCCTTTCAGCCTTTGACAAACTACGACTGAAATAGGCAATAACTCGTTCAGTTTCATCCACTTTTTGGGACAAGACAGCGCCTATTCGGTACCACTCGCATCTGTGTCCAGTATGAATGTCGTGCCTGGTATAGGGTAGGCCAATATGGAAGATGAGGCAAGTGTGTTTTTCAGCCTTTCAAATGCCTGTTGACATTCCGTCGTCCAAATAAAATGCTTCTTTTGTTCTGTCAGTAAATGAAGAGCCCTACAAATGTTTGAGAAATTAGGCACAAAACGTCTGTAATATGTACAAAACCCCAGAAAGCTTCTCAATTCATGAATATTCGTTGGGGTAGGCCATTGCCTTACTGCCTCGACCTTGTCGGGATCAGTGCTAACTCCGTCTCCTGACACGATGTGCCCAAGATATTTTACACTCCTTCCAAACAAAGAGCACTTCTTTGGGTTGAGTTTCATCCCAGCGCCTCTTATCATTTGAAACACCTCCTTCAAATTTGTAAGATGCTCTTCAAACGTCCTACCTAAGACGATAATGTCACCCAGATAGACAAGGCAGATGTTCCAGTTAAGTCCTCATAAGACACGCTCCATCAGTCGCTCAAAGGTTGCCGGAGCATTGCAGAGCCCAAAAGGCATTACAGTAAATTGCCAGAGACCGTTTCCTGCAGAGAACGCCGTTTTCTCTCTATCTTCGGGATGCTTTCCAACTTGCCAATACCCGCTTTTTAAATCGAGAGTAGAGAATATATGTGCTCCTGAAAGTGTATCAAATGTGTCGTCGATTCTAGGTAGAGGATAACTGTCCTTATGGGTGACCTCGTTCAACGATCTATAATCTACACAGAATCGCATAGAACCGTCTTTTTTTTTCACTAAGACTATAGGTGAGCACCAAGGACTATTTGAGGACTCAATGACTCCTTGTTGTCTCATGCATTCTATCATGTCCATGGCTTCTTGTTGTTTTGCCAGTGGAAGACGACGTGGTGGATGTCGAATTGGTCTAGTGCTTCCTGTGTCGATACGATGTTAAACCATATTCGTCCGCCCGAAATCTGTCTCATCAGTCGGAAAAATATCACTAAACTCACAAATCAATTTTTCGGCACTGGCATATTGTTCATCCGATAAATTCGTCTTAATCTTCCCCAAGAGCTTTGTAATATACGGGTGGGCTGATGCAGTGCTGTCCCTGATGATGTTATCATCGCTGCAATTGTGTATCAGGTCGACCGTATAGCAAACAGCTATGATGCTGTCTTTTCTTATTTTTTTTTACCCAAGCTAAGGTTCATAACTCTAACTGGTACTTTCTGATCTCTATCGATCATGACCAACGTCTTACCTACGGCAAATTCACTGTAGTTATCTTCCTTGCCCTCGACCAGTGCCGTTCTAGTTTTTGTATGACCAGGCTCCAATTTTCCCCAAATAATCAATTCAGACTGTGCAGGCAAACTCGTATCCTCCGTCAACATGATTTTCTGATTCGATCATTCTCTTCCTTATCCTCATCATTTAGTAAAGGAATCTCTACGTTCCCACATATCAAAGCTCCTCCGCCAATGTCAATAGAAAACCCGAATTTCTGTATAAAGTCGAGTCCTACGAGTCATCGGTTATATTGGCGATCAGGAATTCATGAATGAATAACTGATTCCCGAGCTTGAATTGAACACTCGTCAATCCTTGTATAGGCATCAACTCACCACTGGCGGTTTTTAAGGAATATGCGTTATAATGTTTTTGTTCACGACCTCCGGCCGAATGACTGATCGAGAAGCACCAGTGTCCAGCAGAAAACGATAATTTTCAGCACCGATTTTGCCTTCTACCTTTAAACTCTTATTCTGCCCCAGCACGGCGACTGGGATGACGGTTGCGGGGGCTCTTATTATCTGTGTCGCCTCTTGAAGCCGGCGCGTGCTAGTTTCCCTGGTAGCCCCGGAAACCAGTTCGTGCATTCATTTCTGATCTGTGATGGGTTCCGGTTTGTCGAGATCTTCCAGTGCAGCTTCTTTGAATATGGCCAAGTTCACCACAATTCCCTGGGTTGATTTTCTGGTATCCGGGTTGTTCACCTTTCGTCCAGTGCCTCTGTCACCCTTCTGACAAGTTGTGCGAATTCCTCCTCCTTGACATCCAGCCTTCGGCCCTGGTGAGTGCCCCCAGATGCGTCTTTGGCAGCCTCGTATGACAGAGCGTAAACTAGGGCTTCGCTTGCCCTGCGTTTACCACTAACTCTTGTGGCTTTCTTCAACTCAGGGTCTCGAAGCGCATCAATGAAAGCGTCTGTGATGATGACCTCCAAGAAATCTTGTGCGACGGTTGGGTAGGCCAAATGTGCGAGGCGTTCGATGTCTGTCTCTAGCTCATGTAGTGTCTCCCTCGGGGCGCTGTTGTCGGGTCTTCAGTTGCACTCGATAGACTTCTTGCAAATGTTCATCCCCGTATCGGAGTTCCATAGCTTGGACAAGAACGGCGAAATCCTGCTGGTTCGGTAGAGACTGAAGCAATTCAGAGGCTTTTCCTCTTAGAGATAACACAAGGGCGGTGGCTTTATCTTCCTCACTGTTCCATTTGTTAACTTTTGCCGCTGCGTCAAATTGCTTCTTATATACGGACCAGGACAAGGAACCATCAAATACGGGGGCCTTCATTTTCTTGGAGACTTCAGGTACTAATGACGTCATATTGGCATCTGGTACATTTCTGTGCTTGCATTGAGCTTGTATCTTCATTTCATCGATGACCTTCTCCACTGCGTCTACCCTCTGTTTGTCCATGTTGGTGATTCTCTCCTCCACAGCTTGCACGCGTTGGTTCATAGCCAATAACTCGGTTTTGATTCCCGAGTCCATGAGATCTATCTTGTCATTGGTGTTTCCTAGCCCTGAGTTTAACTGTTCTCGCATAGAACCAATACTTTCGAGCACAGCTGCCATATCTGGTTCAACTTCAAAAAGATAGGTGTCCGGATCTACTTCTTCCTCCATCAAACTCTCCCGTAGGCGTGCCTATAGGGTTTCCTAATTTCCAATTGTCTTCAGACCTCGGTCACGGAGTTCCCGCTTCAGTTCCTTCATAAGGAGTTTGTCTAGCGTTTTCGTGGTAGCCATTATAAATCCCACTTCTGATACCAATTGCTATAAATTTCCAGGAAAACGCTCAACAGGTTAATGATAATATAGATAAGGATTTAATGATTAAATAAAGAACACACACAAACCACAGAATGTCAATTTGTTCTAGATCTAGTTTGATTCAACGAAATAAGCCGGCATCTACTATCATGTCTCCATTTCCTCCTCTCCCTTGTTCCACGCTCGTGTGGAACAGTGCCTAGTGCGCACCATGTATCTCAGTGCGGAAATAGAGTTACAACAATATTCTAGATATAGACCTTTCTAGATCTAGATATAGTCTTGATTCTAGCTCTAGACCTAGTAAGTTTTGATTCTAGAATCTAGGTCAAAATCTAGAAATCTAGACCTAGTCTAGATTCTAGGTTTAGATCATAATATTGGCTTAACTCTAGGTTTAGTAATTTTAAGATTAAACGTGTAAAGTCATACGATTTATATTCTAGGTCTAAATTATATATCTAGATTCTATGTCTAGTCTAGATCTAATGTGGATTCTACATTTAGTTCTACTATATTCTTGATCTAGACATAGTCTAAATAATCTAGATTTAGACCTTTCTAGATCTAGATATAGTCTTGATTCTAGCTCTAGACCTAGTAAGTTTTGATTCTAGAATCTAGGTCAAAATCTAGAAATCTAGACCTAGTCTAGATTCTATAGATCTAGACATAGTAGTCTAGATTCTAAATCTGAACCTAGTCTAGATTCTAGGTTTAGTCTAGATTCTAGATCTAATCTGGATTCTACATTTAGTTCTAGATCTTGATCTAGACTTAGTCTAGTTATTATAGATTTAGAATTAGTCTAGATTCTATGCCTCAAGTTTAAAAAAGGAAAACTGACAAAGGCAAAGTGCCAGAGTCAGTTATGAGGGATGCTGTATACTGCTTCACCGTGTGAATCTCATCGCACGACTAGGGCACCGTGTTGAGAAATCTATTCTCTGAGAACACGGAGCCAGGGCCAACTCGCCATGCGTTCCAGCTTCGTTTTCACTCAAATGGTCATTTTTGGGGGGTAGTGTTGCGCACTCGTAAAGGATGTGGTTAACCGTTTCGACGTCTTCCTGGTGTGTCTGCAGCGTGAATCGAAGTTTGGTTAAAATCATAGACTATATATTACATGGACTGCCAACTCTACGCACTAAGCCTATATTTTTCAATAAACAAGTCCCGTTCACGGAGGCGTCCTTGGTTGCGTGGTAAATTGACTTCCGGTAGATTTTTTTTTTACGTATAAAGAAACCATTCTCGAAGATTTTTACCACCACTTTTACAGCAAATCATGAATGGAAACTGAATTGTTAAAGAAGATGTTACAGAGGTAAGTGTGCACAAATCAATTTCTGACTTAGATCTATAACTGTAAAGCTTTATAGCTGATTTTCTTAGCCAATATAGACTAATTAGCCAAGCCTGTATTTCGTGTATTTTCTTGTTTACGACATTGATTGAATTGAGGTTCTTGTGAGAGCATAGCCTATATATATATATAAACCACATAGTAAGACTTATTCAGAAGGATAACCCGGTAAATTGAGATCTATATGCTCTTACTATAATAGGCTAAAATGACCTTTCGTTTATAAGTTGTAAAAAAGTCCTATATTATGTGTAGGCCTAAAGTAAAAGTAATAAGTCTAGATGTAAAGTTTTCTCAGAGTTGAAAAATGTAAGAAAAGTATGTTTGGCATTTAGATGCTGTCGTTGATAAAATAGAAAAAGTACATTCTGTGATGTTTTATGGCAAGTTGTTATAACACAGTGCAGGACAGGCCACTGTCCTGTTGCCTCATGTTTCTCACGGCTATGGCCAAATTTCGAATCCTGGTGCCCCCGTGCCTCATTTTCTGTTTGACTGCCCCAGACTTGCTGATCTCCGTCTCAACAGGTCAGAACCAAAAATTCTCGATCTGTATGGTGACATGTATGCACTACGCAATACAGCAGGGTTTCTGTCCAGGGCTTTTGCAAGAGAAGATTTGAGCCTCTCAAGCCCTCACTCAAATGGAGTTTGATGATGTTGACTTTTTTTGCCCTTTTTTCTGTCTTGGTGAGAGTTATTGTAAGACTGAACTATTGACCTGCAGCTGTCGAAGTATTGACTAGCCTTTGTAATAATTACTGTGAAAGGTAGTGAGAGCAGCATCGTCGTCAAACATCAGTTCCCTAATCAGGTTATGTAGTTTCCTCGTTTTGGTCAAGCCAGTTTAAGAAGCCTTCCATCCGATCTACTGTGGATATATAGGGCCTACTCCATCTTCCAAGGCGCTATGAGAGTACAGACGAAACAATTCCGAATAGTGTTGATGGCCAAAACCCATCCTTGTTTTACCCTGCTCTTGATAGATAATACCGGTACCTAAAAGTCTTAGAGGAAGAACTGTCAAACTTTACAGTTCATATCATGTGAAGCTAACAGTAGTTTCAATAGCTTATTTGGACAGACAATTTTCACTAGTAAAAACCACTTCTGCTTAGTGTGAGCATATTGCTAAATGAAGTTCATATTTCTATTACTTTCTACTCAAGTCACCCAAGAGAAATTTTATTTAAAGCGAAAACCTTTTTATAATGCATTTTTCGTTGTTTTTTTTTTTTTTAACTTAAGGAGCATACTACTTCCAAAAACCTGATTTGATTGTCACTAACTTTCAAATTGAAGGGGATCTACTACAAGTGAGATTTTTTTTTACTGTCTCCAATAACATTGTGTTATCAATACATGTATCACTTTAAATTACTTGTAATTGTGAAATAATAGGTAAAAAATCTCCTTAAGTACATGTTATATTTAATCCTATGCATAAAATTTATTTACATAAAAAAAATCATTAAAGCAGGCCTAATTGTAGAGAAAAAATTATTTCTTGTGATTGCATTGAAATCAACTTTAAAGATGCTGTCCATTGTTGTAACATAAAGTAGTCTTACATTTTTTAATTAGCAAATATATATATTTATAACATGTCTAAACTAGTTTGAATTTCTTTTCTTTTTTCCTCAGCTGCTCATGAATTTCGAGATTTTACAGCTAATAGAGGAACAAATTTTATCTGCTTCCACTTAGCCAAACAGCATGGAAATATGCTATTGTAATGAGTAGAAGATATTTGTCATTTAGAGTATCATGCAACAGCTAATTATCAGTCCACACATTTCAAGATGAGGAAAAGAACAGTATAAGCTACATTCATTGATGCATTATTTATACAAAAATGTATAGTCAACCCAGTCATCACTCCATTTTTTTATGAAGCCAGTTACAGTTACCATGAAGGGATGAAATTTCAGATAATATTCTGTTTATTTCATGAAATGAGAATAGGCCTACATCAGAAATTGAAATGGTCATCTTCAGTATTTAATGTTTCATCTAAAAATGATAATTATATTAATACATATTTGATGTACAAACAAATGAAAACCATTCAAACACTTTTTTTTTTGTGAAGTATAGATGATTAAACTTGTAAGTGTCTGAACAATACTACATCGACATTAACTTATTATCATAGACTTTTTACAGGAATGTATCTTAAGCTGGACTGAAAGAGAAAGTTGCTATAATTTAAATAATAAAATTTAATAGTTTGAACATGTAACTAAAAATTGAATAATGCTAACATTTATTGACAAGTGAATATTGGTAATGATGTGCTTTCTATTTTAACTCATTAGCTACTAAGCCCATACCTAAGCAGCATCTCTCTAAATACTAAGCAAAGGGAGGTAACTCCAAAACATCAATAGACTGACTTTACAAAATATATTTTAAATAACATAAAACAACATCTATCAATAACAAAAAATACTTCTAAAAAAAGAGAAATGGATGACCTTTAAAATGATGTATAACTTGAATAGGTTTTACAAGATTAAAACAATAAAAATAACAGGCAAAGACGAAAATTTGTTCGAGTGCCTGATTTTTTAAATTTGGTGGACCCCCCCCCCCCCCCCAATCAGATGTAATTTTTGGTAATATTTAAATTTTACCCAAAGACCAGTAATGTTTTTAAGTAGGAATTTAGTAGGCCTATACAATAAACATTATGCTTATATATAAAATCTGTATATGTCTTGAGTATTTACTGACTTTCACTGGGTACGCGTGAGGCCCTTAGTTGCCTGAACACGGCATCATGCTGATGTGGTTTTGCATGTGTCTCAGATTTCATGACTTCTAGCATAACAAAGCAAAAGTAATCAAACCATTGTCCAAACCAACGTTGTGAACACCCCCAACTAGATCTATTTCATCTAAAGTTTTCATGTGGTAAATAAAAACTGTTCAAAATATCAGTCAAAGATGTTGAAGATTCATTGACGCTAGATCCAGAATAGTCTAGATCTAGGTTAGATGATCGATCTAATGTTTCCTTCACTCTCTCTCTGAATCGGACTAGATCTAAGTCTAAATGTAGCGCTAAATTCTAATGATCAATGTCTTGATCAATATCAAGTTCATTATTAGCTGTATTTAGTGTATTATTTGCGATAACGGGTCTAAAAATTGAAAGGTCATTGAGAAAATGGTCTGTGCAGCTAAGAAAAATCGAAAAAAAAAATCAACAAACTTCAAAGGCCCATAGAAACTGAAGCGAAAGACGTAAAAACATCCGGTTTTTTTTAACGAAACGATCTATATTTCTACTTTTTAAAAAACCCAGCCAGCTCAAAATCACACCACGCGTCGCGCAGGAAAACGAGAGCTACGCAAGTCACGCTGTATGTGTGCTGTGGCGGGTGCATTTGGGCGCATTAGTACTGAGGGGGGAAGGGCGCAATTGGGCGCATTAGTAGCTAATGAGATAATAAGTCAATAATATTAGTAAGAACAATATTATCTTCACTTTCTTAATATTATAAACACAATATTTCCTGAAAAGATTTTTTTAACTTATAGAAATAATGCTCAAGTCTTCAGAAATGGTAGTTTTCAGAATCATCAAATCAAAGACAACATAGTATTCATGAACTTCCAGCTATCAGCAAGCTCCTAGTAGGTATTATGGAGCACATTCTCCTTCAACTCAGAGGATCACAGGCACTGGACAAATTCTAGTACTGTTGATGGAATAGAAACAACATACATTAAATTCATAACAAGTCACCAATTCAATCTTAGTTTCATATAGTACCAAACTTCCATATGTTCAAGTCCTTTACGGATAAAATCAATTCTGAAAACATCTAACAAAACAGTTCCTTAAAAAGTATATTAGGAGTATAGTAAAGTATATTAGAGGTTTTACACAAAAAATGCTATGGGAACATATTATGAAACTAAAATATTACAAAAAAAGGAATAGTATAATAATAACAATATTTAATCTTTGACATTATATTCAGTAATATTATAAAAATTTAATGAATGATTAAATGCACTTGAAAGTGAAGGGAACAGATTTTTAAAAAAATTCAGGAAATTTTCTGCACAAGCATGCTGAGGTAACCCAAATAAAGAGAGTTATTGAATATTGTACTGAGTGTTTGAAACATAATTTTTTACTGCATACATTAAATTATAAACATATCTTTGCAAATTTAAAGGGAGAATTTGAAGACAGCTTTTATTCTTTTTAGGAGGCGCGGTGGCTGAGCGGTAAAGCGCTTGACTTCCGAACCGGGGACCGGGGTTCGAATCCTGGTGAAGACTGGGATTTTTAATTTCGGTCGCCTCTGAGTCCACCCAGCTCTAATGGGTACCTGACATTAGTTAGGGAAAAGTAATGGCGGTTGGTCACTGTGCTGGCCACATGACACCCTCGTTAACCGTAGGCAACAGAATGGTCAGAAACAGATGATCTTTACATCATCTGCCCTATCGATCACAAGGTCTGAAAGGGAAACTTTACTTTTTTTTTTACTTACTGGAAGTTTCGTAGGAAGAGTTTCTGGCATAACAAGTGAGTTTTGTGGCATTCATCCTATTGATAAACTCTTAGAAATAAGAAAGCATCATTTCTTCTTGAAATATACATCTGCGGAAAAGAAAAGAACAATTGCTTTTAATGTGAGCAATAATAAAATTCTAATTAAATTTTAAAAATCTCCAAAATATTTATAGTGACTTAGTTCAAAGAATTATGTAAAGACTTTCTTTAAGCATTTTCTCAACTCATCTGACATCCTTTTCCACCAAGATAACTGGTTAATCTGTACTTCTAATTGAGAATTGTTGCATAATATATTTAATTCTTATGCAAGAAAGTATAATTTGAAGGAAAACACCTTAGATAACAAAAGAGTGGTATTGGCCTGCATGAGAAAATTATCACTTTAGAAATACCCTGCACAGGCTGGAGGGAATATAATATGTTTTATTTACAACATAACAACAATATTGTGTAAATATTCACCTATAAGTTAGCTTTAAATAAAATAGCACATGGATTCTTACAATTAAAATAGACTTACATAACGTTTAAAGATAAATGATTAATTACTTAAAAACTTACTGTTAAATGCAATTATACAGCTTCTGGCACTGTGTGAAAACTCCTTTGAAAACAATAGAGCATATTGTGGCAGTATCTGGGTAAATACTTGATTCCACACATTGAATGGTAGCAATTAGAGCCCTTTGGGTACCTTTCAACATCCTTTGTGTACTTCTTTGAAAGTTAAGAGAAAAGTTAAGATCTAGATCTACAGTGAATAAATAGCACAATTTGGTACCTATTGCCTACTAGAATATGTGAGAATAATGAAAAACGAAAATAGAACCGATTAGAATGTCTAGTCCAATCTAGTACAGTTGTTTATATCTAGGCAAGATATGAGTTGTGATCAAAAGAGCTAGATCTAGTACATGAGTAGGGCCTATGTTAATGGGCATGGCTGTAGATAGTAGTATTGCTCATCAGAAACATTAAATCTGTAGTGTATAATCAGTGTATAAATCACAAATGGGAATAGATCTAGATACAGATTCTAGATCTTATAACTTTGTCTTTATTATAAGTATAAGAGTCTAGGTCTATTATTATCATATAAAATATAGATATAAACTAGATATAGATTAGAGTCGTTAGTAAAGATAAAGTAGATCTTCAAATAGTTTAAAGAACGATCTGTGACACTGTGAGCCAAGCACTTCCATTCATGATTCACATATGAAGAAGCTAAGGCTAAGGCGCCTAAGGCTAAGTAAGACTAAGTGACTAAGTTTAAGTTAACAAGTCAGGAAGTCAGATTAAAATTAATCATCATGATCAAGGTAAGATGAAGCTGAACATCTAGACCTGAAATTATCCTAGATCTAGTCTAGAGTCAACTAGAGCTAGATTCTATATAATAGGGGGCCTATATAGATTCTATATCTTCATTCTCTGGGTTTATCAGACACACAAAGATGATGAATCTAGACTCTAGAGACTCGACGTTCATAATATTTTTAGTCATAATTTTGTTAAAGAGTACTATAGGCATAGCCAGATTTTTTATAAAAACAAATTATTATTTTACAAACTTAAAAATGGGCATTTACATAAATAGTGTTTAGTGTTCTATTATATATATAGACCAGTGGTTCCCAAACTTTTTTGTCTCATAGACCATGTTTTCCAGTTTTCGGTAGACCCCCTGATTTTTTTTAGGAAATTCATTAACTTCAAATTTGTTTTTCTCAGAGATTCTAGGCCATATATATACAAAAAAAAGCCCCATTGGTTGAAAAGTTTGATAATAAAATTTCCATATTGAGCTTCAATTAAGGTTTAACATTATATCTTCTCGATTAGATAATGTTTGACTAAGTTCAATTTGGAAAATAACATTATTCATCCTGTCCAATGCATGCTACATTCATTTAATCCTCACAAGAAACACTGAAATTATGACTTCGCTTTAACAAAACTTAGGTTAACACCTTGTCGCAGCAAATTATCCACATTAAATTTATGAAAGAAGTCTGTTAAATAGACTATGTCAGCTTCCCGCTTATTTTTTTGGTTTTAAAATCGGATCTTTAGCACTCAAGGACTCAGACAAAATATTGTCACACATTCGACAACTATCAAACTATCAAAACGAAAAATTTGTTAGTAATAACACTATAAAATCGGGCAAGGTTAACTAGTCCAGTTTTATTTTTTTTTAGAAGTAAGTCATTTGCAAGTAATTACATAAGAACCTTTCATGCAGTGTCCTAACTCATCTTACCATTATACCTTTGAACTGTATTGTTGCTTAGAGGAATATTTTTCCTGATATCAGATATAGGATTGTGTAAAACAGGTTGTAAAACCTCCCCAATGGCTGGCAAAGTCTTTTTTTTTTTTTGCCTACAGTGTGCAGTTTTCTGGAGTTTGATAAAGTAAAATATTTTAAAATGCCCACAAACCTCTTCTCTTTTGTGATGTTTAATCAAACTTTTTTTCTACTCTGGATCTATTCTGAACTTGAAGTGATCCAAAATATTTCAAATCTGAATCTATTTTATCATGTTGGCGTCTCAAATGATGTTCTAGATTCAATGGTTTTATAGCGACATAACTTTAAACTTTATTGCATAAAAAGCACAAATGTATTTGCTTGTTTCACTGGAGGAAATAAATCCAAATTTCTAATAACCAACACTGCACTTTCTACAGTTCTTTTTAGACTCGGTCATGTACAATATTACTTTCATATAGACAAAATTAAGCTATTTAAAAAAAAGATGTTAAAATTTCAAAATAAAATCATTCGACTAACATAGTTGCAATTCAAATGATTAACTAAGGTACAAACCATTAATGGGAAATTTAAAGTCTCGACATGCTTAAATGAGATCCACTATCGTAGACCCCCATTTACAGGTCATAGACCCCCAATTTATTTTTTCACTTCCGTAGACCCCCTGGAAGTCCTCGTAGACCCCTGGGGGTCTATATAGACCACATTGGGAAACACTGATATAGACTAATATAGTAGTGTAGTAGTGTGTTGTGTGTAAGTTCGTATTTGTAGATAAAGTTTATAGCCATAGGTCACTACATCTGGGTGAAAGTCTACATGTTTATGTGTACAATCACTTTCTAGTGAAGTAGAGCCTAATGATTCTAAAATTTTATTGGGCGAATATATTCGAAACAATATCAGATCTTTTTATAGCTTTTAGAAGAATTGGATGTTATTTGGGATTCTAGTTAGTTAAAAAAAAAAACACTAAAAACTTGAAGGCCGAAATTTTTATGCAGATTTTTCAGTTAGTCATACATACATCGTTGATTTTTTTTTATGGTTGATTTTCCATTACTATAGATAAAAATGCACATTATCTTGACATTAAAATCAAATTGAATAAAAAAAATATTTGTAGATCTGAACAAAAGTTGATAAAGATGTAAGATTGTAGGCTTATTGACTCACTATATTGTTATTTTATTTAGACTGACTCATTCACAGACTTAACTTAGGCCTATATCACCCATTATATACAAAATTAATAAATGACACTGTATTGTCAATGTATTGACTCTTTCAGTAAATCGCTTATCACATTTAAAATATACATTGTAAAAATAATGATAATAATTATCAAATGTGATGAAAAAAAAAGAAAAACAAATAATCCAAACTGGCAGCACCAATTAGCAGACAATTAATGTCGTAAACAAGAATACACGAAATACAGGCTTGGCTAATTATCTATATTGGCTAAGAACATCAGTTACAAGGCTTTATAGTCATAGGTCTAAGTCACAAATTGATTTGTGCACACTTACCTCTGTAACATCGTATATGACAATTAAGTTTCCATTTATGATTTGCTGTTAAAGTGATGGTAAAAATCTTCGGGAATAGTTTCTTTATATAGTAACAAATTCTACCGGAAGTCAATTTACCACGCAACCAAGGACGCCTCGGTGAATGGAACTTATGCTTAGTTTCCTTAGTGTTGGCAGTCCATGTAATATATAGTCTATGGTTAAAATTTAGCAAAATAGGCACCAATTGGACAATGTCCCGTTCTGTACCTGGCAATTGTCACCTGGTCTCCCCTGTACAGCTGCCACCACTCGTCCGATTTAGAGGGCACTTTTATGTTTTGCCATACCTCCCTGCCCGTGTTACCGTTTTCCCAATTTTTACACCACTCTTCCCTCGTCCGTTCGTCTACAATCGCCAGAGCCTGCTCAAAAGTCTGTGGCTCGTCCACAGGGTCCAGCTTTGTGCCGAGTTTGGCTAGTAAGTCAGCCTTCGTATTGCCTTCCACACCTACATGTCCTGGTATGTACTGCAGTGTCGTCCGAATTTCGTGTGTTTCTTGTAGGCGTCCAACGCACGCCAGTGTTTTTGTCAGTGGTTCCGAGAGCGTGTCGGCTGAGCTTTCAATGGCTTGTAGGCACGACAAAGAGTCTGTGAATAGCACAATAGGACTGGGTTGCGCTGTTTTCTTGTTTAGTCGTTCTTCAGTGGACTCTACTGCATTTTGAATTGCTACCATTTCTGCTACGTAATTGCTCTTGCCAGAACACGGATCCAGAATTTCGTCGTTTTCGGTTGAGCCAGGGAATCCAACCACCACACCAAACCCAGAAGTTTTCTGTCCTAGGTTCTGTCTCGTAGAACCGTCTATGAACACTTTGATGATATCGTCTGGGTACTGGGCGACAGTTTTCCTAGCCGTGCTTCGTAGGAAATTTTTTGTGCATTTTTGTTAACTTCAGGGTTAATCAGCTATTTTCTCACCTTTGGAACTCCAGGAGCATTCGCCGGGGAAGAATCCCCATGCAGAACGAGAGCTGCTCTGCTCTGGGGTAGGTCAACTTTTTTGGACAATTCCCGCACCGTATGCATGAAAGAGTTCCGTTTCGCCGATCCCCACCCCGCCAGTTGTCGACCAGACTTCTGACATGGTAGTCTTCTTCCAGCGTTTGAATTTTTCAAAAGCGACAATAAAGGTCCCGCTCCCTTCGTAAACTCAGTGGCGTCGTACGAAATGCACCACAGATAAGTCTAATAGCTTGGTTCTGCACTGAGTCCAGCCCCGCTAGAGACATATGCGAAGCGTAAACATGTGCAAGAGACATCCTTGCCCTAACAGATCCAATGTAGAGGGCCCGCAAAACGTTTCCTATGGCCCCCACTTGGTCGTAGCTAATCGCTATGGAGCCTACATCGACTTTCTTGGCTCTCACTCAGTCAAAATCTTTGGACCATGTGATAGTGTTTGCAGTTTCGATGCGGAGACCATGGCAGTCTGTGAAGCGTTAAAAGTCATTGACTCTCAACTCGGAGAGGGACATTTGAGGGCAACACAGATTGTTGTGGTCACTGACTCAAAATCTGTACTACAGGCTTTGCAAAGCCCCGGACCATGGCCCCCCAATATCGCCACTGTCATCATGGCTTCACACAACATAAAACAACGCTATGGCACCCCTGTAATAATGCAATGGGTACCGAGTCACATAGGTGTGACTGGCAACACTATTGCAGACTCCTTGGCCCACCAGGGAGGGCTAATTTCAACCACTTAACAGGCTTTAAGTTTTCATCATGCTCTGGCTATAATTCTAAAAACAGAAATGGAAAAGAGTGCTGGGACAAGTCCCAAAAAGCCCGTGGAGTCTGGGGGCGCATGAGGCGCCCTGACCGCACTTCCCCGTGGTGGAGGCTGTCTAGGCCTGAGCAAGCTATTATAGCACAGTGCAGGACATGCCATTGCTCTGTTGGCTCATATTTCTCACGGCTATGGCCAAATTTCGATTCACGGTGCCTCATATCCTGTTTGACTGCCCCAGACTTGCTGATCTCCGCCTCGACAGGTCTGGGAAACCAAAAATTCTTGACCTGGCGACATTTATACACTACGCAAGACAGCAGGGTTTCTGTCCAGGGCTTTTACAAGAGAGAATTTGAGCCTCTCAAGCCCTCACTCAAATGGAGTTTGATGATGATGATAATGAATCACTTTACCACCTTAAGGCTTTCTGAGGCTTGTTCCCGCACAAATCTCACGTGGTCGGACAAAACCATTTTAGGGTCCAGGGTGACTCCCAGGTATTTAGGCTTGGCTTCCATCTTCAGAGTGGTACCATTGATTGAGAGATAAATCTTTTCTTTGTATACATCTTCGCCAAGAGTGAAGAGGGTTCAGGTCGTTTTGGCACAGTTTACTTCCATGTTCCACAATCGTGTGTAGCAGGAAACCGTGTGATTAAATCACTGAAATATTTGCAGGCTATCCTAAAGCTGCTAGTAAACCAATTGAGGGAAAAAACGTGGACAATGTATGATCGCGACATCATCAACAATGATATAGGAAATAAAATTAAAGCCTTGCATTAAATCTGGGGATAAATCTAATTAAAAAACAAATCTATTCGATACCGGTACATGACATGACTGATGATAGGAAAGATAGCCTACTATAAGTGACATCACGAAAGTATTGATGTCAGAATGGATGGGAGAGAAAGTGTGGAAGTGAACGACTATGGTGTAAAATGTTGTTTGTAAAATGTTGTTTGTAAAATTTTTGACATGTTTCACATGTTCCTTCAGAGTTAAAGATAATTTACTTCTTAGTCCAAACCTCCCGATGGACGACGGGGATGGCAGTTGTAATAGTAGGCTAGTAGAGACTAACAAAGACTTTCTTGTCTGTTTAAATGCTGCTTTATTCAAGTTAGATCGTCCATATATATAGGCCTAAAAGGAATTCAATTATCCCCCCCATCTGTTAATTAGCACATTCTTTCGACATGCCAGCAATGTGGGTTACTGGGTTACAATAACAGGACGGGGCTGACAAGACAATAACATTTACTATCACAGCAGTGGTCAGGGTTTGAACCTGGGACCATCAATAAGTCCGAATGACAATCCAGCGCGCAAACCGCACGACCAGGCCGCCATCCAATGTCTTGTGTGAGTTTGAGGTAGGAAAGAAAACAAAATATTGAGTTGATAAGGTTATGAAAGAAGAAGATGAGGATGGTGGGAAAATGGTTGACAGTAGAAGACATTGGGACAGTCAGAATGGGACAAATTAAAACAATTTTGCCATCACCAGTAAACTGCAAAGATGCAAAAAGAATAGGAAGATATATCTCATTTGATGTATCTTTGAAAAAAATAATAAAAAATATATGAATTTCTTTAAGATTTTTGGTGTCTTCTGCAGGTGGTTCATTTCTCCCCCAAAGGTGGTCCATTTCTCCCCATTTTGGGGTGGTATTTTTATATTTTTTTCTAATGTATGACAATTTTTAATGTTTTTATAGACTATATTTTGAAATAAATGACTGCTTTATTCAGAACTATAATAAAACAAGATTACAAAGAGAGTTTGTGTTACACAAACTCAGAGGCGGCCCCCGTCGAAGTCGGATCCCTGTCGGATCTGCATATTCGCAAATAATATTCAAGAGGTGATTTAATTTTGATGGTCAAAAGTAATAATGTTTCAAAGATTCATTTACCGTAAATTTAAATTTAAATTAAATAAAAAATAGTAGATTAGTTTTAGTATATTAAAACATTGCAATATTGATCAAAACGTTTGGAAATGAAAATCTACACTTTTTCTTTTACACTTTAAGTTTAGAAATTGAAATTCTACATCTTAATCTAGTCTATTTTAGAAATTCTAGATCTAGACTCTAAAATAATTTTAATTAGAATATAAATCCAGATCTAGATGTACTGTAATAAAAATCTAGATCTAGTTTAAAAAATCTAGATTAGATCTAAATCAATATATCATTCCTTTTTTAAACGCGAGTCACATAACGAGGCTTAATAAACATTACTATACCGAGTTTTTTTTTCATTTCATTTGAAGAATTAATTCCATATAACGTCAGAGGGAAAAAAAACACTACGTCAAACGGCCTAGCTAGACTAAAAATCGCCTTCATCAATACGAGCCATTTATCGAGTGTTCATAGACTTTGGTGCACCGAGTGCGTTCTTTTAGCATTTCTTTTAAAGAATTCATTCCATATGAAGTCAAAGGAAAAAAAAACTACGTCACACGGCCTAGCTAGACTAAAAATCACCTTCATCAATACGAGCCATTTATCGAGTGTTCATAGACATTGGTGCACCGAGTGCGTTCTTTTAGCATTTCATTTAAAGATTTCATTCCATATGACGTCAAAGGAAAAAAAAACACTACGTCACACGGCTTAGTTAGACTAAAATATGTTTTCATCAATACGAGCAATTTTTCGAGTGTTAATAGACATTGGTGCACCGAGTGCGTTCTTTTAACATTACATTTAAAGAGTCCATTCATATGACGTCAAAGAAAAAAAATTCCATTACCTCACAATAGGCTAGTACCGGTACTATAAAAAAAAAATGTCTTTATTTACACGAGATATTTAACGAGGGTTCATAGACATTGGTGCACTGAGTTCTAATAGAATTTATTTAAAGAGGATCAAAGCCGCATTGTTTTTTGCGTTTTGTCTGTCAGTCAGTCTGTCCGTCATCTTGATTTAAAAAAACAACAACTAAAAGTTATTGAAAATTGATTAACCTTTATTTTACGTTTCAAAACATCGCAATAATTTTTAGGTATGAACATAATTGAAAATTTTATATAATAGATTGTTCCGGATGTTTGTATAAATAGTAAAAGAAAAGAGAATTTCAGATAAATGTAATACCGTTAATTAAATTTTTAGGATGGTCTCGTATAAAAATTAGATGTACTACAGCCATGTGGAGAGATTTTCATACCTTACTTCGGTGTTTGGATTCTGTTTTCCTTAAAAATTGGAACATAATATTAACGATAATTAGATTTTTTAATGTTTTAGTTAGAAAGTTAAATGTACTGTAAGAGAGTAGTGAATTAAAAATTTTTTTTATAAAAATCCGTAAAAACATTATTTCGTAAATGAGAAGATTATTTGTTTATTAATTAGAAAAGGGAGTTCAAACAATTATTTGGCGTTAGTAGATTTTTAAATAAATTCGGAAATTTCTGGCGACGATTTGTAAGAAACAAAATCCGGAACATTCTTTATCTCGTGGAATCACGAGAAACAACAGAAAGGAGTTTGAACAGACAAAGCAACATGGCCATCTTCCAGATGCGTTAAGATGTGAAATTCGTCAGGTCAAAAATAATTTGAAACGACTTGCTGCTGATGCCATAGGATGTGACACTACTACCAACATTTTGCAAACTTCTTTGATGGAAACTTCTGCAGATGCAAAAGCAAGATTACATAAAGCGAAATATACAGAGAGGTAGAAACAGGCGCCACTGCCTCAGCCACAATCACGAGATGAAACACAAATCCCAGAACAATATATATGAACAGGTAACATTAATCAGCCCCATCGCTTTTTTTGCTGTGGGATTCTAGACTAGCAACTAATTGGGAGGTATTGATGTTAGGTACTGATTTAAATCTGGACTTTCTAAGAAGTTGTAGGAGCCTAATGCTATGCTTATGGATGGCACATTCCAATGTACACCTCAGCACTTCCTTCTACACATTGCATGGAACCAGAATGGAAGGTGATGATAAAAAACTTGGTCAAGCAGTGCCTTTAATTTGTTTTTTTTTATTTCCCAAAAAATCAGAGGACACATATAGAAGAGGGTTTAATCGTTTAAAAATGTTTCTTCCTGGTTGGGAGCTTCAAAAAAATTATGTTGGACTTCGAGAGAGCGACAATTAACAAAGAAACTCGGATTAGGCCCGATCTAAAGCAATCACATTTTTTTTTTGGAAATAATAGCTACAAAAGTTTTAATGTAAACAAATTAAACACGCGACGAGAATATATAATATTAACAATATTACTATCCAGTGAACGATTTGTCTGTGAACAATTTGTCTGTGAACGATTTATCGCGTGAACGATTTGTCGTGAACTAACTGTCGGTGAACAATTTGTCGGTGAACAAGTTATTTGTGAGTGAATAGTCATATGTCGCGTGAACGAATAGTCTGGTGAACGAATTGTCGGGTGAATGAATTGTCGGGTGAACGAAATGTCTGGTGAACGAAAAGTCGTGAATGATTTGTCGGTAAACGAAATGCCAGTGAACGAATTGTCGTGTCCCCGTAATATATATATGTGGTGTGAGTGTATGTGGTGGGTTTGGCACAGAACAAACCAAATTCTAAATGATATGACGAAGACAACTCGTATGCCGATTTCAATCTCTTTATTATACACTAAACACCTGCAGCCTTGACCAAAACAATGAACTTAAGAAGGATTAAACAAGGTGGTATTAGAGTGGATGCGGCCAAATGAGTTTCAATGAAGGATGCCAACAGGAAAAGGAATTCAAATTGAGGATGCCAGCAGGAAAAGGAATTCAAATCTTTTGGTGTCAGAAGTGGGATTCGAAGAAAGACAGTCTTTCAGACCTCCATGTCAGACGATAAAAGGAGCCTTCGGACCCCTTCCAATCAAGTCAGAAGTTGAACAAGTACTTTTTTTTATATATTGTACCATTTCTAGATATTCCTGTTGTCTCTTCTTTTACTTTCAGCCTAGTTCAATCTCTTGACTTAGACATAACACCCAAAACAGTATCTCTCGCTAAAGTGCATGTCAAGTCCCGTTTTGTCCATGGTACTATTACAGCTGCTGTTTTAGAATCCTCATTGTATGACATTGTACTTGGATCAAGATTTATAAAGCTGGAAATTCCACAGAACTTAACTGTTCAGCTGCCTTAAGCGCATCAAACCGCACCCTCTCGGCAAGGTGTAAGAGACACCCAAGACTTTTTAAATCCAAGCACACTAAAAAAGATACGACGCCATGACATCTGCCTTTTAATGTTGGCTCTCGATGTAGAGAAACCCCCCAGGTTGCGAGAGAAACAGTCAAGTCTCCCCACTCCGAATTAGTTAGCAGGAGCAAACTTGCCATTTCACCACAAGTGAACCAAGTAGGACAACGGGCCAATAAACAGGCTAGGCGCATTCACACCAGTGGTGCAAGTCACCTTACCCAACCAGGCTCTACATCCAGAGACAGAAAGTTCGAGGCTTGACAGCCATGCAAGGCCAGGATTGATAAATTCCGCAGACCATGTTCATTCAGGAGAAACAAGCAGTGTCACCAGCAACAGAGACATTTTGGTTCACCTCTCACTACCGCACTATCATCAGGTTCCCAAACATCAAGTTTTGGGAAAGATTTTAGTGTCCTCGATTGCCAGATGGAAAGCCCACAGCACCAGCTACAAGCTTCATACAAAGAGAAACCTGATAGGCCACCCTGTAGAATCCAAGGTTCAAGTACACTACAGGCCGGAAACATATATGGTGTCCAAGAAAATGGCTGTTCGGAGAAGAAACAGTTGTTTCTGTTTCCAGAAACATACTAGGCTAAACGCCCCGGGACGGGTCGTTTCAAGCTAGGGGCTCTGTAGTGGGGAGGACATGTTACACTGGATGCCAACAGGAAAGGGAATTCAAATTGAGGATGCCAGCAGGAAATGGAATTCAAATCTGACCGGTGCTTGGTCAAGCTTAGCCGACCAGTATATCATGTCCTCCCCACTATATATATTGTTACGAATCTCACTATCCAGGCTCTCTGCAAACTGCACCTTACACCACCAACTTAAAGAACTTGACAACTCAGGGCTACAAAGTAACGTAACACTTTAATGGTTGAATAAATAACAGCCAATACTGTACAATTGGCAACACGTACACTGTACAAATATCTCTTCGATAACACCGTACCGCCGTATCAACTCTTGCACTGGCCTCTCCGTCTCGTTCCGGGCTTGCACTGGGTTCAACAGTTCAGGATTGACTTCACACACTAGGCTCGTTGTGTCGGACTCGATCGCAGACCAAGATCAAGACGCCAGTCGTCTCAACTGTACTTGACAGCACTGAACCGTCGTAATGCTCCATACAGAACCACACCGCTGAACTGTGCTGTAGTCGACCGGACTGTAGTGAACCGGGCTCTGAACCGTCTTGACTGCGACACTTCCGCTCTTATATAGGGTCCCTACTGGCTTTCTCGAACCGGACAGAACGCCGCTCGACGTTTCTAGGTGGTCAGATGACTACAACTCTCGTTACGCTCCTGAGCTCCGTTCACGACGGCGATCCTTCCCGTACTGTCCTGTTGACACTCGACTCGGCTGACAGTCGTAACTCGTCACGGTTGACCGCTCGTCTAGCGCTGGCCTGGGGCGATTTGCTTCGGTTGACTACACACACACCACTACCCCTCTCTGTGCCACCACCAAGTTTATAACAATATATATTGTTATGACTTTGCCATGCACACCACCATCCAGGCTAGTGCAGAGATGCGCACTTCTAGTAACCAAACTAGAACAGGATGTTGACATGAAGAGACTAACGATCGATTTCCGCCCAAGTAGAGAGCCAATATGGAGATGCTGTACTCAAGGCAGATGCCCTTTGTGTTTGTCATGTCTCTATGTAAATAAACGTCTATGTCCTCGTTGAGTTGCCTCACTTAAGTTATTACAATCGGTTGTCAGAAGTGGGATTTATAGGCTACTCAACGAGAAGAGGTAGAATTAGATCTTTATCATACTTTATGGCATCGCTGAAGCTATTACATCAGCTCTTAATTAAAGAGCTAAGACAAGAGCTTCGAGATCGAGGTTTAAAACCTGTCGGTAGCAGGAAAACGCTCACGGCTCGTCTGCGGCAAGCTCTGATCGATGAAGAGGAAGATCCGGAGACCTATCAATTTGAAATTGAGCCTGGGATTGTTGATGTAATGGGCAAGATCCAAGACTGTGGGGCTGCATTTAAGGAACAATTGAACATGATTAGGAATAAGATGAGGAGCATGATGTGGAACAAAGTAGGTGAAAGTGTGTTGCCAGTAGAAGGCCAAATAGACCAAAGTGATAACATTGGGAAGGAGGAATAAACTCGTTAGGGAAGGAGCAGTTGCCTGGTCAGGACTGTGGCTGCACAAACAGTGGTGATGGAGGCGCTGGGGATTGGAGCGCTGTCTGTGACTGTGTTGTGGGCAAGTCTGGCGGGGATGACTTTCAGGGCGAGAAACGTGACAACGATTGCTGCGACGATTTAAATGGGATATACAAAATTGAAAGAAAAGAAACAAATGAAGAAACTAGGGAAGTCCGTTATGCGCCTGAAACTTTTATTCCTGGTATACCTGCAACGAGCCGGACAGATCAAGACAACGTTGGGTCTGCGTCCAAGCTTGCTGCTGTGGACCTTAAAGACCTCTGTTTATCTGTCAGTACCTTTGATGAGAACTCAAACCATGAAAGCCTCAGGACCGTTTCTGATTCCTTGCCTTTGATGTCGTCGAGTGAAATTGCGAATACGGGCCCCAACAATGGCCGCGACAGAAACAACGAATTTGACTTTGGCATCGGCATAAGAGAGAACTCGATGCTTGGCAACTGCATCCAGGCGATTGACATGAACTGTGTATGCGGCGTCCTGCGGGGACAGTGCCCATGCCAAGAAACCCAGCTACAAGATCTGAACTTGACAGAAATGTGTACTTCTGCCCACTTCAGTGAGAATGACTTGAACGGTGGTGAATTAATCCCAGCGAAACCTGATGTAGTGATGGATGAACATTACAAGGATGCTTCATGGGCATACCTTACAGATGAAGCTGAGAAAGACTATGTGCTTGAAACCATGGCTAGCTGTGAGCCTACAACTGTGTCACAACACGTCCATGGAAAAGATCTGCTTACTCAGCGTCTTAGAACAACAAACCTGGAATCTACGGTGATCACCACAACATCCGTTTGTATTACGTGGCTGGAAACCCTAACCTCCACTAACTCTCCATGTGTCAGCTGGCTGGCATCAGCGACTATGAGGTCGAAGCAGCGACCACGATATCGCCTCAAGCGTAGACTTGCCAACTGGAAGAAGAGGAAGCGACGACCACGGGAAACTGTGCAGATGGCTTTGTGGGCAACAGACACCCTAACGTCTGTGGTTCCCACCGATCGACCTCCACCTGAACTGTCAAAGCTCCACTGCAGTGTTTCTTTTCGGGACGAAAAGTGCTAAGACGGGGGCAATGTTATGACTTTGTCATGCGCATCGCCATCCAAGATAGTGCAGAAAGAAGGTGCGCACTATCTGTGACTAAACAAGTCGGATGTTGACATTAGGGACTAACGATTTTCCGCCCAAGTAGAGAGCCAATATGAAGACGCTATGCTCAAGGCAGATGCCCCTTTGTGTTTGTCATGTCTCTATGTAAATAAACGTCTATGTCCTCGTTGAGTTGCCTCACTTAAGTTATTACAATATATAGCCCTGCTGCTTGCCAGAAGTTCGGCTTAAACATCAGTCAAAGCAAGAATAAGATACACAAACACTGCACCTACAGTAAGCATTAATGGCCAACCACTAGAAATTGTTGATCACTTTTGTTACCTTGGCTCCATCATATCCAACAACACGCTACTGGATAAAGACATAAACAACAGGATAGCCAAGGCAATGGCCACCATGTCACGGTTGCAGAAAAGAGTCTGGGTTAGGGTCAACTCGAGACTGGCACAAGAAAATCTAGTCGCCCACATCTCCGTTACATAGATGTAATAAAACGTGACCTCAAATTAGTGAACATCAATACTGACAATTGGGAAGACATAGCTCTAGACCGCAACAGATGGAGACAGTGACCAAGAAAGCTATGGACAGTGAAAGTACATGGGTCTCAGCTCAGGAAGAAAAACGTACAATCCGAAAAACGGCTAGCTCCTCTACCACCGAAGCAAAAGCCACCTTAACCTGCGCTATCTGTGGACGGGAGTGTCTCTCCAAAATAGGGCTCCACAGCCACATGAGGAAGTGTGCTCTGAGATGAACCATAGTCGTTCTACGACTGAAGGAGGCTCTGGAATCTGCGCGTATAAACAAAGACAGGATGTGACGTGCCCTCACGTGTTGTTTCAGAGGACGAACTGATCTACAAATGAACAGTGACAGTTAGAGGTCACTACGTATGACCTCGGCGAGATGACACGCAGCAGGTGTTCTCTGGAATTGACATGTATAAACAACGACAGGATGCGATGTTTCCTCCCGTGTTGTTCCAGAGGATACTAGCAGTGTTTTTGCAACAATGGACAAGCGATTAGGGACTCTATAAAAGCCAGCGAGTTAATGTGAAAGTCAGTCGTGAATGATCGTCGGTACTGTTGTCTACTGTGCGAGACAGTAGAAGAGAGATGTGTACGACTCGATGCAAATTAACTAGGGTAGAGTGAACTGGAGTGGACTACTGTCGTTAAAGTCTATACAGCGAACTACAGTGGACTTGAGCCTTTACAGTCGATACAGTCGATGTAAGACGTGTGCGGCTCTGATTCGGTAGACTTGAGTACGACTTGGTTCAGCTTTGGGAGACACTGGGAAGTGTGTCGTTGGTCTGTTCTGTGGAACACGGCTCGATGCAAATTGAGAAGAGAGGAATTGCAACGAAGTGAAAGATGAATTGCAACAAAGTATAGCTAACTGTAAACTGGCATATATTGTACAGTCTTCTACGCTACATGTTACAGTGACGAATTGTTAGAGTTAATATTCAATAAAGTTATATGAAGCTGAGAGTTTAGTCGCCAAGTTCTTTGCAGTGTTTTTATTTGTGTGCCTACTAGTATATCTAGCCAGAAGATTCAGAAATACGTAACAATATATATATATATATATATATATATATATATATATATATATATATATATATATATATATATATATATATCATGGGCGTAGCCAGGGGGGGGGGGTTCTTGGGGTTCAACCCCCCCCCCCCCCGAAATGAAATCCCCCCCAAGGGGGGGGGGATCGGAATTTAGTGAATGATTTTTTGCTTTGATTTTGTTTATTTTAGGTGAGATTTTAATACTAAACCATCAATTGCCCCAGCACAACCAATGGGGTTTTGAGTTTAAAACCCCTTACCAGGGGGTTCTGAGTTTAAAACCCCCTACTAGGGGTTTTGAGTTTTAAACCCCCTACTTGGGGTTTTTGCAGTTAACCCCCCCCCTCTTCTATAAAACAAAACAAAACAAAAATGCAAACGAAAATCTCCTAATTCCAAGAGCACAGTTAAGGGAGATTTTGATTTTAAAACCCCCTCCAAAATTTACGATAAACCCCCTCTTCAATATAAAAAAAGTTAATTACGCACTAAAAATGTTATGAGCGTAGCTAAATGGGTTTTGACTTAGTTTTTAGTTTAAACCCCACTTCAGCGGGGTTTGAAGGTAAAAAATACCTCTTTAATAATAAAAACAAAGCAAATTATACACTCAAAATGTTTTGTGTGTAGTCAAAGGGGTTTTGAGATTAAACTCCCCTCCAGTGGAGTTTGAAGCTAAAAAGTACCTCTTCAATATAAATAAAAGCAAATTACTCACACTAAAATCTATGAATGCAGCCAAAGGGGTTTTGAGTTTAAACCCCCAGCCAGGGGAGTTTGAGGCTAAAAAATACATCTTCAGTGTAAGAAAAAAAAGCAAATTACGCACTCAAAATGCTATGAGCGTTGCCAAAAGGGGTTTTGAGTTTAAACCCCCATTCATAGGGGTTTAATGCTAAAAATACCTCTTCAATATAAAAAAAAAAGCAAATTACACACTAAAATTATTTGAGCGTAGCCAATCCAATCTGGGGTTTTGAGTTTAAACCCCTCTTCTACAGATGGAGTTTGTTAAAAGTTTAAAACCCCTCCAGATGGTTTTGAGTTTAAGATCCCCCTACAGAGCATTTTGAGGTGGAAAACCCCCAACAGATGATTTTGACGATAAAACTTTTTTTTGGATATAAAATCTAAAGCAAACTACAGTCACTTAATTCCAAGAGCGTATTCAAGAGTGGTTACACATTTTTATCAGTGGCAGGGCTCCCTTAATAAACTGCAGTGAATAGTAATCTGCCGAAATTGAATAATACTAAATGTACAGTGGCTCAACAAAGATGGCTTAGACAGATTTTAGAAGTCCGTTATAGAGATCGGGTTTAAATCAAGGAAATCCTATGCCGAACTGGGAGTCGACCCTTTAGTAAGATTGTGAGAGAGCGACGCATGAGGTTTGCGGGACATGTTCTCCGACAAAATGGATTACGCTTAAGAAGAGTTGCAATGATATCCTAGTGCAACTTGACGCCACTCTTTCATTGAGGTCCTTATGGCAGGTGGGAAGAGGCTTTAGACATTACCAGTGACAGATTTTTATGGAAACAGCTTGACGTCAAATGCTCCGAACGGCGCGGGAGGGTCTAAGTCAGTAAGAATAGCACATTAGGTTTTTGAAATAAAACTTTTTAATAGCAGGAAAATGCACTGTAGATACCTCAGAATATGCATTTTGTTGGCTTTCAATATCAGAAATAGTGCTTGGCGGCGGGGGGCTTCGCCCCGCGCTGGGGGAGCTCCTAGCGCTCCCCCAGAACCCCCTTGCTAGTATTTGCGGGAATCTACAATTTTCCCACTAACTCATGGAAGAACCTACTCTAGGGCACAATAAACGTCTTCCGAAAGAATGAAGAGTCAGAATGCAATAAAGATTATGTACACACACACATAAATACATATAAAAAGAAAATTTCGCTGGGGGAGGGGTCGCGGGGGGGGGGAGAAAAAAATCCCACCCAAACCCCCCCCCCCGAAAAAAAATCCTGGCTACGCCCATGATATATATATATATATATATATATATATATATATATATATATATATATATAACTTTATCAATAATAGGTTATTAATAGCTATTAAGTTAACATTAATGCCTGCTTGTTTGTCTTGACGGTCCCTGGTTCAAACCCTGCTCGCTGCCATCTCTCGTCGTCCAGTGGGAGGTTTTGACTAGGAAGTAGATTATATTTAACTTTGAAGGAGCATCTGAAACATGTAAAACACTTTACAGAAAAAAAAACATATTTTTTACAACGTCATATGAATCTTTGAAACATTTTTACTTTTGACAATCTCGAATATTCCTTGCAAATAGGGCATCCGATTGTGATCCGACGGGAGCCGCCTCTGAGTTTGTGTGATAGCACAAACTCTCTTCAAATACAAAAACCAAATCTAATATACTCAAAATGAAACAAGGATAAAGGCACATTCCTCGTCTCATATGCCAGCCAGGAAAACCAGTAAATTGGAAGAAGATTTTTAGGCCAGTGACAAAAAGAAAAGAAAACTCAGTTTGTAAACTTCCGATACTTTAGATTTATTAGATTTAATTTGGTCTGGATAATTTGTGAAAATGGTAACGTAACGGTTCTTTCAAGGAGAAATGAATCGACAACTAGATATTTTGATCTAGCTAGCATGATCATAATCATTGTAATCATACCTTCTAGACTAGATAATAGTAGATATAAATATAGAGGGGATTATCTAGACTATCATAATATCATATGATCATTAATAAATTTAAATTAAAATTTATCACACACTCACAGGGTCAGAACTCAGGCAGTGTCACTCAGTGACTCAGACACAGAGTAAAATGAGTTGAATGAGACAGTGTCACAGAGAGGAAAATTTAAAGTCTAAAAAGAGATAGACTATAGTTGAGAGAGACTAGAATTACTAGAAAGCTAATGACATGGTGAACTCAATTATATTTATAATTATAACTGTTTGGGCATGGTTGATGGGATTTCCAAGAAGTTTCTTATTAATCTAGATCTACTCATCTAGAGATAGATAGTAGTAGTCTAGAATCTAGATTTGATTAAACTTAGATTTAGAATGTGAATGGGTAATTCTGAAGGAGTGAATGGGTCAGCCATCTTGTTACTATTTTGTTATTGTTTATTATCCAAAGAAATCCCAAGATAGTGTCTTCAAAAATACCAAGAATTAACATTACTTCTGTGTTTTTAAAGCAATGCTATTTTCTTTTAATTTTGACTTGGTGTCAATACAATTAACAATACGTTTCTTATTGTTCTGTCTTCGTTTTAGTTGTTTGTATATACTGTCTATTGTGAATTTTTTTACCATTATTTTCCTTTTTGTTTTTTTTTAATACGATTGATGTGTTATTTATTTGTGTTTTTACCTTCCTTTATCTATGTCTTTTGAAATGATCCATAAAATCTAAATTTATAGATCTATAGATTTCTATCTAGATTTAGGCCTATATGTATAGATCTAATATGTTGTTAGCTTGGTTGTTTTAAAAAATGTTTGTTTTTTAAATATTTTTTATACAAGCTGGCAGTGTCTGCGACACCGCTGACCCCAAACTGTATTGACACTTGCCTTTCCTTTAAATACTTCAGCTGCGTAGAGGGGGGGGGGGCCGATGTGTGAGCAACATAGATCCGACCACAGCTAAAGCCCGAACATTCATCTCATACTCATATATATATATATATATATTTATATACAGAGAGAGAGAGAGAGAGAGATGGGTGGGGAAGAGAGAGAGATGTGAATGTTTTTGTTGAAAACCATGTTTTATGTTTAGAAAACAAACATTATGGTGATGAATGTGCTGAAGTTGGAATGGAAGAAGTTTCAAAAGAGAAAAAATTATAGAGTTTAATAAATTGTAAAGATTTATCAATATTGTTAATGAATCTCACTATCCAGGCTCTCTGCAAACTGCACCTTACACCACCAACTTAAAGAACTTGACAACTCAGGGCTCCAAAGTAACGTAACACTTTAATAGTTGAATAAATTACAGCCAATACTAAACAATTGGCAACACGTAAAACAGGCTGTTCAAATATCTCTCCATATCAACTCTTGCATTGGCCTCTCCGTCTCGTTCCGGGCTTGCACTGTGTTAAACAGTTCAGGACTGACTTCACACACTGGGCTCGTTGTGTTGGACTCGATCACAGACCAAGTTCAAAATGCCGTTCGTCTCAACTGTACTTGATAGTACTCCGCACTGAACTGCGTTGCAATGCTCCGTACAGAACCACACCGCTGAACCACACTGGACTGTGCTGTAGTCGACCGGACTGTAGTGAACCGGGCTCTGAACCCCTTTTCTGAACCATCTTCACTGCAACACCTCCGCTCTTTATTTAGGGTCCCTAATGGCCTTCTAGAACTGGACAGAACGTTGCTCGACCATTCTGGGTGGTCAGATGACTACATCCCTCATGACACTCATGAGCTTTGATCTTTCCCAAACCGTCATGTTGACACTCGTCTCAGCTGACCGTCGGCTGACTACACACATACCGCTACCCCCATCTGTGCCACCACCAGGTTTATAACAATATCAAACCAATTTTATTTTATTCCTCAAAATAATTTTAAAGCTATTTTCTGTTATCTTCCTTTAAATTTATTATTTAAAAAAAAAATAAAACATTTAATTCTGTAACTGAATAGGATTTGACCTAAACACAGTTGACTGGGAATAAGGTTTTGACCTAATTTGACCCAGTCGACTGGGAATAGGGTTGAAGCCTAAAAATAAATTTATAGTTTAGTATTTCTTTATAGTCTAGATTATAGATTATAGATCTACTATCTAGACCTCTAGTTACTATCTAGTTAGGCTCTAGACTACTAACTAGATCCTCCTAATCCTAGTACTAGATGATCTGTTCTATAAATAGTATAAATATCTGTTTTTATAGAGTAATAGAGGTCCTCAATATTTACTCTAAAGTTAAACTAGATTTAGATCTACTACTAAAGTTCTGGATCTACTAGATTTAGATTAGATCTAGTCTTATCTTATATAATACAGACATTACTTTAAAAAAGAAGATGATTACGCCCTACAGGTCATGCATTCACCCATTTAAATTCTGTCAAGTCACTGGTTTTCCTGACTAGCTCAGGCAACCCATTCCATGCTCTAGCCTAGGACTGTGCCTTTATCTTTGTGTCTTTCTGAGTATTTTATTAAATTTTGTTTTTGTATTTGAAGATTATGGTTCTTGTTTAATGTATAATTGCTACTTTACTTTTGAGTCTTCTGTCCTGAAGGCTTTCTAAATTTAGTGATTTTACTAAAGGTGGTAAACACTAGTCAAATGTGAATATTCGTTTGTTATAAATTTTTTTCTTGAGTTGAGAGGTCCCAAACAGAAGATGCATATTCTATTATTGGCCTAACCAAGGTTAAATAACATTTTAGTTTTATGTTCTTATTTGATTTATAGAAATTTCTTTTAATAAACCCTAATGCTTTGTTTGATTTTTTGATAGTTTCATTCCAAGACAGTTTTTCATTTATTATATTTATATTATATATATTCATTATATATATATATATATATATATATATATATTTATTACCTAGGTATTTTGCGTTTTTAGTCTGTGTTACTGGTTTACCATGAATAAGATAAGTGGAATTAATTTGTTTTAGTTTTTTTGTTACTCTTAATAACTGACATTTTTCTGGGTGGAAAGATATGCTCCAATTTGATTCCCATTCATCAAATTCTCTTTGTAAAATTTCTGTATCTTGTGTTGCTTTTATTGTTCTATATATTATGCAATCGTCTGCAAATGATTTGACTTTTGTTCCTGAATAATAATAATTTAATTTAATTTAATAATAATAATCTTTATTGTCCGTATGGAAATTTGTCTTACAATTTGTGCATTACACCAAACAAAAAAACATTATAACTATAAGAAACCAAAGTGTACATTCACACCAGACTCACTCATAATTTACATGGGACAAAGTTTATATCAGATTATTTCTATTTAATGATTTAATTGCCAGGGGAACAAAAGTGTGTTTGTGTCTGTTTGTCTTTGCTATCAGTGTCTTGTATCTCTTTTGAGATGGTAAAATCACAAAATCCTGACACAAAGGGTGATTCTTTATTTCGAGGATCTTGTTAGCTTTTTTATAGATGTTTGTCTCAAACAACTGTCCAAATGGGGTTTGTTTTTTGCCAATGATTTTACCAGCAGCGTTTAGGATTCTATAAAGTTTATTTTTATTTTTAATGCTCAGATTGCCATACCAGGCAGTAATATTGAAACTTAAAATATTGCAGATGTGAGCGTGATAAAACATAGCTAAGGCCTTTTCGCTAACATTAAACGAGGACAGTTTTCTTAATAATCGTAATCTTTGCTGCCCTTTTTTTGCTGATATAATCAGTATTTGCAGTAAAATTGAGTTTATTGTCTAGGATAGTACCAAGGTATTTAAATGTTTGCACTATTTCAATAGTCTCTCCAGCTACAGAAACAATTTAATTTTCCTTCTTTTCCCTACGAAAATTGATTATCATTTCTTTGTTTTTTTTTTTACATTTAATAATAAGAAATTATCTTTACAGTATTTTTCAATGTGTTCTATTTCTCTGAAATACTCATTTACGTCTGAGCTCTCTGAGAGCAGGGCAAGAAGAGCCGCATCATCAGCAAATTTTGTGAAGGAGCAAAAAGGACTATCGGATTGAAAATCATTGGTGTACAAAACCACAATGGTGATGTCACAGCCCCCTGGGGGTGCCCCTGTGTTAACTATGCGTGCATTTGATATAACATTGTTTACCCTAACCCTCTGAGATCTCTGGGTCAAATCGTTTATGTAAATTAAAAATAGTAGTGGACCTAAGACTGTTCCTTGAGGTACGCCTCAGTTTACTGTTATTGGTGTTGATTTAGAGCCATTTATTATTACAGTTTGTTCTCTCCCTATCAGAAAATCTTTAATCCACTTTTGCAATGGACCATCAGTGCCAAAATATTTTAATTTTTTAAGCAATCTATGGTGGTGAACTTTGTCAAAAGCTTTGGAAAAATCTATTAAGATAGCATCTATTGGCTCACTGTTATCTAAACCTTTTGAAAAATCATCAATTAGTCCTATTAGTTGTGTTTCACATGATCTATATTTCCTAAAGCCATGTTGGTGTGGAGTAAGGACATTATGTTTGTCTAAGTGGTTTATGATTGTTACGTGCGCATCTTAGTGAAAATGTGAAATGGTGCGATTGCGTGTTAAAAGGAAAAGAAGAACCAAAATGGAGGAATATGAACAAGAAAGCGTTTTCAGTGTTAATAAAGATTAAAGTATTTATAAACTGTGCTTTGTCGTTTCCATGTCTAAAGAGTCTCATCCAATATGAAAACGTAACAAGTGGCGCCCAAGGCAAAGGTAAAACCCACGTATTCCTCTATACACAGGGGATCTCCGTCAGCAGACAGTAGAGATAGTAAAGTCTAGATCTAGAGACAGGAGAACATTCGATTCGATATTATTAGTAATAGACTATGGCGGACAAGGCTGAGGTAGCAGCGTTGAAGGAAGAGGGAAGGTTGTTGGAGCTTGAAAGGTCAGAACTAAGAAAATACGTACAAGAAAGGTTAATGGAGAGGGAGAGATTAGCCATAGAAAAAGAGAGATTAGCGATGGAAAGAGAAAAAGAAAAGGAGAGATTAGATAAGGAGGACAAAATAGAAAGAGAAAAGGATAAGGAGGTTGTAGCAATTGAAAGGGAAAAGAAAAATGAATTAGTTGCCATTGAAAGAGAAAGATTAGCGTTTGAAAAAGAGACAGCAGAGAAAAAGTTAAACACAGACCAAGGAAAAGAGAATGATAAAAGAAAGAGTGACTCTACAGGGAATAAACTGGCAAAATATAAAGGTTTGATATTCAACGAAGACAAAATGGACATAGACATTTTTTTGAAGAAGTTCAAAATAGAAATGAGAGAACTGGAGTACCCTGAAGACAAATGGACATGCTTATTGTCGAGATCATTTACAGCGGAGGTGCCTTCAAAAATATGTATGAACCAGAGTAACTACAGCATTGTGAAAGAACAACTACTTCGAACTTTCGGGAAAACAGAAGCTTTCTATCGCCAACAGTTTGTTAATTGTGAGATAGAACCAGAGGATGACCCGCAGACCTTCTTGGACAAAATGAGCAGCCATTTCGATAACTGGATAGAAACCGCTGAGGTAGAAAAAACCTTTGACAGTCTTAAGACATTTCTCATGCTGGACAAAGTGATGTACGAGTGTCAGGAGGAATTAAAAATATTTCTGTTGGAGAGGAAACCGAAATCCATAGAAGACATAGTAAGACTGATAAGGGCTTATAAAGTGGCACATCCTGAGAAGAAATTATCTAGAGGCAGTGATATAGAAGAAATAGTTGCCTTTAACAGAACGTGTGAGACACAGAATAACTCTCACAGAACAAGGGAGACACAGGATAGACATTATAGATGTGGTACAAATGAAAGACAATATGATAGCCGCAACGGAAGATATCAAGGAAACAGACTGGAAAGAAAGGACTGGGAGAAAGGTAAAATAGAGCAAGGCTTATCATTGTCATCTGATACTGGAACATTGGAGATTTTTCAGACATTCGTAGGGAACAAGGCAGCCAAGACCATCAGGAATACAGGGAGCACTATTATAGGAGTGAATAAGAAATTAGTGGAAGACCATGAATATACAGGCGAATCTAGGAAGTGTGTTATGTTTAATGGGAATATTGTACAATTACCAATTGCTAAAGTTAGTATAGACACACCGTATTTTAAGGGGGCAGTAGAAGCTTATGTTGTAGAGCAGGGTGAGATAGATTTAATTATTGGGAACATTCATGGGGTGAAAATATGTTCAGTAAGGGAGATTGAGAATTGGAAGAAATATTATGGGATAAAGTCTACTCGATGTAGAAATGGGGATGTGGAAGAAGACATAAGATTCCATACATCAGACGACGTGGGTAGCAGAGAGCACGAGAAGAAAGAATTAACAGATAAGGTAGAAAGCAATACAATTGGAAAATCAAAGTAAAGTAAGGCAATCAGTGGTGCAGGGAAAGCGATTTAAACCCACATACAGACGTACAAGTCCATACATCTTATGCTTTAATTGTGGGAGAAGGGGGCATATTAGAAGACAGTGTCAACAGTTAATCAGAGTTAAGGAATTAAGGTACAATAGTGGGGAGGTGTATATGAGAAAAGAGAGGAATATTCGCAATCTAGAAAACAGTACAGCTAGACCATTCTGTAGTGGGATCACAATGGGACATCATTGCAAAGGAGGGAAGCGGCAAGGATGGCATGTCAATAATGTTAGAATTATATAGATATGATTAGAAAAGGTAGGAATGATGGACACTAATTATTGTTCTATACTACAATGAATAAATATATGTGTAATGAATTGGATATTGTTGTTACATATGCATATAGGTTAAGGATACTACATTATAGAAGTTTAGTAAAGGCTATATAGGAAATGTAAAAGAATATAAGTAGTGGAAAGTAGATACGTAGATTTTGCACAATGTATTTAATTTTGTGTGGTTCTGTTTGATTATAATTATTCTATTAAAATTACATTTGTAAGAAAATTATCGAAATTGTGTGGTAGAAATACATAAAAAGAAACATCAAGACTGGAATTATTATATAGGCCTGATGAAACTAAGACGTAAATAGCATTGGGTCTATGGTATCTATGGTATTAGGAGTGTTGTAAGCAAGACAGACTTAGTTTATTAAATATTTGATTACGGCTAGAATGAGGGTGTTTTGTACAGGCATAAAATTATGAGTGGGGAGTTGTATTAATAGAAATATGATTACTTATAGATATATATCAACAGAAGTTGTTTCAATTGCTCATAATAACAGTTATTATTGTGATTAATATAATTATTATTTGATGTTCAAATTGTAATGGTATTAACATGACATTGTGTTTGGTTATTAATTTATGGTTTTATATGTTACAGATTTTTTTTAAAAACTTGGAATAGTCTGATAAAATTTCAGTGATTTGTATTTTGGACGTTCGATGTACATCGAACTTGTTAAACAGGGGGGGGTGTTACGTGCGCATCTTAGTGAAAATGTGAAATGGTGCGATTGCGTGTTAAAAGGAAAAGAAGAACCAAAATGGAGGAATATGAACAAGAAAGTGTTTTCAGTGTTAATAAAGATTAAAGTATTTATAAAATGTGCTTTGTCGTTTCCATGTCTAAAGAGTCTCATCCAATATGAAAACGTAACAATGATGTTGCTACATATTATGTGTTCTAGGATTTTACATGTCATGCTGGTAAGTGATACTGGTCTATAGTTTCCTGGGTCAGATTTTTCTCCTTTTTTAAATAGAGGGGTGACATTAGCTTCTTTCCAGTCCCTTGGTTCTCTGCCCTGGTCAAGAGATGCCTGAAAAAGTATTTTGAACACTGGTGCTAGCTCATTGCTTAGATCTTTGAGTAATCTAGCTGGAATACCATCAGGTCCAGATGGTTTATTAGGTTTGATGTTGGCTAATAGTTTTTGGACTCCCTTTTCTTGTACTTCTTTATCGCCTATGTAGTCTACTTGGTTCAAATTAAGTTATATGTCTTTGTCTCCTGGGGCTGAGAATGCTGATGCAAAGTATTTGTTTAAGATGTTAGTTTTAGTTTCATTATGTATTATGTTATATTCTCCTTTTAATGGCATTATGCCTGTTGTTTCCATTTTCTTAGACTTAATGGATGACCATAGGTTTTTGTTGTTATCTTTAGATATTACATAAACATAGTAGTCTCTACAAGTAGTACCTAGATCTAGTAAATTTAGTAGCTGAGATCTAATGTACTAGTTAGCTAGTATTTAAATATAGATTTAGGTCTAGAACAGTGTTTCTCAAACTTTTTTGTCTGCCGGCACACTAAAAAAAGTACAAATATTTCGTGGCACACCACGAAGAGCAACAGTTGTTTTATAATAAAATGAAAAATTATTTTACCTTTTTTAAGTATTACATTCAATGTGAAAGGTGTGCCTGCTTTTGAGAGCAAATGCGATCTAATTGAGGCTTCAAAGTCGATAAACTCGCATTTCATCGTCTATTGTAAAAAGTCTCTCTCTTTTCTTAGACTTGATTTCAGTCAGTGCTGAAAATCCTAATTCACAAACCATAAAGATATAAACTGATTGCAGGATATAACTTGTTGATTGAAATCCAAAACATGTCCACTCTATATTCCACAAAATTTGACTTAAGAACTGCATCATTTTTCAAATCAGTGAGCTGCTCTTCTTCTTCATTTGTAAGATTTGTAGCTTCATTGTTTCCAAATGGATAGCTGACCCATACATATTCAAGACTTCCAACTGTTGGGAAGTAATGCTGCAATGCTGGTTGCAGGTGTGTCAAAGTGTCCAGAATTTTGGGGGTGAAGCACATTCATTGTAAGTAGGAAAGCAGTCGAAGACTCCTTTCGAGATCTTACTTTGCCACAAAGACAATTTTTCACCAATTGACTTCAGTTTTGGGGATGTAGTGATGATCCTTGAAGACTTAAATTCAATGAATTTAATTTGTCAAATAAATCAGAGAGAAATGTCACCTTAACCCACCAGATCTCGTCATGAATAGAAAATCCAAAGTCTTTTTTATTCAGCCTCCAAGAATGAAACTAGCTCAGCCTTGAGTTGGATGACATGCTTTAACACTTTCCCCCTGAAGAGCCAACGAACGTTGGTATGATACAGGAGACATTTGTATTCTGAATCCATTGCTTTACAGAGCTGAGAGAAAAGTCAGGATGCTAGCGGTCGAGATTTGATGAAGTTTACAACTTCAACCACTTGATCCAGAACAGACATCAAATCTTTCGGCATAGACTTGAAGGCAAGAGCTTCTCTGTGGATCATGCATTGAACAACTAATTCATTTGGATTTTCTTGACGCACAAGAGTGACGAATCCCTTTCTATTTCCCTGCATGGAAGGTGCAAACGCTGACACAGTTTCTCCACTTTGTAGTTTGAAGAAGAAAATGTCTTCGTTCACCACATTGAAAATATCTTCGACTATGGTCGTAGTTGGTAAGTCTTTGCAAAATAAGAATTCGTTGACACATTTTTCATCTTTTATGAACCGAATAAAAGCTAGCAGCTGGGCTTTGCCACTAACGTTAGTGGATTCATCAACTTGAAGAGACCACAGGAGAGACACTTCATCGTCAGTCACGCCGAAGTGTTAGCAGATTTGATCTTGTAAATCTGACGATAAGTCTTCAATTCTGCGCGAGATAGTATCATTTCTTAAAGGAACTTTTTAACTATTTTGGTGGCATCGGGACCTACGTTCGTTTCAACAACTCTTGCTGGTGCAATGACAGATTCAGCCTCTGTGTGTGCTTTCTTGCGCTTTGCTAATAACTGAGCAACCTTATAACTTGCAATTAATCCCTTTTCTGGCAGCTTTAGGTAGTTCGTAAGTTACTTAGCTTGTTTCGTTTGTTGAGTCCTGATGTTTTCCAAGTATTCCTTCGGTTGCGCTTTTACAGCTGAATGTTTTGTTTCCAAGTGTCTCTTTAATTTGCTTGGAACAAGCGCCTCATTCGATACAGTTGCATTGCAGATCAGACAAAATGGCAATGAAGCATCGTCAGGTCCAGAAGATATGAAACCATATCCGATGTAATCTTCTTTGTACCTTTGTTTGGTTCCTTGCTTTTCATTTAACGCTTTAGAAGTTTCATTCTTGCTAACGTATTTCTCCACAGATAACAATGAATAATGCTTATTGATAATTTGTTATTATTAGCATACGACTACAAAATTTACATGAAACGCATCGCTTATTATTATTGTTACCAATTCAAAAACTGCTGTTCGTCTGCTTAGGCGGCCTACAGTAACGCTGCACTTATGGGGTTCTGAAAACTCCTGCGGCACATCTGCAAATCTTCGGCGCACAGTTTGAGAAACACTGGTCTAGAATCTAGTACTCTACTACTGGATTAACTAGCTCAGTCATATAGATGTAGTAGATCTAATACTAGTAATACTTCTACTAGAATCTAGATCTAGTACTAGATCTAATTAACTTTAACTATAGACTATAGTGAGATTCTACATTCTACTCTAGTATTAGTAACTATACTTTACTATAGTCTACTGCAGTGTTTCCCAAACTGTGTTCGCCGAACTCTAGTGTTCCGCAAGACCTGAATATAGGTGTTTCACAAACTACTGATTTATTATTAATTAGTAGGCTTCTACATAAATAAAAATAAATAAAAGCATTCTGCTAAATTTTCAGAATATGGGAAGTGTTCCGTTAATGAAAAGTTTGGTCGACACTAACTAGTACATCTACTTACTAAAAATTAATGATCTAGAATCTAGATCAGTGATGGGCAAACTACATCCCACTGGCCAAGTTTGGCTCAGGGATACATTTCATGCTGCTTTTCATGTTTTCTAATACAATAAAAAATTTCATTTACAAATCAAGTTTTCAATACAAGTTGAAACTTGATAAGCTTGTCTCATTTGCAATGAAACCCTGTCATTCATAAGCACTATATCCTGACATTTAACTTCTAACAAATAACCCTATTTATGTATCCATGACCAATGACGAGAGACAAAATCTGCATTTTTTCAAAAAGAATCTTTTAAAACTGTTATAGTGCCCAGAAAGTCATATATACTATGCAAGCTATATTGTTGTTTCTAACTGAAAGACTGTTGGATGCACAGTGAGAAACCAAATGCTTACCATTATCACTGATGTTTTCTTATCTTCTTATCTTATATAATACAGACGTTACTTCAAAAAAGAAGATGATTACGTCCTACGCGTCATGCATTTAGTCATGCATATTAACCAATGACTTAAATTCTGCCAAGTCACTGGTTTTCCTGGCTAGCTCAGGCAACCCATTCCATGCTCTAATAGCACTAGGGAAGAAGGAGTATTTGTACAAATTTGTCCTAGCATATGGGACGAGGAATGTGCCTTTGTCTTTGTGTCTTTCAGAGTATTTTATTAAATTTTGTTTTTGTATTTGAAGATTATGGTTCAGTGTTTTATGTATGATTGCTACTTTACTTTTGAGCCTTCTGTCCTGAAGGCTTTCTAAATTTAGTGATTTTACTAAAGGTAAATCTAGTCAAATGTGAATATTCGTTTGTTATGAATCTCACTGCTCTATTTTGTGTCTGTTCCAGTTTCTTAATGTTTTCTTGAGTTGAGGGGTCCCTAAACGGAGGATGCATATTCTATTATTGGCCTAACCAAGGTTAAGTAACATTTTAGTTTTATGTTCTTATTTGATTTATAGAAATTTCTTTTAATAAATCCTAATGCTTTGTTTGATTTTTTTGTAGTTTCATCAATATGTGGATTCCATGATAGTTTTTCATTTATTATAACACCTAGGTATTTTGCGTTTTTAGTCTGTGATACTGGTTTGCCATGAATAAGATAAGTGGAATTAATTTGTTTTAGTTTTTTTGTTACTCTTAACAACTGACATTTTTCTGGGTGGAAAGACATGCTCCAATTTGATTCCCATTTCTGTAATTCATCTAATTCTCTTTGTAAAATATCTGTGTCTTGTGTTGTTTTTATTGTTCTATATATTATGCAATCGTCTGCAAATAATCTGACTTTTGTTCCTGAACTAATGCAATTTGGTAAATCATTTATGTAAATTAAAAATAGTAGTGGACCCAAGACTGTACCTTGAGGTACACCTGAGTTTACTGTTATCGGTGTTGATTTAGAGCCATTTATTATTACAGTTTGTTCTCTCCCTATCAGAAAGTCTTTAATCCACTGATGCAGTGGACCATTAATGCCGAAATATTTTAATTTTTTAAGCAAACTATGGTGGTGAACTTTGTCAAAAGCCTTAGAAAAATCTAGTAAGATAGCATCTATTTGTTCACTATTATCTAAACCTTTTGAAAAATCATCAATTAGTCCTATTAGTTGTGTTTCACATGATCTATATTTCCTAAAGCCATGTTGGTATGGTGTGAGGACATTATGTTTGTCTAAGTGGTTTATGATGTTGCTACATATTATGTGTTCTAGGATTTTACATGTGATGCTGGTAAGTGATACTGGTCTGTAGTTCCCTGGGTCAGATTTTTCTCCTTTTTTAAATAGGGGGGTGACATTAGCTTCTTTCCAGTCCTTTGGTACTCTGCCCTGGTTAAGTGAAGCCTGAAAGAGTATTTTGAACACTGGGGCTAGCTCATTACTTAGTTCTTTGAGTAATCTAGCTGGAATACCATCAGGTCCAGAAGCTTTATTTGGTTTGGTGTTGGCTAATAGTTTTTGAATTTCTTGTACTACTATATCTTCTATGTTGTCTACTTGGTTCAAATTCAGTAATATGTCTTTGTCTCCTGGGGCTGAGAATGCTGATGCAAAGTATTTGTTTAGAATGTTTGCTTTAGTTTCATTATCATTATGTATTATGTTATGTTCATCTTTTAATGGCGCTACGCCTGTTGTTTCCATTTTCTTAGACTTAATGTATGACCATAGGTTTTTGTTGTTATCTTTAGTTTACCTCAGTTTACATCAGGACTGTTTGATTCCTTTGATGCGGACACTTCTAACCCATACAACATCCTAAACACCATCCCGAACCAAACTCACCAAACTTTCTGCAGAGCCATATGGCCCCATTATGTTTTCAAAGCTATTTCGGTTGTGATTGATTATGGTGTTAAAGGGAAACTCTGATGGTTTTTCAAATTTGAGTTATTGACATATTTAAATTCTGCGTAAAAAGTTGTTATAGTAAACATTTTACCATTTTTTATTTAAATGCTTAGAAACATTTATATTTAATAAATTAGTCAGTAAATTCTTGACATACGGGTTCTTTGAGATTTTGTTTTTACCTCAGTCAAACGTCACTTCCCTAAACATTGCCAATTTTGTTTATTTTATATACTAATGACCTTTAATCAGATAGGCGTTTTTTTTTAAACTAAGTTTGCAGATGATTTGGCTCTTGCCCTGCTCTCAGAGAGCTCAAACATGAATAATTATTTAATAAAAATAAATAACATAAAAAAATACTGTCATGACAATTCTTTAATATTCAATGCAAAAAAAAAAAAAAAAAGAAATATCATTTGGAAATTTACTATATTAAAAATAAAAATAAACTTTATAAAATCCTAAATCCTGCTATTAAGATCATTAGCAACAAACCGCCCTTGGACGCTTGTTTGAGAAAAATGTTGCTAAGATTTTATGCATAAAACAAGAAAAACATAATTTAAAAAAATAATAAAAAAAAAAACACAACAAAGCTTATATATAAAGCCTAGTTTTAATTTGGATCAATCATCTAATAAAATTTGTAATGGATCTTTGCGATTACAAATATTTTTACCAATTATTATTGTTTAGCATAATTTCATGCTGTTATCTTTCTCAGTATGCTATGATCATATCACTTGTCTGGACCACTTGGAAAAGGGTAGGGGAGACAGAAAGATATATCTGGGTGATCGCTTTTTGAATGAATTCACAAAAAAAAACAAAGTTGAGCAATCTGACTGTGAACTGGAGGGCTAAAGCCTCCTCTAGCCAATACAGTATGAGATGCCAGTGAATCGCTTTTGAAAATAGAAGGTTTTATTGTTATCTATTGTTAGCTTCAAACTTTAAAGTGGTGAATAGTGGTGATCTACAAATTATAAAAGGGGCTAATTCAACTTATACCACCACATCAGCACTATTTCTTTCCCTTATTCATGATACCAAACAAAATAATTAATTACCAATAGTTAATTAGTTAATTAACTTATTGTTTAATTTTTTTAATTCATTCTTGTTTTGTCAGGTAAAAGAAATAATTGTGCTAAATTCAGCTTGCCCCCAGATTGGGTTTGGGAGAAATAACGTGTACAAATTTTTTTAACAGACAGAGTAGATATTAAGCTTTCTAAAAACACTTCTGCTTCAGGATTTTAACAAATTGTAACTTTTTGTTTTAAATTTCCTATGTAATGCTTAAGAGAAAATGTAATGTGAACATATATATATATATTTTTGTGTGCTCTTGTTATTAGTGGTTAATGTATAGTTTATAGGATCACAATCATTTTTTGTCAATGTTCATGTGATTGAGTTTAAACTGTGTGCAATGTTTAGTGTAGGGCTTAAGAGTTTGTGTGTAATACTTATTTCCGTCATTTATTTTTGTTATAATGTTAATAGTAATTTAAAACGATTGAAATTGTTTTGTTTTTGTTTTAGTCTAAACAAATATTTAGGCTAGTTATTGTGGCTGGAACAGTACCAGTTGTTGGTATTGCAGTTGGCTACAGGATGAGGAGTCAGCATTTAGTGGCTAGTTCTACACCAGAAAAAAGATTGTATAAAATACGTGAAGTAAGTTTACTATTACTATTTAACATATCCCTTGAGCTTACTTTATGATGTAGCCATTCTATCTGTTGAATCTTACTTTAGATGTTGTAACATAGCCATTGCAAGATTTAGGGGATGAGAGAAGTTTACTTATTTGTTAGTATGGAATCTTTATATTTTTATATATAGTGTTACAAATGAAGTGATAGGTAGAGGTCAACGTATGACCCCGGCGAGATGACACAGCAGCGAGTGTTCTCTGGAATCTACATGTATAAACAAAGACAGGATGTGACGTGTCCTCACATGTTGTTCCAGGGGACGAACAGATCTAAGAAGGGTCAGTTACTAATGAACAGTGACAGATAGAGGTCACTACGTGTGACCCCGGCTTGATGACACTAGGTAGAGGTCAACGTATGACCCCGGCAAGATGACACAGCAGCGAGTGTTCTCTGGAATCTACATGTAAAAACAAAGACAGGATGTGACGTTTCCTCACATGTTGTTCCAGATGATAATAGCAGGGTAGAGTTAACTGGAGTGGACTACTGTCGTTAAAGTCTATACAGCGAACTACAGTGGACTTGAGCCGTTACAGTCGATACGTGTGCGGCTCTGATTCTGTAGACTTGAGTACGACTTGGTTCAGCTTTGGGTGACCTGGAGCGACACTGGGAAGTGTGTCGTTGGTCTGTTCTGTGGAATACGGCTCGATGCAAGTTGAGAAGAGATGAATTGCAACAAAGTATAGCTAACTGTAAACTGACAGATATTGTACAGTCTTCTACGCTACATGTTACAGTGACGAATTGTTAGAGTTAATAGTCATTAAAGTTATATGAAACTGAAAGTTGAGTCATCAAGTTCTTTGCAGTGTTTTTATTTGTGTGTCTACTAGTACATTTAGCCAGAAGATTCAGAAATACGTAACAATATGTATATATATATAACAGGAGAAGGGGCAAAGGCAAGTAACTGGGGCCTTAACCAGTAAGCTTCGGGCAGGAGGGTCTCGTTAGCCAAGGCTGGCTACCCACCTAGGAGAAGGAAAACTCTGAATTCAAACCTCTGTTGCCTTGCAGCTATACCCAATCATGGGAAAGGCTTCGGGAGTCAACCCTGAGGAAAAATCAGGAGCTGGCGACCCTAAGGCAGTTTACAGCACCCAGTGCTACACTCTGGCAGAACCTGCAACGCCACTGACCCCAAACTGTATCGGCACTGCTGTTCCTTTGGATACATCAGCTGCATGGAGTGGGGGGAACTGTTGTGTGGGCGACATCGTTCCGACCACAACTTATGCCCAGGCATTCATCCCATTTCCATGAGAATATCCATAGTCGCTTCGCGACTGAAGGAGGCCATACATATATATCATATAGTATATATATAGCACCCCCTTCATGATGAACACAATCTCATTCCCTATGAACTTGAAGATGTCTATGAAGTCCAAAGAGAACTGCACATACTGGTGGGTTGGGTTGCCTGCTTTCACTCTTCATTGTTTGTATTGCTCTTAGTTGCCTCCTAGCTTGACCAACATTCATGACTCCATGCCTTAAGAAGTAACCAATGTCTAGCATTTCTTAGTCATGAGTGTAGATTTCACATTTCTTCTGTTGAGCCCTTGAGAGTACTCTAGTGTTGTTGAGAGTGAACACATAGTTGCTTGGGGAGGCATATGGACTACGTGACCAGTTTAATGAATGGGACATTTTTGCTGTGTCATGGGTATTAGGTATTGTTCATGGATCACATTTGTAGGATTTCAGTCTGGTATGTGGTCAAACCACAATCTGTGAATTTTCCTTGGATAGTTTATTGGATGGAATTTTTTTTATGTGGCGGGAATATAAGGTCCAAGACTGGACTGTTGTTCGGATTTATCGACGGTCGAGGGTTCAAACCCTGCCCGCTCCCATCCCCTGTCGTCCTGCGGGACGTTTGGACTAGGAAGTAAACTTCAACTCTGAAGGAACATCCGAAACATGTAAAACATTTTTACAACAAACATGCAACACAGAAGTCTACCTTATCTAGTATGGCATTGACTGATTTGGTAAAACATTTTTACAACAAACATGCAACACAGAAGTCTACCTTATCTAGTATGGCATTGACTGATTTGGTCTCAGAAAAACATTTGAACCACTTTTGGTAGGTCAAAAGGGGATCTTTATCTTTTTACTTTTTAAAAAAATTTAAACATTTTGATTTTCCTAGTTACCATTATATCCTGTGAATAATAAGGATTCATTTAAAGAAGAACCATTTCCACGCAATGTTGTTGAAGCCTACATTAGCAGTATGCGGAAATCTGTTGTGGATTTTTTCAGTCAGTATGAAGTGAGTTTTTCTTGACTACTCAAAATGTATTTATAAGTAATTAAGAGATAAGAGACTGACAACTCAAAAATTAATTACAACCTTAAGTTAATATTTTATGCTCAATGATAACAAAACAAGACTCCAAAGACATTCAGTACTTAGACATAACATACAAGACTCAGAAACAATATCTGTACTTTAAGATAGAATATAAGACTCAGAAACAATATCTTTACTTTAAAATATCATATAAATTGCCTTCTTTTCTGTGCTGATGATCTAATGTGTGATAAACAGGGAAAGTGAAATTGAATGAGTTTTCTTCAAATTTTTTTTTTCCATAATGTTGAAAAAATCTAATTAATGAGAATTTTTTTCAGGTTGTTAGATTTTTAAATTTGTAGTTTACTTCTTTGTATGAATTTCTAATGTAAAATATAAGCAGTTAATTAAAGTTCATTAATCAATAGAATATTATCTGAAAAAAAAAATTCAAATGAAAATGTGTTGCAGTTAAAGATAAGCTTAATAAAAAATGTTAGTGATGCAATTAAAGATAGGCTTGATACTATTTTTTTTTAACATAAATTTCATATTTTTCTTCATTCCATTATGATTTGATTTCAGGAGAGCTTTAAAACATTTCAGGCTAAAACACAGACCAGTATTGATCACTCTAAAGGTATGTTACATTCACATGACTTCAATAGAAGTGAAAAATTAATCCAGATTAACATTTGATTTGAATTAATGATTTATTTGTTTTACAAGTCAAAATATATGAATAATGTAAATCTAATAGTATTTTATAATGTAGAATTAAAATGATTTTATAACAACAATAAAAGTAATATTTAAATGGTTTAAATTTTAAAAAATTTGTGTAAAAAAATAAGTTGTTCAGGATTTTTAAAATAAATAACGCTAAATGAAAATCTCTATACTGATTTACATTTCATTACCTATAAAGTTGTTCGGGATATTGTTTTATAAAAAAACTAATTTACATCAAATAATTGTTTGAGATTACATTTCTGACTTATGTTACACTTAATATTCTTACATCAGTATAGTTTAATTATCAATATCAAATTGTTCCAGACTTTCATCTTAAAACAAATTTATGTCAAATGACTTATTTTACAAAAATATTGACAATAGGCTGTTTAGGACTTTAAAAGGTGAAAGTCTTTTACTACAAATGATTGAAATCACTTTTGCTGAAACATCACAAAAGATTCACTAAATGATCATTTCAGATTTTGTTTTGAAAAAGAAATTGACCTATATTACTAAACTATTTATCCCAATCATCGCCAAAATTTAATTAACAAAGAAAGATTGTTCAAGATTTTCGTGAAAATTCTACTAACACCAAATGACTGCTTGAATTTTGAAATTGCTCATCTAATATATAAAACAATTAATTTTCTTGTTAAAATGTCACAAAAATCTCATTATCGTTAATATTATGTTCCGTATTTTTAAGGAAAGCAACTTCTTAACACCAAAGAATTGTATAAAAATCTCTCCTCTAAATTATGGTACATATAATTGTCATGCTAGACCATCTCTAAAATTTAATTATCGGTATTACATTATTTCAGGATTCTGAATATCTTTATCTTTACATTTACATTGATTAATATTGCTATTACATTGGAGCAAAGGCTATAAGAACTCGTGCACAATGTTAAGTAAACCTCGTCAACTCTCTTATGTTAAAAAAGACTTTTTGAGTCTTACCATGCCTTTGATGTCACTCTGAATGATTTCATTAAATGATATGCTATAAGAACTTAAAAGCCTATGTCTATTAACCCTGATCAACTCTCTTATGTTTAAAGATTTCTTTTTAATTCCAACTGTGATGTAGTGGAAATTTTTGTTTATTTAACAATAAATGGAATGAATTCTTTAAATAAAATGCTATAATAACTCTGTGCACCAATGTATAGTAACCCTTGTCAGCTCTCAATTGTTGATAAAGACATTTTGTTAGTTAAACTAGACTGTGTGACAAAGTGGATCTTTTTTTTTTTTTTGACTTCAATGGGAATGAATTCCTTAAATGAAATACTATAAGAACTGGGTGGACCAATGTAACCCTTGTCAATTATCGCATGTTTATAAAGACATTTTGTTAGTCTAACCATGCCATGTGATGTAGTGGGATTTTTTTTTTTTTTACATCACTCTGAATGATTTAGCTTGATGAAATGCTATAAAAAATGTGTTCTTTTATATCTATTTACTTTCATCAAACTCATCAACTCTCTTATGTTTAAAAAGACATTTTTGAGTCTAACTGTGTGATGTAGTGAAAACATTTTTTTTCCCTTTGTCGTGATATGGAAAGTTATTAAAAATGAAATGCTATAAGAATTCAAGTGATTATGTCTCTTAACTCTCGTCAACTTTTCCGTGCTGAAAATGAAATTTTTAGTCTAAGTAAGCAAAGTGTCATAGTGGAAAGTTTTTTTTTTTTTTCCTTTGACGTCATTTTAAGTGATTTAATCAAATGAAATGCTGTAAGAACTCATGCACCAAGGTTTACTCTTTTTGATGAAAAAGACATTAAGTTTGACTAGATCATGTGGACAATGGCTGCAGGAGATCATGTGTATGTAGCACTGCACTCATCCTTAAGCTTTGGAATTAATATTCTTAGACCATGTGTTGTAGTGGATTTTTTTCCTTTGCCATCATTCGAATTATTTCATTAAATAAGATACTATAAGAAGGAATGCAAAAATGTTTATTAACCCTTGTCAACTCTCTCGTATTAAAACAGACATTTTTAGTCTAACTAAGCCTTGTGACATAGTGAGAAAATATTTTGTCCTTACACATCATTCGGAATATTTCTTATGTATCTTCAGTTGGGGGCCTCCTTTCAGCTCTTGTGATTACACAAACTCTATTTGTTATCTTGTTTACTTGTAATTATAAGGATACATTTATTTTAGACAAAATATAAAGCTTTTACTATGTTACTATGTTCATTTTATATTTCTGAAAATACATCATGCATATCATATATATATGGATTAGGACTATGATTTTAAAAACATTAGCAAAAGCACAGTAACATAGAATAATGAACGAAAATATTTACTTTGAGAGGTCTATTAAAGAGGTTGTGTCTCATTCTTGTGTATGAATCAGGTTTTGTCTGTCTTGTGTATGAATCAGGTTCTGTCTCAGTCTTGTGTATGAATCAGGTTCTGTCTCAGTTTTGTGTATGAATCAGGTTCTGTCTCAGTTTTGTGTATGAATCAGGTTTTGTCTGTATGAATCAGGTTCTGTCTCAGTTTTGTGTATGAATCAGGCTGTTAGTTCACAAAGTGTTCACATGCTGTAGCTGACATGTAAATTAAAACTGGTTTTGCTTATCTCCCTAAAACTGCACTCTTTCTTAATGGTTGGACTGTAATGACTGCTCTTTGTTGTAGCTCAATGTGTCTACTAAACTATGTTTCCAGCAACTTTGGACTACATACAGAACAATCCTGGAGAACTACCTCGTGTCATCTTTATAGCTGTGGCTGGTATGGGTGGAGTTGTCTTGGGCTACAGAGGTAAATACCTTTTTCTTACACTATGTCTTTTGAGTGACAATGTACTGACTGGCTGTGTTATTACATGTGTACTGACTGGCTGTGTTATTACATGCGTACTGACTGGCTGTGTTATTAAATGTGTACTGACTAGCTGTGTTATTACATATGGACTGACTGACTGTGTTATCTTATCTTATCTTATATAATACAGACGTTACTTCAAAAAAGAAGATGATTACATCCTATGCGTCATGCATTCAGTCATGCATATTAACCAATGATTTAAATTCTGCCAAGTCACTGGTTTTCCTGGCTAGCTCAGGCAACCCATTCCATGCTGTAATAGCACTAGGAAAGAAGGAGTATTTGTACTAATTTGTCCCAGCATATAGGATGAGGAATGTGCCTTGTGTCTTTCTGAGTATTTTATTAAATTTTGTTTGTTTTTGTATTCGAAGATTATGGTTCAGTGTTTTATGTATAATTGCTACTTTACTTGTAAGTCTTCTATCCTGAAGGCTTTCTAAATTTAGTGATTTAACTAAAGGTGTTACTCTAGTCAAGTGTGAATATTCGTTTGTTATGAATCTCACTGCTCTATTTTGTGTCTGTTCCAGTTTCTTAATGTTTTCTTGAGTTGGGGGGGTCCCAAACAGAGGATGCATATTCTATTATTGGCCTACCCAAGGTTAAATAACATTTTAGTTTTATGTTCTTATTTGATTTATAGAAATTTCTTTTAATAAACCCTAATGCTTTGTTTGATATTTTGATAGTTTCATCAATATGGGGATTTCATTTATTATAACACCTAGGTATTTTGCATTTTTAGTTTGTATTACTGGTTTACCATGAATAAGATAAGCGGAATTAATTTGTTTTAGCTTTTTTGTTACTCTTAATAACTGCCATTTTTCATCTAATTCTCTTTTTAAAATTTCTGTATCTTGTGTTGTTTTTATTGTTCTATATATTATGTTATTACATGTGTACTGACTGAAAGTATTATTACCTGTGTACTGACAGTGTTATTACCTGGTCATCCCCTCAAAGTTAGTTCCACAAGTTGTAAACTCCAACGTCCACATGTAGCGAGCTAACTTCATATTATAGAGATGGAAAACAAACCAATTCAAATCAAACTTGAACCTCACTTATGACTGAACCCAACCCGAACTTTAAAACTGATTCATACGAACTGAACTAAACGACCAACCTTACCTTAACCAAACTGAATCAAGATTTTGTATTATTCTAGAAAAAAAACACCTTAGTTTTCAGCTAGATGGTTTGACAGTTATATTTAATTCTTGGAAAATTCTCCTGCTGTCTTGAGCCTTGTCCTTGACATCTTGTGTGTCCAATTTTCCTATATCATTTTGGGTATCAACATGAAGGGTGTTGTAACATTTAATATTTGTGCGTAAATGAAATGGGAGATTCGAAGAAACAAAAGTAATCATCCCTAAACATGCCGTTAAACTGTGCTCCTCTTTGCTTAGCACTTTTGGAGATCAAAAGTGCCCTACTTCTTTTCTATCATTGTGTCTGCCTCCTCTTTTCCTCAGTCTGCCTTCATTACCCATCACTGTCTCCTTAACTTAAAAATCTCCCTACTTCTTAGACCAGTCCGTTTGTGTAAAAGGTTAAATGGTGTAATGTTGAAGAATGCGAATGTCATGAAATGCTGGGTTCTTGCTTCCTGGAGTACTCTTGACACATGACAAATAAAGACCCTACAAACTGACTTAAGTCCGTTTCAGCAGACAAATATAAAGTTTATTTTACAACATAATAATAATACTGCACTCTTTGTTAGTGCTACAAGTCAAGAAATAATAAACAATCCTATCCGCATAACAGCGGTATCAAATATATCCAATACCTTAAACTCTCTAGATTACAAATCATGTCCGCATCTCAGCGGGTAACACTGTGTAGAAATATAGATTAACTAATACCTGTCTCAAAAAGACCACTGACAACAACTGCCCACAAGTTACTTTCTAACTGAAATTACTACAGACTTTTCTAAGTCGCTACTGTCTGTTGCGGACTAAAATATTACTTGACGACCCGGTCCAAAGAATACCACTTGACTGACTTGACTGAACTCAAAGTCAATTTTATTCATTCTACTTCTTGTTTTCTACATCAGGAATTCCACGTGTCTTTTAACTCTTAACATGACGTGAACATTAAATCAAGCAATGTCAACTGAGACTGTGACAGTTTGCCATGGACTGTTAAGGTTAAAGGGGGGGGGGGTATAAAGAGATCCTGGTATTTGAGTAGGTGCCTATCTGAAGATATGTTACTACAACACAGTACTTTGGCTCTAAGTTCCTCTAGACCTGAGGCACAGATTGTCTGCTCTCGGGGACATGACAATTGGTTCATCGACAAAACATTCACGACAATTCGTTCACCCGACATATCACTCACTGACAACTTGTTCACCGACAGTTGGTTCACAGCAAAGCGTTCAAACAACAATTTGTTCACAGACAAATCGTTCACTGGATGTAAACAAAATTAAATGCGCGACAAGAATAAATAATATTAACAATGTGTTACTATCCAGTGAACTAATTGTCTGTGAACTATTTGTCGGTTAATGAATTGTCTGTGAACAATTTGTCGGTGAACAAATTGTCAGTGAACGCTTGTCATGAACCAACTGTTGGTGAACAAGTTGTTGGTGAGCGATATGTCGGGTGAACAAATAGTTATGTGAATGAATTGTCAGCTGACCAAAATGTCAGTGAATGAATTGTCATGGAACCCCTGCTCTGGGTCGACCGACTGGTCACAGTTGGTCACACTGTGACCATCGTTTATGGTGGTCAGGTGCACAGAAGAGGGGAAAAGCCTGACAAAGATGAGCCCTTTTCTCATCTACAACAGGGGTGGGCAAATTACGGCCCGCGGGCCACATGCGGCCCGCTGAAGTGTTTTATGCGGCCCGCAAATACCTACAGAACTCTTGTGTACCCACATATAAAGTGCTAATCTATTAAAAATAATTCTAAATTTCCCTACAAATTATACAAACTCTCTCATTATATAAAGTCAAAGACACAATCTCAGGCCAGTATTTCTTCAATGCTTTGAAGAACTGTGTTGAATGTTGGGTATGATTGGAACAAGATGGCAAGTGTAACAACTGATGTAGCTCAATCTTTGACTGAGAAAAACTTTTTTTTTAAAGAATATCCCAACCATAAACTCTAAACAGAAAAGTTTGCACAAAGCTGCATGAATTCTCATCATATTATGCGAAAGAAAATACGTTAATAAAAACATCAGACTTACGGTCATAACCACAGGCAGTATAGAAAAGTACTTGTAGATATATAAACTAAATATTCTGATGCATCCGCTGGCTTAGCATGGGCAAGGTAATGAGAAGAATATAAATTCTCAAAGTAGAAATGTCCATATTCTTAGAAGGATATTGACTGTGACTTTGAAACTAATATTTCTAATGAAGAGTGGAAGATATTTTATGTTTTTCATGGTAGCTATTGCAATGGGCTGCTTGCTTATGTAATGCATGTTAAATTTTTCAAACAAGGCTTTCCAATTTCTCCAGGCCAGCAGGGGAAAATAGGTTTTGTCATTTTCCTTTGTTGAAAGGTGAAAATATTTCTAGTGAAATGGTTAATATTACCTGACTTATTTGGATTCCTTAATTATGAAATTTATGAAGGCAAATTTTAAGACGTCAAGAACCAGTTTTCAATACCATCAGCTCACCATTTAGTGCAGAAGCTGATTCAGCTCCAGAGAACATAATGCCATGCAAATTATAACCTGTAAGAGAAGTTCAAGTCAGTACTTCCACGGTAGCTTAATGGGTGCCAGAAGCTGTATTTCCACACTTTAAAAAAACTTTGCAGCTAAGTTTTAACATTATTTTGGTACACATACATATGTGAACAAGTATTTTTCTTGTGGAAAATAAAAAAGTGTAATCACAGGTCGATGGTGAATGACTATAATTTGACAGCAGTCACAAGTATAACAACTAGAAAGCTAGCTCCACAATTCAGGAACATTACGCATGAGTGTAAATAGTTAAATTCCTCACATTAAGTACAACTGTACATTTGTGGTGAAATGTAATATGAAAAGACAATAGCAAATTAAAAAAAAAAATTGTTAAATTGGTTTCAGAAATTGCTAACTCTAGTAATTCCTCAATTTGGAATGTGAAAAAAAGGAAAAGTGAATGTATGATACAGTATAAATATGAATTAAAAGACATTATACAGTTAACTAGCGTATTTTTCTAAGTTGTAAGTATACACACACACTATATATATATATATATATATATATATATATATATATATATATATATATATATATATATATATATATATATATATATATATATATATATATATATATATATATATATATACATATATGCGGTCCCCCCATTCCCAAAATTTTGTTAATGCGGCCCTCAATACAAAAAGGTTGCCCACACCTGATCTACAAGAAACTTAACGCAGTGGTGGGAGAGCCCAAGAGTGTATCAAAGCTGCACAACTTATCTGAACTTCTTGTAGAAGTTGATATCAAGATACACTTTGATGGGCTTCTACGGTGCAGAAGTATTAATGATCTCCATGTGGAAGTCATGCCACACCAGCAGAGATGTTATCAGCTCTAGAGACCTGCCGGAATGTTCCGAGAAGGAAAACGTGGAGGGAATTGAAGGAGTCACCCATGCCCAGTGCATTACCAGACGTAGGGATGTTGAGGAGGTCAAAACCGCCACTATTATCCTCACATTCAAAACTAGGACACGGCCAGAATATGTGAAGGCCCCGATTCCTACAAGTTCCAGTGAGACCCTACATACCTAATGCATGAGGTACTTTAAGTGCCAGAGTTATGGACACACCGGGACAGTCTGCAAGAGGAACACTGTGTGTGCCAGATGTGCTGGAGAGGGTCATGAGGACAAGGGCTGCACAGCCCAGTTCAATACCCAAACTGTCAGGCTGGCCACTCAGCCTACTCCAAGGACTGCCCTGTGTGGAAACAGGAGGTTGCCGTGCTGGAGTACACAGCAAGAAATGTATGTACCTTCAGCCAGGCGAAATTGGCTGTATTGGCCCTACCCAAGGGTTAATTCGGCTTGACAAAGACCTCTGCCCAGGCTGTGGTTAAGATAGGTAAGTCATAAGCCACACAGATGGACACATTGACCCCCACCACTTCCTCCAACACTACCACGAAGCCACCTCCAAAGCAGAATGAAAGCCCTGTTGTGAAGGTCATGCTGAAATGACCATGCCAAACAACAAACAAACTGGACAGTATTAACAATCTACAAACAAAGAACAGGACACACACCTCTGTTAAATTACCATCTTAACAAAAAAATTCCACACAGCTCCCCCTTTGTAGACACTGCCCCTGCCCTTATTAAACTAAACAATATCCTCTTTGAATGCCCCTCCCTAATTCACCTTAGGATGACCCTTATACCATTACAGCCCAACATAACCAACATCCTGTATGGCAGTGCTGAACAACTTAAGAGAACACACTATTTTTCCTTGGCACAGTCTGCAAAAGTCTGCTCAGCAGCATAAAGCTGGCTAGAAGAAGATTGAAGGTCATGCTAAAGAACAGATTCTCTTTGCTGGTTGATGAAGGCATGGAGACTGAGCAGCATGAGAAAACCATTACTCTGGGAGAACCCAGCCAGACACCCCAACCTCTACTGAATTAGTGGTTGATCAACTCCCTAAGGGGAGAAGCCTTAATTGGCCTCCTTCAGTCGTAAAATGACTGGTTCATCTCAGAGCACACTTCCTCATGTGGCTGTGGAGCCCTATTTTGGAGAGACACTCCCGTCCACAGATAGCGCAGGTTAAGGTGGCTTTTGCTTCGGTGGTAGAGGAGCTGGCCGTTTTTCGGATTGTGCGTTTTTCTTCCTGGGCTGAGACCCATGTACTTTCACTGTCCATAGCTTTCTTGGTCACTGTCTCTCTCCACCTGTTGCGGACTAGAGCTATGTCTTCCCAATTGTTAGTATTGATGTTCACTGATTTGAGGTCACGTTTTTAGTACAAGATACCCAAAGTGAGGGAGGAGAAAATAACCTCTGCTTTAACCGAAGGGATCTTTCGTCTCCAGAGAGAAAGACTTCCCCCAAAAAGGGGGGGGGTTCCTCCTCTCTCCAAACCTGTCTAAAAACACAAAGGTCGTGTGAATAAAGGGAAACATCTTGGGGGCCTTCCAAGGCCTAATAGCTCCAAGTAAGTCAATAAACCTTGGATTCCAGGATTGTGCAGTGGGATTGTAGAGGCCTCAATGCCAATTTTGGGGAAATGCAGCTACTGATAGACTGGATTAGGCAGACCCTACTTCCACTACAGCCCAACATAACCAACACCCTGTACGGCTGTGCTGAACAACTGAAGAAAACAGCACACTTTTTTCCTTCGCACAGTCTGCAAAAGAGCTCACAGCTCAGCAGCAATAAAGCTGGCTAGAAGAAGAAGAAGAAGATAGACTGGAGACTCCTGTAGCTGTCTGCCTACAGGAAACATTTCTGAAAACCTCAGATAGTATCAGTTTCTGCAGTTACAGCACGTACAGCAGGGCTGTTGAAGATGCAGAGAGAGCATCAGGTGGAGTTTGTATCCTTTTGAAGGACAGCATCCCCCATGATAGGGTAGAACTCCAAACCACACTACAGGCTTAGTAGCTAGGATAACCCTACACAAGGTTATGACTTGCTGCAGCTTGTATATACCTCCAGTTGCTCCAACAGACATTGAAAACCTAATAGAACAACTCCCTCTGCCCTATATAACCCTTGGACACTTCAGTGCCCATAACGCTTTGTGGGGAACCATCAATACTGACACAAAAGGTCGTATGCTGGAGGATATCTTCCTCCAACATGACCAACATCACCGACCTACTTGCATCCAGGAACTGGATCTCTCACTTGCATTGACCTCACTATATGTGTTCCTTGACTTCTGGATGACTTTAAATGGTCAGAAAGCAATGATCTATGGGGAAGTGACCACTTCCCAATCATCATTGCTAACAATCTACATTCATTGGGACGACCTCAGCGCTGGAAGCTGAATAAAGCAGATTGGGAACAATTCAAAAAAGAGGCTTTGAGGATATCACAGAAAATATCCTTCATGAACAGAGTCATTTTTGCTAGCAAGCTACTTGATATTGCCAGGAAAGTTGTACCCTTAACCTTTGCAAATCCAAAATGGCCTAGTAAACCATGGTTTGATCCAGCTTGCAAGAGTGCTTTTGGCGATAGGAAAAAACATCTGGCTGCATTTAGAAAGAATCTTTCCCAGGAAAATATAAAGTTATTCAGGATTGCTAGAGCGAAGGCTAGACAAACCATATGGTCAGCCAAAAAGAATTCCTGGACAAATTTTGCTGGCAGTCTGGAAGCCAAAACTTCTGCTAGAGCAGTTTGGAAGGCAGTAGGGTAAATAATCAAATGCAATAGGGCATTTGAAAAACCAAAGACTAACTGTTACATCCCCCAGAGATATAGCTGACTGCCTTGCATCCTCAATAGCAGTTAAATCATCCACTGCGCACTACATGCCAGAATTCCAAAAAGTTAAAATCAGGGAGGAGAGACATCCCATTGATTTCAGATCAGAGAACAATGAAGGCTATGACAAGCCATTCTCACTAGAAGAACTGAGGGACTCCCTGGACAAATCACATGACACAGTGCCAGGAGAAGATGAAATTCATTATCAGATCCTCAAGCATCTTCCTGATCCCACATTGACAACCCTGCTAAAAATCTATAACTGTGTATGGCAATCAGGTGCTTTCTCAAACAGTTTGAGGAAAGCCACAGTTATACCAATACCTAAACCGGGAAGAGATGGGTCGGACCTAGCTAAATATCACCCAATAGCACTAACAAGCTGCATCTGCAAAGCCATGGAAAGAATGATAAATAATAGGTTGGTCTGGTTCCTCAAGAGAAATAAATTACTCTTTAACTATCAGTGTGGATTTTGGCAGGGGCGGACAACTGACCACCTGGTAAGGCGGAATCTTACATTAGGAATGCATTTATAAGATGAGAACATTTTTTCGATATAGAAAAGGCCTATGATACAGCTTGGAAAAATGAAAGATTATGGGGTTAAAGGGACACCTTCCCTGCTTTATGAGAGAATTCCTAAAGGATTGGAACATTTAGGTTCGAATGGGCAACTCCGCTTCTGGCACTTAAGACCAGGAGATGGGCGTTCCCAGGGCAGCATTCTTTCATTATAAGGCTCTGTCCCCTGGCTTAGAGTGCTCTCTGTATGTTGATAACATATGGCAAAAACATGAATACTTTAGAAAGAAAATTACAATTATGTTTAATTAAAATTCAAAATTGGGCAAACGATAATGGTTTTAAATTTTCGGGCTCCAAAACTGTTAGCATTCATTTTTGTAATTTAAGGGAAATCCATCCAGACCTTGATTTACTTTTAGACAAAAATAAGATTCCTGTTGTTAAAACTACAGAATTTTTAGGCCTAGATTCAAAATTTAATTTTCTCCCCCATATTAAGGAACTTAAGAAGAAATGCCAAAAGTCATAAACATGCTCAGAGTACTCAGCAATACAGACTGGGGAAACCTTGCTGCTGCTATAGAGTCTGATCCAATTCAAGGTAGACTATTGATCCATAATATATGGAGCAGCTAGGAAATCATACCTTAAAATACTGGAGCCCATACAAAATGCTGCCCTGTGGCTCTGTCTTGGCGCATTTCATACATCACCAATCCCAAGTCTCCACATGGAGGCGGGAGAACTCCCCATGGACATCAAAATGAAAAAGCTTGTAATGAAGGCTAAAATCCAACCACACAAACCCTGCTTTTGACTCATGTTTAACCATACAGATGGTAGAACTATACAATCGAAGGCCTAACATTATACAGCCATAGGGCCTTCAAATGAGAGAATTCATCCAAAATTTAACTCCACCCTTGACCAAGTCTCTAAAATAGAAATCCTACAGAACCATGAACCATCCTTGGTTGTTGAATAAACCTAAATTAAATTAATCCCTTCTTAATTTTAAAGAAGAAAATACAGACCCAAGCATACTACAAGTTCACTTTAAGGAACTGCAGGAGAACTACGGAGATTGTGGCACCATTACACTGACAGATCCTAGATGGATGAGTAGCTTGCATGTGCCTGCTCTTTTTGGAACAAAACTATCTCCCATAGACTCCCTGATGGATGCTCCATCTTTACGGCCGAATTACATGCAATATTGCTTGCACTTATGGCTGTAAAAGCATCAGACAGGAGAAAATTTCTCATATGCTCCGACTCCAAATCTGCATTGCAAGCTTTGGGGCGGATGAAGACTGACATTCCATTGTTACATAAGAGCCTAAAGCTTTTGGACCAAATAACAGCTGACCATAGGGATATCACCTTCATCTGGATCTACTCCCATGTGGGCATAGAGGGAAATGAAATGGCAAAATGAGCCCTAAATCAAGCGGTGTCAGGAACCCAAATTCCCTGCTCGGACCTGAGGCAGAGTATTGCCTCTGCAACCTATCGAAAGTGGCAAGATGGGAGGGAGACTGAGACCCACAACAAGCTTAGACAGATTGTGGCGGACGTTAGGTGGCGGTCCTCATCTTAAGGTCTGACACGGCGTGGAAGCATGACTATTTCCAGACTTAAAATAGGCCACACCTATATCACACACTTGTGGAAATTATCCTCCTTGATTGCCTCAGATACCAGGATATTAGAGGGAAATATTTTGGAGCAGACAACTCTAAAGCACTATTTGGTTATGCTCTTTAAAACTTTAAAGTTGGGTTCGATTCCCATTTCTACTTCATAACACTCCTAGGTTTTAGAGTTAATTCCTCTGACCTTCAGCTAACATTATATTGAAAGTAGACAGACTCTAGTTAGGTGTTAAGAGAGCCAGTCACACTATAAGTTAGTTCATAATTGTGTAGTACAAAGTTGAGTTAGTAATTTAATCAGTAAATAATTGTAATAGAATTTCTATGAAAGAGCTTGTATTCTATTGGTTTTTAATCTATTAATTGAGCTATGTACTATACAATTTGTGCTGTCTATGAACATGTCTACTTTATGGTAATTAACTTAGTATTGATTGAGTCTGCTATAAAACATTTACAGTAGATGTCTAAGTGTTGAAAGGAAAACTCTGATGGTTTTTCAAATTGCAGCTCAAGTCTGCGTAAAAAGCTGCAATAGTAAAACATTTGTTATTGAGATGCTTAGAAACATTTATATTGATTCTATGATTCAATTAGACAGTACATTCTTCACACCTAAAAAAATGGGATGAGATTTTGTGATTAGACATTGTCTCTCTCCTACCAATCACATTGCTTTGGTCTTTTCTAAATAGGACACAAATATTATGATCACCTCATTATTACAGTGACTGCTAGGCCTTGTTCATAGGCTATGTTAGTCATTGGTTTAGATTCACAAACTTTTTTTTTATTGATAGACCTACATAAATATCTAGATCAACACTGTTATTATATGTGTACTGACTGATAGTGTTAATACATGTGTACTGACTGACAGTGTTGTTACATGTGTACTAACAGATTGTGATAATACATGTGTAATAACTGATTGTGATAATACATGCATACTGACTGACAGTGTTGTTAGATGTGTACTGACTGACAGTGTTGTTAGATGTGTATTTACTGACAGTATTGTTAGATGTGTACTGACTGACAGTGTTGTTAGATGTGTACTGACTGACAGTGTTGTTAGATGTGTATATGTACTGACTGACAGTGTTGTTAGATGTGTACTGACTGACAGTGTTGTTAGATGTGTACTGACTGACAGTGTTGTTAGATGTGTACTGACTGACAGTGTTGTTAGATGTGTACTGACTGACAGTGTTGTTAGATGTGTACTGATTGACAGTGTTAATACATGTGTACTAACTGACTTCTGACTGACAATGTTATTACATGTGTACTGACTGACACTCTAGAATGTGTATATTAACCAAACTAGCCATTAAAACCAGGCCAATGATGAAATGCTGCAAACTGACAAAATGCCTTATAAGCTTGTTGCTAGTAAAAATTGTGTTACAGAGTGACTTTATGGTGTTGATAAAAAAAATGCATGCTTTTAGTTACAATTTATCCATGAATTGCTGGACCTGGAGTTTACAGTGCTGGACATTGAGTTGATGGACCTGGACCATACAGTGTATGACCTGGCTTGTACAGTGCAGGACCTGGCTTGTACAGTACAGGACCTGGCTTGTACAGTGCAGGACCTGGTTTGTACAGTGCAGGACCTGGCTTTTACAGTGCAGGACCTGGTTTGTACAGTGCAGGACCTGGCTTGTACAGTGCAGGACCTGGTTTGTACAGTGCAGGACCTGGTTTGTACAGTGCAGGACCTGGTTTGTACAGTGCAGGACCATGGGTTCTTACACTTTATGATTAGTTGTTTTAGCTGCTGTCTAAACTAATTGATTCATTATTTTCATTTGTATGAACTATACCACTTTATTCCCACTTGATTGTTATGTTCAGGTGGAGTAGTCAAAAAGTTAACCTATGGAACCATTGCGGGTCTGTCCTGTGCTTCACTTTGTTATCCAAAGAAAAGTGTAGAATTAGCCAATCAATTCTCAGACACTATTCAAAAATTATGGAAGGAATCTGGTGTGAAGTCATCACTCTCTGAAATCTGGCCACAAACCCAACAAGGTAGACTTTTGTATAATGCATCAGTGATGGGAATTTTCCAAAAAATTTCAGAATTCTGCAAATTTCTTCTGATCCATTTTGCTAACAAAAAAAATCCAAATTTTCCATGACATGTTAAAAAAAACAACAATTCTGAATTTTTTTTTATTTTTTTTTTTCAGTTTTTTTTTTAAATAGAAACAAAATCTTCATTTTACTATTTTTCCATTTTGGGAAGAATGTGAACTAAGACTTGTTTTAAACATGCACAGACCCTATAGTGAAGTTCTAGTTTTAAACAAATCTCATTCTCTCTACTAGTCTAGAATCTAGATCTATAGACCCTAGTCCTAGAGCTCAACTTCTACATGTAGAGTGATTAGAATCACTCATGATAGATCTAGATAAGATATCTGGATTCTTTAATTTGATTGATTTAGATCTAGAATTTGAATAACTCCTTGGGCATTATATGAGTAGAGTTATATGAATTGAGTGATATGAGTAGAGTTCTCAGTCTCAGTCTCATGCCTGGCTGACACCTTGTGCACTTGATATGGATGGCCCCTAAACAGAAGCTCAAACTATTGAAGCATTGCCAAAACTCCAGCATGTTTTGATTTTCAAACACATTAATTCTTTAGGGTTGTTTGAGAGAGATAGCTTGTTACAATACCAGTCAAGCAATGATATATTATAGAGTGCTTAGACTGTCTTGACCAAATATAAAGCACAGGTCTGCAAAAAGCTGTCTCCACTCTTCTAAATAATATACAAACAATAATACTTTGCATACATTTTTTTTTGCATGTGCAGTAAAGCTCATGCAGTGTAATTAATATGTAATACAAAATTATTTTTAAAAAAATTAATTTTAATTAATTCTACATTATTTAAAAAGAATCCCAGAAAACTTATCTTTTAAGTCGATGCGAAATGTCAGTTCAATGACATTTCAAAAACGCGGGTGTAGAAAATTTCCTAAAATGTTTGCAAAGTCTTTTCCCATCACTGAATACATGTATAATTTTTTGTTTCTTTAATATAACACATACTGTATTTATCTGGAGTTTGTGTGATCTGATAGTATGTGTGACATATACTGTATTTATCTGTAGTCTGTGTGATCTGATAGTATGTATGACATATACTGTATTTATCTGGAGTTTGTGTGATCTGATAGTATGTGTGACATATACTGTATTTATCTGTAGTCTGTGTGATCTGATAGTATGTATGACATATACTGTATTTATATGGAGTGTGTGTGATCTGATAGTATGTGTGACATATACTGTATTCATCTGTAGTCTGTGTGATCTGATAGTATGTATGACATATACTGTATTTATATGGAGTGTGTGTGATCTGATAGTATGTGTGACATATACTGTATTCATCTGTAGTCTGTGTGATCTAATAGTATGTATGACATATACTGTATTCATCTGGAGTGTGTGTGATCTGATAGTATGTATGAAATATACTGTATTTATCTGTAGTCTGTGTGATCTGATAGTATGTATGACATATATTGTATTTATATGGAGTTTGTGTGATTTGATAGTATGTATGACATATACTGTATTTATATGGAGTGTGTGTGATCTGATAGTATGTATGACATATACTGTATTTATATGGAGTGTGTGTGATCTGATAATATGTATGGCATTTACTGTATTTATCTGAAGTCTGTGTGATCTGATAGTATGTATGACATATACTGTATTTATATGGAGTTTGTATGATCTGATAATATGTATAACATATACTCTATTTATCTGTAGTCTGTGTGATCTGATAGTATATATATGGCTCCTTTTGTCTCGAAAGGCAATGGATGCGCCCAAGTGAGTCACTGGTTTTGGCTTAATCTTGAGACGGGGCAGAATCTGGTGTGGCTAATCAAGCCAATTCTAGAACGGCAGACTTTGCCACAATTCGTACATGTGTATGCCTCTGATTTAGGGCTAGCAGACAGGGCAGCTTTCTTTTTTTCCCTCTTGATTAAAGCCGCTTCAATTCTTTTGTTCTCAGCAAGGGTTGTCCCAGCACGCACAGTCTGTCTCCATGCACTCCGGTCTTTGGCTATGTTTTCCCACATACTTTCACTGATGCCTGAGGCTCTCATGTCTCGCTTGCAGACATCTCTATATGTTAGTCTTGGGCGGCCCTTGGGTCTGACTCCTTCCACAAGCTCAGCATATAAGATATCTTTCGGGATTCTACCATCTGGCATTCGGGTGACATGTCCGAGCCAGCGTAATCTTCTTTGTGTCAGGAGAGCATACATGCTGTTCATATTGGCCAATCTCAAAACTTCCTGATTGGAGACATGGTCCCTCCAAGAGATGCCCATTATGCGTCTCAGGCAGCGCAAGTGGAAACTATTCAATCTGTGCTCTTAGTACATGTATGTTGACCAGCTTTCACTGCCATAAAGGAGAGTGCTCACAACACAGGCGTTGTAGACTAGGATTTTGGTCGCTGTGGTCAATTTACCATTTTCCCAGACGCGCTTGGAGAGTTTTGCCAATGCTGTGGTAGCTTTTCCTATCCTTTTTGTCAGCTCGATGTCTAAGTCTAGGTTACTGACAATTGTTGAACCCAAGTAGGTAAATTCCTGCACCACTGAAAGGGTGTGGTTCCCAATTTGTATTATAGGTATTTCTGCGACGTCTTGTGCCAGGATTTCGGTCTTGGAGAGACTTATAGTAAGGCTAAACTCTTGACAAGCAGCTGCTAAGGCGTTCACTAGCTTCTGTAGACCTCCTTGTGAGTGAGATACGAGTGCCGCGTCATCTGCAAACAGCAGCTCCCTTATCAAGATACGACGCCTTTTCGTTTTGGCTTTAAGACGTGCCAGGTTAAAGAGCCTTCCATCGGATCTGCTATGGATGTATATTCCGTCTTCCAGGGATTTAAAAGCACTGGATAGTACGACTGAGAAGAAGATGCCAAATAGTGTAGGGGCCAGTACACATCCTTGTTTTACACCGCTCTTAATGGAGAATGGCCTGGAGGAAGAACTTTCAAACTGAACGGTGCCCTGCATATTTTCGTGAAAAGCTGACACTAGTTTTCTTAACTTATTTGGGCAGCCGATTTTCTCTAGTACAGCAAACAGACCGCTTCTGCTAACAAGGTCAAAGGCCTTGGTCAAATCAATAAAAGCTATGAAGAGGGGCTGCTTTTGTTCTCTGCTCTTCTCCTGTAGCTGCCGCAGAGAGAAAATCATATCTGTTGTAGATCTACCTGCCCTAAAGCCACACTGCGACTCTGGATAAACACGATCTGCCAGGATCTGTAATCGCTTTAGTAATACTCTAGCTAAAGCCTTTCCGACTATGCTAAGCAGTGAGATGCCTCTGTAATTGTTACAATCAGAGCGGTCGCCTTTATTTTTATAAATTGTAACAATGTTGGAGTCTTTCAATTCTTGGGGGACCATTCCTTGTTCCCAGCACAAGCTTAGCAGTTCATGGAGTGGTTTGATTAGGGCATGTTTTCCAGCCTGAATTATTTCAGCAGGAATGCCATCTCCTCCGGGTGTTTTCCCATGTGCAAGCATGTCAATGGCAATGCTCAGCTCCTTTACTGAGGGCGTTTCGTCTAATTCCGTCAAAACTGGAAGTGATGGGAAGTTGGAAACAGCATTTGGTGAGATGGCGTTTTCAATCTGATAGAGTTCTGCATAGTGTTCTACCCATCGTTCCATTTGCAGCGCACGATCGCTGATGATTGAGCCATCTTTTGACTTGAGCGGAGCACACTTGCTGGTGTGAGGTCCAAAGGCTTTTCTCATGCCCTCATATAGTCCTCTTATGTTACCACAGTCGGCACAAGATTGAATATCTTCGCATAGCTCCTGCCAGTATTTGTTAGCACATTGTCTCGCTACTCTTTGGGCATTGTTACGTGCAGCTCTGAGCCTTTTTAAGTTGCTTGGGGTGGGATCCTTCTTGTAGATTAGCATGGCTGCTCTTTTGTTCGTAGTGGCAGTTTCCATTTCTGGTAGACTAGCTTCAAACCAGTCTTCGCTTTTCTTGGTTTTGTTTCCAAAGACCAGTGATGATGTTTGGTAGATTGTATCACGCATAAACGTCCAGCTTTTTTCTACCTCAGTCACAGAGAAGTTTTTAAAAGCTTCCTCTAATTTGTTCTCAAATTCGGTGCAAAGATCAGGATTTTTTGTGCTAGTAGTATTCAGGCGTGATTTTCTTTTTCCCTGTGAAGTGTGGATCTTAGTTGGCAGCAGTCTTGTCCGGCAGGACACTAAAGTATGATCAGTATCACAATCCGCGCTTTGGTAGCTACGTGTCAGCAGTATATTTCCAATGTCCTTTTTTCGTGTCAGTATCATATCCAGCTGGTGCCAGTGCCCAGACCTAGGGTGCCTCCATGAGACACAGTGCTGTGGCTTTGTTCTGAAGTATGTGTTGGTAATGCAGAGCTTATGGTATGTGCAGAATTCAAGCAGTCTTTGTCCGTTCTCATTCATCTTTCCGATTCCAAAAAGCCCAAGACAGTCTGGCCAGGTAGTGTGATCTGATCCTACTCTGGCATTGAAGTCACCTAGAAGGATCATATGTTCTTTTTGAGGAATGTTTGCAATGGCTTCTTTGAGGTCTTCATAGAACTTGTCTTTGTCCTCCTGAAGCGAGCATAGTGTGGGGGCATAGGCACTAATTAGAGTGACTTTTCCAGATGCTGTCATCATACTTATGCTTAGTAGCCGTTCCGAGCCACCAACTGGAGGGACTATCATGGGAAGAAGACTGTTCTTGACAGCAAAGCCCACACCATGTATTCGAGTCTCATCCTGTGCCTTCCCTTTCCAAAAGAAAGTGTAGTCAGTCTCGCGGAGCATGCCGATTTCGGCCAGTCGGGTTTCTTGCAGGGCTGCAATGTCAATATGTAGCCTTTTTAGCTCGTTGTTTATAACTGCCGTCTTCCTTGCATCGTCGATCTGCCTTAGATCATCAGTGAGACCAGGACACATTGTCCTGACATTCCAAGTGGCCAGTCGCATGACAGGGATTTTCTTTTTCAGTTTAATTTTTCTTCTTTTGTTGCTTGGTGCAAGTTTCCAGCCTACTTGTCGTTTTAAACTAAGCTCTAAGCACCCATTAGAGCAGGCAGGCTGTGGCGGATCAGCACCTAACTGACTGGGGGCTGCCCAGGTTGAGGCGGGCGGTAGCTGATCAGTGAGGCGCGAAGACCTCTCCCACCGTCAGAGACAACCCGTGGCGTCCATACATTACGCCAATCAAGTTGGACTTATAACCCGTAACTGTTGTCTCCCGTGTTGTTTTAGCCGCTTTGCAGCAGCACCAGAGTTTCCTCTCCGGGGCGCATTCCTGGGCCTTGGATAAAGGGGTCATGATCTGATAGTATGTATGACATATACTATATTTATCTGATAGTATGTATGACATATACTATATTTATCTGATAGTATGTATGACATATACAATATTTATCTGATAGTATGTATGACATATACCAGATTTATCTGATAGTATGTATGACACCTGAGATGAACTCTGATAGGGCACCGAGGAATAAAGACTAATTGAAAACTAGGCGTAATGTCTGGTAGCTCCGATACAGATTTATTACCGCTCAGGCCTGTTCCTATTGAACTTTCTGTGCTGGGGTACAAGCTATGCAACACGGTCTATATGCTCTCTTCACATCGGCAACATTGCGAGTCATAGTTTGGTCATAGGATTCGAACCACTACTTAGGAATGAGTTCTCAAATTGCTGCTGTTGCTTGTAAAAAAAAAAGGTTGTTGCTTGAGATTTAAAACTGCCAGGGTGGCACTCTGAAGGCCACCCACTGCATCAAAATGACAGCTCCAATAAATAGGCGGATGTTATTTCGGGGCTGAGTGCCTCCAGCCCAAGTCTAGAAGACTGGAGCAAGAGTTGACCGTGGTTTCATATGGCTCTTCTAATCACCTCAAATGCTCTTGTCATCCCTGTTCATTCAGCGTCTATGGAACTGTCATGTGCCGCTAGGGCAATTTTAATGAAATTCAATCAATTATTCAATAAATTAGTTTTGATATCATTAGGTCTAAGGGTTTCTTACAACACCAAAGACCAACTGTCATGCTGGGAATGGCACCCATTTTCACGCCACCATAGACCAGTGTGCATTACAGGTTGGGAAACAAACGCACTGGTAGAATACAATGTTACTTAAGTTATAAAAAAGATATAAATGTTTAATGTTTAAACGGTAAAAAGGCAAGGGATGACAATGGTGGGAAGAATAAAGATACCTCTAAATACTAAAGCAACCTGTTTTTGAGTGAAGATAAGTGATAGAAATAAATCTTCATATTGACTGCTGACTAGACAAATATCTATATGCCCTGTGGTCTAGCTGACTAGACATATCAATATGCCCTGTTGTCTGGCTGACTAGACAGATATCTATATGCCCTATGGTCTGGCTGACTAGACAGATATCTATATGCCCTATGGCCTGGCTGACTAGACAGATATCTATATGCCCTTTTGTCTGGCTGACTAGACAGATATCTATATGCCCTATGGTCTGGCTGACTAGACAGATATCTATATGCCCTGTTGTCTGGCTGACTAGACAGATATCTATATGCCCTATGGTCTGGCTGACTAGACAAATATCTATATGCCCTATTGTCTGGCTGACTAGACAGATATCTATATGCCCTATGGTCTGGCTGACTAGACAAATATCTATATGCCCTATTGTCTGGCTGACTAGACAGATATCTATATGCCCTATGGTCTGGCTGACTAGACAAATATCTATATGCCCTATTGTCTGGCTGACTAGACAGATATCTATATGCCCTATGGTCTGGCTGACTAGACAAATATCTATATGCCCTATTGTCTGGCTGACTAGACAGATATCTATATGCCCTATGGTCTGGCTGACTAGACAAATATCTATATGCCCTATTGTCTGGCTGACTAGACAGATATCTATACGCCCTATGGTCTGGCTGACTAGACAGATATCTATATGCCCTATGGTCTGGCTGACTAGACAGATATCTATATGCCCTATTGTCTGGCTGACTAGACAGATATATATATGTCCTATTGTCTGGCTGACTAGACAGATATATATATGTCCTATTGTCTGTGTATGACTTAGCTCTTTATGTTCCTGGATGGGTTGTCCCCCCCTGCCTTGGTGCAGCTGTAGATAATTTTAGTCTGCTAGCACGAGCATCATCTTGGGAGGTACCAGCTCCAGCTGAAGTACTGCAGTTGAATACTGTAGTGTTGAATTAGGAATAGCCCGGCCGCTGTTATATGTCCTCGAAGTGGGAGTGACGCAGTGGAAATTGGGCAAAATCAGCAATGATTAGGCAGGCTGCGGGGCTGATAATTAACTTCAGATGTAGAAAATGGTACTGAATGTTCGCTGATGCCAAGGTTCCTTCCTCCAGCCACAGGGTGGGTTCAGCAGGAACTAACAGGAATTCAGATATAGTAACAGGGAGGAATCAAGAATTCGGATCCAGTAGCAGGCTGGAACCAGTTAGTGTCTCTAGCAGCAATCAAGCTGAAATACAAAAAGACAGAGCTCAAGACATTCATTATATAAAAGGGCATTGTGCTCTCTTCGGGCATAGCCATCAGTAATAGAATCACATAAGGTCACTTGCCACAAACAATGCAGGTCAATGAGATCAGATCAGTCCAAGGGGAATGATCATAATTCAAAAGGGAGGGGTAACTTAAACAAGAAATATGGATAGTGGTCATCAAGCATGACGCCATTATTTACATACAACCGTTGACCATGAACAATGGAATGAAACTTAATGTCAACGTGACATCCATTCGAGATTAGCGCCTCCCATGAGGTCTTAAGAACACCTGGTCAAAGGATAAGCGTGACTTGCGCTCAGGGTCTAGACCAGGGAGAAGGGATAGTCGGGCGCCTTTCAAGATGAAAGGAATTCATCATCTCGCGCTATCACAATTAACAGACCTGGACAGAACAATAGAGCCATAGGCCAGATGAGTAAACTGAATGAATAGCCAATGTGCTTTGAGCTAGGAAAGTCAAAGCGATAAAAGATGGGAGAGAGGTGGAGGAAAATACTCTGGATACAAACCTTTCACTGGGCTTAATGTGGCCAAAATGAAATAAATAATGTCAGCGTAATTTTATGGGTCAGATTGTTTTTGCTCAGTGGACGGACCGTCACACCCACATGTGCATTACAGGTTGGAACACAGTAACATTTATACAAAAGAATTACCTTTGTGAAATATGGAATGCAACATAATGTCAAAGGGAGGACAACAATGGTGAGAGAATGATCAAACCTCAAAGTAATCTCAAATGTACAGATAGAAAGCATTAAATCATCATGGAACCACTTAATACTTGTATGCCAATACCGTTACCCTATTGTTTAGTAGACTTAGCTCTCAGGTTCCAACTTCAGTTGTTGTTCCAGAAGCATTTTTTGTTGTCGCGTTTAAAAGATTCCGCAAACTGTATCTAAAGGTATCTTGCTTACATCAGATTGAGGTATTCCAATCTGCTAGGTATGGCGGATTTTTTTAGGGAGAAGATTGATCTTACAACATACCAGGGAGTGATCTGTGTCACAGTCTGCACTATGATAGGACCTAGTAAGCTTGATAAATTTTAAGCACTTTTGTCTTACCATGATTAGATCTAGTTGGTGCCAGTGTGTTTGTGCTGGGGTTTAGTCTTGAGATAGGTATTAGTGACACAGAGGAAGTGTAGTGAGCAAACCTCGAGGAGCCTTGGTCCATTTTTATTGACTTTTCCGACACCAAATCCTCCACTACAGCTGTCCCAAGCAGACTTGTTCCATACAGCACGTGTATTGAGATCGCCGAGGAGGCTCATTATTTGAGATCTCACTGAGATGTCTTTGGCTTCTGGTGTAGAACTCAAAGTTGGAGCATAGGCACTTATCAAAGTCACGTGTCCAATAGATGTTTTAAGGCGTGGTGATTGGAGTCTTTCCGAGACGTTGGACTTCAGCTCTAGTGTTTACTCTGTCAATGTATTCTATCAAGTGTTTACTCTGCCAATGTATTCTATCAAGTGTTTACTCTGCCAATGTATTCTATCAAGTGTTTACTCTGCCAATGTATTCTATCAAGTGTTTACTCTGCCAATGTATTCTATCAAGTGTTTACTCTGCCAATGTATTCTATCAAGTGTTTACTCTGTCAATGTATTCTATCAAGTGTTTACTCTGCCAATGTATTCTATCAAGTGTTTACTCTGCCAATGTATTCTATCAAGTGTTTACTCTCTGCCGATGTATTCTATCAAGTGTTTACTCTGCCAATGTATTCTATCAAGTGTTTACTCTGTCAATGTATTCTATCAAGTGTTTACTCTGCCAATGTATTCTATCAAGTGTTTACTCTGTCAATGTATTCTATCAAGTGTTTACTCTGCCAATGTATTCTATCAAGTGTTTACTCTCTGCCAATGTATTCTATCAAGTGTTTACTCTCTGCCAATGTATTCTATCAAGTGTTTACTCTCTGCCAATGTATTCTATCAAGTGTTTACTCTGCCAATGTAATCTATCAAGTGTTTACTCTGCCAATGTATTCTATCAAGTGTTTACTCTGCCAATGTATTCTATCAAGTGTTTACTCTGCCAATGTATTCTATCAAGTGTTTACTCTCTGCCAATGTATTCTATCAAGTGTTTACTCTGACAATGTATTCTATCAAGTGTTTACTCTGCTAATGTATTCTATCAAGTGTTTACTCTCTGCCAATGTATTCTATCAAGTGTTTACTCTGACAATGTATTCTATCAAGTGTTTACTCTGCCAATGTATTCTATCAAGTGTTTACTCTCTGCCAATGTATTCTATCAAGTGTTTACTCTGACAATGTATTCTATCAAGTGTTTACTCTGCCAATGTATTCTATCAAGTGTTTACTCTCTGCCAATGTATTCTATCAAGTGTTTACTCTGCCAATGTAATCTATCAAGTGTTTACTCTGCCAATGTATTCTATCAAGTGTTTACTCTGCCAATGTATTCTATCAAGTGTTTACTCTGCCAATGTATTCTATCAAGTGTTTACTCTCTGCCAATGTATTCTATCAAGTGTTTACTCTGACAATGTATTCTATCAAGTGTTTACTCTGCCAATGTATTCTATCAAGTGTTTACTCTGCCAATGTATTCTATCAAGTGTTTACTCTCTGCCAATGTATTCTATCAAGTGTTTACTCTCTGCCAATGTATTCTATCAAGTGTTTACTCTCTGCCAATGTATTCTATCAAGTGTTTACTCTGCCAATGTATTCTATCAAGTGTTTACTCTGCCAATGTATTCTATCAAGTGTTTACTCTGCCAATGTATTCTATCAAGTGTTTACTCTCTGCCAATGTATTCTATCAAGTGTTTACTCTCTGCCAATGTATTCTATCAAGTGTTTACTCTGCCAATGTATTCTATCAAGTGTTTACTCTCTGCCAATGTATTCTATCAAGTGTTTACTCTCTGCCAATGTATTCTATCAAGTGTTTACTCTGCCAATGTATTCTATCAAGTGTTTACTCTCTGCCAATGTATTCTATCAAGTGTTTAGTCTCTGCCAATGTATTCTATCAAGTGTTTACTCTCTGCCAATGTAATCTATCAAGTGTTTACTCTCTGCCAATGTATTCTATCAAGTGTTTACTCTGCCAATGTATTCTATCAAGTGTTTACTCTGCCAATGTATTCTATCAAGTGTTTACTCTGCCAATGTATTCTATCAAGTGTTTACTCTCTGCCAATGTATTCTATCAAGTGTTTACTCTCTGCCAATGTATTCTATCAAGTGTTTACTCTGCCAATGTATTCTATCAAGTGTTTACTCTCTGCCAATGTATTCTATCAAGTGTTTACTCTGCCAATGTATTCTATCAAGTGTTTACTCTCTGCCAATGTATTCTATCAAGTGTTTACTCTCTGCCAATGTATTCTATCAAGTGTTTACTCTCTGCCAATGTATTCTATCAAGTGTTTACTCTGCCAATGTATTCTATTAAGTGTTTACTCTGCCAATGTATTCTATCAAATGTCTCATTTTGTAACTTGTGTTTTTCTTATTTTCCAGGACAAGACGCTAAGGTGCAGCTACCACAAAAGGTAATATATAATCCCAGTGACTACTGTTAGGTTTAAGGATTGATTATATATGTGGCTGAATAGGTTAACAAAATTAAGGTCCTGAGTTGGAACCTGACAAGAACATCATTCACACACACAGTCGGAGTGATGTAGATGACATATATATATGTATGTATATATGTATGATATATATATATTACAGGGCCGCCGCTGCCTATTGTGCAATGAACAATTGCACGCAGGCGGCCGTCATTAGGGGGCGGTCAAATCATTATTTCAAGATTACTTTTAAAAAAATTACTAAAATATTTTATATCAATTCTGATTACTCCATTATCATTTGAAAATATAAACGATATTCGTACATAAGAAATTATTTTTGAAACTATAACAAAAAAAAATAGAGCAGCGTGCAAGGGATTCCCACGAGTTTTTCCATAAGTGCCTACTCATTTCTGGCCTTGAATTTTCGCTGGTTGTTTGTAATATTTGTTTTGAGTTGAATAGCCCGCACTGTAAGTAGATATATTACCGGTAATTAATTTTAATTTTAAAACATTTTCACGGGAGGGGGTAGGGCGCAACCTCCTGACAAAAAGGATTGTTATGGAGTGTGTGTTTCCTAAGCGGCGGTGAGAAGAGGTTAAGCGATTGATTGGTGATTATGCAGTGACAATGATGAAATTAATGTACCCAGTGCAAATGTGAGACGATCTTAAGACATGAAAGAGTAAAGACTTTTTTTTTTGTTGTGAGATGGATGTTTGTTTAAATCTCAGTTTATTTCATTACAAGTTCTATTGAGTCTTTGTTCACAAAAAAGTTTGTTCACGTGACTAAAAGTGTATTGATTCAAACGTATAAAACGCCTACATCGGTTTAGTTGTATTAGCCGCTAGAGCTACATCTGTTTAGTTGTATTAGCCGCTAGAGCTACATCTGTTTAGTTGTATTAGCCGCTGGAGCTACATCTGTTTAGTTGTATTAGCCGCTGGAGCTACATCGGTTTAGTTGTGCTAGCTGCTGGAGCTACATCTGTTTAGTTGTATTAGCCGCTAGAGCTACATCTGTTTAGTTGTATTAGCCGCTAGAGCTACATCTGTTTAGTTGTATTAGCTGCTGGAGCTACATCTGTTTAGTTGTATTAGCCGCTGGAGCTACATCGGATTAGTTGTGCTAGCTGCTGGAGCTACATCTGTTTAGTTGTACTAGCTGCTGGAGCTACATCAGTTCAGTTGTACTAGTTGCTAGAGCTACATCGGTTTAGTTGTATTAGCTGCTGGAGCTACATCGGTTTAGTTGTACTAGCTGCTGGAGCTACATGGGGTTTAGTTGTACTAGCTGCTGGAGTTACATCGGTTCAGTTGTACTAGCTGCTGGAGCTACATCTGTTTAGTTGTACTAGCTGCTCGAGCTACATCTGTTTAGTTGTATTAGCCGCTGGAGCTACATCGGTTTAGTTGTACTAGCTGCTGGAGCTACATCGGTTCAGTTGTACTAGCTGCTAGAGCTACATCGGTTTATTTGTACTAGCTGCTGGAGCTACATTGGTTTAGTTGTACTAGCTGCTAGAGCTACATCGGTTTAGTTGTACTAGCTGCTGGAGCTACATTGGTTTAGTTGTACTATCTGCTGGAGCTACATTGGTTTAGTTGTACTAGCTGCTGGAGCTACATCTGTTTAGTTGTATTAGCTGCTGGAGCTACATCTGTTTAGTTGTATTAGCTGCTGGAGCTACATCGGTTCAGTTGTACTAGCTGCTAGAGCTACATTGGTTTAGTTGTACTAGCTGCTAGAGCTACATTGGTTTAGTTGTATTAGCCACTGGAGCTACATCTGTTTAGTTGTACTAGCTGCTGGAGCTACATCGGTTCAGTTGTACTAGCTGCTGGAGCTACATCTGTTTAGTTGTATTAGCCGCTAGAGCTACATCTGTTTAGTTGTATTAGCCGCTAGAGCTACATCTGTTTAGTTGTATTAGCCGCTGGAGCTACATCGGTTTAGTTGTATTAGCCACTGGAGCTACATCGGTTTAGTTGTACTAGCTGCTGGAGCTACATCTGTTTAGTTGTATTAGCCGCTGGAGCTACATCGGTTTAGTTATACTAGCTGCTGGAGCTACATCGGTTCAGTTGTACTAGCTGCTAGAGCTATATCGGTTTAGTTGTACTAGCTGCTGGAGCTACATTGGTTTAGTTGTACTAGGTGCTAGAGCTACATCGGTTTAGTTGTACTAGCTGCTGGAGCTACATTGGTTTAGTTGTACTAGCTGCTGGAGCTACATTGGTTTAGTTGTACTAGCTGCTGGAGCTACATCGGTTCAGTTGTACTACCTGCTAGAGCTACATTGGTTTAGTTGTACTAGCTGCTGGAGCTACATCGGTTCAGTTGTACTAGCTGCTAGAGCTACATCGGTTCAGTTGTACTAGCTGCTGGAGCTACATCGGTTTAGTTGTACAGCTGCTAGAGCTACATCGGTTTAGTTGTACTAGCTGCTAGAGCTACATCGGTTAGTTGTACTAGCCGCTGGAGCTACATCAGTTCAGTTGTACTAGCTGCTGGAGCTACATTGGTTTAGTTGTACTAGCTGCTGGAGCTACATTGGTTTAGTTGTACTAGCTGCTGGAGCTACATTGGTTTAGTTGTACAAGCTGCTGGAGCTACATTGGTTTAGTTGTACTAGCTGCTAGAGCTACATCGGTTTAGTTGTACTAGCTGCTGGAGCTACATCGGTTTAGTTGTACTAGCTGCTGGAGCTACATCGGTTTAGTTGTACTAGCTGCTGGAGCTACATCGGTTTAGTTGTACTAGCTGCTGGAGCTACATCGGTTTAGTTGTACTAGCTGCTGGAGCTACATCGGTTTAGTTGTACAAGCTGCTGGAGCTACAAGCCAACAACCGACCAAAAACACTTGGGGGTGGGGGCGGTAAAAAAATGTTCCGACCCTTTGCCGACTTGAGCGGAAACCTGCCATATCTTCAATTCTACCTCCAGGAAGAACTTTTGACAATGCTTACAAATGACGTAGGCAACACAATTTCCGAAAACAACAACAGCAACGTTTTAATGAAATGTCATGACGTCACTATACACAGTGTAAAATAATATAAATGAAAAATAAAACCTAAAAATTATGACTAAGTTTCTTTTCTTTTTTTATTACATTCTTTAAAAAACTTACGACCTCACTGTGGAATCCCACAGCTTCTAAAGGGGGCTCGAACAAAAACATTGTTATCTAGGGAGTCGTTGCCAGGAAATGTGAGAAACACTGCCTTACTCTGATTTCAAGTCATTGTTTAAGTGACTTGTACTTTGGATTATTTACTTTGTAATAAACTCAAGAAAAATATTCAGCGCTGAATAGCTTCATTTGTTGGATAAAATTGTAGGCAACTCTGAACCTGTGTATGTCAGATGATTGTGGATACAATGCACGTCTCTCCAATATACAATCGTGATAATTATTATGAAAGTGTAAGGAACGTTGAAAAAGTTCTACTGTCAATGGCTTTTGTATTTCCAGCATTTTCTTTTCCAATTGTTTTTCAACAAACAATATAACAAAAGTTATGCTTGCCCTGGATGTGGCAAAATATGTAGGTCATAGCCGGGACTGCGCAGCCACGGGAAATACTGCATTCCTCACTAATCTTCGGACTCGAAGACTAGCCTTATATATATATTCAATAATTACACATTAGCACTTGCTACTGCTACAAACTTGTCACCATGGTTTCATAGTAAACGAGGCGCTGACCGACATCAGCAATGATAGAGTTAGACCTCAACTGATTCCCATCTGGCACCAACTCTTGTGTAACGGCCACTGATACTCATCGATGTCTATGATCTCCAATCTGAGAATGACACTCAAGACTGTACTAGGTACTTCTGAGTAGATAAACAACGCCAACACTGGCAAAGAATCAAATTCAGTAATGCAACTCCAACACTCGCATTCTAGAAACACAAAAACAAACAAAACTCAACTTCTACTCTAAAACTAGAAATAGTGACAACCTCATAGAACATATAATAAGAGTTATCCCAAATAAGTAACTCACAGGGTCCTAAATTCCTACCAATAAAAGTCCAAGGAAATAGTACTTTTTGAAAGAACAAATAATCTTTTACTGACCAACACACCATCCGTTTCAACCAACTTCAGAGGGTTAACTGCCTGAGGACAAAGGATGACCACTAAATGTCAACCGACTTTGTGACGTAGCAAACGATTCATAACAAAACTACACGCGCCGCTCTCGCCCCATACACAAGGTTTTACTAGTCGAGAACAAACTGAACACAGAGTACTGAGAAAGTAAAATACACGCGTGTCTAAACTACTCTTGACAACGACTTGTTTCTTGGCTTGTATTGTTTTATGATCTCTCTCTCACATCTATTTCCAGAAACTGAAATTCATGGCCACCGAAGTCTCCTACACACCACCAGCAGCTGGTCAACTCCAAGGAGATCTGGGTCAGTCCAACCCCGAAGATAAAGACATGTATAGCACAAGATCCTCCTAATGTATTGTGATCTATACATTTGACACACTAATTTTGTACTGTACATTCACATACTGTACATTTAATATGAATAACAAGCAATACAAACATAAAATGTGACTGTAAGTGAAAACATTAAATGTGGAAATTTCAGAGAGATGGAAAGCCCAAAGATTTATTTACTAATAAAATCAGTAGCTATATATTCAATTGTGATTTCATTTTGTTTGTTAAATTTTGAGGTCGTTTTCTTTTTCTTGCATTTTTTTTTTTTTTTTGTATGGCTTTCAATATTTATTTTTTTGCCTCAAAGATATTTTTACGGTACTTATGGGATGAAACGACTTCATTTAATGAAACTAATTTATTTTGTAAATATTCGTATCGTAATAATGTTTTTAATTCATTAATTGTCAAATATGAATTTATAACTAGAATTCAAATTCGCTACGTTTTCTTTGCCTAAAAAACAACGTAGCTTCTCATTTTTTTAGCACCGATAGGAAGCAGCTGCTTCACAGATTGAAAGACCCTGACATCAAAATTTAAACAGCACACACACAATGAGCAATGAAATTTTGTTTGTAGATCTTATGTAATGATTGTCTTCTGATTGTATTATATTCAATTATTTATATAGATTATTGAATGCATAATTTTTAGATTATTGAACGCTGTTATATCTTTTGACCAGACAGACAGCTTTGTTTAAAAACAACAACAACAAATGTTCCTAGCACAGTAGCACCATAAGATTTCATCAAGATGTTCCAATTATTAGAAGAGAAACGAATCTTGACTTCGAAACAAACACAAAAACACACACACATGTGTTCAGGACAATGCTACATTTAATAATAAAGGCAATGTAAGTGTGCAGTGTTTCACGTGACCAAGCTAACCCAGCTGCAAGTTGGCGCCTAAGCGTTTTCGTGGAGCGCCTCTGTTACGTCGACCACCTTTAAGCTCAACAAAAAAGACTGCCTTTGGCATACGTCCGTCTCCCATATGGGATACGTGCCCTGCCCAACGTAACTGTCGGGCCATAAGAAGTCCCTCCATACTGTCCATACCGGCGTTCGCAAGGACATCGCTGTCTGTAGTGCTGTCTTGCCACCGTATGTCCATGATAGAAGCGCAAGCATCTTTGGTGAAAGAGCTCAAGTAGTCCTAGTTGCTTTCTGTTTAGTGTCCATGTCTCAGAGCCAAATAGAAGGGTTGAGAGAACCACCGCCTGGTAGACATTGATTTCTGTAGACAGGCAGAGCGATCTATTCCGCCAAACTCTCGCCTGGAGGAATCCCTGGCCAAACGGTTGTCAACTTCCCTTGAAAGTGAGGCGTCATTTATGTGAAGTGGTTTACCACGTTAAGGGGCTGTCCGTTTACGATGATCTTTGGGGCTGGGTATGTTTTATTGGGTAACGTGTGGAACAAGACTTCTGTTTTCCCGAGGTTTATAGATAAACCGAAAGAGGCGGCAGCGAATGCAAATTTAATTACCGCGTTCTGGAGATCATGTCAATTGTGAGCTAACAATCATCGGCATAGAGAAGCTCCGTAATGACCATCTCGTTTGTTTTTGTATGGGATAGTAGACGTCGAAGATTAAACACATTGCCGTCAGAACGAAACCTGATGTAGATGCCTTCGTGCAATCGCTGCCTCATTTGACCCAGAATTACGCCAAAGAAGATAGCGAATAGAGTAGGAGCAGGTACACAGCCCTGCTTCACGCCATTTTCTATTGGGAAGTGGCCAGACAGGGAGACACCACCTATTTTAAATATTTCAGCCGGAGGTCCATCAGAGCCAGGTGCTGTGTGTGTTTGTTTGTTTTTTGAGTGTATGAATTAGTCCTACTGTTTAAACTTCCTCAAATGTCGGTGAGTCGTCGAGCTCCTCTCTCATCATTTTCTGAGGGACATTTGCCAGCGACTCCTCCGGTACGTTTGTCATCAAGTAGCAGACTGTAGTGTTCTGTTCAGCGATTGAGTACAACGTCCGCCTTGCTAGTTAATAGGCTGGTACCATACATATATATATATATATATATATATATATGAACATCTGTATCAATTTAGAGAGTGTTCCTTAATGTGTTTCACTGAAACCTGGCTCAATGATACGATACCCGACTCTTCTGTTGATCTCGATAAATTTTACGTTTATAGAGCAGACAGAACAATTAATAGTGGAAAGTCAAAAGGAGGAGGACTCGCAATCTATATAAACAAGGAATACTGCAACGCCAATAATGTGAACATCAGGAATAAAATTTGTGACCCTAACATTGAACTTATGTGTGTCACACTTAGGCCTTACTACTTGCCTAGAGAATTCACCCAGGTGTGTGTTGTTGTTGTGTACATACCACCGACGGCTGACACAGCGACTGCGTCGGAAATAATTTTTGATGTGCTTCACAATGTACAATCAAAACACCCGGACTCTGTTTGTATCGTAACTGGAGATTTCAACAACCTAAATATTGACAACACACTGTCAAACTATTGCCAGTATGTCTCCCTCCCCACAAGGCAGGGCAGAACGCTCGACAAATGCTACGTAAACATTAAGCAGGCTTACAAATGTAAAAGTTTGTTCCCACTTGGAGAATCTGACCATGTATTACTCCATCTTATACCAAATTACAAACCTACTCTTAAAACTACAAAGAGAGTTATAAAAACGGTCAAGATGTGGTCTGAAGAGGCTGTAGAAAAACTACGAGGATGCATTGAGAAAACTAACTGGGAAATCCTTATTGAGAACTGTCCAGACATAAACGAACTAACAGAAACTGTTACCTCATATCTATCATTCTGCGAGGAGTTAACAATTCCAACAAAAACAAAACAAGTCTATGGAAACAATAAGCCCTGGATGACCAAAAAAATCAAACACCTTATTACTGAAAAGAAAACAAAGTATAAGGCTAGCAACGAAGAGTTTATAAATGCTAAAGATAAACTGAGAAAAGCAATAATTGAAGGGAAAAAAACATACAAAGAAAAAATTGAGAATTTCTTTGCCAAGAACAACTCAAAACAATGCTGGGAGGGATTAAAGAAAATAACGGGCTGCGCCTCAAAACGAGAACAAATTTTAGTGGCTGATGATGAGAAATTCGCCAACGAACTAAATTATTTTTATTCTCGTTTTGACAAAGAAGATTTTGTTGATCTACACAAAGAACTTTTCAACACTCTGTCCAAAGGAAAACAAGAGCCCTACGTCAATTTTGTAACGGAGGATGAAGTGACCTTGTTATTTAAAAGAGTAGACGTAACAAAAGCTTGTGGACCAGACAAAATTAGTGGCAAGCTGATCAAGCTATGTGCGGAGCAAATTTCTTCTATCTTCTGTCATATCTTTAACCAGTCATTGCAAACGTGCGTAATTCCAAACATCTGGAAAACTTCAGAAATCATACCAGTGCCTAAGAAACCAAAAATAGATTGCTTAAATGATTTCCGCCCAGTAGCACTAACACCTATTGTTATGAAATGTTTTGAAAAATATATCCTTAAACAACTTGTAGCAAAAGTCAATAACAGCCTAGACCCTCACCAATTTGCATACAAAGCAGCTAGAGGAACTGAGGATGCCATTCTATTGCTTTTGGACCAGCTTTATAAGCATCTCGACATACCCAAAACATATGCACGAGTCCTCTTCGTAGATTTCTCCTGGGCTTTCAATACTATACAGCCACATCTAATGATAAACAAACTGAGTAACTTAAATGTAAGCCCTTACTTGCAAGCATGGGTTCTAAACTTTTTAACCCAACGGCCCCAGTATGTTAAAGTCAACAACACCAAATCGTCAACTCGAGTACTATGTACGGGTGCTCCACAAGGTTGTGTACTTTCTCCTGTACTATACACTCTTTACACTAATGACATAAGAAGCATGTATGACTCAGTTAAACTCATTAAATTCGCTGATGATACTGCCATAGTCGGTCTTATTTCAGGAGACGAAACTCAGTATCGAAGCTCGATAGAAGAGTTTACTAACTGGTGCACCGACAACTTTCTAGAACTGAATGTAACAAAAACTAAAGAACTTATAATAGATTTTAGAAAGAAAAAACAAACTATACGTGAACTGCAAATAAACACTACATCTATAGAACAAGTAAAGGCGTTATCATCAACAACAAGCTTTCATGGGAAGACCACCTTGGAACTCTGACAAAGAAAACAGCCCAGCGACTCTTTTTTCTATACAAACTCAACAGTTTTAAATTAAACAAGAAGATCCTTGAGACATTTTACGGCGCAACTGTACAAAATCTGCTAACATACGGAATAAGTTGTTGGCAAGGCAACGCCTCATCTAAACTGTTGCAACGTCTAGAAAACATCATTAAAAAAGCATCAAAAATTACACTCACAACATTACCACATTTAAAGGAACTTTTTGAACAAACGTGCCTAAGAAAAATCGAAAAAATCTTGGAAGACAACGGCCACCCGCTCCATCAGAACTACGCCAGGTCGTCGCGAAGTGGGCGACTGCTGTCAATCAAAACAAGAACGGAGCGGTACAAAAACTCGTTCGTACCTCACTCGGTCAGACTCTATCACCGCCACTCATTGATCAGGGAACATGAAATGCACCAAGATACCTGTGTGTAGTCGCTGAATGAACTCTTTATGTTGTCTGTTGTATTTATGTGTATGTTTCTGTTGTGTTGTCTTTATATGAGAAACGAGTCCTTGTAATCACAACAAATTTCCGTAAGGATCAATAAAGCAGTCTTAGTCTTAGTCATATACCTACATGACAATTTCTAATGGTGCATTGCTGACATAGTCACCCTCACAACTCTACATGACAATTTCTAATGGTGCATTGCTGACATAGTCACCCTCACAACTCTACATGACAATTTCTAATGGTGCATTGCTGACATAGTCACCCTCTCAACTCTACATGACAATTTCTAATGGTGCATTGCTGACATAGTCACCCTCACAACTCTACATGACAATTTCTTCCATGTTCATAGACTCTTCGCTAGTAGAGTGGTTACCGCGTTGGCCTGAGAAGGCTTTAGCCCACAAGTTCTAATTCAGGTGGTTCCCTTTAAAAAAAAATTTAAAAAAACATTGAAAAAGCGATTACTTGGATACGCCGTTCTTTCTCCCTGGCAAGGATCATAGCGTAGTGAGAAAGCTAAAAGCATGAAATTGCGCTAAACAAAAACAATAGGGTTTGTTGGACTAGTCCGTTTCGTTTCTTTGATTAAAAAGTATTGGGCCGGAAGTCGCTTTTTTTCCCTATATATTGTTGTAACTCTAGGGTAGGCACTAAACGTAAAGGCAGGCAACACAACACAGTGTAACTGGAAATAAAGACAGGTGTTTATTCACTAGGACAAACACATAGCATCCTTCAGCTTCCTCAGAGTCTTTCTACTAATTAACCAGTCCTTTAGACAGCAACCCGAATGTGGACCAACGACAGCCTTCCCCGCTTCGCTCCAGGTCCCTTCAGGAAGCACCAAAAGCTGGCTTCTTAGTTTCCAAACATTCAGACTCTTCACAATCCCTGATGCAATGTTCTTCTCTCTGTCCTAGTCTTTTTCTCCCATCCTAGTGTCTTCCTGTTTATGTTCACTAGTGCGCTAGTGCGCACATCAAGCACTGGTGCAAGGCAGGGTTACAACACTACCCCACCTTAGTCTTTTCGTCCCGAAAAGAAACAGGTTCACGGTTGATCAGTGCAGGTGGAGGTCGGTCAGTGGGAGTCACATATTGCATGGAGCGTGTTCCCCACAAAGGGGAGGGGACTGCTCTCAGCAGGTGCCGTTTTCTCCTTCTCCAGTTGACCAAGTTTCTCTCTACACGATGTCGCAAACGTGGCCTCTCCATGCTGACGGTTGTCGCTGGCGTCAGCCACCTGACACATAGAGTGTAAGTGACAGCTATTGTTGTTGTTAACGCAGTTGTCTCATAACTGCGATTCATCAGGCCCTTTCTAAGGATGACTCGTGAAAGAGCTGTAGACCCACATGAAGCCACGCTGTTTAACAAACTGTCAGCCTCAGCCGTCTCAGGGAGAATAGTCTGTAAGGCACCTTTACAACGTTTAAGGTGCAAAAGTTCATCAGCTGCAGGGTTCTTCTTCAGGGCCTCTCTCGCTGGTGAAAATAGAAGTATCGAAGTCCACTGGTTTCAGACCCTGTTGACGAGCTTCTTGACATTTGCATTTCCTTCGTGAAGCACCGCATGTACAGTTGTTGCTTACCACCTGAATGCAACAATCAAAATTCAAGTTCCCCTCGTAGGCACTGGCAGATCGACAGAGGTCCTTAAGGTCCAAAGTGACATGCTCTAACGCAGGCTCAAAGTTTTTCTGCTCTGTCCGGGTCGTTGTTGCACTCAAAGCTGGTACAGCAAAAGTTTCAGTCGCGTAGCAGACTTCTTCTATTGCTTCAACTGTCTCTTTCTGTTCATCTTTGTGCTTCTTGTTAAGATTGACGCATTCTTTGTAACTATCAGTACAGCCACAGTCTTGAATGAGTAACGGTTCATTGTTGTTGAATGATGTTAGACTCCTCTCTCTTACAGGATTGATCTGGCCTTGCACGTTACGTATCAGTTTGTCCATAGAATGATTCATCGAATCCTAGAAGGTACAAAGTTCACTTAACCAGTTCTGCATGGTTTTCAGCACCTCACCAATATCTGGTTTTATCTCAAACAGGTATATTTCCGGTTCCTCCCCTTCATCAACAAGAGCCTGCCAAAGACTGGCTCTCATTTTTTTCTTTGGCACAGAAGATCCTCAGCTCCCTGGCTCGGAGCTCCTCTTTTAACTCTTTACAACTAAGTTCATCTAGCTTTCTAAGCGTTGCCATTCTTTCCTTTCGTTGAGCTGCCCAAATCCCACTTCGACACCAATTGTTGTAACTCTAGGGTAGGCACTCAACGTAAAGGCAGGCAACACAACACAGTGTAACAGGAAATAAAGACAGGTGTTTATTCACTAGGACAAACACATAGCTTCCTTCAGCTTCCTCAGAGTCTTTCTACTAATTTACCAGTCCTTTAGACAGCAACCCGAATGTGGACCAACGACAGCCTTCCCCGCTTCGCTCCAGGTCCCTTCTGCAACCTCCAGGCAGCACCAAAAGCTGGCTTCTTAGTTTCCAAACATTCAGACTCTTCACAATCCCTGATGCAATGTTCTTCTCTCTGTTCTAGTCTTTTTCTCCCATCCTAGTGTCTTCCTGTTTACGTTCACTAGTGCGCTAGTGCGCACCTCAAGCACTGGTGCAAGGCAGGGTTACAACAATATCTTTGTATTTTTCAGTACTCTTTTTAAATTAAACTGACATTATTATGCTATAATTTTAAGTGTACCTGATAGAAAAAAAATTCTGTACAAAAATACGAGTAGTTGGGATATAACCCGATAGAGGCTATAAAAATAAAAGACCTGAAACTAGCGCGTGAAACTACACATTTACAGTACTTTATTTGATGAGTATTTTACCCAAGATCTGTGTTGTTTTTTTAGGACTAGCGTATTTCATGTACCCGGCATTTTCCGATACACAATTTCATACACAAAATAATTGTTGAAAAAAATTGTAGTGATTTTAAACTTTAAATGATTACTTAAAAAGGTGTTACTCTAATCAATTTTGAATATTATTTTGTTATGAATGTCACTGTTTATTTTGTGTCTGTTCTAGTTTCTTAAATTTTTCTTGAGTAAAGGGGTCGTTTTTCTCCTAATGGGTATACCTGATTTCTCCAAGCAGCCTTTGTAAAACATTGGTCCTAAATAATGCTATGTATATAAACGAAAAATCGCATGGCTGCATTATGATGAATGTACGTATTCAATATATTGTTACGAATCTCGCTATCCAGGCTCTCTGCAAACTGCACCACACAGACACCACCAACTGAAAGAACTTGACAACTCAGGGCTTCAAATAACGTAATAGTTTAATGTCAACAAATAACAGCCAATACTGTACAATTGGCAGCACGTAACACAAGACTGTACAAATATCTCTCCGTTAATCGCCGTATCAACTCTTGCACTGGTCTCTCTGTCTCTTCTCGGACTTGTACTGAGCCGTCGTAACGAACCGTAGCTCGAGAAGTTGTATCTCCCCCGTCTTTGATACCTTCGCTCTTTATATAGGGTCCCTGCTGGCCTTCTAGAACCGGGCAGAACTTCACTCGACCATTCTGGGTGGTCAGATGACTACATCCCTCGTGACGCTCCTGAGCTCTGTTCACGACGACGATCCTACTCGAACCTTCATGTTGATACTCGTCACGGTTGACCGCTCGTCTAGCGCTGGCCTGGGGCGATTTGCGTCGGCTGACTACACACACACCACTACCCCCATCTGTGCCACCACCAGGTTTATAACAATATTTTATATTACTAGGTAACTATAAATAACCGCATAAATAGACGTAAGTCTAATATTTTTTTCTGTAAGATAAAGTCATATGGCAAATTTTTCTTTATATCCTAATTCTAAAAAGGAATAATAATAGAATTATACAGTAAAAATAATAAGTTTTTCATTTAATAGTTTTGAAAGTCTAACTGAGTTTGTGTTTTTGCATATGTACACAAGCTACACTATGAGTCAGTCCATCTCTTCTAATTGTTTAGAAATGAGTGTAAAAATGTAGGCTTCGATATTTTTATCCTGAATTTAAGAAGTTACAAACTTCAAACAACTAATATATTGCCTCTTCCATAAAACTTTGTACTTCAAAAATAAATTTATCCAATGCTCGAAATCCTGCTTGTATACTTAGGCCCTATTTAAATCGATCCGGTATCAATGTATTAAGTAACAGTAACCCCGCAAAAAAAAATTAAATGAAAGAAGATTGAGATATACATATATTTTTGTGACGGTATGCACCGGTACGGGGTACCGGCACCTTTTTTCAATGTCGGGAAAAATGATTACTTTTCTTGTAATTCAACGTTAATTGTGTTTTATTATTAGTTGAAAGTTAGGCAATCTATCACTGAGTACCGGAGCCTCTTTTTTATTTAAAAAAAAAAAAGCACTTTATATACTTTCAGCCGACATGCCGTATTATTAAAAACACCTCTATGTGAACTTCTCAATCATCTAGATTCTTAGACAGTCATTATAATACACTAGATTTAAGTCTAGACCTAGATTTAGTAGGCCTATTATTATAAAAAAAAATAATAATAATCAGTCATTATAGACAACATTATTATTATGTCTAGGCATTGAAAAGTAAATCTATTAATAAACTATAATAGATCTAAGTCTAAGTACTAACTTATTAAATAAGTTATTATAAGTAGAAGTATTAGAATGAATATTGTATAGCTCTAGATTGACTAGATTATAGATAGATCTATAGATAGATCTCTAGTTTAGTAGATTAAGTATAGAGTATAGTAAACGTATTACAGTATTATTAGATCTATGTCTTATGTCTATATCTAATAATCTAATAATTAAAAAACTTTAGTCTTTATTAATATCTAGACTTTTTTCTGATAAAAACTGACTATAGGCATAGCATAGGCTAGACTCGGCAATCTAGTCTCAAGATAGAATCTATACTATTGCTAGATCTATTCGATTTTTATATATAGATCTAGACTAGAATTAGATTATAGATCTAAATATACTAATGGAGAGATGATATGAGGTGTTAGCTAATAGCGTTGCACAAGAAACAAACCTGGGTTTTTCTAAACTCTAATACTTGGTATGTAATAGTAAAACAGCTACCTAAATAAATCGTAACTAGCAATCGAAAACCTATATTTATTGTAGTATATATAGGTCTGTGGTTGTATTTTATATAGCCTTCGTAACTTCTTCTATTGAGAAATGACTTTTGTAATTTCCTTTACTGAAAATTGGGCTATTCGCGTCTGACACATATATAATTTTTATGTTCAGCAACAAACCCTATTGGTAAAATATTTCTAATCAAACAGATTTTTTTATTGTTAGTCTAGGACAGTGGTCTTCAACTGGGGCGCTATCGCTCCCTAGGGGGGCGTTTAGAGATTTTGGAGGGCGCAGGGCACAATAGGGGGCGGTAAGGGGGCGCTGGGCATAAAGGGGGAAAGAAGAAACTAAAGGTGCACTGAAACAAAACAAATAATTATTTTTTTTCGAAATAAAGACAAATTATAGTTAGCTTGCTTCTAATTTAAGAACAGAAACAACGTTAGAAATTGAGTTCAGGAATCCCATTTTCTATTTTTAAATTCTTACTCTTTTGCTGTAAAAGAAGGATATCTGTTGTCCTTAGATCTTACGCGCATAGAGGTTGATGATTTGAGAAACCAACAAGAGAATACGCCTTACAGTGAGATGTCCATACAGATATGTCAATGTTCATTGGAACAAAAACAACGTCAACGCTAACATTCAAATAGAATAATTGAACCATTTAACAACAACAACAACAAAAAAAAAAACATTGACAAAGCGTTGTTATGGTATGTAATTGAATATCGTTAAGAGTTTTAGTGAATTGCCACTAGATAAAATGTATTCCAATGTTTTACTTTGACTGACGGCATTTTCAGATGAGGTTATGAAACCAAGTTGGCTTCACGTGAAGCAACTCAACGAGACATAGATAGACGTTTATTTACACGGAGACATGACAAACACAAAGGGCATCTCCATATTGGCTCTCACCTTGGGCGGAAATCGTTCTCTCTCTCATGTCAACATCCGACTTGTTTAGTCACAGATAGTGCGCACCTTCTTTCTGCACTATCTTGGAAGGCAGTGCGCATGGCAAAGTCATAACATTGCCCCCGTCTTAGCACTTTTCGTCCCGAAAAGAAACACTGCAGCTGAGGTTTGACAGTTCAGGTGGAGGTCGATCAGTGAGAGCCACAGGCGGCAGGGAGCGTGTTCCCCACAAAGCCATCGGCATTGTTTTCCTCCAGTGCCGCTTTCTCTTTCTCCATTTGACCAGGCTGTTGTTGCGACAATGACGTGGCCGTTTGACACACAAAAAGATAGTGTCGAGCACTGTTTTCTTAAGCACAGCCGTTGATCGGACACACTGTCTCAACAGACCCTCTCGCCTTACAAGGAAACTGCAGTCTCACAAGCAGCAACGTTGCAAACAAAGTCCAATGCGCCGCAGTCACCCTCACTCAACAGTCTCACATCCAGGAGATATATGTTTACAAATTAGAAAAATACGCTAGCTAATTGAGAATAATGCCTTTAATTTAAATTTACTTAGAAATTTTGTTATGTATTTGAATTTGTTTATGTATAATCTGTAATGTAATGTAATGTTCCCTTTCAGACCTTGTGGTCTATAGGGCAGATGATGTAAAGGTCATCTGTTTCTGTGGCCTACGGTTAACGAGGGTGTCATGTGGCCAGCACAGTGACCAACCGCCTTTATTTTTCCCTAACTAATGTCAGGTACCCATTAGGCGCCCGAAGATCACGAAATTAAAAATCCCTGTCTTCACCAGGATTCGAACCCAGGTCTCCGGTTCGGAAGCCAAGCGCTTTACCGCTCTGCCACCGCGCCTCACATGTATAAAATGTGAGCAGACCTAATTTATGTAGGTGTGCGAGGGCCGCAAGAAACTCCGGCGGGTCACATGTGGCCCTCGGACCGTAAATTGCCAACCCCTGCACTAAATGGTGAGCTGAGAGTATTGAAAATCGGGTTCCAAGTTATTGACGTCTTAAAATGTGCTTTCAGACTCCAAAATCAAGGAATCCAAATAAGTCTTGTACATTTTAACCATTTCACTAGAAATAGTTTCATCTTTATCAAAAGAAAATGACAAAACCTGTTTTCACTTGTTAACCCGGAGAAATGGGATAGGTTTGCTGGAAAATATTTAACATGCGCAAACAAACCATTGCAATAATTCCGATGTAAAACGAGAATTCTGTCTTCCACTCTTCATTAGAAATATTAGAAACAATGTCACAGTCAATGTCCTTCAAGGAACATAACGAGTTCTTTCTTTAGATTTCATTTTGTTCTGAACACCTTGCCGCCCGTGTTCAACCAGCGGATACTACTGTGGTACCAAACATAGGGAATTTGTTTGTTTCCAAATCTTCCCTGAACTGCCTGTGGTGAAGACCTCTAGCTCGGATAAGTTTGATCACTCAGATAATGGGGTCAATAAATGTTTGATTTTCAATGCAGTTGAGTCTATAATTGGGTTAGTTTATGATAGGGATATTGTTCTTTATATTAATTTATTACTCTCAGTCAAAGCTCGGACTCCATCAGGTGTTACACTTGCCGTTTGTTTCATGACAACATTTTCAACACAGTTCTTCAGAGTATTGAATAAATACTGGCCTGAGTTTGTGTCTTTGACCGAATGTTTTGAAATAAGAATCATTTTCGTTTACTTTAAACTTGTTTAGAATGACTTGTAGGGAAAATGTTTCTCTAGCGCCTTTTTTATCATAAGTGATAAGAGTCTCAATAATTGATATAGATATTTATAATTATTTATTTCTAATATGTTTGCATTTTATAATATGTCAGCACACCTGATTTCTGTAGTTGTTCGCGGGCCGCAAAAAACGCTCCGGCGGGCCGCATGTGGCCCGCGGTCCGTAATTTGCCCACCCCTGATCTATGCCAATGTAGATGATGATGGTAGAAGTACATATGCCCTGTTGGTGTCGTAACAGTCTTTAGTTTCTTCATTTGTCTATTTCCCTTCGATTTGGTACATCTCGTTGAGATCATCACAGCAAACATTGTCACGTTTCTCGTCTTGAAAGTCACAACCACAAGACTTGCCCACAACACAGACGGCGCTCCAATCCCCAGTGTCTCCGTCACCACTGTTTGTGCAACCACAGTCTTGACCACGCAACTTCTTTACCAACGAGTCTACAGGCAACTGCTTCTTTACCAACGAGTCTACTCCTTCTTTCATTTGAGACACCGTTTTATCTACCTTGTTTCCCATACTGTTAATTTGTTCACATATTGCATCAATACCTTCATTTATCTTGCTAATAAGCTCATAAATCTCCGGTTCAATTTCAAATAGGTATGTCTCCAGATATTCGTCTTCATCAATTAGGGCTTGCCGGAGACGAGCTATAAGCACCTCCTTGCTACCACCAAGCTTCAGGCGTCTGTAACAAAGTTCCTGCCTTAGCTCTTTAACTAAAAGCTGGTCTAGTTGTTTCAAAGATGCTATTGTACTAGAATCCTACCTCCTCTCGTTGAGTCGCCTATAATCCCACTTCTGACACCAATGTAATAACTGACGTAAGGCAACTCAACGAGACATAGATAGACGTTTATTTACACGGAGACATGATTAACACAAAGGGGCGTCTGCCTTGAGCACAGCATCTCCATATTGGCTCTCTCCTTGGGCGAAATCGTTCTGTCTCTCATGTCAACATCCGACTTGTTTAGTCACAGATAGTGCGCATCTTCTTTCTGCACTATCTTGGAAGGCGGTGCGCATGGCAAAGTCATAACAATATAGCGATATCCAAAAATAATTTAAGAATATTGCTGAACAATTATAAAAAAATCTACTATTCAAACAATCTCTCTGTGGCATTTTACGTCTCGAGAGACGATCTTTTCCCTTTGCAACTTCTTGTGTGACTAAAGAGGCCAATCCTTGATACACAGCTGCGATCGCAGGTTGGGCATATATAATCACCAGGCGCCGTTGCATTTTCACCCTTCTTTCTGCTTCTGTTGTGTATGACATCTGCAATCTGTGACCCTTCCTTTATGCTCTCTCTCCGTGTGGATCTGTCCAGTGCCACCTCTTCCCAGTTGCCAGTGTCGATTTTGCAGAGATTCATGTCGCGTTTGCATACATCCGTATAACGGTATAACGTAAGAGTGGGCGACCAGCGGCTCTCCTGCCTTCTATTAGATCGCCATACAGGATGTCCTGTGGAAGTCGAACTACTGGCATTCTACGAACGTGGCCAAGCCAGCCAAGGCGTCTGCTGCTGATAACAGAGCGGATGTCCTAGCATCCTGCTCTTTGTAGCACTTCCTCACTAGTTATTTTATCGTGCCACCTAATTTTAAAGATCCGCCTTAGGCACCGGAGGTGAAAGACATTCAGCTTTTTTTCCTGCCATGAGTAGGTTGACCATGTTTCACTTCCGTACAGCAAGGTGCTCAACACACAGGTCCGGTAGACTAGGGCTTTAGTACTGCTAGTCAGCAATATGTTGTCCCAGACTCTTTTCTGCAACCGTGACATGGTGGCCATTGCCTTGGCTATCTTTATCCAGTAGAGTGTTGTTGGATATGAAGGAGCCGAGGTAACAAAAGTGATCAACAATTTCTAGTGGTTGGCCATTAATGCTTACTTGAGGTGCAGTGTTTGTGTTTTGGACAAGTATCTTAGTCTTGCTTTGACTGATGTTTAAGCCGAACTTCTGGCAAGCAGCAGATAGTTTGTCAACCATGGACTGTAGCTGAATATCAGAATCAGCCACAATAGCTGCATCATCAGAATACAGGAGTTCCCTGACGAGTAGCTTCCTAACCTTGGTTTTTGCCCGCAGCCTTGATACATTAAATAGTTTTCCAGAGGATCTTGTATGGAGAAGCACACCTTCGTTTATGTCGCTGTACGCATAATGCAGTAGACAGGAGAAGAATATGCCAAACAGAGTAGGTGCGAGCACACATCCCTGCTTGACACCACTGCAAACCTCAAAAGGTGCTGATTGGGCTCCATTGAATTTGACAGTACATTTAGTTTCCTCTTGAAAACACTCAATTAACTTCAGTAGTTTGGGAGGGCAACCTATTTTCCTCAGGAGTTTGAAAAGGCCACTTCTGCTGACCATGTCAAAAGCTTTAGTCAGATCAACTAAAACAATGTAAAGGGGTCTGTCTCTCTCTCTGAATTTCTCCTGCAGTAGTCGTAGAGAAGATATCATGTCTATAGTGGATCTACCACTTCTGAATCCACACTGAGACTCTGGGTAGACTCTAGAAACTATCACTTGCAGCCTGGATAGTGCCACTCTAGCAAAGATTTTGCCCACTATACTGAGGAGAGAGATACCCCTATAGTTGTTGCAGTCACTCCAATCCCCTTTGTTCTTGTATATTGTGACTATAGTTGCGTCACGCATGTCCTGTGGGACATGACCTGTTTCCCAACAGCGGCAGAGGAGAATATAGAGTTCAGGGAGCAGGAGTGATTCGTTGACTTTCACTACTTCCACTTTCAGTAAAACAATATGTTGAAATATAAGGCACAACAGAGATGTGGCTGAATTTGAATATATCACTCAAGTTCCAAATCTGTGGGTCGAAAATGGAATTATGTTTCAGCTTGTCCATCAACAAACATGGTTCACCTAGATTTAGTGCGTAACAAACTTATAGAATAAGCAAAGAAATAGACTGGATGTAGCTACTAGTGGAGACCTTCGTCTTGCTTTGGCTAATTTAAAGCTTGAAACTTCTAATATTGTCAGACTGCAGGAGGCACAAGTTTTTCATTAGCTTAATTTCATTTAGTAGTGAATTCAGCGCTAATAATGTTTATATTAAAATAAAACTAAATTTACAATTAAACGTAAACAGTAGGCCCTAATATCCACAAATTTAAAAGGGGACTATTCTTAGGATTTGAAAGAAATTCATGACAATGAGATTAATTATGTAGTTACTGCAAATTATTTGACTTTTTTTTTTTGTACAATAATAATATTGGCAATGCCTTCGATTCCGAAGATTAAGGCTGAGTGCAAACCTGCATATTTTCCCGAATTTTGTGCAGACAAAGCCGTTGTCTGCTGGCGGTCTATTTAAGTTTTCTTTCCGTCTTTAGCGCCTGTCATCAATAATGGCTTTTCTTTTAGTCTCAAATGTTTGTCCCGCAGCTTTTTCCAACTATTTCTCTCAGAGGCCATCTGCTACCAGAGAATGCTGCCAGGTACTTTCCTCTATGCCAGTGAGGGCGAAATGGCGCCTGACTGGATCTTTAAATCGCTTACCGAGGGCAGCTTTGTAACTCCGTCCTACTCTAAGCTCGCCAAAGAAGATCGCCTTTGGCATCAGTTCGTCTCCCGTGCGGGATAAGTGTTATTGACAGCATTAAAATTAATAAATAGATGACATTTTGTTAAAATTTGACTTATCACGCTTCTTTATAAGTGTTTTTCTTAGAGGGGGGGCGCTGGCGGATTTTTTAAAAGAAAAAATACGAAAAGGGGGCGGTATGCTAAAAAAGGTTGAAGACCACTGGTCTAGAGCAACCTTTTTGTATCGAGGGCCGCATTAAAAAATCTTTTTTGGAAAAAAAAAATATATATATATATAATATTATGTATGCATATATATATATATATATACTTACAACTTAGAAAAATACGTTAGCTAATTGTGTATAATGTCTTTTAATTCATATTTATACTGAATTATGCATGCTTCTTTTTTCACACTCCTAATTGAGGAATTACAACAAGCAATGTCTGAAACCAATTTTAGGATTAAAAAAAAAAATTTGCTGTTGTCTTTTTATATCACAACCTTTGACCCCAAGTGTACAGTTGTAGGCCCTACTTCGTGTGAAGTATTTAACTGCGTACACTCGTTCGTAATGTTCCAGAACTGGGAACTAGTTTACTTGCTGTTATCGATTGCTGTCAAATTACAGTCACAGTCAACATCAACCTTTGATTACACTTGTTCTAGTTTCCACACAAAATGTTTGTTCCCAAATAATGTGAAAGTTAAGCAGCAAGTTTTTTTTTCTTAAGTTTGGAAATACAGCTTCTGGCAGCCATTTAACTCCCGTGGACCGAGAAACTTCTTTCAGGTTGAAGTTTGCTTGAAGTTATGTCCTTTGAAGCTGAACCAGTATCTGCGCTAAATGGTCAGCTGATGGTATTGAAAACTGGTTCTTGGCGTCTTAAAATTTGCTTTTATAGATTCCATAATTAGGGATTCTTAAATAAGTCTTGTATTTTTAACCATTTCATTGGAAATAGTTTCACGTTTCAGCAAAGGAAAATGACAAGACCTGTTTTGACTTGCTTGCCTGAAGAAATGGGAAAGCCTTGTTTGAAAAGATTTAACATGCACTTGCATATGCAGGGAACCCATTGCAATAGCTGCCATGTAAAAAATGAAATCTGTCTTCCACACTTCATTAGAAATATTAGTAACAGGGACACAGTCAATGTCCTTCTAGGAACATAAGCAGTTCTGCCTTGAAGTTTTATAATCTTCTCTTTACTGTGACAGGTGGGAAAATGTGATGTGTGTTTGGCACGTTTAATGTCTAGGGGATGATTATTTTTAAAGCTATCACACACCAACCTATCAGCATATGAATCGGGAGCAGACACGCAACGAGACAAAGCAATGAAAGATAGATACAAAAGTTAAAATGAAGAATATTTATTTACATAAATATACATATAAGAATAAAAAGGGGGAGGGTTTGCTTCTATCTCTAAATAATACTAGCTTTAATCATCACTCTTGCATTTAATAAGAGAGAATGTCACTTTGTCCTCTGACTTAGCTGGTATTCCTGTTGATGTCGCAGCTGGCTGTGTCCTGGCTTGAGGTTCTGCGGCTGGAGGTGGCGCTCTAGCGGATAGAGGGACGCCGGTGATATAGATCTTGTGGAGTCTCAATCCCCAAAATCTAATATCTGTAGTGGGCACAGTAGGGCGGGTGGCCGGCTACCGTGGGCACAAGGTTACTGCGGGCAGAGCTGATCTGCCGTGGGCAGCGTAGTTGACAGGATATGTCCAGTGAGTTGCAGAGGGTTGGCGTAGCTATGACGTCTCACACAGATCTGAATCTATAGGGACGTCGCACCTAATAGCTTGACAGGTGGGCTGTCGAATAGGCGGGCAATGCCGATAGCGCCAAGTGGTAGAGTTGAGCAGATCTCAGTAGGCAAGTGCAGTGCTGAATAGCACTAAGCACATAAATAGTAGGTGATTCTCGATAGCGAATAAATAGGCAGGTCAGTGAGCTAGTGCAGTGCTGAATAGCACTAAGCACAAAGATAGTAGGTGATCCTTGATATCAAACAAATAGTTGATCCAATAAATAGGCAGACACCTGAGAGAGGCTGCGGATAAATAAAGACAAGTTAGGACATGTCTCTTATGCATCTTATCGATGCCCTCGACTGAGGTGCATTCGTCAGATTGGTAAAATTGCTTTAGAGCACAATAGGGAGATGATGACAAATGGGATTAGGAAAATAGATGGCTGATAGTAGCAATATGAAAATGTACATAGAAGGGGAAATAATAATATAAAATGTACATATAAGGGGAAATAATAATCTTAAATAAACAACACATGTGGATAGAGAAAGAACAAGGGGGGGGGGGTGAATTGGGCGGTGGTCGGCGACCAAAACGGTTTGTTTACATATGACCGTAGGTCGAGAACAATGGAGCGCGCTTGAATGGAGACGGTGTCCGTTCAAGCGGCGCAACTCTCGTTAGAGTGAAATGACTACAGGGGAGATAATTCATAACTCTTTTCTAGACGCAGTGTTAGTGCGCTAGTAAAATTATCAAGGCGGTCAACCGAGATAAAGGAAATAGAATAAGATGTACAAATATATACATGGTTGCATCAACGATCAATTGAGCAACGTAGCATTAATAGATTAATGCAATACATAAATAAATACATAGGACATGTTTATGTTTTCTACTTACGCTAGTGAGAAATACACAATGCACTAATTAAATATAAATGAACTAGGCAAAATACACATGATAAAATCCAATGGAAATATACACAGAGTAATGAAGATGGAACTTGTGATTAAGTTCGGCTTACCACCAGGTATTCCTCTAGGAGTGAGAATAAATGAAGCAGTCCAGACTCGATAGCTCAGCTCGAATGAGAAATGAAAGAGAGTCTCTCCTGATTTAATTTACTTTATATAAGCCTAGAAAATGCGGGCGGACACAGGAAATGTCCTAGGCTTAGAATTATCTTACACGTGGGTGAGGTAGACTTGAGATGGGAGCCGCACATTGGGAAGGTCAATGGGCGTGTTTGTCCTCGTGGTCTCATAGATCAAAGAGAGACGTGGGAGAAAGGGGGGGGAGGAGTGACTTGCATTCCACACAAGGTGGTGTCCACTGCGGCCGTCAGACATCCTGCCGATAAGATCAAAGTCTGTGCGTATCTTTGCCCCGGTCAAGGGAAGATAAATCGAAAGACGTGGCCTAGCTATCTCCAATGTGGTCAACTAAGTCTAGCCTGGAGAGGAAAAGAGTGGTGCGGGTGGAGAATTTAGGGGTAGGATGGGGAAATAATTAAAATAAAATAAATAAACAATGAAAAATAATAATTAATGCTGTGATAAATTTGAGTGACTCTGACAGCGAGTTTGTGACTTGTCACATTTACCTTGCCCATGCTAGGCCAACGGACATCGGAATATTTTGTTTCTACATCAAGTACGTGTCGGTGGTGCCTGTGTTGAGGACTTCTAGCTCTTAAAACTGTGGTTTCACTGTGATTCAATAGTCAATAATAATATGTTATTTTATACAGTTTTGCGCAAACTTTCCTGTTTAGAGTTTATGGTTAGGATATTTTTTTAAACAACAAACGAACTGCTATTCTCATTCAAAGATCGAGCTCCATCAATTGTTACACTTGCCATCTTGTTCCAAGCATACCCAACACTCAAGACAGTTCTTCATAGCATTGAATAAATACTGGCCTGAGATTGTTTATTAGACCGAGTGTATTGAAGTAGAGTCAATTAGCTTGATCTTCGTTTATTTGAAACGTTTTATACTGAGACATTTTCAATACTTTATAGAGATATTTAGAATTATTTTTAATATACCGGGTATTTGCATTTTTATATGTATATACTGTGGGCACACCTTATTTCTGTAGGTGTTCGCGGGCCACATGTGGCCCGCATTCCGTAATTGACCAACCCCTTGTCTAGATCTATCTATTACAAATTTAATTACACATGACAGATCCAAAGTAATTGATACACTTAGATCTATATAAGCTTTGGTTTTTTTAAATACGGTATATTTGTTGTATTGTGCTTGTTATTTTTTGTGAGGCTATCTCTTTTATTGTCCTCCTATGGGTTTAACAACATGTCTTGTTGGTCCATTGATCTCATGGCGTTGTTGTCTCACCATAGAGCAGTGTTTCTCAAACTTTTTTGTCTGCCGGCACAGTAAAAAAAAAAAACCCACAAAAATTTCGCGGCACACCACGAAGAGCAACAGTTGTTTTATAATAAAAAGAAAAAAAAAGATTTTACCTGTTTTTAAGTATCACATTTAATGTGAGGGTATGCCTGTTTTTGAGAGCAAATTCGATCTAATCGAGGCTCCAGAGCCGACAAACAAACTCGCATTTCATCGTCTATTGTAAGAAGTCTCTCTCTCTCTTTTCTTAGACTTGATTTCAGTCAGTGCTGAAAATCCAAACTCACAAAACCATGAAGATGCAAATGGAAGAATTATTTTGATTGCTTTTAAACTGATTGCAGGAAATAACTTGTTGATTGAAATCCAAAACACATCCAGGCTTTTCTCGGCAAAACTTTACTTAAGAACTGCATCGTTTTTTTAAATCTATGAGCCGCTCTGCGTCTTCAGTTGTCAGATTTGTAGCTTCATTATTTCCAAATGGATAGCTGACCCATCCATATTCATTACTTCCAACTGTTGGAAAGTAATGCTGCAATGCTGACTGCAGGTGTGTCAAAGTGTCCAGAATTTCGGGGGTGATTTCTTTATTTGAAGTACATTCATTGTGAGTAGGAAAGCAGTCGAAGACTCCTTTCGAGATCTTACTTTGCCACAAAAGACAATTTTTCACCAAATGACTTCAGTTTTGAGGATGCAGTGATGATGGTTTCCGATGGTCCTTGAAGACTTAAATTCAATGAATTTAATTTGTCAAATAAATCAGAGAGAAATGTCACCTTAACCCACCAGATCTCGCCATGAATAGAAAATCCAAAGACTTTTTTTCAGCCTCCAAGAATGACATCAACTCGGCCTTGAGTTGGGCGACACGCTTTAACACTTTTCCCCTGGAGAGCCAACGAACGTTGGTATGATACAGGAGACATTTGTAGTCTGAATCCATTGCTTTACAGAGCTGAGAGAAAAGTCGGGATGCAAGCAGTCGAGATTTGATAAAGTTTACAACTTCAATCACTTATCCAGAACAGCCATCAAATCTTTCGGTAAATATTTGAAGGCAAGAGCTTCTCTGTGGATCATGCAGTGAACAACTAATACATTTGGATTTTCTTGACGCACAAGAGTGACGAATCATTTTCCATTTCCCTGCATGGAAGGGCAGCCATCGGTGCAAACGCTGACACAGTTTTTCCATTGTAGTTTGAATAGCAAAATGTTTTCGTTCACCACTTTGAAAATATCTTCGCCTTTGGTCGTAGTTGGTAAGTCTTTGTTAAATAAGAATTTGTTGACACATTTTTCATCCTTTATGAACCGAATAAAAGCTAGCAGCTGGGCTTTGCCGATAACGTCAGTGGATTCATCAACTTGAAGAGACCACAGCGGAGACACTACATCGTCAGTCACGTCAAATATTTCGCAGATTTGATCTTGTAAATCTGACGATGTCTTCAATTCTGCGCGAGATAGTATCATTTGACAAAGGAACTTTTTTAACTTTTTCGGCGGCATCGGGTCCAAGGATAGTTTCAACTATTGCTAAAGCTGGTGCAATGACTGATTCAGTCTCTGTGTGTGCTTTCTTGCGTTTTGCTAATAACTGAGCAACCTTATAACTTACAATCAATCCCTTTTCTGGCAGCTTTAAGTAGTTCGTAAGTTTCTTAGCTTGTTTATTTTGTTAAGCCCTGATGTTTTCAAAGTATTCCCTCGGTTGCACTTTTACAGCTGGATGTTTTGTTTCCAAGTGTCTCCTCAATTAGCTTGGAGCAAGCGCCTCATTCGATAGAGTTGCATTGCAGATTGGACAGAATGACATTGGAGAATCTTCAGGTCCAGAAGATATGAAACCATATCCGATGTAATCTTCTTTGTACCTTCATTTGGTTCCTTGCTTTTCATTTAACGCTTTCGCAGTTTCATTCTTGCTAACGTATTTCTCCATGGATAACAATGAATAATGCTTATTGATTATTTGTTATTATTAAAATACACCTAAACAATTTACATGAAACACATCGCTTATAATTTTAATAGTAGGCTAGTAGAGAATAACAAACACTTTCTTGTCTGTTAAAAGTTTAAATGCTGGTTTATTCATGTTAGATCGTCCATATATATAGGCCAAAAAGGAATTCAATTACCCCCCCCCCCCCCAATCTGTTAATTAGCACATTCTTTCGACATGCCAGCATTGTGGGTTACTGGGTTACACAAACAGGACGGGCCTGACAAAATAATATTTACATTATTATCGTTACCAATTCAAGAACTGACGTGAGTCTACTAAGGCGGCCTACATGTGAGTCATTATAATAATATTTGTATAGTGGACAATGCCATAATCTGAAGAGCTAACAGCCCTTTCCGTCACTATGGAGCGCTCCACTTCTATTACTGGTCATTGCAAGTGGGGATGTCATCGCAAGGTAAAATAAAAATTTAATAGTAGGCAGACCTGTGTAACGCTGCACTTGTAGCGTTTTGAAAACTCACGCGGCACAACTGCAAATCTTCGGCGGCACACTAGTGTGCCGCGGCACACAATTTGAGAAACACTGCCATAGAAGCTATTCAGTTCTAAGTACAAAGGAGCAAAGAATACTTTGGAAATGCAATTAAAACGTGTAGACTTCATCGGCACATTCTTTAAGATTCTTTCATTCTAGAAAACAACAGATGAGAACATTATTCTAGTGATTTTTATATATTTGTATTTAAAAAGAAACTACCGGTAACAAAAATATTTCAAAATAAGAGCAGCATTTAAAGTGTTCTTTTGCCAGCAGAGAATTTGACCCGCTCAATGTTTCGGCATCTCTTAATTTCACATTGTAGTCATCTTCATCATCTATCCCTTAGTCTGTTGGGCCGTAGGGGCACTACACAAGATGTCAACCGTCTTTCTCCATTCCTCATTGTCCTTTGTCTTGGATAGAATTTCATTCACGGACATGCCTGTTCATTCATCATTTGATGTCCCATCGCTTTCTCTGTCTTTTTCTTCCTGGTACTGTTCCCTGAAGGAAGGTCTTTGCGAGCCCTGAGGACCTTGTGATGTTGCACTAGTCTACTACTTAGAAGTAAAAATACGGTTCGTTGATCCTAATAATGATTGATTTCTTGAAATGGCAGGGCCTACAGTGTAGTCATTAGAAATCCTGTTGTGCTCCCCCCCCCCACTCATTTAGATGGAATTTATAAATAACTTTCTTAAGAAGACTTTCTGTGTTGCCTGACGCAGAACTATTTCTATAGAAGGAACCTTTCTGCCAGTACCTGTGTACTACTTTGAGGTTTGAAGACTGTTGTTAAATTCTTGCTACCTTCTGTTTGATGTGGCCCGCAAGAAATAATTTGGTTAGGTTGATTTGATTTGATTTGAGGCTCATCGGCACAATTTAGGCCATGTCGTGCCTGCAGTCCCTCAAGGACCACTCTCTCTCTAAACAACAAGGGCCAGATTCTATACAGTCATATAATTAAAATCAAGGTCTATCCACAGTTAAAATAGTAAAGGTAGTAAAAATTTAAATATTTGGTAAAATTCTAATGTAAATAGTGCATGTTCACAAATCAGATCTTCGTAGATAGCCCCACTTCCCGAATAAAGCCCAGTACCTTCCCAGGGTCGACATTATTAAATAGTGTTTTTAGATTAGTGGCTCTAAAATATTTCGCCCTGACATCCTGGTATCTGGGGCAATCAACGAGGGGCTCCTCTCTCTTCAGTACAAAAGAGTGCGTGATGTAGGTGTGGCCAATCCTAAGTCTGGACATGGTTGTGCTACCACGCCTTGTCAGACCCTTAGATGTGGGCCGCCACCTGACATCCGCCACAATCTGCCTGAGTTTACTGTGAGTCTCAGCCTCCCATCGGTTCTGCCACTCTCGATAGGTGGCAGAGGCAATACTTTGTCTCAGGTCCGAGTAGGGAATTTGGGTTCCTGACACCGCATGATTTAGGGCTCTCTTTGCTTCTCTGTCTGCGGCTTCGTTTCCCTCAATGCCAACATGGGAGGGGACCCAGATGAAGGTGACATCCCTACGGTTGGCTGTTATTTGGTCCAACAGCTTCAGGCTCTTATGTACCAATGGGATGTCAGTCTTCATCCGCCCCAAAGCTTGCAATGCAGATTTGGAGTCGGAGCAGATTATAAATTTACTCCTTTCTGATGCTTTTACGGCCATAAGTGCAAGCAATATTGCGTGCAATTCGGCCGTAAAGATGGAGCAGCCATCGGGGAGTCTACGGGAGATTGTTTTGTTCCGAAAGGAGCAGGCACACGCGACCTTTCCCTCCATTTTGGATCCGTCTGTGTAGATGGTGCCACAATCTCCGTAGCTCTCCTGCAGTTCCCTAAAGTGGACTTGTAGTATGCTTGGGTCTGTATTTTCTTTTTTGAAATTAAGGAGGGATAAATTTAATTTGGGTTTATTCATTAGCCAAGGAGGATTCTGAGGGGTTTCTATTTTAGAGATTTGGTCAATGGGTGGGGTTAAATTTTGGATGGGTTCTCTCATTCGAAGGCCCAACGGCTGTATGACGTTAGGCCTTCGATTGTATAATTCTACCTCTGTGGGGTTAAATATGGAGTCAAAAGCAGGGTTCGTGGGGTTGGATTTTAGCTTGACTATATACTGCATTGCAAGCTTTTTCATTCTTATATCCATGGGGAGTTCTCCAGCCTCCACATGGAGACTTGGGATAGGTGATGTACGAAACGCGCCGAGACAGAGACGCAGGGCAGCATTTTGTATTGGTTCCAGTATTTTTAGGTACGACTTCCTTGCTGCTCCATATATTATGGATCCGTAGTCTAGCTTGGATCGAATTAGACTCCGATAGAGCAGCAGCAAGGTATCTCTGTCAGCTCCCCAGTACGTATGGCTGAGTACTCTTAGTATGTTTAATGACTTTTGGCATTTCTTCTTAAGTTCCTTAATGTGGGGGAGAAAATTAAATTTGGAATCTAAGGTGAGGCCTAAAAATTTTGTAGTTTTCACGACAGGGATCTTCTTTTTGTGTATAAATAGTTCAGGGTCTGGGTGCAGTCCCCTTAGATTACAAAAATGCATACTAACTGTTTTGGAGTCTGAGAATTTGAAACCATTATAGTTTGCCCAACCCTGAATTTTGTTTAAACATAACTGTAATTTCCTTTCTAAGGTGTTCATGTTTTTCCCATAAGTAAGAATGACAAAGTCATCAACATACAAAGAGCACTCTATGCCAGGGGACAGCGCATTTATGATGCTATTTATTTTAATGTTGAACAGGGTGACTGACAGAATGCTGCCCTGGGGTACACCCATTTCCTGGTCATGAGTGTCAGAAGCGGAGTTGCCCACTCGAACCTGAAATTTTCGATCTTTCAGGAATTCCTCCACAAAACGGGGGATGTGTCCCTTAAGCCCCATAAGCGCCAGGTCACGTAGAATGCCATGTTTCCAGGTTGTGTCATAGGCCTTTTCTATATCGAAGAATACAGCTACTAGATGTTCTCTTCTGAGTAATGCATTTCTAATATAAGCTTCCAGCCTTACCAGGTGGTCAGTTGTTGTCCGCCCCTGCCGGAATCCGCACTGGTAGTTTGAGATCACTTTATTCCTTTCCAGGTACCAGACCAGCCTACTGTTAATCATTCTTTCCATGGTTTTGCAGATGCAGCTTGTTAGTGCTATTGGTCGATAGTTAGCTGTGTCAGAGCCGTCTCTTCCCGGTTTAGGTATCGGTATAACTGTGGCTTTCCTCCAGCTGTTTGGGAAAGCGCCTGTTTGCCACACACAGTTATAGACCCCTAGCAGGACTGCCAATGAGGGTTCGGGAAGGTGCTTGAGGAACTGGTAATGGATTTCGTCTTCTCCAGGCGCTGTGTCATGTGACTTGTCCAGCGATTCCCTCAGTTCCTCAAGCGAGAACGGTTTGTTGTAGTCTTCATTGTTCTCTGACCTGAAATCAATGGGGTGTCTTTCCTCCCTGGTTTTGACTTTTTGGAACTCTGGCGTGTAGTGTGCAGTGGATGATTTTTCTGCTATTGAGGATGCCAGGCAGTCAGCTATTTCTCTGGGGGACGTGACAGTTCGTCATTGGTTTTTCAAATGCCCTATTGCATTTGATTCTTTCCCTTTGATTCGCCTTACTGCCTTCCAAACCACTCTAGCAGAAGTTTTGGCATCCAGACTGCCGACAAAACTTCTCCAGGAATTCCTTTTGGCTGACCGTATGGTTTGTCTAGCCTTTGCTCTAGCTATCCTGAATAGCTTTAGGTTTTCCTGGGAAGGATTCTTTATAAATGCAGCCAGTCGTTTTTTCCTATCACCAATAGCACTTTTGCAAGCTGTATCAAACCATGGTTTGCTAGGCCGTTTTGGATTTGCAGAGGTTAGGGGTACAACTTTCCTGGCTATACTTAGTAGCTTGCTAGCAAAGGTATCAGCTGGGTTCTGTTCATGGAGGATATTTTCTGTGATATCCTCAGAGCATCTTTTTTGGAATTTTTCCCAATCGGCCTTATTCAGTTTCCACCGCTGAGGTCGTCCCAATGAAGGGAGATTGTTAGTAATGATGATTGGGAAGTGATCACTTCCCCGTAGATCATTGCTAACTGACCATTTAAAATCGTCCAGAAGTCCAGGGACGCATACGGTGAGGTCAATGCATGTGAATGATCCAGTTCCTGGGTGCAAGTAGGTCGGTGATGCATCATTAAGTATGCATAAATCATGTTGGAGGAAGATATCCTCCAGCATACGGCCTCTTGTGTCGGTATTGTTGGATCCCCACATGGTGTTATAGGCATTGAAATCCCCAAGGATTAAATAAGGCCGGGGGAGTTGTTTCAATAGGTCCTCCATGTCTGTTCGGTTTAATGGAGCGCCTGGTGGTAGATACAGGCTGCAGCAAGTGATAACCTTGTGAAGGGTTATCCTAGCTGCTACGGCCTGTAGTGTGGTCTGTAGTTCTACCCTCTCATGGGGGATGCTATCCTTCACAAGGATACAGACTCCACCTGATGCTCTCTCTGCATCCTCAACATTCTTGGTGTAAGCACGGTAGCTTCGGAAGCTGATGCAATCTTTCAGAAATGTTTCCTGTAAGCAGACAGCTACAGGAGTCTCAGAGTCCATCAGTAGCTGCATTTCCTCGTAATTGGCCTTGAGGCCTCTACAATTCCACTGTACAATTCTGGAATCCATGGCTTATTCTAGATGACCTACTAGGAGCTATTTGGCCTTGGGAGGCCCCCGGAGGGGTTTCCCTTTATTCCAGTGACCTTGGTATTTTTATTCTTGGGTTTGGATGGAGAGGAGGACAACCCCCTTTTGGGGGAAGTCTTTCTCTCTGGAGAGGGGAGATCCCTCTGGTTAGAGCGGAGGTTATTTCCTCCTCTCTCACCTCGGGCATCCTCTCCGCTTTGATTTCTCCCCTTAGGGAGTTGGTCAACCTCTAACTCGGTAGAGGTTGGGGTGTCTGGCTGGGTTCTCTGAGGAGAACCTGTGTCAGACATGATGTCTCCGGGTTCTCCCGGAGTATTGGTTTTGACATGCTGCTCAGTCTCCATGCTCTCATCAGCGAGCACAGAGAACCTGTTCTTTAGCATGACAACAGGGCTTTCTTGTTTCTTCAGAGGTGTGTTCTTTGGCGGTGTTTTCTTCTGAGTTGGGGGAGGAGGAGGGGGTGGTGGGGTCAATGTGTCCGTCTGTGTGGCTATGGATCTTCCTTTCTTAGCAACAGCCTGGGCGTAGGTCTTTGTCAAGCCGAATTGGCCCTTGGGTAGGGCCAGTACAGCCGATTTCGCCTGGCTAAAGGTACATCCGTTTCTTGCCTTGTACTCCTGCACGGCAACCTCCTGTTTCCACACAGGGCAGTCCTTGGAGTAGGCTGAGTGGCCAGCTTGACAGTTTGGGCATTTGAACTGGGCTGTGCAGCCCTTGTCCTCATGACCCTCTCCAGCACATCTGGCACACACAGTGTTCCTCTTGCAGACTGCCGCGCCGTGTCCATAACCCTGACACTTGAAGCACCTCATGGGGTTAGGTATGTAGGGCCTCACTGGAACTCGTAGGTATCCTGCCTTCACATACTCTGGCGGTGTCCTAGTTCTGAATGTGAGGATAATAGTGGCGGTTTTGACCTCCTCACCCTCCCTGCGCCAGTAGGTCACTAGAGCTGATTACACTTCTGCTGGTGTTCAGACTCTTGTGTGGCATGACTTCCACTTGGAGATCACAGAGTCTTCTGCATCTTAAAAGCCCATCAGAGTGTGTCTTGCTGTCTACTTCTACAAAGAGTTCCATTGTTTTGTGTAGCTTAGACACACTCTTGGGCTCTCCCACTACTGACTTGAGTCCCTTATAGATAATAAAAGGGCTCAACTTGGTCAGGCTTTTTCCCTCCTCTGTGCATCTAACCACCAGAAATGATGGCCAGGTGGCACAGCTTTTTGGGACCTCCTCTTTTTTATCGTCAATTCGTCGTTTCTTGCCCAGACATAGGTCTGGGGCAAGTAGTTTTGTGTGTGTTTTTTTGTCCATATATATTTTGGTTAATTCGGCACCTGTGCTCCCCACCCGCCATCGAGTCCAACAAGGGGACGGGCCATTCGGATGTCCAGAATGAGCCCGCCAGGGCTACACAGGTGCTATACTCAGTCAGCTGCTACATCGGACATGTGTCCGATACAGCAGCTCCCTGATTGACCCTCCAGCATAGGTCGACGACCTATGCTGGTAGCTCGGCATGACCAGCCGGTTGACCCAGAGCGGGCCATCTGGGTCTCAGGTCTAGGGGAACTTGGAGCCAAAGTATTGTGTTGTTGTGGCTTATCCTCAGATAGCCACCACTCAAACACCAGGATCTCTTTATCCCCCCTTACCCGTCGCAGTCCACGGCAAACGGACTGGTCTAGGACGTAGTGAGAATTTAAAGTTAAGGAGACAGTGTGATGATCAATGAAGGCAGACTTAGAAAAAGAGGAGGCAGACACAATGATAGAAAAGAAGTAGGGCACTTTTGAGCTCCAAAAGTGCTAAGGAAAGAGGAGCGCAGTTTAACGTCATGTCTCGGGACGAAATTTGGTTAGGCATCACTGGAATACACAGGCAGCTTTGTTAATAGAATGTGACCAGCCTTTGTTAATAGAATGTGACCAGCCTTTGTTAATAGAATGTGATCAGCCTTTGTTAATAGAATGTGATCAGCCTTTGTTAATAGAATGTGACCAGCCTTTGTTAATAGAATGTGACCAGCTAATTTATCACCAACCACGAAGGAGCACCATGGCATTTGTCTTTCAGTCTAAGTACCAGTATTCCAATAGACTTAATTTAAATTCAAGCAAAGTCAATCAACATTTAATTTTGTGAACACATTAAAACCCTTTAAAATTCAAACTTTTATCACTTGCCCAAGAATGGCAAATGCCATTCAGTCTAAAGAGCTTTAAATAAGAATTCCAACAGACTAAAAAATAAAAATTTAAGCTAATAACTTTTAATAAAACCATGTATCCAATAAATTATGTAGTCAATACAAATAAAACACAAAATCTCACACTAAGTATTAGCTCCAACAGAACAAACTCAGGCTACTAAAATTTGGATGGATTTATTTCCCTATTGGCCATCCAATCCACTGGACATCTTGAAGAGTCAATTAAGTTATTACTATCCAATCATAATCAGCTTGCTAAATGTGACTCATCAATGCTAACAATAAACTAATACCTTACTATCTGACAAAATAAAGCCTGCTATGTTGAATGACTTTCTATAAACACACAATTTGGTCAAAGATATTTTGAAACTAAGACACCTAAGTGATACTTCTTGTTATAAAACAGACAAACCTGTTGTAGGTTTACACAAACAATTCAATGAGCATACATTGTCACAGCTCTATTAGCACCGTAACTATTGCATTGTCATACAAACAGTATCACAGTTCTTTCTACACTGTCACAGCTCTCAAAACTATGTAGACACTTAAGACAAGTGAAAGCTTTGATATTTGTAACAAGAAGCCAAAACAATGTGGACAGTTGGAAATAAAGACCAAACAAAAAATTGCAAGTTTCATTATGCATTTCATACATATCTTCAGCAGAAACAAAACTTCAAGTACCGGTATTCATTAAAAAACTTTGCCTGCACCTGTTACCCCTAAAAAAATAAAATGACATTAAAAACACTAGAACTATAAAACCTTATGCACAACAGCCCAGATGGAGGCATAAAAATAGCTAAAATATCTATTAAAAAAAAAAAATCAATGTGAAGGTTCAAATTGGAATCTTAGTTTTTTAAAACCCTACTTTCATTTGTGATGAGACTTTCTTCTGGAATATCACCATTCTGCCTTGCTTTGGTTTAAAAAAAAATGATTAAAGCTTATTACCGGGGTATTTCTAAAAGTACATTTTTCCTTAACATATTTATTACCATCTAAAAACTGAGCAAGTGTAAATGCTCTCTTCCTTTGGTTTCACTGGGAGACAGTCCACTGTGTCCAACATCACAAGCAGAGGCTAATTCTTCCTAAACACATCACAAGCAGAGAATAATTCATCCTAAACACACCACAAGTAGAAGCTAATTCTTCCTAAACACATCACAAGCAGAGGCTAATTCATCCTAAACACATCACACACACAGGCTAATTCTTCCTAAACACATCACACACACACAGGCTAATTCTTCCTAATCACAAGCAGAGGCTAATTCATCCTAAACACATCACACACACAGGCTAATTCTTCCTAAACACATCACAAGCAGAGGCTAATTCTTCCTAAACACATCACAAGCAGAGGCTGGTTCATCCTAAACACATCACAAGTATAGGCTAATTTTAGCTAAACATTCAATTCACAATTCATCCATTTCTTACAGCTTACAAGAGACTATTTCTAGAACAAAAGATTTAAGTCCTAACAACATCATGTATGACTTGGCAAGTTTGACAATATGTCTTTGTATAAAATTTGTTTGATGACTATATACACCAGTCGATTGAAGATGGATCTGGACCTAACAAGAAATGTTTCTCACATCATGGCTAATTTCTCCTCAAGCCCTAAACGTATTAGAAGTTGTTCAATTTCTTCTCTATGTCTTGTCTCTAAAAGATTTCTTTCAGCAGTTTGTCTATCAGTAAGTTTTCTTAGCTCTCTTTCTCGTTTTTGTCGAAATTGTTCTGATTTTGAATTCTGATGATTTGTTGCTGATGCATTATGTCCAGCAGTGTTCACTGATGCAAAGTCATTGGCTACAGACCCTACAACTAATGTTGGAGAAATATTGGTTAATGATGATTCAGCAAAGCCAAGAGATGTTTTGGCTAATGATGATTCAGCAAAGCCAAGAGATGTTTTGGCTAATGATGATTCAGAATGTTCTGAAGTCAAGATGGCTGGTGCTAGTATATTAGCTGTTGCCTTTGATGTCAAAGAAAATCCTGGAGGTGGAGCTGGATATGCAGAGTGTCCAAGTCCATTGTTCACATCGGCACTGGCAGAAGTTATTCCCTGAAGACCAGGTGTGGTCACCTCCTGGTCATCAGAACGACTGATGCCACGTCCCAATAAACTAAATTTAGGTTGAGCTGAAATTTAAAAAAAAAAAGTTACATTCAATCACATAGGAAAGTACTCTATGAATGCTGGAACAGTTTATTCCACATTCTTTAAGAGAGCTCTTGAGAAAATCTTTGCCTACATGCTAAAATGAAAATGTGTATTTTGAGAGGCAAATGTGGAGTTTCCTTTGTCTTCTTCTAGCCAGCTTTTTGCTGCTGAGCTTTCAGCTCTTTTGCAGACTGTGCCAAGGAAAAATAGTGTGCTGTTTTCTTCAGTTGTTCAGCACTGCTGTACACGGTGTAGGTAATGTTGTGCTGTAGTGGAAATAGGGTTTTATTTTGTACAAAAAGATGCTACCGTACAAATGAAAAAGGGAAAAACTGCTTTTTCTGGCAAACCTAACAATAATTCCATGAACAAATTGCCACATCACTGAGTAGCAACTCTGTTCAGTGAGTAGACAATCTGTTCAGTGAGTAGACAATCTGTTCAGTGAGTAGACAATCTGTTCAGTGAGTAGTAACTCTGTTCAGTGAGTAGTAACTCTGTTCAGTGAGTAGTCAATTTGTTCAGTGAGTAGTCAATCTGTTCAGTGAGTAGTCAATCTGTTCAGTGAGTAGTCAATCTGTTCAATAAGTAGACAATTTGTTCAGTGAGTAGTCAATCTGTTCAGTGAGTAGACAATTTGTTCAGTGAGTAGTCAATCTGTTCAGTGAGTAGTCAATCTGTTCAGTGAGTAGTCAATCTGTTCAGTGAGTAGTCAATCTGTTCAATAAGTAGTCAATTTGTTCAGTGAGTAGTCAATCTGTTCAGTGAGTAGTCAATCTGTTCAATAAGTAGACAATTTGTTCAGTGAGTAGTCAATCTGTTCAGTGAGTAGACAATTTGTTCAGTGAGTAGTCAATCTGTTCAGTGAGTAGACAATTTGTTCAGTGAGTAGACAATCAGTTCAGTGAGTAGTCAATCTGTTCAGTGAGTAGTAACTCTGTTCAGTGAGTAGACAATCTGTTCAGTGAGTAGACAATTTGTTCAGTGAGTAGTCAATCTGTTCAGTGAGTAGTCAATCTGTTCAGTGAGTAGTCAATCTGTTCAGTGAGTAGTAACTCTGTTCAGTGAGTAGACAATTTGTTCAGTGAGTAGTCAATCTGTTCAGTGAGTAGTAACTCTGTTCAGTGAGTAGTAACTCTGTTCAGTGAGTAGACAATTTGTTCAGTGAGTAGTCAATCTGTTCAGTGAGTAGTAACTCTGTTCAGTGAGTAGACAATCTGTTCAGTGAGTAGACAATTTGTTCAGTGAGTAGTCAATCTGTTCAGTGAGTAGTCAATCTGTTCAGTGAGTAGACAATCAGTTCAGTGAGTAGTAACTCTGTTCAGTGAGTAGTCAATCTGTTCAGTGAGTAGTAACTCTGTTCAGTGAGTAGTCAATCTGTTCAGTGAGTAGACAATTTGTTCAGTGAGTAGTCAATCTGTTCAGTGAGTAGTCAATCTGTTCAGTGAGTAGTAACTCTGTTCAGTGAGTAGTAACTCTGTTCAGTGAGTAGACAATTTGTTCAGTGAGTAGTCAATCTGTTCAGTGAGTAGTAACTCTGTTCAGTGAGTAGACAATTTGTTCAGTGAGTAGACAATCAGTTCAGTGAGTAGACAATCTGTTCAGTGAGTAGTAACTCTGTTCAGTGAGTAGTAACTCTGTTCAGTGAGTAGTCAATCTGTTCAGTGAGTAGTAACTCTGTTCAGTGAGTAGTAACTCTGTTCAGTGAGTAGACAATTTGTTCAGTGAGTAGTCAATCTGTTCAGTGAGTAGACAATTTGTTCAGTGAGTAGACAATCAGTTCAGTGAGTAGTCAATCTGTTCAGTGAGTAGTAGCTCTGTTCAGTGAGTAGACAATCTGTTCAGTGAGTAGACAATCTGTTCAGTGAGTAGTCAATCTGTTCAGAGAGTAGTAACTCTGTTCAGTGAGTAGACAATCTGTTCAGTGAGTAGTAACTCTGTTCAGTGAGTAGACAATCTGTTCAGTGAGTAGTAACTCTGTTCAGTGAGTAGACAATTTGTTCAGTGAGTAGTCAATCTGTTCAGTGAGTAGACAATTTGTTCAGTGAGTAGTCAATCTGTTCAGTGAGTAGACAATTTGTTCAGTGAGTAGTCAATCTGTTCAGTGAGTAGTAACTCTGTTCAGTGAGTAGTCAATCTGTTCAGTGAGCAGTCAATCTGTTCAGTAAGTAGTCAATTTGTCCTCTTTAATCGCCAGTAATTTTAGTTTTGAAAAACTTTGCTCACGTGTAGCCCCACATATTACTATCATCAGACATATGCAAAGCAAGATGACACTATTCAGGACATAATCAAATATTTTTATGAAATCCAAGAGCTCAATGTCGTGGGTTGTATTTTTTGCTTTACCTTGTCTGCCCGGGATCCCCTGACACTCTATCAATGGGCTAACGTACAGTATTTAGCAAAAAGTGGTAGCGTAACAATTGTTTAATGTATGATAGTTCATACATAGCAATTAGAGGGGAAAAAAAAGTCAATATTAAGTACTACTTCAGTGAGCATGAATTATGTGCAAATGGATTCGTTGCCTTAACACAAAGGCACACCACAATGCCAGCGATAAAATAAGGGCGGCTCACACTGCCCACAACCAAATACTGCCCATACACAATGACCAAGTAAGGCCCTTACAAAGCCAATCGCATGCAAAGCAGTTGTCCAAAGCTTAAAAAACATTTCTCCTAGGTATGTGAAACTTATACAGATCAACACCAACAGCAAGAAAACTGTTCTTCAATTAATACCTGCACGACTAAACTAGAAGGAAACGAGAAGGCTGACACACTTGCCAATGTGTGGGAGAAAAAACACTCAATTGAACATTGCAATCTATCCAGAAGAAATGAAGAAACTAATAGTGAATAGAATAAACGAGAAAAGACAATGCTTATTATAAACTATCCCGATAAGACCAACATCTAATCTTTCAACTCAGAACTGGACATAACAGAATGAGACAACACATGTTCTGGAAGCTAAAAATCGACACTAGCTAAATATACCCTTGTGAAGTGTCACCAGAGAATGCTGACTAAGTCCTTCAAAACTGCATTCTTTATCATGAGGCCCAAACAAGAAACTGGCCCCCAAGACACCCCCAATAACAAAAGAAATGAAAGATTTGGAAACCACTCTACACACATAATGAGAACAAAGAAGAAGTCACAGTTAAAGATAATGTCAGTCCCATTCCTCCTTCTGTCTTATAGAGACAATGGATGAAACCATGCATCATGCCTCCATCTATATTTGTAAGTGAGATTCAATGGAAGCAGAAGCAATTCTTTTAAAACCAACTCAGTCTCTGGTTTGTCATAAATCACATTGCATAAAGTGTGGATTTGTCCTAAATCACTTTCCCTAAGTGTGTTTGTTTTTGTCCTAAATCACTTTCCGTAAGTGTGTTTGTTTTTGTCCTAAATCACTTTCCGTAAGTGTGTTTGTTTTTGTCCTAAATCACTTTGCATAATATGTGGTTTTGTCCTAAATCACTTTGCATAATATGTGGTTTTGTCCTAAATCACTTTGCATAATATGTGGTTTTGTCCTAAATCACTTTGCATAATATGTGGTTTTGTCCTAAATCACTTTGCATAATATGTGGTTTTGTCCTAAATCACTTTGCATGTGATACATCATAGCACATAAAGGTGTGGATGGTAAATAAACAAACCAATGCATGATTCATTGCTTAAAATGCAAGCAGAGCATTTCAGTGAAGAGCTCCACAACTGATTGAAATGTAACTGATGACCTGGCAGAATTCTTTGATGATTGTCAACAATAACTTTTCATTTTTTGCTTGGAGTGGTCTTAAAACTGATCTTATTATCATGACTTTTAATAAAATTTCACTTGCCATCCATCCATGTCCACTGAAGTATCCCCCCCCCCCTTGCTTGTGCATAATAAGGCATGAAAACTTGACTAAAGATAGAAAAGAGTATAATTTCACTGACTGTAATTCCTGACCAGTCTCTATGTCATTCTAGTGTGTGTCATGTGACATCCTAATATATACAACAAAGTGGAGAGGATTAGCAAAACCTCACAATGAAGAAACAAAATTTGGCATAAAATTGTACAAGAAATGAAACATTTCAGAGCAGAGTTGCCTTACTGTGACTTAAAACTCCACGTCCTGAGCCTCTCAGCAGCTCAACACTTGGCTCTGCTCCTCTGTGTTTCGTCCTACTATTAGCAGAGTAATCAAAGACTTCATGAGGTTGGCTCTGTTTTCTGTTGGCATAATTAGCTCCAGGAGGAACATATGGTTTGGTTACTTCCTCAGGGACACTATTAATAAACAAGAGTCTTGGTCTTCATTCATACAACAAAATAACAATGGACAAACAAAGAAACAAGCCTAATTCTTTCAATTTTCCATGTTTTGTTGAGTATAAAATAAATAATTCTGTTCAGTTTTAACTTGATCCTCAAATGGCGAAATGGGAGAAATAATGTGTAAAATTATCTCAGTGGACAAAGACCTATATATCTACATATCTCTAAATACTGATGGATTATTTTCCCTTTTTGGTATCAATTACCAGTAATTAATTAACATATTGGTTAATTCTTTTTATTTATTCACGTTTTGTTAGGTACAATAAAAATTGTGTAAAGATTCAACTTGATCTGAGAATGGATGTGAGAGAAAATAACATTAATTTAGTACCAGACAGAGTGAGTTGATATATACCAGACCGAGTGAGTTGATATATACCAGACCGAGTGAGTTGATATATACCAGACCGAGTGAGTTGATATATACCAGACAGAGTGAGTTGATATATACCAGACAGAGTGAGTTGATATATACCAGACAGAGTGAGTTGATATATACCAGACAGAGTGAGTTGATATATACCAGAGTGAGTTGATATAAGCTTTCTTATCTAACAATGAATTTCTCTCTGACACTGTTAAATAAAAATAAAGTTCAATAAATTTACAAAAATACATTTAAAATATTTTTTAAAGACAATGCTATGGATGTAACTGAAATTTGATGGCTTATCATGCTATAGTTTGATACAAACTAATAAAAATGTACTTTAAAAAACAAAACAAACTTACTCATGACTATTCTTGTTAAACAGTGCCTTGGTTTGAACACGTGGGGCTGTAAAAAGGACTAAAGTTTAGTTTCAAATAAAGTTTCACCAGACAATTTTGTCTTCATTTGACATGTTTAGGGATGGAAGAAAGTTGGTATTGGCCAGGTCAGTTGCCTGTACGCAGCTACACGCCTTTGTCCATACATTTCTTGATATTATAAAGTAATTCATGAAATGGTTTTGTTCAAATAGTCATTGGTGCCTGACACTGTAAGACAAAAACTTTGTTTCTTCAATCTTGTAGCCAAACAACAATGTTAGGTCCAATCGGCTTGTCTCTTACCAAACTACATTACTAGTGTTGAAAGAGTGCCACAAAGCTTTGGAAAAATTCAGTAGTGTTTGTGGAGTATTTTGTAACTAACAATAATCTGCCAGCTTCCTCCTCAGTTCTTGGGTCTCTCCTCATGTTTTAACCACATCTGCTTCCTCCTCAGTTCTTGGGTCTCTCCTCATCTTTTAACCACAACTGCTTGGTACCTGCTTCCTCATCTCTGTTGCATAATTTCTGACCCTTCCCCTTCTTTCCCTGTTCCAGGATTGTCTTTGGATGTTGGCTGCAGGCTTGCCAATGGTGTGGCCTTCCACCATTCCCCATTAGTGATCTTGTCTGGCCAGTGGATCATAAGGATCGTCCTGAGGCAGGTATTGAAGAAAACCTGGAATTTTTTCATGGTGATGACAGTTGTTCTGCAGGTCTCCATAAAGTAGTCAACTAAAAACATAATGGTAACAAAAATGAACTACTTTGAATCCTCCATCTTAGTTTCTCAGGTCTCCATCCAAACTGAAAGCATGATTTCTTTACTTAGGCACAATTTGTTCAATTTTTTTTAATTTCCATATTTTTGAATAAATTTTTAAATTTTAGGAACCAAAACAAAAATTGACTTAAGTCTGAATGTTGCGTGTCTGAGTTGAAGGACAAGACAAAAAGTGACTGACTAAAAAATATCCAAGTCAGATTATTTATTACAGTGACTAAAACTGAACTTGGAAATACAATAGATGCATCTTATTGCTTGAGCTATCACATTCCACTCAAAAGTGAACTCAATGGCTTAAACTTTTCAAGATCATTAAGTCATATTTTCTTTTTGGTTTATATTTTATTCTAGATTAATACAAGCAAATTTACACAAACTTTAATCTTTTTTTTTACTTTACTTTTTTTTACAAATAAGAATTATTCAAAACATAAAATAAACAAGGTTACAAAGACACAAACTCAAAATCGCCCCCGAAGTGGTCCATCGAGAATCTTCACCGGGATTCGAACACGGGACTTCTGGTTCCATGATTATTTAGTAGGACTACTAGATCTAGGCTAGCACTAAATCTAGATCTACATCTTATCATAGGAAGTTATAGCCATTGTTGCCATGTATAAGACCACAGTCACTTGACTTTTTATAAAGTAGGTCAGAGATTCGGAACTACCTCATTCATTTCACTATTGTTTACGTAATAAATAAATCTGCACCCCTAAGCTGTCAGAAAATACGTTATTGCCTTAATAATTAAAATTTTGTTCAAATTATCAATACATTTATAATATATATATTATAAATATATCTAGATCTGGGCTCTATTTAGTCTTATTTAGACTGTCAAGTGTAGGCCCCTATAATGAGGATATGTCAAAACTGCGCGCTATAAAAGTAGTTCGTTATTTTTTAAACTTATAACTTAAACGAAGTTCGTATCAAAATTATTTTTAAAAACAACATTTGAATCAGTATTCTATTCAATGAGTTATTTAATAAATGGAAAATAAATTTATAATGATCCATTGACACATTTACCATTGTGACCTTAGATGCAAATGTTTTTGTACCAATGCACGAATCTATGAATGAAGCTTGAATTATTAATCAAGAAGTCCATGACCTTTTTAAAAAACGTTACCTCCACTGAAGTTTTTCATTGAAAAGTGGTGTAATTTTTAAAAAAATCTGCTTGCATATATAATTTAAAAAATTATATTGTTCACTTTTGGAAAAGAAAAAGTAGCCGTTAAATCAGAACTTTGAAAGATCTAAAATATCATGATGTTCGATTTCCATTTTCTATTCTAGTTTCTGAGATCTAAACGGGACGGAGGGACAGACAGGCCACATAAAACTAATAGCGTCTTTTCCCCTTTTGGGGACCGCTAAAAATGAGTAAGTGTTCTGTGATTTTGAGAGCTGTTAGGGAAACCTGGTACCTGTTTTTACCAGCAGTCACAACAAGGTTGAGTTTATATATGTGGCTGTGTATAAATAAGATACATCAAATTACTTGAGCTTTTCCTCATTAATCATAAATTTTCTAATGCCTTTTTCCCCCCATACATCTTTTCCAGCATTAAGATTGCCTACTCTGACATCAATGTCCTGCTCAACCTAGTATGACATCAATGTCCTGCTCTTCCCTACTCTGACATTATTGTCTTGGAACAAAAAGGCCTTATATGGCAAAAAAATCCTACTTCCTATGCTTTAATGTGCAGCCACTATTATAAACATTTTTTTGAACTCAAACTTACAATTATCTTTTGTTTCTTGGTTTCCACAGCAACAGACTATTGGCAGCTTTCTTATTTACACAGAGAACCACTATTTGGTGATTACTATTCTGTCAGACATTTCTTCAATTCTAGTTTTTATTCTATTTAGTTTTCATCATTCAAATGGTTTCTACTTATTTTATTTTATTGACAGCTCCTGATACAATGTTCTCAGCTTTACTGGCTGTCACAATATCAAATAGAGAGACTAATTGCTTACACTTCTGGCAGCTTTTCAAAAGCATTCATTAAGATCTGGAAATTAGCCTCTTATATGGGACAAATAGTAAAGCCAGGGAGACAATTGATATTTATTTACTAGAGGTCTATGTTTTTTGTTTGACAACTCAGTCTGGTGCTACTAAAGTTGTTTTTATGTACCTGCTTCCCAGTCTTCTTCCAGCTCCTCAATATGATTGGTAATACCAGGACCATTAACAGCTCCAGTAAATGTCTGGTTTTGACTTGCTTGGTCTGAAATATAATTTAAATCTCATCCAATCAATGAAATGAAAATTAGTGTCATTTGTGTTTGCATTATGTCAATTAAGTGTCAGCAATCTACTAGCTTCTAGCCACAGCACTAACAACTAGCCACAAACATCTAGCTTGTAGCCACACAACAAGCCTTTCCTTTGTGGGACTAAATTGTAGAAAGTCCATAATTGCTCTAAAAAAACAACACTCAAATATTTTAATTGTCCATTTTATATGGAATATAGGAATCATAGCAAAATGTGTCCTTGAAGTGCATTTCTGGAGCTCCATATATTCTTTCTAAAAGTGTGATGGACTCTCTGGAGCTCCATATGTTTTTAAAAGACAACCATTTGAGCTTCTTTCCATTTTTTATTTGTTTTAACTGTGTGTTTGAGAAGGTGTACATTTGTTCAAGGCAAAACATTCTTTAAGACTTACATTGCATCTCACGATCAAATACTGAGCGGCTATCACAATGTTGCAAATGATAATATAATTCTGGTTCAGGGATGATGTGGGTCTTGTTAAATTTACAGGTAACTTTTCTGGAACCTTTATGATTCTGGATAACAAGAGAAACACATTGTTAAAGAAACATTGCAAGAAGCCTTTTCAAAAAGACCGCAATGCAGTCATGATAATAATATTCTCTTTATTATCTTTGAGGACAATTGTCTTACAATTGTGCATAACACAAAACAAAACATTAAAACAATTGAAAATAAAATATACATTCACTATACAGTCAAGTTGACACCAGAAAGTTGGATAGAACTGGAGGAAACAAAAGAGTAAATCAGCATAATGAAGTCCATCTATTCTTTGTTTGCAATTTGATAATTGACACACTGAAGCAGACTTTTAGTAACGCCGTGGTAATTTTGGTGATAAATATGTAGACATATAATGTAAATTAAATTAAATAGTCTTTCAAAACAGTAATACATGTTTTTAAAATTTGTATTTCTGCATTTTTTTGTGTAAACATTTTTACCGTATGATATTGAATCCTAGTTTGTTATGTCTTTATATGGTCACTTGATGTCCAATGTATTAATGTTATGAAGATTTAAATATTATTCATCAAGAATTTATTAAAAGGCTTTTCCTTCTGTGTGTGTGTGTGTTGTTTTTCTCTCTAATTAGTCAATGTTTTAACAAAAATTTGTGAGTAGATTGTCATTAGTTTGCTAATATTCGTTAGTGTGTAATGGAATTGTATAAATGAAATGTTAGTAAAACAATTGTAGACAAAATCTTTGTAAAAAAATATTTCACAACAATAATTATAAAGTAGTAGAAATAATAACACAAGCATTGGATTCTAAAGAGAAGAGTTGACATGTATTGCTTTCATTGGATTCTAAAGAGAAGAGTTGACATGTATTGCTTTCATTGGATTCTAAAGAGAAGAGTTGACATGTATTGCTTTCATTGGATTCTAAAGAGAAGAGTTGACATGTATTGCTTTCATTGGATTCTAAAGAGAAGAGTTGACATGTATTGCTTTCATTGGATTCTAAAGAGAAGAGTTGACATGTATTGCTTTTTATAGTTCATCCATCCTGGTTTGATGATGACCATTTTGGGCATTTAGGGAGCTGAGGGCTTTGCACTGGGGTTTTGTGCCTCAAGTGGCTGATGAGACCTATGTGATCTCAGAATGTTCCACTCAGTGTACTGAGTGTCATGGACACGTCAGATACCCTCTACCTGGTTTAGCTGGCCAGTCAAGGCTGTTTCCGAGGTGTGGCCGCTGCACATGCTACAGCAACTGGGAGCCACAGGTGAGAGTTTGGCTCAATCTTGGTCCCCACTCGGTACTCGGTTATAAGTAATGAAGTTAAGTTTCCACAATGACATGTAGCCTATTAAAGAAGACAGCTGGTTTCCCATTGTAACCTGTCAACAGGGATGAAGGTGGTGGGGAGTGTAGGTTATGTCAGGTCAGGACCCAACCTGCTGTAATGTGATACTAGCATGCTTGCTTGGAAGTGCAGATTGTAAGTACTATTGTTCTCTACCTGAAAATGTGCCCACGTCTCCTGAAATTTATGGGATAGGGGAGGTGCATCATTCATTTCCATTTATCATGTTCTCGGGTAGGAGTATCACTTGTTATAGTTAGCTTTATTTATTCATTAAAGATTTAAAATATTTTCTTCTTTTTTTTTAAGAAAGTGAAAACTTTTTTCTTTGGTCTTTTTTTGTTTTCTAAAACATCAACAAGACTGAACTTCAAAACGTCACTTACTGTTAACACATTAACTCATATTCTAGAATGTAGTTTTAGGATAAAGCACAATGTGATAGGAAGTTACCAACAGTTTTTTTTTACTTTTGATCAAGATGAACTCTTCATGTTATGTATAAAATGAAAAGATAAATTTAGCTTATCATTTTCTTCCCTTAAGATTTTTCAAATGAAAATGCCAATACAACAAAATATTTGTTTGCTTTTAAATATTTTCAGATATTTCTCTATTTGCTTAGGAGTTACAAATGACTTTTTAAAACCAGAACTAGGAGCTAAGATCTGGTTTGCATTCCATCTTTTTATGCAATAAAATACTCTAAGAGAAAAATAATTGAAAGCAATATATTGCAATGGAAATACAATGGAACCAATAGAAAACTATAAGAATTGATGGCAAGGCTGGAAGGACTATTCACAGCCTGAGAGATGAACTCCAATTGATGGCAAGGTTGGAAGGACTATTCACACAGCCTGAGAGATGAACTCCAATTGATGGCAAGGCTGGAAGGACTATTCACACAGCCCGAGAGATGAACTCCAATTGATGGCAAGGTTGGAAGGACTATTCACACAGCCTGAGAGATGAACTCCAATTGATGGCAAGGCTGGAAGGACTATTCACACAGCCTGAGAGATGAACTCCTATTGATGGCAAGGTTGGAAGGACTATTCACACAGCCTGAGAGATGAACTCCTATTGATGGCAAGGTTGGAAGGACTATTCACACAGCCTGAGAGATGAACTCCAATTGATGGCAAGGTTGGAAGGACTATTCACAGCCTGAGAGATGAACTCCAATTGATGGCAAGGTTGGAAGGACTATTCACACAGCCTGAGAGATGAACTCCAATTGATGGCAAGGTTGGAAGGACTATTCACACAGCCTGAGAGATGAACTCCAATTGATGGCAAGGTTGGAAGGACTATTCACACAGCCTGAGAGATGAACTCCAATTGATGGCAAGGTTGGAAGGACTATTCACACAGCCTGAGAGATGAACTCCAATTGATGGCAAGGTTGGAAGGACTATTCACACAGCCTGAGAGATGAACTCCAATTGATGGCAAGGCTGGAAGGACTATTCACACAGCCTGAGAGATGAACTCCAATTGATGGCAAGGCTGGAAGGACTATTCACACAGCCCGAGAGATGAACTCCAATTGATGGCAAGGTTGGAAGGACTATTCACACAGCCTGAGAGATGAACTCCAATTGATGGCAAGGTTGGAAGGACTATTCACACAGCCTGAGAGATGAACTCCAATTGATGGCAAGGTTGGAAGGACTATTCACACAGCCTGAGAGATGAACTCCAATTGATGGCAAGGCTGGAAGGACTATTCACAGAGCCTGAGAGATGAACTCCAATTGATGGCAAGGCTGGAAGGACTATTCACACAGCCTGAGAGATGAACTCCAATTGATGGCAAGGCTGGAAGGACTATTCACACAGCCTGAGAGATGAACTCCAATTGATGGCAAGGTTGGAAGGACTATTCACACAGCCTGAGAGATGAACTCCAATTGATGGCAAGGTTGGAAGGACTATTCACACAGCCTGAGAGATGAACTCCAATTGATGGCAAGGTTGGAAGGACTATTCACACAGCCTGAGAGATGAACTCCAATTGATGGCAAGGCTGGAAGGACTATTCACACAGCCTGAGAGATGAACTCCAATTGATGGCAAGGCTGGAAGGACTATTCACAGCCTTCTGCAAGTGTCACTTTGCTCATTGTATTTCTGCTTTTTTTTTTTTTTTTTAAATTTCAATTCAAATCCTAGGCATCAGGAAACATAGGAAGAGCTTTCTACAAAGATAATGACCACACCAAACAAACTGAACAGTTTTATTATCAATTTCCGATCCCGAAAAGAGCTTTCTACAATATTGAATTATCACCTAGCATAAAATCCCAAACACCCACCCCTATAAAATCATACCCTCTTTAAATGACCCATTTTAATTCACCTTAGTCAGACCCTATGACCACTACAGCCCAAGATAACCAACACTCTGAATGGCAGTGCTGAACAGACTCAGCAGCCTAGCAGAACTCCCAAAGATCAACATGCCAAAGGCAAGTACATTGAATATTGTAAATAGTTTTTTAACACATTAGCTTATAAAACATAAAGCCTTCACGTTTAAAAGGATTTCAATAAAATATTTTTAACAACTTCAAGATGACCTGCACATGGCCATTTTGTAGTCTATGATTTACAGTGGTGTTGCCAACTGGTATTATATTTTGAAGAAATCTTTGGCCCATTTAACAGAGGCTGCTGCAAGCATTGCTATTAACATATATATATTTAACATTCATCTTATCTTAGAAATTAAAGACCCATGTTGATCTAGTCATGCATATTAATTAGCTCTGCTAAGTCAATGTCTTTCCCGACTGATTCAGGCAAATTCGATCCATGATTTAAACTTAATAGAACCAGGAAAGAAAAAGCATCTGTACAAATTAACTGAGCATAGGTAACAATTAACTGACAAAAAATATACATATACCTACAACCCTTTTTTTTTTGGCTCAGTTAACACAGTTTACTCACATTTATTGTTAAAAAAAATATTGTTCTTTAATTTATTAAATGTATTGTGTTAAAAATCTGGCTAAGTTTTTGGTGATGCTATTACAAAAGAAAAAAAAAAAAAAGTCTTGAAAAATTATATTGTCAAATGGAAATGAAACATAACAGTGGGCTCTATTTTGAGTGAGAAACCTAACATTGTATTTTCTGTTACAATGCAATACGAGGTATGCTAATTAAACAGGCTACAGTACAAAAATACACAAAACAATTCAGTACATACATGTCAACAGTTTTTATTATTAATTATTGTAATAATTTAGTTCTTGTATGGTGCCCCAACAGACTAAGGGATAGGACAAGAAAGGTGAATAATTTATTCAAATTTCATTCAAAACTTATCAAAGATATAAGGTGATATGCAGAATTCAATCAAAGGGAGTGATTATATTTCTTTCAAAGTTACATAAATTCCTAATTTTATCACAAAAAAAAAATTAATTAATTTTTCTAAATATTTTAAGGAAGACTATACCTCTCTGCACTTAATGAGATGATTCTGTAGACTTTTTTTCTGTATAACATGCGCAGAATCATAGGGACAAATGACTGTGTCATCACCTCTGTTGGACGGCAACATGGCTGTTGAAAGAAGCTAATGAAGATCAAGGATATGTTTTATTGAAATACCACAAACATTTCTAATATACATGAATAATACCTATCACAGATACAATTTTCAATAAAAACTAAACCTAGAAAAAATAGACATTTTAATTTTTTAAAAAAAGGAATCATAATTACTTGCACCTGCAATATATTGTTGTAACCCTATTCGCGACGCAATAGGGTTAACTGTGTGTGATCAGGTGACATATGTGACACAGGCCAGTAATAAAGTTTAGCGTGCTATATCGAAGGGCAAGGGACAGTAGTGGCATGAACTTTGCACGTGAATAGAACCCAGGTTATAGTCATCTGATCATAAGCCTGCGTGGACTAGAGACACAGTGTGTGTAAGGCAGTGCAGTTCAAGAGAGGACAGCGATTAGACCAGGACTATTGGTCTGCTGACGAGATTAGAAGGAGAAACCATGATGGTAGTCGAGGAAGTCGATTGGAGGCTAAAGATGATTAGGAGAGAGAATCGTAACACTTGTGTCTTGAAGTGGGATTTCCTAAGGCTTCTGTAAAACTGCTAGATGAACTGATTCTGAAAGAACTGAAACGAGCTGAAATGGCGAGGACTGAAGTACTACAAAAGGAACAACGAAACTCTTAAAGAACATCTCCGGCAAGCCCTGGTGGATGAAGACGAAGATCCGAACATGTACATCTTTGAACTCAAACCCGATGTGGTAGAGGAAATAGTTATCTTCTTACAGTTTAGGGGTGCAGATTTATTTATTATGTAAACAGTAGTATCATGAACTTTGCACGTGAATAGAACCCGGGTTATGGTCATCTGATCATAAGCCTGTGTGGACCAGAGACACAGTGTGCGTAAGGCAGTGCAGTTCAAGAGAGGACAGCGAGTAGACTGGGACTGTTAGTCTGCCATGAAGTCGGTCCTGGTGGAGTCCTGAAGTGAATGTATGAGTCCAGGAAGAGCTAGAGACAGTAGAGTTTATTAGCTTAGTATAGTGATGTACAGCAGTGACTGTTAGATCTAGACTAGATTCTAGACGATGTAGAAAATAGATTTATTAATTTATAGATCTACTTAAATTAGGCTTAAAGTTAATAGTTTAATGTCTTAAAAAATAAATGTCTTATTATTAATAATTATTAAATAGGAATAGCCTTGACAAGGCTTGAATTATGTAGGGAGGTTAAATTCCGGAACTTCCGGTGCCCAAAAAAATGACGTAAAAACTTGAGACAAGAGTTTTCCTTACTGCTACATAGGTCTTTGTTTGAAATCGATTAAATGCTCACTATATATAAAGATATCATTGCTAAAAAGAGTGAATTCGATTACTTTTGATGATGGAGAACATTTTTGTCTTTGACAACTTTTTGAAAAAAAAAAAATGTATTTAAATATTTTGCATTGAAAGTATATACATTTTTTATTTTTGCTGATACTCATCACAGAAAAGTCGTACCCTCTTAATTTTTTTCCTGCTAATAGTACATGTCTGGCTATATTCCTACCAATTTTCAGATCTATCTATTGTCAACATCAAACACACTTGAAAAAAAAAATAATAACATTGACCTCAATGGACTTGTCAGGTTTTATTTTTTTTTTTATAGAAGATATTGTTTGTCACCAACAAATGAAATTATAATCTTGTAGCAGATATTATTAGCTACATATCTAGATACTTTTGAAAGATTTTTTACTTTGCAATTTTAAAAAAAAAAAACGCATTTGAAAAAAAATTGTTTCAGGCGATTTTGATCCCAATTTTTAAATATTTTGTTATTTCCTGCCATCACAACGCCGCCATTTTGTCCCAGCCTCTCTGACATTTCTTGTAGATCTAGACCCGATAATTTGTTTATTTCATCAATATTTACATTTTAAACAACTGAAGTTCATAAATATAAATGAAATCAGAATTGTGAGCTAGAAATTTACTACGAATACTAGATCTACTATTAAATTTCTTATTTAATAAGTAGATCTATCGTCTACTAAACTCAATTCCAATTTTTTAACTTTTGACCTTGGGGGTGTGTCTTGCCGGCTGAGCCAGCAACAAGCTCTCACTTCACTTTCTCCATGTCAACCAATGTTAGGTCAAAACGGCACAAAAAAGATCATAACTTTCTTAATGTTAAACATACAGTCATAATTTATACACCATTAGAAAGTTCTTTTATAGTATTGTAATGATGTACTAACGAAAAATTGTTTTTTCAAAGATAAATTTTATTTTCACTTCCCTAAATTATGAATAGGCATTCAATAGATACTAATTAGTAACTAATAGATAGAATAGTCAAAAGATCTATAGTAGATTCTTATATTAGGCACACCGTATTCGGGAACTAGGTCAAATTTTTATTTTATTTTTTTACTTGGTGACGGTTTAACTTACAAAAAAACTGAAAGCAGATTCTTATTCTGCAACTAAAGGACTATAAAAATAGCTATGTTTCTTTGAATTACCACTCATAGTCAAGATTTTATTTTAAAATAAATCAGGTCACTTCATGCTCCTATAATAAACGCAGTTTTTGTGCTTTCTCCTTTAGCGCACATCGAGCACTGTTAAGAAACACCACTATGTTATTGCTAATAAATTATATCTGTGTTAATTAAAAATTATTTAGATTGTATTAAAAGAAGTAGATTCACTTCTGCAATATGTATTTATAGTATATTGCCTCTCTCTCTCTCTAGATATATATATATGCCTACCTATATAATCTATGTGTAGAAACAGACAGAAATAAATCTATATAATTATAGATCTATAAATTAATTATTATAATTTAATAAAGATGATATTTTCAACTAGGCTACATGTATTCTCTGTCTCTTTCTTTTAATTCTCATTCAAGGACCCTCTTCTTTTCATAATTTGGATGTTCGTTTTGTTACACCTTAACATCCCCTCCCTCCCATAGATGCTTATAATTCTTTTCATGACTCTCTCCCCCTTCCCTCCACTGCCTGTATGATAGGTTGTGACACTACACGCTTAGTGTATACCTCTCCTCACCACAAGTGCTCGCCTGGCGTGATCACCTGCAGTGGGCATGGTCTCTGGCTTCAAATTAGCATTCATAAATTATATATTCTAGATATCTCGATCTAGGTCACATTTATTTATTGAAAAAAATCATAGATTTATTAATCCCAATAATATTTCTTATTACGATTTTGCCTTGTGCACTATAGGAGAATGTGTTTTATTCATTATTTTTCATAGAAACACCTCCTTTTTTAATTTTATTTAACAGCTAACAGTATGAATGTGATTGGAATGTCTTTCTAAAGATGTTTGGAAGCTTATTTCGATAGATCCACCAGCATACGATCAAACAGGCTCATAATATAGCCTTCATCCCTTATATGGGTATGAATTGCCGGGGGAGGTTTAAACAATAGCTTTACATACTTGGTTACCGAGAATCTAAAAAACTGCCATCTGCTTTGGAAAAGCGGAACAAAAATACAGGAACTTATCTAAAATTGGACATGCACTGTCCTGAAACATCGTTTTTAGCTCCAAACATAAAAACAAATTAATTATAAACAAAAAAAGCGACGTGTTTCTTAAAGGAGAATTCGATGAGCTGTGCCTAATATAAGAAGCTACTATATATGCCAATCTATGCTATCATCTAGGAATCTAGGTAAAAATAGGTTTGTTTGGATTTATTTTAATAAAAATTGTATAGATCTATATAGATCTAGATCTAATTTTATTGAGTTTATTGCCTAATATTAAATAAGCCATAAGCCTTATTATATTTATATAATATAAGCCTTATTATAAGGCCCTTATAAGTTGTAAGGCTAAGGCTAAGGCTAATTACCTAGACCTAGAGATCTGATAATTTGATAATGATATTATATTGATATATTATATAAAATATTATATATTATAATATATAGTTAATATAGATCTAGTATCATCTAAATCTGTGATCCCTGTCAGTACCGCATTTAGATCTAGATCTACTAATCTCGACTAGAATGATGAGTCTATAGATCTAGAGTCGATGTACTAGATCTAGATAGAATCTAGGATCTAAAATGTAAATCGTAGATTTAGATCTAGTACCTGTGACTTAAAGAACTTAAAAAAGAGATCTAAGTAAATTGAAATTGATGCAATAAAAATACCAAGAAAAACACATAGTACTTGTGTTATTTCGACAATTTGTATGTTAATAATATATCTTTAATTTAGATCAGGCATGTCAAACACGGCGTTCGGGGGCAGCATGCGGCCCGCGACCACTTTGCGTGCGGCCCGCTTAGCCACCTAAAAATTATCAAAATAATGTTGAACGCTGGAAAATAAGAGATGACAAGCTACTTGAATCGAAAAATAGTATTTGTTAAACTGAACAACGAGAATGAGTTTGCATTGAAAGCAATTTAAACTACATTTTGTCCAATTTAATTGCAGCCATGGCAAATCATTTAGTGAATGTGATTTTATGAAGGAGTATGTCGTTAAAGCCGAAGTAATTTGTCCTGAAAAGGTGAAAGCATTTAGGAAATAGCGTTCACTAGGAACACTGTGGCAGATACAATAAATGACATGTCAGTCAGATTACGTGAATAATTAAAGATTTTGAATTATTTCATTGGCTCTCCATGAGTCAACTGATGTAACGGGTGTTGCACAGTTGGCTATATTCATAAGGGCCTGTGATAGGAATTTTGAGATACATGAGGAGCTACTTGAGCTTTGTTCTATGCATAAAACCACAACAAGCGAGGATGGTTTTGAGAAATTAGAGGAGGTGATATTGCAGTACAATTTATCTTTGGTAAAGCTAGCTAGTCTAACAACGGATGGCGCACCAACCATGAAATGAAATGGTTTTGATGCAAAGCTACTTGCAAAAAGAAGAGAGACTGATGCTAAGTTTAAATTTCCACATTTTTAGTACATCATTCACCGAGAAACATTCTGCGCAAAGCAATTAAAGTTCCAACATACCATAAGATCCTTTTCAGTCGCTCTCAATTTTATTCGTGCCCGTGTTCGCCAATTTTCAATGTTTCTGGATAACATTGGACACGGATTTGATTGTGTTCCCTACTACACAGAAGTCCGCTGGCTCTCATGTCATAAAAGTATATAAGAGATTTTTTGCACTGCGTGAGGAAATTGTATTGTTTCTGAACATGAAAGGTGAACCTGTTGAACATTTCCAAACTGACGAATGTGTTCAGGATTTGGCGTTAGCAGTTGATTTTACTGGTCACCTGCAAGACTTGAATTTGAAACTTCAAAGTAAAGACAAAATTGTCTCAACTGCATGTGATCATGTGAAGTGCTTTCAAGCAAAATTACGACTGTGGATTAACCAAATATGAAGAGAAAATCTTGTTCACTTCTCAACGTGTTAGGAACTAAAAAGACTAAATACGGCTACAACATTTGGTAAATATGTCTTACACATGGAATCGTTAGTAGATGCTTCCACTGGCCGTTTGCGTGACTTCGTTCTGTACGAGCAAGAATTTTCGTTGTTTGTATCTCCATTCTCATTTGCTCCTGAAAATGCTGCTGGTAATGTGCAACTAGAGCTGATAGAATAGCAGTCAGATTCTTTGTTGAAATCGAAGTATACAGAATTGGTACGTTGAATTGCGGAAATTTGCAGCCAGAATTCTTGCTGTTTGCAAACACATATCTCTGTGAGCAGTTCTTTTCCATAATGAAAGCTACAAAAGCATCTCACCGTTCGAGATTATCTCATCAATCTTTGTCAAAAGTAATGTAAGTGTCAGTGGAAAACAAACTTCAACATGACATTAATAAACTTTTATCCTATAAAAGATTTCAAGCATCATAACAAAGAAAATATTGCGTAATCATATTAATTTGTAATTGCTAAATAGTACTACAAATTTAGCTAAGGGACAGGTATGCCATTAATTATTGTATTTTATTGTATTGTTTCTAATTTACATAAAACTAGTACGCTGTTTTGCAACTGATTTTTGGCTGCGGCCCCTCAGGTCATACTAAGTTCTTATGCGGCCCATACACCTTAATGAGTTTGATATGCCTGACTTAGATCAAGATCTATAATTTACTATAATAGTCTAGTTTTAGAGCTCTGACCTTATCACATTTTCAGATATAGGCTACTATATCTATATACTAGACATATATTAGGCCTATATATTATATTCGGCACATACATACATACATACATACATACATACATACATACATACATACATACATACATACATACATACATACATACATACATACATACATACATACATACATACATACAAACGCCTCGCATTCTACTTTATATTAGGCATATATTTAATTTATACTAGCCATATGCTACCCGCGGCCTGCGGGTCTTAATCACTGTCAATATTGTCACTGAGAGTGTTTTGGAAACAATTAAATAAAATAATAATGTTATAAGAAAGCGAATGCGTGAATTAAAAAAAAAGTATGAATGGAGCTAATCGACCTAAATCCATTTTTTAAATAAATAAAAACATTTGCTTGTAGGTCTACATATATTTAGATCTAGATCTAGAGTTTAGATACTATTATAATAGATGTAGACCTAGGCTACTATCATAAGAGTGAATTTAATGGGTCAAGAAGCTTATTAATTATTGTTAGTAGATATGTTATATCCCCAGGGGCGGATTGGCTATATGGGCAAACAGGCAAATGCCCGGTGGGTCAGTACCAAATGGGCTGGTCTGGTCGCGACCAAAGAAAATAAAAATCAATGCAGACAACTTTAAAAAAAAAAAGTGACAGCAGCAAGACACAAAGGCCCGAACACGTTTTCTTGTTGTTTTTTTAAATTATTATTACAATTAATTTTATTTGAAATTCAAGAAGAATATAAAAAAAAAATACACTATACACTGCAAAACGTTACACCGTACTTTCTGCTATGCACGAGCGGCATGGACTGCTTTGATGTCTTCGAGGTTGCTTTGGGCCTAATCATTTTGCTGGTCGGCAAAACTCGGCATGGGCCTTTGATGGCACTCCCATGTTTTTTTTTGCTCCTTCCCTCCCCCGTCTTTTAATGGTTCCAATGAAATTTAACCAAAATGAGGGATGAGAGGGGTAAAGTTAGAAAACATTGAAGATAGGCGCGACAATTAGCTCTTTAACAATACTTAATAGAAATTAACTTTAACACATACACAGCCGCGAAATTGCAAACCACCCAACTTATTCACAGCTCAATACGGGTTTAAAGCTCTACTTTCTGCGATTTGAAAAGAAAAAGTAGGTTTCTTTTTGTTTATTTTTAATAACATAGATCTAAAAATAATACACCTTAGGCTTACAAAAAATTATTTAAATAAAAAATAAATCTAGATCTAAAACAATTTTTATACTATTACAAATTAATGGTAAACTTATGCTTAGTATGAAGTCATTAATGATGAAAATTATTAAAATAATTACAATAATTTATATTGCGCTGTCACATCCGATATTTAAAGAAAGGAGATTTATATTTTAAATAATGGGTCATGGTATATTCATATACAAATCGCGTTTTTGATAATGTACTAGGAGGAAGCAAGAGCTTTTCACATTAAGTAAGTGCCTCTATAACCGTTCTGCTTTCTCTTATCTTTTAATGGAATGGGTTGCCTGAGTCAGCCAGGAAAACTAATGATTTAGCATATTTTAAGTCTCAGATCAACATGCATGACTAGATTGACACATGAAATGTGTAAGACGTAACAATCTTATTTTTTTTTTGAAGAAACGTCTGTAATCTGTAAGTAATACCAAAAAAGCCTCTAACTCAATAGGTTGCTGTTGTATTGTTTATAGTTTTCAGACTACTTACATGTATAAAAAAATATATTATGTAATCCTACGAATGCATACATCCAGTTTTTTGCTGCCTTATCAAACTTTATATATTTTGTAGAGAAGTAGGCTTACACCTATAATATAACACATGTGCGTAGCAGGCAGGGGAGGGTCTTCAAACCATCACTTGCCTCAGACCTCATTGTCTGAAAGGGAAACTTTACTTACAACCCCAGTGCAGCCAACTTAAGCAAACTACAGTCACCAAATTTCATGGGCGTAGCCAAAAGGGGTTTTGTGGTTTCCCTTCCCTTTCCAATACAAAAGCTATAGCAAAACTATAGTTACCATTTTCAACCAGTCGCTGGACTCCATTGAATAGCAGATTTGGTTTTTGAATTTTTTTACTGGAAGAATAGCAGGCTGATTGCACTGTAGATACCCCAGAATATGCATTTTTAAAGCTTAAAATTACGGAAATAATGCTTGGTTCCGGGGGGAGCTCACAGCGCTCACCCGGACTCCCTAGCTGCCTTTTCACTAATTATAAGAAGAGAGTATTCTAGGGTAGAAAAAACGTTTGAAAGAATGAAAGATCATAATGTAATGAAGATTAATTACATATACACACACACTAATATATATATATATATATATATATATTATATATATATATATATATATATATATATATATATATATATAAATTGCGGAGTGGGGTAAAAATCCACGTCCCCCCACACCGAAAATATATGACATGCCATTTGTGGGCCGGTTTATATCGTAATGCCAGGGCCAATTTTGATACCCAGTCCGCCCCTGTATATCCCCCATATATACCCCCTCACGTAGCCTATCCAATCATAGTGTGTTTACATAGCGGTGTGCACGACTATTAAAATGTATGTCAACATGGAAGCTATAGCGAACGAATGTATGAAAAATTTGAGGGCTAATTTGATTAAAATATGAAATGAATGGAATTTATTTTGTATGTTAATGTGTTAAAGTATGAAATAGATATTTCCTCTTTGAATTAGATCTAGAATTAGAGTTAGATCTAGACTGCTGCATAGAGTCTAGATCTAGATGTCGGGTTCGATAGATGAATGGGATTATAAAGTACGCCAGGATTTCTAAATTCGCAGATATAAGGAACGAATTTATGTAAAAATGCTTTTGAAAGACAAATTTGAAGCTTTGTTTGATTAAATAATAAAATCAATAGACTATTTTTTTTTAATTTTCAGGTGTCAAAGTAAAAAAAAAATATCTGTGCAAAGTGTAGTTCTTAAAATTAGATATAGATCCTTTCGATCTTTTCTCATGTAAACATGGTAAACATGGCCTAGATTTATAAGATACTAATACTTGCATAGAGTTGGGCAACTTTTTGTTTGAGGGTCTTAAGTTTGTTTTAGGGCTACTATACATACTGTTACAACATTTAAAGGAGGCAACTCAACGAGGTATGGGAACAAAGTCAATACAAAGTTTAATCAACATAGATCACCAAAAAAAAACAAGGACCATCTCAATCTTCTCGCACTTCCTCTTCCTCTCTCCCCATTCATTTAGTCCATCCTCGTGCGCTGGTGCGCAACCATATAGTCACTACAGAACATGGTCATTACACTGCCCCCCTTCTTATGTCTGTTCGTCCCGAACTGACTCTGTTCCTCTCTCCTCTCCACAATACCGGTACAACCAATCGACGTGTACCACATTGCATTTAGTTCGAGGAGCCCTCTGGATACGGTAAACCACGTCGTTGATTCTCTTCACAATCCGATACGGACCTTCCCAATCCTTTTGTAATTTAGGCGATCTTCCCTTCCTTCTCTTTGGGTTGTACAGCCAAACGAGATCATGCTCTACAAACCCCGTAGAATTGGCTCTTCTATCATATCTGGTGTTCATGAGGTCGCTACTGTCTTTTATCCTACTCCGTGCAAGTGCATGAACCCTCTCAAGTCTCCCCCTAAGTTCTGTTACGTATTCGTTAGCTGTCGTTTGTTTTTATCCTGGCAACCCAAATAAGAGGTCTGCTGGCAGCCGAAGTTCTCGACCAAATAATAATTTGCATGAACGGCTCCTCTATAAGACATGAGGAATAGAGAAATGTAGTCATCCCAATCGTTTTGCTGTTCTACTGTCATCTTAGCCAAGTGTTGTATCAATGTGCGATTAAAGCGTTCCACCATCCCGTCTGACTGAGGGCGAAGTGGCGTTGTTCGAGTCTTTTCAATTTTTAAGATTTTGCAAATCTCCTGGAATAGCTTGGATTCAAAGTTGCGTCCTTGATCTGAATGTAGTTCCATAGGTACACCAAAGCGGCTAATCCAGTGTTGCACTAAAATATCGACTATTGTTGTGGTTTCTTGGTTTGGTATCGAGAAAGCCTCAGGCCATTTACTAAAATAGTCCATTATTACTAGAATATATTTGTTGCCTTTTAGTGTCTCAGGAAACGGGCCAGCTTTCGAATGGAACACCTACGTTGTACTGTTGTAGGGGGTCCCCTTGTCCGACGTTGTGGGCCTTTGGTTGCTGCACATCGGTCACATCTTCTGCACCAATCCTCGACGTCTTCCTTGTACCGGCACCAATAAAACCTTTGTCTCACTTTCTCCAACGTCTTGTTAATACCCAAGTGACCACCCGTGGATCCATTGTGCAACTCTTGGAGTACTTCTTGGATTCTAACTTTTGGGAGAACTATTTGTAATCGTGTTGATATCCCATCAGTAGATTCCCACATTTGCTTAAGAACACCGTTTTCCACTACCATTGAGTCCCATTGTGCCCAGTACGCCTTCATGGCAGCCCCTTTGTCAGCAATGTGTTGCCAATCTGGCCGTTGTCCCCTCTCCTTCCAAAGAAGAACGGTTGCCAGACCCTCATCTTTCAGCTGATCCTCTCGGATATTCTCATCAGACCAAGATCCTAAAACATTCAGGTCCAAACGTTGACAATCGATTATCTCTTCCTTTTCCTCAGCTTTGTTTGCATTCTGTTTTGCAAGGACGTCGAGATAGCGCATCAGCATTCTGGTGAATTAGTCCTTTTCGATGGTGAATTTCAGTTTCATAGGTTTGCAGACGTTCGATCCACCTAGCGACCTGACCTTCAGGGCACTTAAAAGAAAGAAGCCATTGTATTGCTGCGTGATCTGTCCTCAAAATAAATTTCTGCCCATAAAGGTACTTATGAAAATGTTTTATTGCATCGACGGCGGCCAGGAGTTCACGTCTTGTGACACAGTAGTTCCTTTCAGCCTTTGACAAACTTCGACTGAAGTAAGCGCGTTCCGTTCCATCAATCTTTTGGGAAAGAACGGCGCCTATTCCGGTATTGCTTGCATCCGTATCCAAAATGAACGTCATGCCTGGTATCGGATAGGCAAGTATGGAGGATGAGACAAGTGTGTCTTTTAACATTTCAAAGGACTCTTGACACTCCTGTGTCCAGTTGAATGACCTCTTTTGTTCTGTCAATCGATGAAGGGGTGCACATATATTGGAGAAATTTGGCACAAACCGTCTATAGTACGTACAGAGTTTTAAAAAACTTCTTAGTTCTCGAATATTGGATGGTGTAGGCCAACGTTTTACTGCCCCAGTCTTGTCGGGATCAGTGTTGATGCCGTCCCCTGATTCTATGTGGCCAAAATATTTGACACTCTTCCTGAAAAACGAGCACTTCTTTGGATTGATTTTCATACCCTCATTTCTGATTCGTCCAAAACTTCATGTAGATTTGCCAGATGCTCTTCAAACATCCTACCAGTGACTATAATGTCATCCAGGTATACAAGACACGTGTTCCAATGAAGTCCCTGTAAAACGCGCTCCATCAATCTGTCAAAAGTGGCGGGAGCATTACAGAGACCAAAAGGCATCACAGTGAACTGCCAAAGACCGTTGCCAGCAGAGAAAGCCGTTTTCTCTTTATCCTCAGGATGCATTCCCACCTGCCAGTATCCGCTCTTTAGATCAAGAGTAGAAAAAATCTGTGATCCAGCAAGCGTATCCAAGGTATCGTCTATTCTTGGGAGTGGATAGCTATCTTTATCCGTAATTTCATTAAGTGCTCTGTAGTCTACACAAAATCGCATGGATCCATCCTTTTTTTTTTACTAGGACGATTGGTGAACACCAAGGACTATTAGAGGACTCTTTGACCCCTTGCTGTCTCATTTTTTCTATCATGTCTGTAGCCTCCTGTTGTTTTGCGAGAGGAAGGTAGCTGCCGAATCGGTCTAGTTACTCCAGTATCGATCCTATGTTGTACCATGTCTGTTCTTCCGCAGTCTGACTCATCAGATGGGAAGATGTCTGCAAATTTCATTATCAACTCTTTGGCTTTGCTATACTGCTCTTCAGATAGGTTCGCCTTGGTTTCTGTCAAAAGCCTGGTAAGTTGAGGGTTGACCGATTCAGTGGGCGTAAGAACCGTTGTTAATGTTGCAATTCTTAATTAGGTCGATTGTATGGCATTTAGCAATGTAGCTATCCCTTCGTAGATGCTTCTCCCTCAAACCAAGGTTCATGATTCTGACAGGTACTCTCTGATGATCTTTACCGATCATGACCAGCGTTTTCCCTACAGCCACTCCGTCGTAATTGTCTTCCGTTCCTTCGATTAGCGCCGTTCCCGACTTTTCATGTCCGTTCTCTAACTTTCCCCAAATAATTGATTCGGACTGTGCAGGCAGACTTGTATCCTCCGTCAACAGTATTTTCATCATTCGATTGTTCCCTTCTTCACCTAACAAAGGAATCTCCACATTTCCATACAACAAAGTTCCTCCGCTAATGTTAATGGAAAATCCAAATTTTTGTAGAAAATCTAGACCTAAAATGCAATCATCAGTTATGTTTGCTATCAAAAATTCATGCACGAATGACTGACATCCGAGCTCAAATCTTAAGTCCGCCAGTCCTTTTATGGGCATCAGTTCTCCACTGGCTGTTTTCAGGGAGAAAAGGCTCACATTTGTAGTATTATTGCTGTTTGCGACATTTGACCGAATGACTGAACGTGAAGCACCAGTGTCTATGAGAAACCGATACTTCCGAATTCCAATTTTTCATTCTATATTAAGACTCCTATTCTGTCCCAGCACAGCTATTGGAGTGACATTGACAGGGGCTCCCATTTCCTGGATCGCCGGTTTCTGCCCCTTGAAGCCGACTAATGTTAGTTTTCCTGATAGCCATTGGCTCCAGGCCATGCACCCGTTTCTGATCTGTGCTTATTGCTGATTAGATGTTCTTCTACACATCCTTTGTATATGTCCAGATTCACCAAAGTTCCAGCAACTGATGAGCTCCATGTGACCGGCTTGGCTTATACTCTTCGAGAACCTCCGTCATCCGTCTGAGTACTTGTGTTAGATCTTCTTCCTGAACTTCCTGTCTCCTACCATGATGACTGTTGATGGATGCGTTCTTAGCGGCTTCATAGGACAGAGCGTACACAAGGGCTTCGCTGGCCTTACGCTTGCCACTAACTCTAATTAATAACTTTTTTTTTAGCTCTTGATCTCGAACGGCATCGATGAAGGCATCAGTGACGATTACTTCGAGGAACTCCTGTGCAGCTGTGGGGTATGCCAGATGGGCAAGTCGTTCAATGTCCGTCTTTAGCTCTTGTAGGGTTTCACTGACCCGCTGTTGTCTGGTCTTCAGCTGGACCCTATAAACTTCCTGTAAGTGCTCGTCCCCGTATCGAAGCTCCATAGCCTGGACGATAGCAACATAATCCTGCTGGTTTGGAATGGATTGGAGTACTTCGGAAGCCTTTTCTCTAAGGGCCAGTACTAGAGCGGTCGCTTTTTCCTCCTCGCTGCCCCATTTGTTAACCTTAGCAGCTGCCTCAAACTGTCTTCTGTAGACTGACCAGGAGACGGACCCATCAAACACAGGAGGTTTCAACTTTACAAGCCCTTCGGGTAACATTGATCCTGTATTCATCTTTACAAGCCCTTCGGGTAACATTGATCCTGTATTACTCACCGGCGCCTTGCTGAGCCCTTCTCTAACTTGAACTTTCAGTTTTTCTATGTCTTTTTTTACCACATCGACTCTCTGGTTCATCGTGACCTCCATTGTGGTTATCTTCTGGTTAATCGATACCAATTCAGTCCTGATCCCTGAATCCAGTGTGTCTATTTTGTCCTGCATGGTTCTAATCCCTATATCAAGTGTATCCATCTTTTCCTGCATCTTACCTAGGAGTTCCATCTTTTCCTGCATCTTACCTAGGAGTTCAGTTATATCTGGCCCTACTTCGAATTGATAACTGTCTAGGTCTTCTTCTTCCTCAATCAGGGCCTGCCGGAGACGAGCTGTAAGTGTCTCCTTGCTACCACCAAGCTTTAGACCTCGATACCGAAGCTCTTGTTTTAGTTCTTTAATCAAGAGTTGGTCTAGTTGTTTCATAATAGGGGAAGCCATTACTAACTTACCTCCCGTTCGTTGAGTCGTCTATAATCCCACTTCTGACACCAATGTTACAACATTTAAAGGAGGCAACTCAACGAGGTATGGGAACAAAGTCAATACGAAGTTTAATCAACATAGATCACCAAAAAAAAAAAAACAAGGACCATCTCAATCTTCTCGCACTTCCTCTTCCTCTCTCCCCATTCATTTAGTCCATCCTCGTGCGCTGGTGCGTGTGACAGGTTGGGGAAAGTGATGTGTGTTTGGCGCGTTTAGTGTTTAGGGGATGATTATTTTTGAAACTATCACACACCAACCCGTCAGCATATAAATCGGGAGCAGACACGCAACGAGACAAGCAATGGAAGATAGATACAAAGTTAAACATGAAAAATATTTATTTACATATAAGAATAAAAAGGGGGAGGGTTTGCATCTATTTCTAATCAATAATATATTTAATCATCACTCTTGCACTTAATAAGAGAGTATGTCACTTTGTCTTCTGAACTAAGCTGGTTGTCCTGTTGATGTCGCAGCTGGCTGTGATCCTGGCTTGAGGTTCTGCAGCTGGAGGTGGCGCTCTAGCGGATAGAGGGACGCCGGTGATTCAGTTCTTGTGGAGTCTCAATCCAAAGTTCCAAGTGTACTGCGGGCAGAGCGGATCCTCCGTGGGCAGCGTAGTTAGCAGGATAAGTCCAGTGAGTTGCAGAGGGTTTGGCGTAGCTATGACGTCTCGCACAGATTTGGGTCTATAGGGACGTCGCACCTAATAAGTTGACAGGTGGGCTGTCGAAAAGGCGGGTAAGTAGTAGAGATGAGTAGATCCACGTAGGCAGTAGATGATACTCAATAGCAAATAGGCAGTTGACTAGGCAGACAATGACAAATAGGCAAGTGCAGTGCTGAATAGCACTAAGCACAAAGGCAATAGGTGATTCTCGATAGCAAATAGTTGGGTAGATCTCAGTAGGCAAGTGCAGTGCTGAATATCACTAAGCACATAGGCAGACACCTGAGGGAGGCTGCGGATAAATAAAGACAAGTTAGGACATGTCTCTCATGCATCTTATCGATGCCCTCGACTGAGGTGCATTCGTCAGATTGGTGAAATTGCTTTAAAGCACAATGGGGAGATGATGACAAATGGGATTTTAAAAATATACGGCAGATAATAGCAATATAAAAATGTACATAAAAGGGGAAATAATAATCTCAAATAAACAACACAAGTGGAAAGATAAAAAAAGGGGGGAATGGGCAATGGTCAGCGACCATGACGGTTTGTTTACACATGGCCGTCGGCCGAGAACAATGGAGCGTGCTTGAATGGAGAGGGTGTCCGTTCAAGGGGTGCAACTCTCGTTAGAGTAAAATGACTACAGGGGAGATAATTCATATCTCTTTTCTAAACGCAGTATTAGTGCGCTAGTAAAATTATCAAGGCGGTCAGCCGAGATAAAGGAAATAAAATAAGATGTACAAATACATACATGGTTGCATCAACGATCAATTGAGCAACGTAGCATTAATAGATTAATGCAATACATAAATATACATACATATGCCATGTTTATGTTTTCTACTTACGACAGTGAGAAATACACAATGCACTAATTAAATGAAATAATAAAATACACATAATAGTATCCAGTGAGAAATATGCACAAAGCAATTAAGTGGAACTTGTGATTAAGTTCGGCTTACCACCAGGTATTCCTCTAGGAGTGAGAATAAATGATATAGTCCAGACTCGATTGACAACGATAGAGAAATAAGAGGGTCTGGCTTGATTTAATCTACCTTATATATAGGCCTGGAAAATATGGGCGGAAACAGGAAATGTCCTAGGCTAAGAATTATCTTACACGTGGGTGAATTAGACTTGAGATGGCAGTCACACCTTGGAGTGTCGAGAGGTGTGTTGACTCGAGTAATCTCTTTGATCAAAGAGAGACGTGGAGGGGGGGGGAGAAAGATTGATTCGCATTCCACCCAAGGTGGTGTCAATTGCGACCGTCAGACATCAAAGAGATTGTGTGTTTATCTTTACCCCGGTCAAGGGGGATAAGTGAAAGCCTTGGTCTAGTTGTCCAAAGGTGGTCGACTAAGTCTAGCCTGGAGAGGAAAGGGTGGGGCGGGTGAAGAAATTGGAGATAGGATAGGGAAATAATTAAAATAAAATACATAAATGATAGTAAATAATGATTAATGCTGTGATAAGTATGAGTGACTCTGACAGCAAGCTTTTGACTTGTCACAGTGCGCAACCATAGAGTCACTACAGAACATGTTAATTACAATATGTTACTGTTTCAGTTAGCACCCAAGGAACATTTCTGTCATGTTTTATCAAGACTGATCAAACGGTTTTGATTTATATGCGGGACATACATACATACATATTACATTCATACATACATACATACGCCTTACTTTCTACTTTATAGTATAGATGAAGGATAACTAATCACCAAATTCCACTATCGTAGCCAAAGGGGTTTAGATTTTGAAATCCCCTTTCCAATAAAAAAAAAATCAAAGCTACAGCCACTATATTCCATGAGAATAGCCATAAGAGAGTGTTAGGTTAAAACCCTATTCCAATTTTTAAAAAAATGAAAACTACTGTCAACAAATTATATGAGCGTAGCCAAAAGGTGTTTTGGGGTTAACCCCCCTCCAACAAAAAAAGTAAAGCAAAACTATAGTTACTAGATCTATAGTTCCTTTTCTTTGCCACTTGTTGGTAGCCTACCCATTAATAACATAAATGTAGGAGAATACAAGCCACAGACTTACATTTCACACATCAAGCCACAGACTTACATTTTACACATCAAGCCACAGACTTACATTTCACACATCAAGCCACAGACTTACATTTCACACATCAAGCCACAGACTTACATTTCACACATCAAGCCACAGACTTTTATTTCAGACAACAAGCCACAGACTTACATTTCACACAAGCCACAGACTTACATTTCACACAAGCCACAGACTTACATTTCAGACAACAAGCCACAGACTTACATTTCACCCACTGCTTTGTTTTTGTATCAGTCACTGGGCTCCATTAACCAAGTTGCTATGAGTAGCAGATTTGATATTTGACCTACATTTTTTAATGGTAGAGTAGCAGGATATTGCACTGTAGACACATACGAATATGCCTTTTTAAAATTTCAATTACAGGAAATAATGTTTGGTGCCGAGTATCAACATTGGTCAGTCAGTCCTGAACAGTTGAACCCTGTACAAGTCCAGGACGAGGCGGAGAGGCCAGTGCAAGAGTTGATATGGCGGTACGGTTGTTCACGGAGATATATTTGTACAGTCTGTGTTATGTGTTGCCGATTCCAGTATTGGCTGTGATTTATTGGACATTAAACTGTTACGTTATTTTGGATCCATGAGTTGTGTCAAGTTCTTTGACTTGATGGTGTCGTAGGAGCAGTTTGTAGAGAGCTTGAATAGTGAGAAACGTTACAATATATAGGCTACTATATCTAGAATCTAAAGTTGAAATAATTTAGATGTAATTTAGATTAGATTTATGTAAAAAGTAAAGCCAAGAAAATCTTTCAATAGACTGAAAGCATAACACAGAATGTAAAAATATTTCTCGTATTTCATTAGTCGGGCTCTCCTTATCATTTCATCATATGTCCTGTGTGCACCTTTTCTTCATTTCTAGACGCATATTGCTACAAATAGCTGTTCTTTCTTCTTTTAATATTATAACATTGCTGAATTTCAACTTATTAGCAAAAGCAAAATAAGGTTTAATTATATTGTCTATATCTTTCTTTCTTTTAGGCCATCTATTCATAATTGTTTCTCTTAATTTGTTCAATATTTCCATCTGATTCTGTTTCTTGTATCTTATCTACTCATTGATCAGGAAGATTCACACTGGCAGAACATTACGAACTTCATCATGTTATTTTTTGTTGTTGTCTAGACTGTAGGGGTGTTACCGTGATGCCTGCAGAGTGTTCTTTGTTTTATTCAACTGTTTCCTGACTCTTTTCTCTGCTGTGACTAGACAGAAAGCTTTAGGTCAATGAACACGATGTACAAAGCTATCTTTGCTCTCTACAATTTTTACTGAAGTTTAACTGACGGATGGAGGAAATCATGTCAATTGTGGACCTCCCTGAGCAAAAGCCGCACTTTGATTCTGGATAGTACTTTGTCTAGCTCATTCATTGTGAGTAATGGGTACATATACATAGATGGTAGATAGGGTTAAGGGCAGAGGTTGAGAATGAGCTTGTTGTTGCATAGAGTTCGAAGTTATTTTCGACTCATCTGTGCATTTGCTTGCTCTTGTCTGTAAATATTTCACCAGTGGTTAAGATGTTTTTACACTCATCTGACGTTTTTCTTTCCTTCTCATAATGTTTTTTTGACATGTAGAAATCTTAATGTTACTCCTTTTGTTTGGTATCAGTGTTCGAGTCATCCGACCAAAAAACATCTGAACTGGGCTTAGTTTTGTGTCTTGCCTTAGAGTATTTCTAAATTAAAGAAGAGCTTCATAAGCATCTGACTTTAATTCTCTAGATTTCTTCATTATGTTCTTCAAAATTTTAACTGCTGACTCAGCCTTTCCATTGGATTGATGGTGTCCTGGAGAAGATTTCAAATGAGTCACTCCCCATTCCATCATAAATTTGGAAAAATATTCCGATGTAAACTGAGGTACGCTATCAGATATACAGACTTTGGGCACCCCCATATCTTGCAAATAAAACTTTCAGTTTCTTTATAATTGCGTGTGTTGTTGTCAACTGCATGTTTTCTACCTCTATGAAATTTGAATAATAGTCCACTATAACTAGATATTGTTGGTCACACATTTGGAATAAATCAATTCCAATCTTGTCCCACGGATTGGAACCTATTTCGTGCTGTATTAATTCTTCTCTCTGGTTTGCTGGTTTATTTTTCTGACAAACATAACATGAGTGGGCTATTTCCTTTACTCGAGCTGATAATCCAGGGCAGAAAACTGTTTCTTTTGCTCTTCTTTTCATTGAATCTACTCCCAGATGTGCTGCATGGAGTTTTTCTTCTATTTCCTTGCGAAGTGATATCGGTATGATTATTTGTTCTCCTTTCAACAAGAGTCCGTCTTCGTATGTTAACATGTCTCTTAGTGAAAAATATTGTTTGAGTTCAGGTAAACTATTATGTTTGTCTGGCCATCCATTTAGGATATACTGAATAAGTGTTTGCATTGTTCTATCTTTCTCTGTCTCGATTCTGACTTTCTCCAGCACTGCATCTGGTATTGCCAGTCCGACTGTATTGACACAAACATCAGGGATATCACTCTTTTCCTCTGATGGGTCTCTACTCAAAGTATCAGCTATGAACAAATTTTCGCCTTTAACATATTGAAACTGGATATCGTAACGATAAAGACGCATCATTAGACTTTGTAGCCTTCTCGGAGCAGAACTGAGTGGTTTTTGAAGGATGTTTTCCAGTGGTTTATGGTCATTCTGAACTATAACTGTCCTGCCATACGTATACTGGTCAAAACGTTCCAAACCAACAACCACTGGTAACAATTCTTTTTCAATCTGTGCCCATCTTTTCTGAGTATCAGTTAATGATCTAGAAGCATATGCTATTGGACTGCCATCTTGTAATAACGCTGCTCCCAACCCATTTTGGCTACTGTCTGCTTGTAATGTAAGCTCTTTGTTAGGGTCAAAATATATCAATGTGCCATAAGTCGATATTTTCTGTTTTATCTTGATGAAAGCTCGTGTGCATTGATCAGACCAAACAAATGGTGTGTTCTTTCTGATCAACTCTGTTATGGGCTGTAAATCTGTCGACAAATCTGGAACAAATCTTGCAAGATATTGAACCATGCCACAGAATCTTCGGACTGATGAAATATCTTTTGGAGCATTCAAACTCAAAATCGCAGATACTTTGTTCGGGTCTGGTTTTATTCCTGCTTCTGTAATAATATGACCCAAAAAATTAATCTCAGCTGTTCTAAAAACAGACTTTTCGTGGTTCAGTTTAATCTTCTTTTCTTGACATCTCTTCATCAGCTCTCTTAGGTAAATATCATGATTTCTGAGTGCTTCTTCTTTCGTTCTTCCTCTTCCTACCACTATAATATCATCAACGTAATTGAAACAGCCTTTCAGTCCTTCTAGTGCTAGATTTAATCTTCTCTGAAAAATTTCTGAACTCACTTTCAGACCAAAAGCTAATCGTTTCCATTTGTATCTACCAAAAGGGGTTATCATTGCTGTCAAATTAGATGACGCTGTGTCTAGTCTGACTTGCCAGAAAGCTTCTTGCACATCCAATTCGCTGAATATTTTGGCATCGTTCAAATCTGCCAATATGTCATCTAAAGTAGCAAGATTATAGAATTCCCTTAGTAAAACTTTATTCAGGGCTTGTGGATCTATGCAGATCCTAATTTTTCCATTAGCTTTTTCCACAATTGCCATCTGACTCACCCACTCTGTAGGCTCTATCACTGGTTCTATGATTCCTCTCTGCACTAGGGTCTTTAACTCCTCCTTAACTCTTTCTTGTAAAGCAATAAGGATCTTTCTACATGGCAGAACCTTGGGCTTAATGCTGCTATCAATCTTTAAAGACACTTCTCCTAAGTCACCCAAATCACCAGTAAACTTTGGACTACAGTCTTCTTCTTGGTTATTCACTACTAATGCTATGAACCTATCTTTATTGACTTTGATTAACTTCATTCTTGTTAAAGTTTCATGACCTAGAAGGCATGCTAGATTATTTGGTACAACTATATATTCCACCTCAAATGTTTCGTTAGTTTTCTCATTTCTCGTCGTTAGAGTGGCTTTTCCTATGGGTCTCATTTCAGTCTTATTCCACATTAGTAATCTTTGCGTTGCCTTTTCTATCTGATTCTTATTTACGTATTTTTCCTGGATGGTGTTTACATCAGCTCCACTATCCATTTGAAACCTTACACGGTGACCATTCACTGTCATAACTGCTGTCATCCTTTTCGTTTTGCGGTTCTCCAAAAACATCACCCATTCATTTTTTACCATCATGACATCATCTCTTGTGTCCGATTGCAGCTGTCTTTCATCGTTAGACATATTATGTGACACCTGCTGAATTTTTTGTGTGCACATAACGACAAAATGATGTCTTCCCTTGCACACTAGGCACATTTTACCCCATGCAGGGCACTTTTCCTTAATGTATTCGTGAATTCTTCCACAATACCTGCATTTACCTTTCTGAATGTTTGTTCTTGAGGGTGTTGATACTTTCTCAATGATTGGAGGGTCGGCTTGTATTTGTCTCAACTGTTTGTTGGCGGTCTCGTATGCTCTGCAATTGTCTCTGCACCTTTCCAATGTGAGACTACTATCTTGTAACAATTTCATTTTGAGGCATTCATGTCTAACATCAAGAACTACTCTGTCTCTAATCAAGCTATCTTCCAGGCGTTCAAACCTACACGTTTTTGCTAGTCTTCTCAGATTTGTTATGTACTTTTCAATGTCCTCGCCTTCTTGTTGTTCACGAGTATTGAAAACATAGCGCTCATAAGTTTCATTCGTTTTTCCAATGCAAAAACGTTCAAATTTGTTCACTATTTCTTCCATCTTTCTTTTTTCTTCTCAATTTCTAGACCTTCATATATGTCCATGGCTTTTGTTTCTATAATTGCTAGAAAGGTGGCCACTCTGACCTCCTCTGATTCTTCCGACAATTAGGTGGCTAACTCATAGTTTCGCCAGCTCCGGTGAAACTTTTGCCAATTTGCGGCCATGTTACCTTCTACCTCGAGCGGCTCGGGTACAGGAAGGAAATTTCTAGCTGCCTTTGCACGGCGTAGCCCTGTAAATGTTGCCTATTTATTATTGCAAACAATAAACCTTTATATACTGATTATTCATTACCTCTGATCATTAATACACCGCTGTCACCATGTTAATTTAAGATCTAGGTTCACAGTCAACAATAAACAACCAACAACCACTAGTGTCAAGGCGAAGAACGATACTTTATTATATTGAACGTGTGCATCTTTGCGCACCATATAAGCAGGTATATAAATAAATAAACTATAAACGATATATATATATATATATATATATATATATATATATATATATATATTATATGGCTCCTTTTGTCTCAAAAGGCAATGGATGCGCCCAAATGAGTCACTGGTTTTGGCTTAATCTTGAGACGGGGCAGAATCTGGTGTGGCTAATCAAGCCAATTCTAGAACGGCAGACTATGCCACAATTCGTACATGTGTATGCCTCTGATTCAGGGCTAGCGGACAGGGCAGCTTTCTTTTTTTACCTCTTGATTAAGCCGCTTCAATTCCTTTGTTCTCAGCGAGGGTTGTCCCAGCACGCGCAGTCTGTCTCCATGCACTCCGGTCTTTGGCTATGTTTTCCCACATACTTTCGCTGATGCCTGTGGCTCTCATGTCTCGCTTGAAGACATCTCTATATGTTAGTCCTGGGCGGTCCTTGGGTCTGACTCCTTCCACAAGCTCAGCATATAAGATATCTTTCGGGATTCTACCATCTGGCATGCGGGTGACATGTCCGATCCAGCGTAATCCAGCGTAATCTTCTTTGTGTCAGGAGATCATACATGCTGTTCATATTGGCCAATCTCAAAACTTCCTGATTGGAGACATGATCCCTCCAAGAGATGCCCATTATGCGTCTCAGGCAGTGCAAGTGGAAACTATTCAATCTGTGCTCCTGGTACATGTATGTTGACCAGCTTTCACTGTCATAAAGGAGAGTGCTCACAACACAGGCGTTGTAGACTAGGATTTTGGTCGCTGTGGTCAATTTACCATTTTCCCAGACGCGCTTTGAGAGTTTTGCCAATGCTGTGGTAGCTTTTCCTATCCTTTTTGTCAGCTCGATGTCTAAGTCTAGGTTACTGACAATTGTTGAACCCAAGTAGGTAAATTCCTGCACCACTGAAAGGGTGTGGTTCCCAATAGGTACTATAGGTATTTCTGCGAGGTCTTGTGCCAGGACTTATAGTAAGGCTAAACTCTTGACAAGCAGCTGCTAAGGCGTTCACTAGCTTCTGTAGACCTCCTTGTGAGTGAGATACGAGTGCCGCGTCATCGGCAAACAGCAGCTTCCTTATCAAGATACGACGCCTTTTCGTTTTGGCTTTAAGACGTGCCAGGTTAAAGAGCCTTCCATCGAATCTGCTATGGGTATATATTCCGTCTTCCAGGGATTTAAAAGCTGAGAAGAAGATGCCAAATAGTGTAGGGGCCAGTACACATCCTTGTTTTACACCGCTCTTAATGGAAAATGGCCTGGAGGAAGAACTTTCAAACTGAACAGTGCCCTGCATATTTTCGTGAAAAGCGGACACTAGTTTTCTTAACTTATTTGGGCAGCCGATTCTCTCTAGTAGGCTACAGCAAACAGACCGCTTCTGCTAACAAGGTCAAAGGCCTTGGTCAAATCAATAAATGCTATGAAGAGGGGCTGCTTTTGTTCTCTGCTCTTCTCCTGTAGCTGCCGCAGAGAGAAAATCATATCTGTTGTAGATCTACCTGCCCTAAAGCCACACTGCGACTCTGGATAAACACGTTCTGACAAGATCTGTAATCGCTTTAGTAATACTCTAGCAAAAGCCTTTCCGACTATGCTAAGCAGTGAGATGTCTCTGTAATTGTTACAATCAGAGCGGTCGCCTTTATTTTTATAAATTGTAACTATGTTGGAGTCTTTCAATTCCTGGGGGACCATTCCTTGTTCCCAGCACAAGCTTAGCAGTTCATGGAGTGGTTTGATTAGGGCATGTTTTCCAGCCTTGAATGACTTCAGCAGGAATGCCAACTCCTCCAGGTGTTTTCCCATGTGCAAGCATGTCAATGGCTATGTTCAGCTCCTTTACCGAGGGCGTTTTGTCTAATTCCGTCAAAACTGGAAGTGATGGGATGTTGGAAACAGCATTTGGTGAGATGGCGTTTTCAATCTGGTAGAGTTCTGCATAGTGTTTTACCCATCGCTCCATTTGAAGCGCACGATCGCTGATGATTTAGCCATCTTTTGACTTGAGCGGAGCACACTTGCTGGTGTGAGGTCCAAAGGCTTTTCTCATGCCCTCATATAGTCCTCTTATGTTACCACAGTCGGCACAAGATTGAATATCTTCGCATAGCTTCTGCCAGTATTTGTTAGCACACTGTCTCGCTACTCTTTGGGCATTGTTACGTGCAGCTCTGAGCCTTTTTAAGTTGCTTGGGATGGGATCCTTCTTGTAGATTAGCATGGCTGCTCTCTTGTTCGTAGTGGCAGTTTCCATTTCTGGGAGACTAGCTTCAAAACAGTCTTCGCTTTTCTTGGTTTTGTTTCCAAAGACAGTGATGATGTTTGGTAGATTGTATCACGCATAAACGTCCAGCTTTTTTCTACCTCAGTCATAGAGAAGTTTTTAAAAGCTTCCTCTAATTTGTTCTCAAATTCGGTGCAAAGATCAGGATTTTTTTGTGCTAGTGGTATTCATGCGTGATTTTCTTTTTCCCTGTGATGTGTGGATCTTAGTTGGCAGCAGTCTTGTCCGGCAGGACACTAAAGTATGATCAGTTTCACATTCCGCACTTTGAAAGCTACGTGACAGCTGTATGTTTCCAATGTCCCTTTTCCATGTCAGTATCATATCCAGCTGGTGCCAGTTCCCAAAACCTAGGCTGCCTCCATGAGACACAGTGCTGTGGTTTTGTCCTGAAGAAGGTGTAGGTAGAGAGTGGTAGTTACCGGTGATAAGTTCCTAGCCGATTGGCGTAAGCTGGAACGCCAGGGACCACTCTTGACGGTAGGAGGGGCTTTTTAGCCTCACTGGATAGCTACTGCCTGCCTTAAGCCGAGCAGCCCTCGGACAATAAAGTGCTATCCCGCCACAGTTTGCCGCACCACTGGGTGCTTGGTGCTAAGACAAAATCAAAAAGCAAGTTGCTCACCCGCACCTGCAAATAAAATCAAAAGAAAACCCTCAACATTAATGCGTTTAGCAAGCTGGAACATACGGACAATGTGTCCCGGCTTCAATACTGACCCTGAACTCGTCACCGACATGCGACAAACAGCTATCATCGACAGAGAACTCAGCAGACTAAACATTGATGTGGCCTGCCTGCAAGAAACCAGACTGGCAGACAGTGGATCTCTTACAGAAAGCAACTATACATTCTACTGGCAAGGAAAACCAGAACCAGAACATGGCGTAGGCTTCGCAATAAGAAACAGTCTCGTCCCCTGCATTGCAATGTTTCCCATTGGCAATGAAAGAGTAGCACACATGAAATTTGCATCACCGCAAGGCAAAGTTAATATAATCTGTGCTTACTCACCAACCCTTGCTGCACCGGAAGAGGACAAAGACAGATTCTTTCAAGCTCTAGAGGACGTAATTAAAAATATTCCAAAGTCCGAGCACCTCTATATAAATGGAGACTTTAATGCCCGTGTTGGTGATGGAAATGATGCATGGCCAAAATGCTTGGGACCTCATGGTGTTGGCAAAATAAATGACAATGGCCAAAGGCTACTCGAGTTCTGTCGCTCTCATGAACTGTGTGTAACTAATACATTCTTCTCTGGCAAGGAACGCCATAAAGTCTCTTGGCAGCACCCACGCTATAAAAGGTGGCACCAGCTTGACCTCTGCATCACCCGAAGGATGGATCTGAAAAGTGTCATCCACACCCGTTCATACCATAGTGCGGACTGCAACTCAGACCATTCACTAGTGCTAAGCAAAATCAAGCTACTTCTCAAGAAGGCTTACACTTCCACTCAACCCAGATCTAGGCGAATTAACGTCAACCATGTAGGTGACCCAGAGAAGTGTGCACTCTTTGGCGAGCTCCTAATCAGTTCAATCCCCTCCTTAAGTGATGAAGAAGACATCTTTATCAGATGGGAGAAATTAAGAGACGTAATCTACAGTTCGGCAATCACCGCCTTTGGGCCTCAAAAACACAAAAATGTAGACTGGTTTGAGGCGAATCTAGCACATATGGAACCTTGCATCGAGAAAAAACGATCTGCACACCTCGCTCACAAGACAAAGCCTAATCCAAAATCTTTGGAGGCCTTCAAAAGTGCTAATAAAGAGGCGAAACAAATTGCTAGAAAATGTGCTAACAACTTTTGGAGGGATACCTGCAACAGAATCCAAGACAGTCTCCACTCAGGAAATAGCAAAGCTCTATTTGATGTCGTTAAAGCGGCCCTGGGTCCAACAGTGTCTAAGCCTGCCCCCCTTCTATCCAAATCAGGAGAAAAAATTACAGATCAAACCAAGCAGCTAGAACGATGGACAGAACACTACCTCGAAGTCTATGCCACACAGAATACAGTAGACGATGTCGCCCTGGCTTCTCTACCAGATCTTCCAGTACTGGAATACCTAGATGAGCTTCCGAGCCTTAGTGACCTCAAAAAAGCAATTAACTGCTTAAAGAATAGAAAATCTCCTGGGAGCGATGGTATCCCAGTGGAAGTAGTGAAAGTCAACGAATCACTCCTGCTCCCTGAACTCTATATTCTCCTCTGCCGCTGTTGGGAAACAGGTCATGTCCCACAGGACATGCGTGACGCAACTATAGTCACAATATACAAGAACAAAGGGGATCGGAGTGACTGCAACAACTATAGGGGTATCTCTCTCCTCAGTATAGTGGGCAAAATCTTTGCTAGAGTGGCACTATCCAGGCTGCAAGTGATAGCTTCTAGAGTATACCCAGAGTCTCAGTGTGGATTCAGGAGTGGTAGATCCACTATAGACATGATATCTTCTCTACAACTACTGCAGGAGAAATTTAGAGAGAGAGACAGACCCCTTTACATTGTTTTTGTTGATCTGACTAAAGCTTTTGACATGGTCAGCAGAAGTGGCCTTTTCAAACTCCTGAGGAAAATAGGTTGCCCTCCCAAACTACTGAAGTTAATTGAGTGTTTTCAAGAGGAAACTAAATGTACTGTCAAATTCAATGGAGCCCAATCAGCACCTTTTGAGGTTTGCAGTGGTGTCAAGCAGGGATGTGTGCTCGCACCTACTCTGTTTGGCATATTCTTCTCCTGTCTACTGCATTATGCGTACAGCGACATAAACGAAGGTGTGTTTCTCCATACAAGATCCTCTGGAAAACTATTTAATGTATCAAGGCTGCGGGCAAAAACCAAGGTTAGGAAGCTACTCGTCAGGGAACTCCTGTATGCTGATGATGCAGCTATTGTGGATGATTCTGATATTCAGCTACAGTCCATGTTTGACAAACTATCTGCTGCTTGCCAGAAGTTCGGCTTAAACATCAGTCAAAGCAAGACTAAGATACTTGTCCAAAACACAAACACTGCACCTCAAGTAAGCATTAATGGCCAACCACTAGAAGTTGTTGATCACTTTTGTTACCTTGGCTCCATCATATCCAACAACACTCTACTGGATAAAGACATAAACAACAGGATAGCCAAGGCAATGGCCACCATGTCACGGTTGCAGAAAACAGTCTGGGACAACATATTGCTGACTAGCAGTACCAAAACCCTAGTCTACCGGACCTGTGTGTTGAGCACCTTGCTGTACGGAAGTGAAACATGGTCAACCTACTCATGGCAGGAAAAAAAGCTGAATGTCTTCCACCTCCGATGCCTAAGGCGGATCTTTAAAATAAGGTGGCAAGATAAGATAACCAATGAGGAAGTGCTACATAGAGCAGGATGCCAGGACATCCGCTCTGTTATCAGCAGCAGACGCCTTGGCTGGCTTGGCCACGTTCGTAGAATGCCAGTAGGTCGACTTCCACAGGACATCCTGTATGGGGATCTAATAGAAGGCAGGAGAGCCGCTGGTCGCCCACTCTTACGTTATACGGATGTATGCAAACGCGACATGAAGCTCTTCAAAATCGACACTGGCAACTGGGAAGAGGTGGCACTGGACAGATCCACATAGAGAGAGAGCATAAAGGAAGGGTCACAGATTGCAGATGTCATACACAACAGAAGCAGAAAGAAGGGTGAAAATGCAACGGCGCCTGGTGATTATATATGCCCAACCTGCGATCGCAGCTGTGTATCAAGGATTGGCCTCTTTAGTCACACAAGAAGTTGCAAAGGGAAAAGATCGTCTCTCGAGACGTAAAATGCCACAGATGTGTTGGTAATGCAGAGCATATGGTATGTGCAGAATTCAAGCAGTCTTTGTCCTTTCTCATTCATCTTTTCGATTCCAAAAAGCCCAAGGCAGTCTGGCCAGGTAGTGTGATCTGATCCTGCTCTGGCATTGAAGTCACCTAGAAGGATCATATGTTCTTTTTGAGGAATGTTTGCAATGGCTTCTTTGAGGTCTTCATAGAATTTGTCTTTGTCCTCCTGAAGCGAGCATAGTGTGGGGGCATAGGCCCTAATTAGTGTGACTTTTACAAATGCTGTCATCATACTTATGCTTAGTAGCCGTTCCGAGCCACCAACTGGAGGGACTATCATGGGAAGAAGACTGTTCTTGACAGCAAAGCCCACACCATGTATTCGAGTCTCATCCTGTGCTTTCCCTTTCCAAAAGAAAGTGTAGTCAGTCTCGCGAGCATGCCGTTTTCGGCCAGTCGGGTTTCTTGCAGGGCTGTAATGTCAATATGTAGCCTTTTTAGCTCGTAGTTTATGACTGCCGTCTTCCTTGCGTCGTCGATCTGCCTAAGATCATCAGTGAGACCAGGACACATTGTCCTGACATTCCAAGTGGCCAGTCGCATGACAGGGATTTTTATTTTCATTTTTATTTTTCTTCTTTTGTTGCTTGGTGCAAGTTTCCAGCCTACTTGTCGTTTTAAACTAAGATCTAAGCTCCCATTAGAGCAGGCAGGCTGTGGCGGATCAGCACCTAACTGACTGGGGGCTGCCCAGGTTGAGGCGGGCGGTAGCTGATCAGTGAGGCGCGAAGACCTCTCCCACAGTTAGAGACAACCCGTGGCGTCCATACATTACGCCAATCAAGTTGGACTTATAACCCGTAACTGTTGTCTCCCGTGTTGTTTTAGCCGCTTTGCAGCAGCACCAGAGTTTCCTCTCCGGGGCGCATTGGATAAAGCGGTCATGGGTGGCCCATGCTTCATGATCCCTCTCTCGACCTTGCTGATGTGATCCAAAGGAACGCATCGCATTACATTTGGCACCAACTCAGTTGCAGAAGCTGCCGGACGGAATTTCATAGCTGATACTCCCAACGCCTAAGGGGCTTTACTTCTGATTTCTCCTCGAGGTTGTCTCCTGAAGCCTTAGTACCGCAAGGCAGCGGGGTTTTAAGTCAGAGTACCCCTCTCCTAGATGAACTGCCTTATTAGGCTGACGAGCTCCATCTGCCCGAAGCTCCCGGTTTTGTGGCGCCAGGTATCCGCCTTCACCCCTTCACCTGTTTGTAAGAGCAGTTTCGCCGGGCTTAATATCTAAGCCACACGAGCAGGCCAGGTGCTGGACTTAGTTGTCAGAGGCTATTTGAGACGCATGCCATTAGGAGTATTTTATAGACAGTGGGAGCTTAACCCCACTGACACCTCTGGCCATGACAATCTTTGAAACCATATATATATATATAAAGTAGAAAGTAATGCGTATGTATATATGTATGTCCCCGTATAGAAATCAAAACGGTTTGACCAATGTTGATAAAACTTGACAGAAATATTCCTTGGGTACTAACTTAGACCGTGGTGTATGTTTTGTAGCCCTAAAACAAACTTAAGACCCTCAAAAAAGTTGACCAGCTCTATGAAAGCATTATAACTTCATCGATCTAGGCCATGTTTACATGAGAAAAGATCGAAAGGATCTAGATCTCGATCTAATTTTAAGAACTACACTTTGCTCAGATAGTTTTTTACTTTGACAGATGACAATACAAAATATTGTCCATTGATTTCATTATTTATAAAAAAATAACCTTCAAATTTGTGTTTCAAAAGCATTATTTTTTTCATATATATTCGTTCATTATATCTGCGAATGTAGAATTCCTGATGGGCATTCTTTCATTAGACAATACCGTAATGTTACACATCTTTCTATTCCTAGGTCTAAAAGTCTAATTAAACTCTAAGACGTTATAACTTCTCTTCGCAAAGATAGTTTTATAGCCTACTATAATACAGGAATTATAGTCCATTCATTTCATATTTTAATCAAATTAACATTCAAATTTGTTTTTTCTAAAGCATTTTTTCATGCATTCGTTCGCCCTAAAGCTGCGAAGCCGTGTTAAGATATATATCTATTCTAATAGCTTCATTCATTCGCGTACATCTAATTAAAAAGGTCACGCATGCGCAAAATGCAAAATGAACTCTATGACTCTAGATCTAGATCTATGACTCTATGTCTAACTCAAGATCTACTTTATGCTTTAACACATGAACATACAAAATTAAGTCTATTCATTTAATTTTGATCAGATATATGTAGGTCTACAAGCAAATGTTTTTATTTGAAAAAAATGGATTTAAGTCGATTAGCTATTTTGATAGCACCATTCACTTATACTAGTTTTACATTTTTACGCATTCGCTTTACTTATAACATCATTATTTCGTTTAATTGTTTACAAACCACTCTCAGTGACTCATTGACAGTTATACGCAAACAAAAAACCCTCGGGCTGAGGGTAATATATGTCTAGTATATATATATATATTATATATTATATATATATATATATATATATATATATATAGAGAGAGAGAGAGAGAGAGAGAGAGAGAGACAGACAGACAGACAGACAGACAGACAGACAGACAGTGAGGCAATATACTATAAATACATATTTCAGAAGTGAATCTACTTCTTTTAATACAATTTAAATACTACTTCTTTTAATACAATTTAAATAATTTTTAATTAACACAGATATAATTTATTAGCAATAACATAGTGGTGTTTACTGACGGTGCTCAGTGTGCGCTGAAGGAAAAAGCACAAAAACTGCGTTCAGTATAGTATAGTATGAAGTGACCTACTTTATTTTGAAATAAAATCTTGACTATGAGTGGTAATTCTAATAAAAACAGCTATTTTTATAGTCCTTTAGTTGCAGAATAAGAATCTGCTTTCAGTTTTTTTGTAAGTTAACCCGTCACCAAATAAAAACATAAAATAAAAATTTGACCTAGTTCCCGAAAGTCGGTGTTCAGATATAAGAATCTACTAAATATAGATAATAGATTTCCTGCGGCCGCCTGATTTACCAGGAGCTCCTGGAAATCTCCTGAAATTGCAAAATATACGAAAATATAATGGAAATCTCCGGAAATTATAAAAATCTTTTGAAAATTCATACAAATCTCATGAAATATATAGACATATATAGAAATATATAGACAAAACTTGTCATTTTGGGTGTCATTCAATCCTACGCGCGATAAGTAAAAACGTCATTATGCATTACCCGTAATTGTGTAATCTGGTGAAAGAAGTCTCTCGCGCCTCAAACTAATGAAGAATTACTTGAGGTTAACAATTCTCAAAGATAGATTGAAACATTTGGTAATTCTTGCTATTGAGCGTGTTCTATGTAGGAAACAGAATTATAATGATATACTGTATGACTTCGCTACACGCAAGGCTCGTTAAGTAATTCTGTACGTAGTAAAGAATGAATGAAATTTTAAGACGAATTTATTTTCTAATACAAACTCTTAAATTTTACTTTTATCCGTATCCCTACACAAATTTGGCCCCGCGAAATCCGTTTCGCATAGGGCCCCACAACGGTTAAGTCCGGCTCTGCTTTTTTTGTGACGGGTGAATACTACTTGTTCTCCCACCCTCTTTTATTTTTTCGTAGGGTAACTCTAGCCCGTCCGACTTGCAGAAATAAAAGAGTGATCTTTCCTTTACGTGGTGTCCAAACTCTTGTGCCATGAAGAGAATTATATATATATTGATAGTCAAATATGGCGACAGAATTTATCTTAGTTATTTTAAGAGAGACTTTGTTTCGGAAAATTTAGAATTCATACGAAATTTTTCATTATAAGAGTAACAATTGAGATGAGTTCTTAGCCCCATTGTTATGTTCCTAGTCACCTTAATAGAACTTTTACTCATACTGATATTTTTCTATTGTAAAAAAAAATTTGAGATTATAACTCACAATAAATACTTGAATCCTAAAAAATGCAAAAACTTTTGAGAACAATCTAATTGGCGAATTATTTTTTGAATATTTTTTTTCTGCGGCGATCCTCAAAGTCTTAATCTAAATGTAGTGGATGTTCAGGCCACACCGGCCACCCCGATATCCACGTGACTATTCCCCCTAGATGGCGTCTTGTGTCCGCGCTTAAAAAGGCAGAACAACGTGGACACTGCCCATTCTACCGGCATCTCTTGTCACTGTAGTGTCTGTACGTTACTGGACCTACTTGGTCTCCACTCCCTGTTTGTGCCTGGTTCTACACCATGTGATTTCGCAGGACTGCAGGTCTTTAGTGTGTAATAGATTGAAATCGTCCTACGAGTTGCCTTCGTCATTTATTTAGTTCTTCTGTGCCAAACCCACCACAGAAATATGTGGGGTACATTATCTTTTCAAGGAACAAATCGGTTCTATTTGCAAAGTAGTATGGGCCTATAAATTCATATTAGAATATTTTTCAAGTAAAACATTTTCAAACGGTCATTTTTTAATAGGATGAATAATGAGCTGTAGATGTCACGAGAATGTGTTTCTGCAGTGAAGAATGCAAGAAAACGCTTTTGGCGTCAGACCCCACTTGGTAAGCTTACAGCGCTCCCCCAAATCCTTTAGCTGTCAAGAGAAAAACCTCAACATGGCTGGGTTTTTTTTTCTTTTTTTTTTTCGCCAAAGGTTGAGAAACACTTTTAAAAAAAATAATCTTATATATATATATATATATATATATATATAAGGCTAGTCTTCGAGTCCGAAGATCAGTGAGGAATGCAGTATTTCCCGTGGATGCGCAGTCCCAGCTGTGACCTACATATTTTGCCACATTCAGGGCAAGCATAACTATTGTCCGCAGGCGGTCGATTTAGATTTTCTTTTCGCCGTCTGCGTTTGTCCTCGGCAGCAGATTTTCTTTTGGTCTCAAATGTGTATGACCCGGCCTTCGTGAGTGACCTCCAGCTGTCTCGTTCGGAGGCCGCATACAACCAAGTGCTCTCTTCTATGTCAGCCAAGGAAAGTTGACGCCTAAGCTGGTCTTTGAAGCATTTCAGTGGGGCGCCTCTGTTACGTCGACCACCTTTAGCTCACCAAAAAGACTGCCTTTGGCATATGTTCGTCTCCCATTCGGGATACGTGCCCTGCCCAGCGTAACTATCGGACCAAAAGAAATCCCTCTATACTGTCCATACAGGGGTTTGCAAGGACATCGCTGTTTGTAGTGCGGTCTTGCCACCGTATGTCCATGATGGAGCGCAAGCATCTTTGGTGGAAGCGCTCAAGAAGTCTTAGATGTTTCCTGTATAGTGTCCATGTCTCAGAGCCACACAGAAGGGTTGAGAGAACCACCGCCTGGTAGACACTAATTTTTGTAGGCAGGCGGAGCGATCTGTTCAGGCAACTCTCGCCTGAAGGCGTCCAAAAGCGCTACTGGCCCTGGCCAGACGGTTATCAACTTCCCTTGAAAGTGAGGCGTCATTTGACACTATACTACCTAGATATGTGAAGTAGTCTACCACGCTAAGAGGCTGTCCGTTTACGGTGATCCTTGGGGGCTGAGTATGTTTTAAAGGGTGACTTCTGTAACATGATTTCTGTTTTCCAGAGGTTTATAGATAGACCGAAAGAGGCGGCAGTGTATGCAAATTCGTTTACTGCGTTCTGGAGATCATGTTCATTGTGAGCTAGTAGGGCGCAATCATCGGCATAGAGAAGCTCCGTTATGACCATCTTCTTTGTTTTTGTATGGGATAGTTGACGTCGAAGATTGAACACATTGCTGTCAGAACGAAACCGGATATAGATGCCATCGTGCAATCGCTGCCTCATTTTACCCAGCATTACGCTAAAGAAGATAGCGAATAGAGTAGAAGTAAGTACACAGCCCTGCTTCAGGCCATTTTCTATTGGGAAGTGATCAGAAAGGGCACCATTGTGTCTGATCTGGCCTCTTTGTCCCATGTGAAACTGTCTGAGAATGGATAGGTAGATGGGCATCCCAGCCTAGCCAAAATCCTCCACAAACCATCGCGACTGACCGTGTCGAAAGCCTTCATGAGGTCCACAAAGGCAGCGTATAGGTTTAAGTTCTGCTCTTTGCATTTATCTTGTAATTGTCCAGAACAAATATCATGTCAGATGTACCTCTACCGGCTCTGAAACCTCATTGGCTTTCAGATAAGATATATATCCCAACTGTCAGGATTGTGTTAAAACCTTATCTTCAGGCTCCAGCCTCCAGCTTCTTTCAGTTTGTCCCATCTCTGGGGTAAATTGGAAAATAAGTTGAACAATTCATGTACAGTTACAAAATAAAACAAGATTACAAAGAGAGTTTGTGTTGCCACACAAACTCAGAGGCGGCCCCCGTGTGAGACGGATCCCTGTCGGATCCGCATATTCGCAAGGAATATTCAAGACGTGATTTTGTTTTTATTATTAAAAGTAATAATGTTTCAAAGATTCATTTGGCGTTGTAAAAAAAAATAAATTGTAATGTAACATCTCCCGCTGGTCGTCGGAGGATGGCATCAAGCAGGGTATGAAACCGAGAACGTAGAGATAATCAGTCCTGCGCGCTAACCGCACGACCAGGCATTGCTATTAACCTAATGACAAACTGGTTACAAAATAATAGCCTATTATTAATAATATACCTACATATACCTAATATAACTACCGGATATGTATAATATGTCAGAAGAGCGATTTTAGATAATCTTTTGGTATTGAGCATTTTCATTTCAATGGAACTAGAATGAGGATGTAGATCTACCTAAATTAAACTTTTAGTTTAGCACTCTCAATATCTTTATCTACTAGATCTAGATATAGAATATATATTTGGGATAATGTAGATGTAATTTAGATAAGATTTATGTAAAACAAAAACACACTAGATATCAATTAATAGACTAATCGCAATATTAAATTTTAAAATAAGTAGATTAGTTTTGGTATTTTATAACATTGCAATATTGACATATTGACAATCTAGACTTTAGAAATAAAAATCTACACTTTAAGTCTAGAAATTAAAATTATAGATCTTGATCTAGTCTAAATCATGACTGTCTGGTAGTGCGGTTTGCGCGCTGGACTGTCGTTTGGATTCATCGATGGTCCCAGGTTCAAACCCTGCCCGCTCCCATCCCCTTCGTCCTGCTGGAGGTTTGGACTACAACTCTGAAGGAACATCCGAAACATGTAAAACAACAAACATTCTAAACGAGGCCAAGAAATTCTAGATCTAGATTCTACAATGATTTTAACTAGAACTTAAATCTAAATCTAGATTTAAAAATCTAGCTCTAGTGTAAAAAAGTATATCTAGATCTAGTGTAAAAAATCTAGCTCTAGTGTAAAAAAAAATCTAGATCTAGATCCTAGACAATGAACTAAATTTTACTGCAAATACTGATTATATCAGCTAAAAAGGGCAGCAAAGATTACGATTCCTAAGAAAACTGTCCTCGTTTAATGTTAGCGAAAAGGCCTTGGCTATGTTTTATCACGCTCACATCTGCAATATTTTAAGTTTCAATATCACTGCCTGGTATGGCAATCTGAGCATTAAAAATAAAAATAAACTTTATAGAATCCTAAATGCTGCTGGCAAAATCATTGGCAAAAAACAAACCCCATTTGGGCAGTTGTTTGAGACAAACATCTCTAAAAAAGCTAACAAGATCCTCGAAATAAAGAATCACCCTTTGTGTCAGGATTTTGTGATTTTACCATCACAAAAGAGATACAAGACACCGATAGCAAAGACAAACAGACACAAACACTCTTATGTTCCCCTGGCAATCAAATCATTAAATAAGAACAATCTGGTATAAACTTTTCACATGTAAATTATGAGTGAGTCTGGTGTGAATGTACACTTTGGTTTCTTATAGTTATAATGTTTTTTGTTTGGTGTAATGCACAAATTGTAAGATAAATTTCCTTACGGATTTTAAAGATTATTATTATTATTATGTTAGAAATGAACGAGTAGTCATTCTCTGGCGCTGCCAGGGTCGAGTTTCGCTAAAGAGAAACAAAATTCATCGTAGTCCCTTTAACAGTTTCCACTGAGGAATTTTCTGGTGATGTGGCAGGTCTGCAGCAGTACCGCCTTCTGACAGGCAACGAAGATGTTCCTAGGAATGTTAAGGGCCTTGAAGGTGTCTGTGAGGTCAGTTGTTATTATCCCCTCGGTTGATATAACAATGGGGTATATTGTTATTTTGGACAATTTCCATAGACGCTTAATCTCCAAGCCTAGGTTCCCATATTTTCTTTGTTTTTCTATCTCAGTTTTTCTTAAATTATGAGACAGTGGTACGGCGATATCGATAATGGTAGCGGTTTTTTCTTTTTTATCGATGAACAGCAGATCCGGGCGATTGAAATCTACCGTTTTGTCGGTCAGAATAGGCCTATCCCAGTACAGCAGATGTTCAGTAGACTCGAGAAACCTCTTGCGGAGAGTATTTATAATAAGGGGGAGTGTCCTTACCGATCAATTTGTACGTCAAAGCCAGGTGTTGGTGTATTAACTTTGCAACTTGGTTATGGCGACCTAGGTAGGCTGATTCTGATAGGGCTGGACATCCTGCCATAATGTGTTCAATCGACTCGCCCACATTTCCACATTTTCGGCATTTGTCGACAACATTGAGTTTCAGGATATGCTTCTCGTATTTTTTTGTCCTGATTACTCTGTCCTGTATTGCTGTAACAAAGCCTTCTGTTTCAGGGTAGAGATGACCTGCTTTGAGCCATGTTAAGGAAGCAGCCTTGTCGATGTTGTCCCCATGTAATGAAGCCGGAAATTTTCCGTGGAGTGTTTTTTCTTCCCATTGGCGAATCTCATGCCCTACGTCGTCCAAACCGATATTGACATCAGCATTGTGTAGGTTCAGAGGGGTTGCATCGGAGTCGTATTTCCGTAGGAAGGAAACTAATTTATTGCTGGAGGCGAGCAGTTTTGATCGTATTTTTAAAACTTGCATCTTACACAATTTGAAGATGTTCTGCAATCCACGACCCCCATCCTTCCTGGGCAGGTATAACCTTATGGTGGAGGACTTGGGGTGTAGACATCGAAACTTGGTTAGTAATTTTCTAGTGAGTCTGTCAATGTCATGTAGGTCGGTGTCAGTCCATTTGATCACACCGAACGTGTAAAGGAGCACAGGGACGGCCCAGCTGTTAATTGCAGTGATGAGATTATTGCCAGACAGTTTGGTGTTGAGGATTTTATTAACTCTTTGCCTATATTTGCCAAGAAAGTCCTCTTTTAATTTCTTATGGTTTATCTTGGCATTCTGGTTTATTCCAAGATATTTATAAATAGAGGCGGAGTTCAATTCCTCGATGCCTTCAAATTCAATGTTGGTGTTCGTTGCCTTGCCCTTTTTAATGCTTATGATGCCACACTTATCCAGGCCAAAAGACATACAGATATCGTCACTAAAGCATTTTACCGTTTTGATTAAGGTGTGTAATTTTTGCTCGGTTTCTGCATATAGCTTTAGATCATCCATGTATAATATGTGGGACACACATTTTGTACATTTAGTGTCAACCCTAAAACCGTTTGTAGAGTCTTGGAGTAATGTAGATAGAGGATTAATCGCTAGGCAGAACCAGAGTGGAGATAGTGAGTCACCCTGGTATATACCTCTTCTTATGTGCACAGAACCTAGTTTATCACAAATGCGAGTCACATTACGAGGTTTAATTAACATTATTATACCGAGTTGTTTTAGCATTTCATTTAAAGAATTTATTCCATATGACGTCAAAGGAAAAAATCCACTACGTTACACGGCCTAGTTAGACTAAAAAATGTCTTCTATACGAGCAGCTTGTCGAGGGTTCTTAGACATTGGTGCACCGGGTGATTTCTGTTAGCATTTCATTTGATTGACTAGTTAGACTAAATATGTATATAACATATATATATATATAAAAGGATTAAAGACGTTTTTTTTTGTTTTGTATGTCAGTCTGTCTGTCCGTCATATTAAAGCTATTGAAAATCTGATTAAAATTTTTTTTTTCCGAAACATCACAATAGTTTTAAGTTTCTATTATAGATTGTTCCGGATATTTATATATTTATAGTGAGAGAAAATAAGAATTCCAGATAAATGAAATTTGTGGGATGGTCTGTTATGAAAATTAGATGTACCATAGCCTTATGGAGAGATTTTCAAACCATACTTTGGTGTTAGGAAATTAGATTTTCTAACGTTTTAGCTAAAAAGTTAAATGTAGTGTAAGAGAGAAGTGCGATTTTACATAAATAGAATTAAAATATTTTTCATTAAAAGTCCGGAACAACCAATTTTCATAAATGAGAAAATGATTTGATTCATTTATTAGAAGAGGGATTTTAAACATTTATTAGCGTTATTAGATTTTTCATATAAAATTCGGATCATTTTTGGCGACGATTAGTAAGAAAATTAAAGTAATGTAGGTCGATTTCTTTTTCGAAACAAAATCCGGAACATTCTTTACCGATTAAACAACTTTCATTATGTTTCGGCAAGAAAATTTACTGTAAAATAAGTCTAAAAGTGATTTTAAATAATCGTTTCTAGTAAATTACTTTCTTATTTTAAAATCCTGAACAACCTATTGTCGATATTTTTGAAAAAATAAAGTCATTTGACATAAATTTGTTTTAAGTTAAAAATTCGGAACAATTGATATTGATAAATAAACGTAGTGTCCAAGAATATAAGTGTAATATTAGTCAATTATGCAATTTCAAACAATCATTTGTCATAATTTATTTTTTATAAAAGAATATCCGGCACACCTTTATAGTTAATGAAATATAAATCAGTATAGATATTTTTATTTAGCATTTATATGCTATTTACATTAAAAACCGGAACAATGTATTTAAGATCATGTGTTTATTGCAACGTTTAAGCATGGAAATAAAATTTAATATAAGTTAGAAGAGCAAACAAATATTCGCTGGCATTGATTTGTTTTTCACAAAACATCCGGAACAATCTATTATAGATACTTAAAACTATTGCAATATTCCTGAATGAAAAATTAAAGGTTAAATCAGATTTACAATAGCCTCTAATTCTATATGTTAATCTAATCGTGACGGACAGACCGACCAACAGACAAAACGCACAAAAATAAGCTTCTTTTATTCGGATGGGGGCACTTAACAAAAAATAAATAAAATCTGATTTTTTTAAAACGTTTAAGGAATTGGTTTAGCACCGCCGAATGTTGCGACGTTACGCTACTGCACGAAAGTCGCTGCATAAAAAGTCCATTTAAAAAAATGTGCGTGATATCTACATACAAAGCGCATTATTAGCCTTTATAAACAAACAGAAATGTTTTCTTTTAATTTTAGCAGCTAGTTGACCAGAAAAAACACCTTTAACTATTATTTATATTTGTTGTAAACATTTCTTGTACATTTTATAAATATATTTGACTTAGCGATACTGAAAATACACAAAAATAGTCCATCTTTGTTAGCATATTGTAACATTGCCTCCCTTATATTTACGTAATTATTTTAGAATTGGTGTGTTTTTATGAAAAAATCGCTTGCATAATTAATTTTATAAATTAAACGGTTTGCTTTTAGAAAACCAAAAGTAGCCGTTGCACCTAAACTTTTTAAGCCCCATTTAAGAGCGGCTTTTTCCCCTTACGGGGGCCGCTAAAAAAGTGACAATAGCTGGATCTATCTCAGCAGAATGAAGAGCTGCCAGGTTGAGAGAGTGATTCTCACAGTTCAGAAATGTTACCTTTGGATTTAGAAGAGACGTTTCTGCAGGCAGACAGAAGGCCCCACTCATTGTGGCTGCGTTATCATAAGGTTAGAACCTCTGGACACATCAAAGTCCAGGCCAATGTCTTTAAGAGTTTTTAGAACCAGCTATTCATAATGTTGTCCATCAGGTTTCTAAACTCAAAGTAACCAATGAATGACTCTTTTATTTCCAAATTATCAACCATCAAGTAACGAACTATTAGGGATGCCTGTTCTTGATGAAAAACATCTGTGGTAGAATCAAGCACCAGAGAAAAGTAACAAACTTGCTTGACTTTCCCAACAATTGATTCCCTAACTTTATTGCCTATAAAGTTAATAAACTCATTTTGAATTTCTGATGACAAATTATGTGTCTTCCCATATTCGATTCTATGTAAGTGATGTTTCGTAACTTCATCAAATTCTGCAAGAAATTTCAAAATGGGTGAATTAAGTTTTTCGTTGTGACCACGTAAGCTTGAGTTTGTTTTTGCTAACTACTTAATAGCTGCTGTCTCCAATACTGCAGATTTGTCAAAATTTGCGCATGAAACATATGTTCATCTGGTTCTGACAGCAACACGATACTAGTCAGCGCTACTCCTTGAAAATTGAGAGTAACACCGCACGGAAAGAGTTAATACTCTGAGTGGAATACACGCTACAGGGTCACGAACTTATAAAACAACGTGAAAAGCAGGATGACATGACAGTGACGCAATATTTTGTTTATTTAAAAACAAATCTGGGACACTCATTTGGGGCTTAGCTACTTTCTGCCCACACCAAAGTTCTGGATCTGCTAGTGACTGGAAACCGGAATCAAATTTTTATCCGCGATTGATCGATTCACAGACCTATATATATTTTTATATATAGATTTTTATGTACATAACTCCCTTTTCAAGGTCTAAGGGAAGTAGCCCCAATTAATCCTTTCTTAGAAAAGTAATGATGTTTGGTTTTCAAAGTTTAGAAATAATGCAAAATCATTTCTCGGATTTTCTTTAGAATGGGCTATTAATCACAGAGCTATATATTCACGCAAATATATGAAACAAAGCCATTTCCGGTTAGTTTCCATTGAGATAATGTTTCAAAAAACCTAGATCGAAATAATGGTTTGGTTTTGGTTTTGGGCACATCGGCACAATTTAGGCCATATCGTGCCTGCATTCTCTTAAGGACTACTCTCTCTCTCTCTCTACATATGTTTATTTTAATCATCTTATGTACATTTAAATAGATTGATTACCTAGATATTTCTAGATTATGTATCTAAAAATTGCAAAATAATAATTATGAGACGAGAGTACTCATATTTTTGATGTTCAATTACTAGATCTAGATCTATAAATTAAATTACATATTACATAGGTTAGGGTTTAAAAAAAATATTTACGTCTTTAAACTACTTTACAAAACAACGCCTTGTTTCAACTTTAAAAAAAAAAATCACATTTTTTGTAGTGTTACAAGATTTCCATGTCCAGTCTAGATATGATATATTTAAGTCTATGAGTGCGCACTTTTTTAAACTCGTAAACACCAGAGCCGCTTCCGACTTTGATGTTTGAATGTAGTGCGCACTTTTTACAACTCGTCAACACAAGAACCGAGACGCACACATTACGGATTCATTCAGATGACATCATTTCCTGTTACTCAGTCTTCAGCTGCCAGATCTTTCGTCTCTTAGCGTAAAATGTAACATTTTGTGTTAGTGGTGTAGATATCTGGTTTCAAAGGGGTCTGGGGACAAAGTTCACCGCAGAATAAGGTAAAAGCTTTGTATAGGTGGCTTGAAGGGTTTATATGGACTCCATCTTGATCCTTTACTGGATTACATTCAATAGTCAAATTTAAAGGAGAATCTACACTCTAGAATAATGAGTATACTCTAGACTCTAGAATCTAGATCTAGATCTAGCTAGTAGATTCTATTATAGTCTATATACATTTAGATCAAGAATATATATAAATACATTCTATCTAGATCTAGATTAGATCTATTTGTAAAATACCACCGACTCATTCATTACAAGATCTCGTACAGATCCGAATGAAATTTCATAAACAGGTTCTTTTTACCTCCTAGGCCTAGACGCTTGCTAAAAACTAGGGAGGTGAAATGAAAAATTTATCTTTGAAAAAAACAATTTTTTGATAGTACATCATTAAAATACTTCATTACAACTTTCCAATGATCTATAAACTATTGCTGTATGTTTAACAGTTTTTTTTTTGTTGCGTTTTAACCTAACATTGAGCGCAATGGACCAAATGAGAGGAGAGTTTGTCTCTGGCTAAGCCGGGCTTGGCTGGACGACACCCGCCCCTCAAGTCAAAAGTTTAAAGTTAAAGTTGAGTTTTGTAGATGATAGATCTACTTATTAAATAAGAAATTTAAGAGTAGATCTACTATGAGTAGTAAATTTCTAGCTCACAAAGCTGATTTCATTAGTATTTATGAACTTTAATTGTTTAGAGTGTAAATCTTGAAGGAAATTGACAAATTCTCAAGTCCTGGAACTACAAGAAAGAGTGGTCTGGAGACAGAAACAAAATATTGAACGAGATCAAAATAGTCTGAAACAATTTTTTGAAAAATGCGCATGTAGACTCATGCGAGTATTTTTATTATAAAAAAGAATACTGGTATATCCAGACTATTAGGCGCCCTACAAGCCCTGGCCTGTTTTTTTTTCTTTTTCTTTTTAATATCAATTTTGTTATTTAGGCTATCTAAAAAAAACTGTAAATTCTCATAGGGCTCAATGTTAACCGTATATTTCAAGTTTGTGAACAAACCGCACATGCAATAGCGCTAGAACATTTGGTAGAAGTATGGCCAGACATGAGATCTAACAGGAAACAAAATTTAATGTTTGAAAATTTTCCTGGTCCATGTATTAGTAAAAATAAAATAAAAGGGTATTTTTCATAATCAATTAAAACAAAAGTAATTAACTTTTTTTTTTAAAAATTCCTCATTAAGCATCATATAAGTCTTTGTCGATAAGACTTCTTGACAACCTCTTTCATTCATCTATCTCCAAGTACAACCTCTTTCATTCATCTATCTCCAAGTACAACCTCTTTCATTCATCTATCTCCAAGTACAACCTCTTTCATTCATCTATCTCCACGTACAACCTCTTTCATTCATGTATCTCCAAGTACAACCTCTTTCATTCATCTATCTCCAAGTACAACCTCTTTCATTCATCTATCTCCAAGTACAACCTCTTTCATTCATCTATCTCCAAGTACAACCTCTTTCATTCATCTATCTCCAAGTACAACCTCTTTCATTCATCTATCTCCAAGTACAACCTCTTTCATTCATCTATCTCCACGTACAACCTCTTTCATTCATGTATAAATCTATCTCCACGTACAACCTCTTTCATTCATGTATAAATCTATCTCCACGTACAACCTCTTTCATTCATGTATAAATCTATCTCCACGTACAACCTCTTTCATTCATGTATAAATCTATCTCCAAGTACAACCTCTTTCATTCATTTATAAATCTATCTCCAAGTACAACCTCATTCATGTATAAATCTATCTCCACGTACAACCTCTTTCATTCATTTATAAATCTATCTCCAAGTACAACCTCATTCATGTATAAATCTATCTCCAAGTACAACCTCTTTCATTCATGTATAAATCTATCTCCAAGTACAACCTCATTCATGTATAAATCTATCTCCACGTACAACCTCTTTCATTCATTTATAAATCTATCTCCAAGTACAACCTCATTCATGTATAAATCTATCTCTAAGTACAACCTCTTTCATTCATGTATAAATCTATCTCCAAGTACAACCTCTTTCATTCATGTATAAATCTATCTCCACGTACAACCTCTTTCATTCATGTATAAATCTATCTCCAAGTACAACCTCATTCATGTATAAATCTATCTCTAAGTACAACCTCTTTCATTCATGTATAAATCTATCTCCAAGTACAACCTCTTTCATTCATGTATAAATCTATCTCCAAGTACAACCTCTTTCATTCATTTATAAATATATCTCCAAGTACAACCTCTTTCATTCATGTATAAATCTATCTCCACGTACAACCTCTTTCATTCATTTATAAATCTATCTCCAAGTACAACCTCTTTCATTCATTTATAAATATATCTCCAAGTACAACCTCTTTCATTCATGTATAAATCTATCTCCAAGTACAACCTCTTTCATTCATTTATAAATCTATCTCCAAGTACAACCTCATTCATGTATAAATCTATCTCCACGTACAACCTCTTTCATTCATTTATAAATCTATCTCCAAGTACAACCTCATTCATGTATAAATCTATCTCCAAGTACAACCTCTTTCATTCATGTATAAATCTATCTCCACGTACAACCTCTTTCATTCATGTATAAATCTATCTCCACGTACAACCTCTTTCATTCATTTATAAATCTATCTCCAAGTACAACCTCATTCATGTATAAATCTATCTCCAAGTACAACCTCTTTCATTCATGTATAAATCTATCTCCAAGTACAACCTCTTTCATTCATTTATAAATCTATCTCCACGTACAACCTCTTTCATTCATGTATAAATCTATCTCCAAGTACAACCTCTTTCATTCATTTATAAATCTATCTCCAAGTACAACCTCATTCATGTATAAATCTATCTCCAAGTACAACCTCTTTCATTCATGTATAAATATATCTCCAAGTACAACCTCTTTCATTCATTTATAAATATATCTCCAAGTACAACCTCTTTCATTCATGTATAAATCTATCTCCAAGTACAACCTCTTTCATTCATTTATAAATATATCTCCAAGTACAACCTCTTTCATTCATGTATAAATCTATCTCCAAGTACAACCTCTTTCATTCATGTATAAATCTATCTCCAAGTACAACCTCTTTCATTCATGTATAAATCTATCTCCAAGAACAACCTATGTTGTACAAAATGCGATCTCTAAATTATTATGTCATTTTTTACTTCCGCAATTCGTTTTTTTGCCCGCCTAGTTATAAGCCGTTTTGACAGAATTACGACCTGAGTACCGCTTTTCGCAAAAAAAACAACAACAAAAAAACAAGCTTTCTTACATACCTGATTTTATTTTATTTTCGGTATTTCCCCACAAGGCCGCAGTCCATATTTAAAGAATTTCCCAAATTCCGTATTTTTAAAGCGATTTTTTTTTCTTTTTCCCAAAGTCTACTTATTTTTAATATGGCTTAGCCTACGTCATTTCTAAATTGTAAAAATCCTAATATCATTAATTAATAAGATAGATTTAAAGTTTTTTTTTATTTTCGCGAGAGATTGAAAGACAGAGAGAGAGAGAGAGAGAGAGAGAGAGAGAAAGCAAGTAATTGTACTTTGTAACGAATCCTTATAGCATTGAAAAGATAAATCTAGATCTGTTGTCATTTTGCTACTTTTAATAAATGGTGTAAAAAAGAGATTACAAGCAAGTAATTGTACTTTGTAACGAATCCTTATAGCATTGAAAAGATAAATCTAGATCTGTTGTCATTTTGCTACTTTTAAATGGTGTAAAAAAGAGATTACAAGCAAGTAATTGTACTTTGTAACGAATCCTTATAGCATTGAAAAGATAAATCTAGATCTGTTGTCATTTTGCTACTTTTAAATGGTGTAAAAAAGAGATTACAAGCAAGTAATTGTACTTTGTAACGAATCCTTATAGCATTGAAAAGATAAATCTAGATCTGTTGTCATTTTGCTACTTTTAAATGGTGTAAAAAAGAGATTACAATGAAGAAATCCAAATTGATATTTCTTTTCATTCAGAGAACAAAATACCAAGAGACATGTAAAAAGTGGTAAGGGAATGTTTACGAAGGAATACATTTTTGTTTGGTTTGGTATGGGGGGAGGAAGCGAATCAATAAAAGTGCGCTACTAAAAGCAGGGCCGGCCTTATGCAAAGGCTGACTAGGCAGTCTTTTAGTGGATGTGCGTGGACCGGGGGGAGGGCATTATGTGTGTAACTTAGTTACTTAGTGGTTTAAACGAGACCAATCGTTATTATCGTCATAGGCCTCGGTTTTATATGTGAATAAACGAATAATAGTATTTATTTTATAATGTTTATAATAGTAATTATATCCAAATATCTTTTAGTTCTCTCTCTCTCTCTCTCTCTTTGTATTAATAGAAAGAAGTGGTAATCCTTGTAGGAACATATAGTGTAAGTGCGTTAAAAATTTCTACTTCAATTTTTTTGGGAAAAATTAGTCACTTATAAATACTTATTCTGCTGATAGTATTGCCAAATCTGTAGAGGTCTTACTATGAGTATTATTTTGACAGTTCTTAATAAACCAATGAATCAAACTCCCTGACACAGGCGACTACCTCCAAAGAAAGGAGGTTGATGTGCCGAACATCAACGTTTGTACCGCCCCCTCTCCCACCATCCCCCTTTCAAATGTACGGACCTCCCCATCCCTTTTCCAAGAGCACATCCTAAGGATTAAAGTGGGTGGGGAGAGGGCGATTTTATTTATCACCAACACTCCCCGACATAATGAAGAATACATATTTTATAGTATTATTATTTAATCTAAAGTATTAACATTAGTAACTAAATATTTACACGACTTGCGTAATTATCAAGTTCAAAAACTCACCAGTCATCCTTAGGGGTTGGTGATGGAGGTGAGCAATGAGCGGAGAATCATCTCTACTTCCCCTCCGCTGAATCCACACATTCTCATGATTGTCCTTTTTTTTCCGTTTTGTCAGCTTTTATTTTGTATCACGAAAATGCAGTTAGAATCATTATAGTTGCTTTTTTTGATAACGTCACCGATAGCCCACAGCCTTAGGATAAAATATACGTTAAAACTTTTTAATTATGTTCAAAATTAAGGTCGCTATTAAAGATTGCCTAATCTTCAGCCTTGTCAAAAAGTGTCTAATTATCCGGTGCCTAAATTTCCAGGTGCCTAAATATCTGGGTGCCTAAATTTCCAGGTGCCTAAATATCTGGGTGCCTAAATTTCCGTGTGCCTAAATATCCGGTGCCTAAATTTCCAGACACCCCTATATACTATATATATCTACTCATCTAGAGTAAGATGTTACACAGTATCTAGATCTAGACCCCCTATATAGGCCTACTATATAGATTATAGATCTACTCATCTATATTCTAGAAGATTAAAATTCAGGACAGAATCTTTCAACCTGAAATAAACAAATAATAGAAAATCTTAATCTAATATCTATCTATCTATCTATCTATCTATCTATCTATCTATCTATCTATCTATCTATCTATCTATCTATCTATCTATCTATCTATCTATCTATCTATCTATCTATCTATCTATCTATCTGTCTGTCTGTCTGTCTATCAGGAACATAGTCAGTCTTTCTGTTTCTCTGTCAATCTAACCTAACGGAACCAATACCAACATAATCTAATCAAATCTAATCTAACATAATCTAATCAAATCTAATCTAACATAATCTTATCTAATCCATGTCTGTACTAGAAGTGGTCTGATAACTAAGCCGATACTAACTTAATCTAATCCATGTCTGGACTAGAAGTGGTCTGATAACTAAGCCGATACTAACTTAATCTAATCCATGTCTGTACTAGGAGTGGTCTGATAACTAAGCCGATACTAACCTAATATAATCCATGTCTGTACTAGGAGTGGTCTGATAACTAAGCCGATACTAACTTAATCTAATCCATGTCTGTACTAGAAGTGGTCTGATAACTAAGCCGATACTAACTTAATCTAATCCATGTCTGTACTAGGAGTGGTCTGATAACTAAGCCGATACTAACTTAATCTAATCCATGTCTGTACTAGGAGTGGTCTGATAACTAAGCCGATACTAACTTAATCTAATCCATGTCTGTACTAGGAGTGGTCTGATAACTAAGCCGATACTAACCTAATATAATCCATGTCTGTACTAGGAGTGGTCTGATAACTAAGCCGATACTAACCTAACCTAATATAATCCATGTCTGTACTAGGAGTGGTCTGATAACTAAGCCGATACTAACCTAACCTAGCCTAATCTATCACTACTAGTCGACCGGCGACGTAGCATACGCCGCTATTTTGCAGGGCGGTCTTAGGCCACTGCAACCTATGCGATCGCAGTGGGCCCCGCACGTTCATAGGACCCGCGCTAATTCTAGGTGTAAAATTATTAAATTAAACAATTGTATAACTTATAACAGAATTCACGCGGACTCCTGTCGATTCACCAGGAGCTCCTGGAAATCTACTGAAATTGTAAGATATACAAAAAAGTCCTGGAAATATCCGGAAATTATTAAAATCTTTAGAAAACCCATACAAATCTCCTGAAATATATAGACAAAAATTGTCATTTTGGGGTGTCATTCAATATGGAAAACGTCAATCCTACGCGCGATAAAAAAAGGCATTATGGAATGATGGAATGAATTGTGGAATCTAGTGAAAGAAGCTTCTCCACCTCAAACTAATGAAGAATACCTTGAGGTCAACAATTCTCAAAGATAGATTGAAGCATTTGGTAATTCTTGCTATTGAGCGTGATCTATGTAAGAAACAAAATGACTTTGCTACACGCAAGGCTCGTAAAGTAATTCTGTACGTGGTAAAAAATGAATAAAATGCATTGACGAATTTATTTTCTAATATAAACTCTTAAATTTCACTTATTATCCGCTTCCCTACCCAAACTTGGCCCCGCGAAATCCGTTTCGCATAGGGCCCCACAATGGTTAAGTCCAGCCCAGCTATTTAGTGTCTACTATACATAGTAGATTACTTGTTCTCTTTCCATGACCCCTTGGTCACAATGGTTAAGTCCGGTGCTGCTATTTAGTGTTTGTAAAATGTTTGTTTGTAAAATGTTTTACATGTTTCGGATGTTCCTTCAGAGTTGAAGGACAAAGGGGGATGGGAGCGGGCAGGGTTTGATAAATCCAAACGACAGTCCAGCGCGCAAACCGCACAACCAGGCAGTCATCCGTAGTGACCGGTGAATACTTGTTCTCCCCCCTCTTGTTTTTTCGTTGGGTGACTATCCGCAGAAATAAGAGAGTGATCTTTCCTTAGCTTTTTCTTCTCGTCCAAACTCTTGAGCGACGAAGAAAAGTATATATATGGATATTTAAACAAATGAAATTAACAATGGCATTTATCTCTCTTTAGCCAGCACGTTTGGAAACTCTAGGGCACTTGTTATTCAAAAGATGTCTTTCAGCACACATCAATATTCCAGCTGTACTCCTGGCAGCCTTTACAGTAAGGTAGGTTTAAGGCCAGAGTTTCTTGATGCCCGAAGTTCTGCCTTCAGACCCTTGGATCTGCCCTTGCAGACAACTCGCTATGTAGACGAATTGAGGAGTTTCAACGTCAACGATTATCTCCCCTGTCCAAAGAATAAACTTGATTTAAAGCTCAATTATTCATATTCAGAAGATTTCAATAACTATTTTGGTAGAGATCCCGAAAGTATTCGTTGGGAGCCAAGCTCCACCCCTCGACTTTATCAGCCAACAGTGAGTCTGCTCAACTTAAACAAGTCCTACCAGGAAAACGGTCCTCTATCTGTTCGCAGAACTTTCAGCACAATAGAGAACCGGGACGAAGATGGCCAAAAGAAACAAAAAACGGCTTTGGTAAAAAAAGGCAAAACTCCAGATTTGAACAACAATTTTTTCAAAGATGCCAGAGGAAAGTTTGGCTTAGCACCAGAGAAATGGGCGGATTGCCAAGGTAAGGGGAACAACTCAGTGATTTAGATACTTTAATGAACAGAGGTAGCTAGGTTTTAATGTCCCCTTAGAGTGGCTCAGTCCATCTTTTACGTTTAGATCGAAATACTAATAATAACAAAAAACTAGATAAAATAGTTAACATAAAATTTGACCATATTTTTGTGTTGCTTGCAAACTGTTTCTTCATACAAATGCACACTTTTTAAAACAATACTTCAAAGATATTTTTGTGCATTAAATGTTTCAGTAAATTTCGTGAAAGGAACACAAACCAAACAATGTAGATACTTGACGTTGTCAGTTGGAAATATGCTACTAGATATATATAGACTCCTCACCATCTTCTAACACTATCCAACCAAATCTGAGGATAAAATAACTATCTGACTTGAATGTTGGCAAAAATATGCGAGCTTGCGTTCTAAACTCTCTGATAAAACACCCACACTATGTAACTGTCAGGGTTATGTTAAGGCCTTAGCTCGTTTGCCCGGGCCCCTGACATTTAACCAGGCACCTTCGTGCTTACAATAAATAAATGACTCACTGGTAACAATGTAAATATTTAATGATATAAATATAAGTATGATGACAAACTAATGGAGTAATGACATTGAACATTTTAAGACTGTGAATTTATTAATTAAATAATAATTCTACCCCTTGCTGTCCCACAACGTACACATTAATGTTCGAAAACACAACACACTCTGACACTGCTGTCTTTAGTCACCAGCGTAGACTTCCAATCCCAAGCTAACTCCCTGTAAAGACAAAGTAAAGACAAACTAGAAAGGTCTAGTAGACTATCACTATGGCATCGAAACAACTGCGAAACGCAGTTGTGCCTTAGATACTCACCCTAAACAGGGGAACACAGAAAAATCTCAACAAACGTTACAACAGCAGAACAAAAACACTCCATTAACTTACAAGCAAGGCAACAAAAAGAAAGTGCGTTCAAAAATAGTGCACTTAATACACATTGGTGCTAGAATGCCATAATCTACGCACCGACATTCCCCCTCTCCCCCCAAACTGGTTCTTACAAAGTATGGACCAGTTTCCGTACCTCAAACTGAAAGAAAAGTAAGAAGATATCATTGCAACTACAAGGTAAGCACATCCATCTAGGAAAATTCATCCGCATTAACATCACTCTTCCAAACATAACAACTTAGAAGAAAAATTACCAATAACACTTTTTACCAAAGTATCCACATTACACTATGAACCATTCACAAAATCACAATCTACCAAACAATCAAATTTAAAATGCATAATCAGCAAATTAATGTCAATAATACTAAATGCAACATAATATCATCTAACATAAAGTGCAAACATTTTCAAACAACAATGTATACATTGGAACCATAAAATGCATAAGACATGTATAAAAACAATACATAAGTATGTAGCTCATGTAGCTGCGTATTTGAAAGTCTATAGCAATCTTGAACACAGATCAGCAAGCAGATTGTCCTCCCCTTTGACATGAACAACATCAAAGGAATAATCCTGCAACATCAGCGCCCATCTTGTAATACGTGCATTGGTAAAGTTAGTGCTTCCAAGGTAAGATAAAGCCTTGTGGTCAGTCTGGAGATGAAATTTTTTTCCGGCCAGATACCTGTCCAATTTTTTTTATTGCATATACAATGGCCAATCCTTCCCGTTCAATGATAGAATACTTCTGCTCCCGAGGCAACAACTTACGGCTCACAAATTTTATAGGATGCAACATACCATTCACACACTGGCTAAGAATGCCAGAGATCCCTTTGTCTGAGGCATCAGTCTGGAGATAAAACGGTAGAGAAAAATCAGGCAATCGAAGAATAGGATACTTACACAGACAGGCCTGCACTCTCTTCAATGCCTTCGCACACTCACAGCTCCAGTCTACTCTCGTGGATTTTAAACGACGTAAGAATGCCTTAAAAGGAAAAACTAAATCCACGTATCTACCAATAAACTTTTACTCCCATAACTAACAGATATGGTTCCGATACTTTAAATAACAAAGTATATACTCAACTTACTTTAAGTATATATAAAGATATAAGTGGAATGGAAAAAAAATTTCGTCTAGAATATTGATTACATCAACATCTAAATATACCAACACCATTCATCCATAGGTCTCGATATTTAAACAACCCAATATGGATTTACCAGAGTACCCTAGTTATCATCACGTTATCCCCGCGTGCTTATACGATGAGGGACAACCACAATATTCCTACCTCCAAATTTGGACTTGTCCAGATATTTAACTGCTCTCGCAACGTCTGCTAGGTTCCTGAGCCTAACATGACCTACACCCATTGACTTCCCATTCGCCATCAAAACCTCCACAAATCCCACCAAACCAACATCTCTAAACCTATCCTTTAACTTCTGCCAGTTAACATTATATGGTAAATTTCTAACTGTCACTGTGTAACGATCCGGAATCAGCTTATAGTCACGACGACTCTTGGACTCGCGACGGCCCTCTAGTCATCTATCACTTGGCCTCTGCTCATGTGCTCTGACCACAGTATTACAATCGTCTTCCCTATCAGTTGAATTAATCGGGTAAGTGTTTGGAACCCTATCCACACAACTGAAGCAAGCGATCTCCATCCTTTTGCCCCCAGGACTCCGATTCATCACAGGCTCACTACACTCTGCCGCAACATACACTTTGTCTTCCTTAGCAAGCGACACGCCCGGACTAGCAACCTTAAAACCTTCAATAACATCAATCATATCATCAACGGTGCCTTTCTTACTTATTATAAGTTGCTTGTACACATCACCGGACACATTCTCAAGTATTCTATCTTTCACCAGCAACTCTTTCACTTCTTCCACAGTCTTGCCTACTTCAGCCATTTTCAACCAATTGTCCAACGCATTTCGCAGCTCTGTGACAAAACCCCTAAAATCATTCTGTCGTGGTTTTACCCGGTGGAACCTCTTGCGGCAGGTTTCCGCGTTTATATCCGCATGTCGGAGTAATACGGTCCTCACTTCCTCATAATTTTCATTCAAAAACAGACTGTCACGCAGCATACAGTTTCTTAGAAAGGTAGTTAGTTTATAGGACAGGAGCAATGACCATTCCTTTCTATCGATCTTGCATCTTGTTGCGACGGCCTCAAAGTGTGTTAAATATGCCATCAGGTCATCGTCTTCCTTCATTCCCTGGAAGCTCTTGTCAAGTTTATCTAAAACATTTCTAGGCCGCACCTCTGCCTGTGTTGCCGTCCCAGCCGCTGTTGCTGACTTTTCCTTCATTCTTTCTAGTTCCATCTCCTCTTTCCTCTTGAGTTCCTCCCTGGCATCTCTTTCTTTCCACCTCTCGTGTTCCTCACGCTTGGCCTTCTCCTCACGTTCAAATCTGGCCTTCTCCTCTGCCTTCAATCTTTCCTCTCTCTCAAATCTAGCCTTTTCTCGTTCAAAATCCTCTTTCTTGGCTTTTTCATAATCTTCTTTCTGCTCAGCCACATACCTCTCTAACCTTTCACCTTCGTATCCCAGAGAACGACCATCACTTATAAACTGGGCAGTAATTGTCAACCTAGTTTCCATGGTAAATACAATGTACACTACTTGGCTGTATTATATTTAAATTATATACAATATGGGAACCAAAAAAATTCTACTAATTGTACAAGAGATCAACTAAAGCCTAGAGCCTGCGGTTAAATGGCAAAGAAAGAAACCTATCTGTGCAGTATCCCACGTTGGAGGAAAGTGCCTCACTCAGGCCACAGCGTCGAAATATAGTTGCCACAGGACAATCCAACACAATACTAGTAGCCTCAGACTTCAGTAGTTACCAACAGCCACTTTACACTCACGTTCGCTTGTTGCCGAGAGCGAGAAGACACTCGTTCGAAGGTGAAGCACAATATAGAAAACAAGAAAATACAAATGTGTTTCAATCTTGCAATACAATAGTTATATAGTATATAGTACAGTATAGTTATAGTGTTATATCACTTATATCACAAAGGATGTATTTATTGTATTTATCTGGTACTTTCGATATACATCGTTGCCAATGGTACACAATTCAATATTAGTACAGTAGATTGTGATGCAATACTATGTAAACAATTATTAGATTGTAGACACTGCTGCTACATAATCAAGTAACTAAAACTTATATAATGATTGAAATTATAGTTCTGTGACTGGTAGTCACAGCCGGACTCGAGCCCCCAACTGTCAGGGTTATGTTAAGGCCTTAGCTCGTTTGCCCGGGCCCCTGACATTTAACCAGGCACCTTCGTGCTTACAATAAATAAATGACTCACTGGTAACAATGTAAATATTTAATGATATAAATATAAGTATGATGACAAACTAATGGAGTAATGACATTGAACATTTTAAGACTGTGAATTTATTAATTAAATAATAATTCTACCCCTTGCTGTCCCACAACGTACACATTAATGTTCGAAAACACAACACACTCTGACACTGCTGTCTTTAGTCACCAGCGTAGACTTCCAATCCCAAGCTAACTCCCTGTAAAGACAAAGTAAAGACAAACTAGAAAGGTCTAGTAGACTATCACTATGGCATCGAAACAACTGCGAAACGCAGTTGTGCCTTAGATACTCACCCTAAAAAGGGGAACACAGAAAAATCTCAACAAACGTTACACCAGCAGAACAAAAACACTCCATTAACTTACAAGCAAGGCAACAAAAAGAAAGTGCGTTCAAAAATAGTGCACTTAATACACATTGGTGCTAGAATGCCATAATCTACGCACCGACAGTAACAACAAACGGCAATGTGTCGAGTACTAGAGAGTTTAGCACAGGAGCGCCGCATTCTTTCACCAGTATCTATTATCTACACCAATGAAGCCATCAGTTGATATTCCCATCATCAATTCAATGATGACACATCGTCCCTCATCTGCCTTGTGGTCCAAAGTTTGTACCGTTCGACATTGGACACATTGAAGCTATAATGTATAGACACAACATTTGTGTCGACTTGAGAGATTCAGATCTGCAACCAAACTGGAGACTAGATGCAAGAAACCTAGATACAAGTAGAAAGAACAAGCTTAAATGAACATCGCCTTGATAGTTATAAGAAGAAGGAATTAAGCAATAACTAAACCAATCAGCAGTTCAACAACTCAACAACTTAACAACTAAACAACTCAACAACTCAACGACTCAACAACTCAACAACTCAACGACTCAACAACTCAACAACTTAACAACTCAACAACTTAACAACTCAACAACATAACAACTCAACAACTCAACAACTTAACAACTCAACAACTTAACAACTTAACAACTCAACAACTTAACAAGTCAATAACTTAACAACTCAACAACTTAAAAACTCAACAACTCAACAACTTAACAACTTAACAACTTAACAACTCAACAACTTAACAACTCAACAACTCAACAACTTAACAACTTAACAACTTAACAACTCAACAACTTAACAACTCAACAACTTAACAACTCAACAACTTAACAACTTAACAACTCAACTACTTAACAACTTAACAACTCAACGATTTAACAACTTAACAACTTAAAAACTCAACAACTCAACGACTTAACAACTCAACAACTCAACGACTTCACAACTCAACGACTTAACAACTCAACGATTCAACAACTTAACAACTTAACAACTCAACAACTTAACAACTCAACAACTTAACAACTCAACAACTTAACAACTCAACAACTTAACAACTCAACAACTTAAAAACTCAACAACGCAACAACTTAACAACTCAACAACTTAACAACTTAACAACTCAACAACTTAACAACTCAACAACTCAACAACTCAACAACTTAACAACTTAACAACTTAACAACTCAACAACTTAACAACTCAACAACTTAACAACTAAACAACTCAACAACTTAACAACTTAACAACTCAACAACTTAACAACTTAACAACTTAACAACTCAACATCTTAACAACTCAACAACTTAACAACTTAACAACTCAACGATTTAACAACTTAACAACTTAACAATTCAACAACTCAAAAAATCAACGACGTAACAACTCAACGACTCAACAACTCAACGACTCAACAACTCAACGACTTAACAACTCAACGACTCAACAACTCAACGACTCAACAACTCAACGACTTAACAACTCAACAACTCAACAACTCAACGACTCAACAACTCAACAACTCAACAACTCAACGGCTTAACAACTCAACGACTTAACAACTCAACAACTCAACGACTCAACAACTCAAGAACTTAACAACTCAACGACTCAACAACTCAACGACTCAACAACTCAACGACTTAACAACTCAACAACTCAACGACTTAACAACTCAACGACTTAACAACTCAGCAACTCAATGACTTAACAACTCAACAACTCAACGACTTAACAACTCAACGACTTAACAACTCAACAACTCAACGACCTAACAACTCAACGACTTAACAACTCAACAACTCAACGAATTAACAACTTAATGACTTAACAACTCAACAACTCAACAACTTAACAACTCAACAACTCAACGACTTAACAACTTAACAACTAAACGACTTAACAACTTAACAACTCAACGACTTAACAACTCAACGACTTAACAACTCAACGACTAAACATCTCAACGACTTAACAACTCAACAACTCAACGACTGAACAACTTAACAACTGAACGACTTAACAACTTAACAACTCAACGACTTAACAACTTAACAACTCAACGACTCAACAACTCAACGACTCAACAACTGAACGACTCAACAACTGAACGACTCAACAACTCATCAACTCAACGACTTAACAACTTAACGACTTAACAACTCAACGACTCAACAACTCAACGACTCAACAACTCAATGACTTAACAACTCAACGACTTAACAACTCAACAACTCAACGACTTAACAACTTAATGACTTAACAACTCAACAACTCAACGACTTAACAACTCAACGACTCAACAACTCAACGACTCAACAACTCAACGACTTAACAACTCAACAACTCAACAACTCAACGACTCAACAACTCAACAACTCAACGACTTAACAACTCAACGACTTAACAACTCAACAACTCAACGACTCAACAACTCAAGAACTTAACAACTCAACGACTCAACAACTCAACGACTCAACAACTCAACAACTCAACGACTTAACAACTCAACGACTTAACAACTCAACAACTCAACGACTCAACAACTCAAGAACTTAACAACTCAACGACTCAACAACTCAACGACTCAACAACTCAACGACTTAACAACTCAACAACTCAACGACTTAACAACTCAACAACTCAACGACTTAACAACTCAACGACTTAACAACTCAACAACTCAACGACCTAACAACTCAACGACTTAACAACTCAACAACTCAACGAATTAACAACTTAATGACTTAACAACTCAACAACTCAACGTTTCAACAACTCAACGACTCAACAACTGAACGACTCAACAACTCAACGACTAAACATCTCAACGACTGAACAACTTAACAACTGAACGACTTAACAACTTAACAACTCAACGACTTAACAACTTAACAACTCAACGTTTCAACAACTCAACGACTCAACAACTGAACGACTCAACAACTCAACGACTCAACAACTCATCAACTCAACGACTTAACAACTTAACGACTTAACAACTCAACGACTCAACAACTCAACGACTCAACAACTCAATGACTTTACAACTCAACGACTTAACAACTCAACAACTCAACGACTTAACAACTTAATGACTTAACAACTCAACAACTCAACGACTTAACAACTCAACGACTCAACGACTCAACAACTCAACGACTTAACAACTCAACAACTCAACAAGTCAACAACTCAACGACTCAACAACTCAACAACTCAACGACTTAACAACTCAACGACTTAACAACTCAACAACTCAACGACTCAACAACTCAAGAACTTAACAACTCAACGACTCAACAACTCAACGACTCAACAACTCAACAACTCAACGACTTAACAACTCAACGACTTAACAACTCAACAACTCAACGACTCAACAACTCAAGAACTTAACAACTCAACGACTCAACAACTCAACGACTCAACAACTCAACGACTTAACAACTCAACAACTCAACGACTTAACAACTCAACGACTTAACAACTCAGCAACTCAATGACTTAACAACTCAACAACTCAACGACTTAACAACTCAACGACTTAACAACTCAACGATTCAACAACTTAACAACTTAACAACTCAACAACTTAACAACTCAACAACTTAACAACTCAACAACTTAACAACTCAACAACTTAACAACTCAACAACTTAAAAACTCAACAACGCAACAACTTAACAACTCAACAACTTAACAACTTAACAACTCAACAACTTAACAACTCAACAACTCAACAACTTAACAACTTAACAACTTAACAACTCAACAACTTAACAACTCAACAACTTAACAACTAAACAACTCAACAACTTAACAACTCAACAACTCAACAACTTAACAACTTAACAACTTAACAACTCAACATCTTAACAACTCAACAACTTAACAACTCAACAACTCAACGATTTAACAACTTAACAACTTAACAATTCAACAACTCAAAAAATCAACGACGTAACAACTCAACGACTCAACAACTCAACGACTCAACAACTCAACGACTCAACAACTCAACGACTCAACAACTCAACGACTCAACAACTCAACGACTTAACAACTCAACAACTCAACAACTCAACGACTCAACAACTCAACAACTCAACGACTTAACAACTCAACGACTTAACAACTCAACAACTCAACGACTCAACAACTCAAGAACTTAACAACTCAACGACTCAACAACTCAACGACTCAACAACTCAACGACTTAACAACTCAACAACTCAACGACTTAACAACTCAACGACTTAACAACTCAGCAACTCAATGACTTAACAACTCAACAACTCAACGACTTAACAACTCAACGACTTAACAACTCAACAACTCAACGACCTAACAACTCAACGACTTAACAACTCAACAACTCAACGAATTAAAAACTTAATGACTTAACAACTCAACAACTCAACAACTTAACAACTCAACAACTCAACGACTTAACAACTTGACAACTAAACGACTTAACAACTTAACAACTCAACGACTTAACAACTCAACGACTTAACAACTCAACGACTAAACATCTCAACGACTTAACAACTCAACAACTCAACGACTGAACAACTTAACAACTGAACGACTTAACAACTTAACAACTCAACGACTTAACAACTTAACAACTCAACGACTCAACAACTCAACGACTCAACAACTGAACGACTCAACAACTGAACGACTTAACAACTCATCAACTCAACGACTTAACAACTTAACAACTAAACGACTTAACAACTTAACAACTCAACGACTCAACAACTCAACGACTCAACAACTGAACGACTCAACAACTGAACGACTTAACAACTCAACAACTCAACGACTTAACAACTTAACAACTAAACGACTTAACAACTTAACAACTCAACGACTTAACAACTCAACGACTCAACAACTCAACGACTCAACAACTCAATGACTTAACAACTCAACGACTTAACAACTCAACAACTCAACGACTTAACAACTTAATGACTTAACAACTCAACAACTCAACGACTTAACAACTCAACGACTCAACAACTCAACGACTCAACAACTCAACGACTTAACAACTCAACAACTCAACAACTCAACGACTCAACAACTCAACAACTCAACGACTTAACAACTCAACAACTCAACGACTCAACAACTCAAGAACTTAACAACTCAACGACTCAACAACTCAACGACTCAACAACTCAACAACTCAACGACTTAACAACTCAACGACTTAACAACTCAACAACTCAACGACTCAACAACTCAAGAACTTAACAACTCAACGACTCAACAACTCAACGACTTAACAACTCAACGACTTAACAACTCAGCAACTCAATGACTTAACAACTCAACAACTCAACGACTTAACAACTCAACGACTTAACAACTCAACAACTCAATGACCTAACAACTCAACGACTTAACAACTCAACAACTCAACGAATTAACAACTTAATGACTTAACAACTCAACAACTCAACAACTTAACAACTCAACAACTCAACGACTTAACAACTTAACAACTAAACGACTTAACAACTTAACAACTCAACGACTTAACAACTCAACGACTTAACAACTCAACGACTAAACATCTCAACGACTTAACAACTCAACAACTCAACGACTTAACAACTTAATGACTTAACAACTCAACAACTCAACGACTTAACAACTCAACGACTCAACAACTCAACGACTCAACAACTCAACGACTTAACAACTCAACAACTCAACAACTCAACAACTCAACGACTCAACAACTCAACAACTCAACGACTTAACAACTCAACGACTTAACAACTCAACAACTCAACGACTCAACAACTCAAGAACTTAACAACTCAACGACTCAACAACTCAACGACTCAACAACTCAACAACTCAACGACTTAACAACTCAACGACTTAACAACTCAACAACTCAACGACTCAACAACTCAAGAACTTAACAACTCAACGACTCAACAACTCAACGACTCAACAACTCAACGACTTAACAACTCAACAACTCAACGACTTAACAACTCAACGACTTAACAACTCAGCAACTCAATGACTTAACAACTCAACAACTCAACGACTTAACAACTCAACGACTTAACAACTCAACAACTCAACGACCTAACAACTCAACGACTTAACAACTCAACAACTCAACGAATTAACAACTTAATGACTTAACAACTCAACAACTCAACAACTTAACAACTCAACAACTCAACGACTTAACAACTTAACAACTAAACGACTTAACAACTTAACAACTCAACGACTTAACAACTCAACGACTTAACAACTTAACGACTAAACATCTCAACGACTTAACAACTCAACAACTCAAAGACTGAACAACTTAACAACTTAACGACTTAACAACTTAACAACTCAACGACTTAACAACTTAACAACTCAACGACTCAACAACTCAACGACTCAACAACTGAACGACTCAACAACTGAACGACTCAACAACTCATCAACTCAACGACTTAACAACTTAACGACTTAACAACTCAACGACTCAACAACTCAACGACTCAACAACTCAATGACTTAACAACTCAACGACTTAACAACTCAACGACTTAACAACTCAACAACTCAATGACTTAACAACTCAACGACTTAACAACTCAGCAACTCAACGACTAAACAACTTAACAACTCAACGACTTAACAACTCAACGACTTAACAACTCAACGACTTAACAACTCAACGACTTAACAACTCAAGGACTTAACAACTCAACGACTTAACAACTCAACGACTTAACAACTCAACGACTTAACAACTTAACAACTCAACGACTTAACAACTCAACAACTCAACGACTTAACAACTCAACAACTCAAGGACTTAACAACTCAACGACTTAACAACTCAACAACTTAACAACTTAACGACTTAACAACTCAACGACTTAACAACTTAACAACTCAACGACTTAACAACTCAACAACTCAACGACTTAACAACTCAACGACTTAACAACTCAACAACTCAATGATTTAACAACTCAACAACTTAACAACTTAACGACTTAACAACTCAATGACTTAACAACTCAACGACTTAACAACTCAACGACTTAACAACTCAACGACTTAACAACTCAACAACTCAACGACTTAACAACTCAACGACTTAACAACTCAACGACTTAACAACTCAACAACTCAATGACTTAACAACTCAACAACTCAACGACTTAACAACTCAATGACTTAACAACTCAACAACTCAACGACCTAACAACTCAACAACTCAACGACTTAACAACTCAACAACTCAACGACTTAACAACTCAACAACTCAACGACCTAACAACTCAACGACTTAACAACTCAACAACTCAACGACTTAACAACTCAACAACTCAATGACTTAACAACTCAACAACTCAACGACCTAACAACTCAACGACTTAACAACTCAACAACTCAACGAATTAACAACTTAATGACTTAACAACTCAACAACTCATTGACTTAACAACTCAACAACTCAACAACTTAACAACTCAACAACTTAACAACTCAACAACTAAACGACTTAACAACTCAACGACTTAACAACTAAACAACTCAACGACTTAACTACTCAACGACTCAACGACTTAACAACTCAAAGACTTTTCTTTTTCAGAAAGGTAGCATAATTTAAAATTGACAAAAGAATAATTACACTATTTTTTTATACTGCAATTATTAGAAATCTGATGACCTTTTGCTACAGCCTGTTGATATGGTAATACTTCACTGGCACAAAGACATACGCCACTAAACAAGGCTACAAAGACATACGCCACTAAACAAGGCTACAAAGACATACGCCACTAAACAAGGCTACAAAGACATACGCCACTAAACAAGGCTACAAAGACACTAACTCCAAAGTGTTGCACTAAGTCAGTCAAAAGGGCCGGTTTCAATACTTTCAGAAAGACTCTAGAAAACTTTGAAGCACAAACAAGAACTAAGACACTTACTCCGTCCATACAAAAAGAAGAGACTTGCTCATTACTGTTGTATTGTTCGACAATAGTTTTGAAGGTCTTTGGCAAATCATGTGCAAATTCGGCTGCCCGGATCAATTCGTAACAATGGTGCGCCAATTCCATGATGACATGCAAGCAAGAATCCAAGACAACGACACTAATTCTAGAAGCCTTTTCCTGTCTCAAATGGCATAAAGAAGGGCTGTGTGCTGGCTCCAACGCTTTTCAGAATAATGTTCACGCTATGCTGAAAGATGCCTTTCGCATAGAAAGCTTTGGAGTTGGTATACGATATCGCACTAATGCAAGTTTATTTAATGCTCAAAGACTTAAGAACTTAAAGCAAGAACCAAAGTAAAATATGACTGCATCAGAAACCTAATATTCGCAGATGATTGTACCCTAAAAGCCTCAAACGAAGAAGACCTTCTAAAGAGCCTGTCCCTCTTCGTCAAAGCCTGCAGATATTTTGGCCTCACTATAAATGTAAAAAAAAACAACAACAGAAGTATTGCAACAACCTTCTCCAGATAAATCAGTCACAGAACCAGACATTCTTATAGATAGCCAGAAACGAGCAAATGTTAAAAAGTTTGTCTATTCGGGAAGTACCATATCAGCCATTACCAACCTTGCTATCAACACATGCCAGACAATCGCCTTCCCAAACGACTTCTTTACGGGGAGCTGTGTGCAGGAAATCGCCTATAGGGGGGGGGTCAATAACAAGCGCCATAAAGCTCGTTCAAGGAGTGTGCTATTGACATTCACGTCTGGAAAGCACTAGCTCTCGATCAGTGTGACGTATATATTGTTTAACTAACGGCATGATACCACAGGATAAGATTTATGAATGTTATTATTACATTCATATGTATTCAATGCGAACCTGACCTAACTGATGTTATTGAGTGATTATCTACTTGAGTGTATTGTTTTTGTTTTAAAAAAAACAGACAGTCTCTGATAGAAGTCCTATGGGAAGAAACAGTTCACTTTGGTTATAAGGCATAGCCTGTATTTGTCTCCATTAAAGAATGAGGATGTGAATAATAGAGGAGACAGCTTATTAATTGTTAGTTTAAATTATGTTTTATTCCTATGTTTACAAAAGAGATTCTTTCTTATTTAAAACAAAAGGAAACATTTTATTTTCAATGTCAATAGTTTGTATAACAGAAAATAATTTATTTAATAAGAAAAATTGTCGTACATTAAAAAAAAAAGAGCTACAAGCGTTTGCTTAATATGCTGAATGAATACTTACTTCCCTGACTAAATAGCCTCCCATGTTGTTGTTTTTTTATATTAATAGTAAATAGTTGTAAAAATAGTGTGTTTTTACAAAACAAACTTCTTGCATAGTTTATTTTAAAAAATTCACTTTTAGCTTTCTGAAAAGAAAAACGTAGCCGTTGCATCAGAACTTTTGAAAGATCTAAAATATCAAGATAATCAATATCTTTTCAATTTTCGATCTCTTAACGGGACTGTCGGACAGACAGACCACACAAAACTAATAGCGGCTATTCACGGGTGTCGCTAAGCTGGAACAAAGCTACTACCCGAAGAATGTTTCCATAAAAGATGCTTTTTCCAAAACACACTAAATTCTCAAAGACTATTAACAACACACGGTTACTACAGTAACCACAGTTACATCAGACAAATGGTTATAATAATAATAATAATAATAATAATAATAATAATAGAAAGTAATACTCAGGTAGACAATTGCAGTCAGAAGGAATTTCCATTTATTAAGACCAATGAAATTATCGTATATTTTCTCTCCTTGTGGAGTCACTGTTACATGAGCTGTTACATGGTTCCTTCTGCTTTGTGGAGTCATTGTTACATGAGTTGTTACTTGGTTCCTCCTGCTTTGTGGAGTCACTGTTACATGAGTTGTTACTTGGTTCCTTCTGCTTTGTGGAGTCACTGTTACATGAGTTTTTACTTGGTTTCTCCTGCTTTGTGGAGTTACTGTTACATGAGTTTTTACTTGGTTTCTCCTGCTTTTTGGAGTCACTGTTACATGAGTTGTTACATGGTTCCTCCTGCTTTGTGGAGTCACTTTTACATGAACTGTTATTCGGTTTCTCCTGCATTGTGGAGTCAATGTTACATGAGCTGTTACTCGGTTCATTCTGCTTTGTGGAGTCACTGTTACATGAGTTGTTGTTTAGTTCCTCCTGCTTTGTGGAGTCACTGTTACATGAGTTGTTACTTGGTTCCTCCTGATTTGTGGAGTCACTGTTTCATGAGTTGTTACTTGGTTCCTCCTGCTTTATGGAGTCACTAATACATAAACTGTTACTCGGTTCCTCCTGCATTGTGGAGTCACTGTTACATGAGCTGTTACTCGGTTCATTATGCTTTGTGGAGTCACTGTTTCATGAGTTGTTACTCGGTTTCTCCTGCTTTCTGGAGCCACTGTTACATGAACTGTTACTCGGTTCTTCCTGCATTGTGGAGTCACTGTTACATGAGTTGTTACTCGGTTCATTCTGCTTTGTGGAGTCACTGTTACATGATTTGTTACTCGGTTCCTCCTGCTTTGTGGAGTCACTGTTACATGAGCTGCTGTTTGGTTCCTCCTGCTTTGTGGAGTCACTGTTACATGAGTTGTTACTTGGTTCCTCCTGCTTTGTGGAGTCACTGATGCATAAACTGTTACTCGGTTCCTCCTGCATTGTGGAGTCACTGTTACATGAGTTGTTACTCGGTTCCTCCTGCTTTGTGGAGTCATTGTTACATGAGCTGTTGTTTGGTTCCTCCTGCTTTGTGGAGTCACTGTTACATGAGTTGTTACTTGGTTCCTTCTGCTTTGTGGAGTCACTGTTACATGAGTTGTTACTTGGTTCCTCCTGCTCTGTGGAGTCACTGTTACATGGGTTGTTACTTGGTATAAGGTTATATGTGCGTTTAGCTTGTTTATGGATGTTTATCTCAAACAGGTGCTTAAATGGGTTTTCTTTTGCCAATGACTTTACCAGCAACATTTAGGATTCTCTGGAGTTTATTTTTATTTCGTGAGAGTTCCATACCAGGTAGTGATATTAAAACTTAATATATTGCAGATGTGAGCGTGATAAAACATAGCCAACGCCTTTTCGCTAACATTAAACGAGGACAGTTTTCTCAGTAATCGTAATCTTTGCTGCTCTTGTTTGCTGATGTAATCAGTATTTGCAGTAAAATTGTGTTTATTGTCTAGGATAGTACCAAGGTATTTAAAAGTTTGCACTATTTCAATGGTCTCTCCAGCTACAGAAACAATATCATTTTCCTTCTTGTCCCTACGAAAATCGATTATCATTTCTTTGTTGTTGTTTTTTACATTTAATAATAAAAAAAATAATCTTGACAGACATATTGATTAGTACATAATGGATCTCGCTCTAATTTTGACAGACATATTGAATGCTAGATAAAGGATATCGCTTTAATGTTAACAGACATATTAATTGCTACATAAAGAATGACACTCTAATTTTAACAAACATATTGATTGCTACATAAAAGATGTCGCTTTTAATTTCTATTTTTAGTGTATAACAGAATTGAAGAGCTTGCCAAACCCAAACAGTTACCTTGTGAATACCGAGATAACAGGTATGTAGATGGAAGTTTCTGATGGGAAATAGTTTCATGTGACAAGACAATCATTGGTGTCAGAAACTCATTTGTGTTTTCTCATTCAAAATGCATTTCTCTTTTAGGACATGAATGTCTTACACCATACAGTTCTATTAGCTCACAGTTCTACTAGCTCACAGTTCAAATAGCTCACAGTTCTACTAGCTCACAGTTCTACTAGCTCACAGTTCAATTAGTTCACAGTTCTATTAGCTGATGGTTCTATTAGCTCACAGTTCTATTAGCTCATAGTTCTATTAGCCGATAGTTCTATTAGCTGATAGTTCTATTAGCTCATAGTTCTATTAGCTCATAGTTCTATTAGCTCAAAGTTCTATTAGCTTACAGTTCTATTAGCTCACAGTTCTATTAGCTCACAGTTCTATTAGCTCACAGTTCTATTTGCTCGCAGTACTAAACCCCTGAAGCTAAAGTTTTATAGACAAACACTTTTCCGTCCCATCAGTTGTAGCCTTCTGCCTGACCCCCACACTCACACACACACACATACTTTGTAATGAAAAGCCTCTCCTTTAGCAACAAACCTTTTGGCTCTTTTCTATTTAGTGGTACAGCAAGCATTCAGTTTAGAAAGCCTTCATTGCCAACCACCAACTTTTGGCATTCTCAACCACCAACTTTTGGCTCTATTTAGTGGTACAGCAAGCATTCAGTTTAGAAAGCCATCATTGCCAACCACCAACTTTTGGCTCTATTCAATGGTCCAGCAAGCATTCAGTTTAGAAAGCCATCAATGCCAACCACCAACTTTTGGCTATATTCAGTGGTACAGCAGCATTCAGTTTAGAAAGCCATCATTGCCAACCACCAACTTTTGGCTATATTCAGTGGTACAGCAAGCATTCAGTTTAGAAAGCCTTCATTGCCAACCACCAACTTTTGGCTCTATTTAGTGGTACAGCAAGCATTCAGTTTAGAAAGCCATCATTGCCAGAAACCAACTTTTGGCTATATTCAGTGGTACAGCAAGCATTCAGTTTAGAAAGCCATCAATGCCAACCACCAACTTTTGGCTCTATTTAGTGGTACAGCAAGCATTCAGTTTAGAAAGCCATCATTGCCAACCACCAACTTTTGGCTATATTCAGTGGTACAGCAAGCATTCAGTTTAGAAAGCCTTCATTGCCAACCACCAACTTTTGGCATTCTCAACCACCAACTTTTGACTCTATTTAGTGGTACAGCAAGCATTCAGTTTAGAAAGCCATCATTGCCAACCACCAACTTTTGGCTCTATTCAGTGGTACAGCAAGCATTTAGTTTAGAAAGCCATCAATGCCAACCACCAACTTTTGGCTATATTCAGTGAGACAGCAAGCATTTAGTTTAGAAAGCCATCAATGCCAACCACCAACTTTTGGCTCTATTTAGTGGTACAGCAAGCATTCAGTTTAGAAAGCCATCATTGCCAAAAACCAACTTTTGGCTATATTCAGTGGTACAGCAAGCATTCAGTTTAGAAAGCCAGCATTGCCAACCACCAACTTTTGGCTATATTCAGTGGTACAGCAAGCATTCAGTTTAGAAAGCCTTCGTTGCCAACCACCAACTTTTGGCTATATTCAGTGGTACAGCAAGCATTCAGTTTAGAAAGCCTTCATTGCCAACCACCAACTTTTGGCATTCTCAACCACCAACTTTTGGCTCTATTTAGTGGTACAGCAAGCATTCAGTTTAGAAAGCCATCATTGCCAACCATCAACTTTTGGCTCTATTCAGTGGTACAGCAAGCATTTAGTTTAGAAAGCCATCAATGCCAACCACCAACTTTTGGCTATATTCAGTGAGACAGCAAGCATTTAGTTTAGAAAGCCATCAATGCCAACCACCAACTTTTGGCTCTATTTAGTGGTACAGCAAGCATTTAGTTTAGAAAGCCATCAATGCCAACCACCAACTTTTGGCTATATTCAGTGAGACAGCAAGCATTTAGTTTAGAAAGCCTTCATTGCCAACCACCAACTTTTGGCTCTATTTAGTGGTACAGCAAGCATTCAGTTTAGAAAGCCATCATTGCCAACCACCAACTTTTGGCTATATTCAGTGGTACAGCAAGCATTCAGTTTAGAAAGCCATCATTGCCAACCACCAACTTTTGGCTCTATTCAGTGGTACAGCAAGCATTTAGTTTAGAAAGCCTTCATTGCCAACCACCAACTTTTGGCTATATTCAGTGAGACAGCAAGCATTCAGTTTAGAAAGCCTTCATTGCCAACCACCAACTTTTGGCATTCTCAACCACCAACTTTTGGCTCTATTTAGTGGTACAGCAAGCATTCAGTTTAGAAAGCCATCATTGCCAACCACCAACTTTTGGCTATATTCAGTGGTACAGCAAGCATTCAGTTTAGAAAGCCATCATTGCCAACCACCAACTTTTGGCTATATTCAGTGGTACAGCAAGCATTCAGTTTAGAAAGCCATCATTGCCAACCACCAACTTTTGGCTATATTCAGTGGTACAGCAAGCATTCAGTTTAGAAAGCCTTCATTGCCAACCACCAACTTTTGGCTCTATTTAGTGGTACAGCAAGCATTCAGTTTAGAAAGCCATCATTGCCAACCACCAACTTTTGGCTATATTCAGTGGTACAGCAAGCATTCAGTTTAGAAAGCCTTCATTGCCAACCACCAACTTTTGGCATTCTCAACCACCAACTTTTGGCTCTATTTAGTGGTACAGCAAGCATTCAGTTTAGAAAGCCATCATTGCCAACCACCAACTTTTGGCTCTATTCAGTGGTACAGCAAGCATTTAGTTTAGAAAGCCATCAATGCCAACCACCAACTTTTGGCTATATTCAGTGAGACAGCAAGCATTTAGTTTAGAAAGCCATCAATGCCAACCACCAACTTTTGGCTCTATTTAGTGGTACAGCAAGCATTTAGTTTAGAAAGCCATCAATGCCAACCACCAACTTTTGGCTATATTCAGTGAGACAGCAAGCATTTAGTTTAGAAAGCCTTCATTGCCAACCACCAACTTTTGGCTCTATTTAGTGGTACAGCAAGCATTCAGTTTAGAAAGCCATCATTGCCAACCACCAACTTTTGGCTATATTCAGTGGTACAGCAAGCATTCAGTTTAGAAAGCCATCATTGCCAACCACCAACTTTTGGCTCTATTCAGTGGTACAGCAAGCATTTAGTTTAGAAAGCCATCAATGCCAACCACCAACTTTTGGCTATATTCAGTGGTACAGCAAGCATTCAGTTTAGAAAGCCTTCAATGCCAACCACCAACTTTTGGCTATATTCAGTGGTACAGCAAGCATTCAGTTTAGAAAGCCTTCATTGCCAACCACCAACTTTTGGCATTCTCAACCACCAACTTTTGGCTCTATTTAGTGGTACAGCAAGCATTCAGTTTAGAAAGCCATCATTGCCAACCACCAACTTTTGGCTCTATTCAATGGTCCAGCAAGCATTCAGTTTAGAAAGCCATCAATGCCAACCACCAACTTTTGGCTATATTCAGTGGTACAGCAGCATTCAGTTTAGAAAGCCATCATTGCCAACCACCAACTTTTGGCTATATTCAGTGGTACAGCAAGCATTCAGTTTAGAAAGCCTTCATTGCCAACCACCAACTTTTGGCTCTATTTAGTGGTACAGCAAGCATTCAGTTTAGAAAGCCATCATTGCCAGAAACCAACTTTTGGCTATATTCAGTGGTACAGCAAGCATTCAGTTTAGAAAGCCATCAATGCCAACCACCAACTTTTGGCTCTATTTAGTGGTACAGCAAGCATTCAGTTTAGAAAGCCATCATTGCCAACCACCAACTTTTGGCTATATTCAGTGGTACAGCAAGCATTCAGTTTAGAAAGCCTTCATTGCCAACCACCAACTTTTGGCATTCTCAACCACCAACTTTTGACTCTATTTAGTGGTACAGCAAGCATTCAGTTTAGAAAGCCATCATTGCCAACCACCAACTTTTGGCTCTATTCAGTGGTACAGCAAGCATTTAGTTTAGAAAGCCATCAATGCCAACCACCAACTTTTGGCTATATTCAGTGAGACAGCAAGCATTTAGTTTAGAAAGCCATCAATGCCAACCACCAACTTTTGGCTCTATTTAGTGGTACAGCAAGCATTCAGTTTAGAAAGCCATCATTGCCAAAAACCAACTTTTGGCTATATTCAGTGGTACAGCAAGCATTCAGTTTAGAAAGCCAGCATTGCCAACCACCAACTTTTGGCTATATTCAGTGGTACAGCAAGCATTCAGTTTAGAAAGCCTTCGTTGCCAACCACCAACTTTTGGCTATATTCAGTGGTACAGCAAGCATTCAGTTTAGAAAGCCTTCATTGCCAACCACCAACTTTTGGCATTCTCAACCACCAACTTTTGGCTCTATTTAGTGGTACAGCAAGCATTCAGTTTAGAAAGCCATCATTGCCAACCATCAACTTTTGGCTCTATTCAGTGGTACAGCAAGCATTCAGTTTAGAAAGCCATCATTGCCAACCATCAACTTTTGGCTCTATTTAGTGGTACAGCAAGCATTCAGTTTAGAAAGCCATCATTGCCAACCATCAACTTTTGGCTCTATTCAGTGGTACAGCAAGCATTTAGTTTAGAAAGCCATCAATGCCAACCACCAACTTTTGGCTATATTCAGTGAGACAGCAAGCATTTAGTTTAGAAAGCCATCAATGCCAACCACCAACTTTTGGCTCTATTTAGTGGTACAGCAAGCATTTAGTTTAGAAAGCCATCAATGCCAACCACCAACTTTTGGCTATATTCAGTGAGACAGCAAGCATTTAGTTTAGAAAGCCTTCATTGCCAACCACCAACTTTTGGCTCTATTTAGTGGTACAGCAAGCATTCAGTTTAGAAAGCCATCATTGCCAACCACCAACTTTTGGCTATATTCAGTGGTACAGCAAGCATTCAGTTTAGAAAGCCATCATTGCCAACCACCAACTTTTGGCTCTATTCAGTGGTACAGCAAGCATTTAGTTTAGAAAGCCATCAATGCCAACCACCAACTTTTGGCTATATTCAGTGAGACAGCAAGCATTCAGTTTAGAAAGCCTTCATTGCCAACCACCAACTTTTGGCATTCTCAACCACCAACTTTTGGCTCTATTTAGTGGTACAGCAAGCATTCAGTTTAGAAAGCCATCATTGCCAACCACCAACTTTTGGCTATATTCAGTGGTACAGCAAGCATTCAGTTTAGAAAGCCATCATTGCCAACCACCAACTTTTGGCTATATTCAGTGGTACAGCAAGCATTCAGTTTAGAAAGCCATCATTGCCAACCACCAACTTTTGGCTATATTCAGTGGTACAGCAAGCATTCAGTTTAGAAAGCCTTCATTGCCAACCACCAACTTTTGGCTCTATTTAGTGGTACAGCAAGCATTCAGTTTAGAAAGCCATCATTGCCAGAAACCAACTTTTGGCTATATTCAGTGGTACAGCAAGCATTCAGTTTAGAAAGCCATCAATGCCAACCACCAACTTTTGGCTCTATTTAGTGGTACAGCAAGCATTCAGTTTAGAAAGCCATCATTGCCAACCACCAACTTTTGGCTATATTCAGTGGTACAGCAAGCATTCAGTTTAGAAAGCCTTCATTGCCAACCACCAACTTTTGGCATTCTCAACCACCAACTTTTGGCTCTATTTAGTGGTACAGCAAGCATTCAGTTTAGAAAGCCATCATTGCCAACCACCAACTTTTGGCTCTATTCAGTGGTACAGCAAGCATTTAGTTTAGAAAGCCATCAATGCCAACCACCAACTTTTGGCTATATTCAGTGAGACAGCAAGCATTTAGTTTAGAAAGCCATCAATGCCAACCACCAACTTTTGGCTCTATTTAGTGGTACAGCAAGCATTTAGTTTAGAAAGCCATCAATGCCAACCACCAACTTTTGGCTATATTCAGTGAGACAGCAAGCATTTAGTTTAGAAAGCCTTCATTGCCAACCACCAACTTTTGGCTCTATTTAGTGGTACAGCAAGCATTCAGTTTAGAAAGCCATCATTGCCAACCACCAACTTTTGGCTATATTCAGTGGTACAGCAAGCATTCAGTTTAGAAAGCCATCATTGCCAACCACCAACTTTTGGCTCTATTCAGTGGTACAGCAAGCATTTAGTTTAGAAAGCCATCAATGCCAACCACCAACTTTTGGCTATATTCAGTGGTACAGCAAGCATTCAGTTTAGAAAGCCTTCATTGCCAACCACCAACTTTTGGCATTCTCAACCACCAACTTTTGGCTCTATTTAGTGGTACAGCAAGCATTCAGTTTAGAAAGCCATCATTGCCAACCACCAACTTTTGGCTCTATTCAATGGTCCAGCAAGCATTCAGTTTAGAAAGCCATCAATGCCAACCACCAACTTTTGGCTATATTCAGTGGTACAGCAGCATTCAGTTTAGAAAGCCATCATTGCCAACCACCAACTTTTGGCTATATTCAGTGGTACAGCAAGCATTCAGTTTAGAAAGCCTTCATTGCCAACCACCAACTTTTGGCTCTATTTAGTGGTACAGCAAGCATTCAGTTTAGAAAGCCATCATTGCCAGAAACCAACTTTTGGCTATATTCAGTGGTACAGCAAGCATTCAGTTTAGAAAGCCATCAATGCCAACCACCAACTTTTGGCTCTATTTAGTGGTACAGCAAGCATTCAGTTTAGAAAGCCATCATTGCCAACCACCAACTTTTGGCTATATTCAGTGGTACAGCAAGCATTCAGTTTAGAAAGCCTTCATTGCCAACCACCAACTTTTGGCATTCTCAACCACCAACTTTTGACTCTATTTAGTGGTACAGCAAGCATTCAGTTTAGAAAGCCATCATTGCCAACCACCAACTTTTGGCTCTATTCAGTGGTACAGCAAGCATTTAGTTTAGAAAGCCATCAATGCCAACCACCAACTTTTGGCTATATTCAGTGAGACAGCAAGCATTTAGTTTAGAAAGCCATCAATGCCAACCACCAACTTTTGGCTCTATTTAGTGGTACAGCAAGCATTCAGTTTAGAAAGCCATCATTGCCAAAAACCAACTTTTGGCTATATTCAGTGGTACAGCAAGCATTCAGTTTAGAAAGCCAGCATTGCCAACCACCAACTTTTGGCTATATTCAGTGGTACAGCAAGCATTCAGTTTAGAAAGCCTTCGTTGCCAACCACCAACTTTTGGCTATATTCAGTGGTACAGCAAGCATTCAGTTTAGAAAGCCTTCATTGCCAACCACCAACTTTTGGCATTCTCAACCACCAACTTTTGGCTCTATTTAGTGGTACAGCAAGCATTCAGTTTAGAAAGCCATCATTGCCAACCATCAACTTTTGGCTCTATTCAGTGGTACAGCAAGCATTTAGTTTAGAAAGCCATCAATGCCAACCACCAACTTTTGGCTATATTCAGTGAGACAGCAAGCATTTAGTTTAGAAAGCCATCAATGCCAACCACCAACTTTTGGCTCTATTTAGTGGTACAGCAAGCATTTAGTTTAGAAAGCCATCAATGCCAACCACCAACTTTTGGCTATATTCAGTGAGACAGCAAGCATTTAGTTTAGAAAGCCTTCATTGCCAACCACCAACTTTTGGCTCTATTTAGTGGTACAGCAAGCATTCAGTTTAGAAAGCCATCATTGCCAACCACCAACTTTTGGCTATATTCAGTGGTACAGCAAGCATTCAGTTTAGAAAGCCATCATTGCCAACCACCAACTTTTGGCTCTATTCAGTGGTACAGCAAGCATTTAGTTTAGAAAGCCATCAATGCCAACCACCAACTTTTGGCTATATTCAGTGAGACAGCAAGCATTCAGTTTAGAAAGCCTTCATTGCCAACCACCAACTTTTGGCATTCTCAACCACCAACTTTTGGCTCTATTTAGTGGTACAGCAAGCATTCAGTTTAGAAAGCCATCATTGCCAACCACCAACTTTTGGCTATATTCAGTGGTACAGCAAGCATTCAGTTTAGAAAGCCATCATTGCCAACCACCAACTTTTGGCTATATTCAGTGGTACAGCAAGCATTCAGTTTAGAAAGCCATCATTGCCAACCACCAACTTTTGGCTATATTCAGTGGTACAGCAAGCATTCAGTTTAGAAAGCCTTCATTGCCAACCACCAACTTTTGGCTCTATTTAGTGGTACAGCAAGCATTCAGTTTAGAAAGCCATCATTGCCAGAAACCAACTTTTGGCTATATTCAGTGGTACAGCAAGCATTCAGTTTAGAAAGCCATCAATGCCAACCACCAACTTTTGGCTCTATTTAGTGGTACAGCAAGCATTCAGTTTAGAAAGCCATCATTGCCAACCACCAACTTTTGGCTATATTCAGTGGTACAGCAAGCATTCAGTTTAGAAAGCCTTCATTGCCAACCACCAACTTTTGGCATTCTCAACCACCAACTTTTGGCTCTATTTAGTGGTACAGCAAGCATTCAGTTTAGAAAGCCATCATTGCCAACCACCAACTTTTGGCTCTATTCAGTGGTACAGCAAGCATTTAGTTTAGAAAGCCATCAATGCCAACCACCAACTTTTGGCTATATTCAGTGAGACAGCAAGCATTTAGTTTAGAAAGCCATCAATGCCAACCACCAACTTTTGGCTCTATTTAGTGGTACAGCAAGCATTTAGTTTAGAAAGCCATCAATGCCAACCACCAACTTTTGGCTATATTCAGTGAGACAGCAAGCATTTAGTTTAGAAAGCCTTCATTGCCAACCACCAACTTTTGGCTCTATTTAGTGGTACAGCAAGCATTCAGTTTAGAAAGCCATCATTGCCAACCACCAACTTTTGGCTATATTCAGTGGTACAGCAAGCATTCAGTTTAGAAAGCCATCATTGCCAACCACCAACTTTTGGCTCTATTCAGTGGTACAGCAAGCATTTAGTTTAGAAAGCCATCAATGCCAACCACCAACTTTTGGCTATATTCAGTGAGACAGCAAGCATTCAGTTTAGAAAGCCTTCATTGCCAACCACCAACTTTTGGCATTCTCAACCACCAACTTTTGGCTCTATTTAGTGGTACAGCAAGCATTCAGTTTAGAAAGCCATCATTGCCAACCACCAACTTTTGGCTATATTCAGTGGTACAGCAAGCATTCAGTTTAGAAAGCCATCATTGCCAACCACCAACTTTTGGCTATATTCAGTGGTACAGCAAGCATTCAGTTTAGAAAGCCATCATTGCCAACCATCAACTTTTGGCTCTATTTAGTGGTACAGCAAGCATTCAGTTTAGAAAGCCATCATTGCCAACCACCAACTTTTGGCTATATTCAGTCGTACAGCAAGCATTCAGTTTAGAAAGCCATCATTGCCAACCACCAACTTTTAGGCCTCCCCATTTATTTGCATCGCTTATATGAAAAGCCAGAAAGCACAATGTTCAACAAAGTATATGTGTGTGTGTGTGTGTGTGCCCTTTTTTGGCATCCCTCGTTGCATCCTAGTATAGAATAATGCCCCCCCTCTCACAACGCATATTTTACTCGTAAATTACAGAATTACCGTACTGATAAGTAAATAATTGTAGAATAGCCGCGGAACAGTTTGAAAGAAGAACGTATCTTTTTTTTATTTTGTCAATCGTAGGTCAAGATGTTTTTAAACTCGAGAGAGTTGACGAGGGTTGCTAGACATTGGTGCAGCGAGTTCTTTTAGCACTGCGTCTCAAGAATTACTCCGTTATCATAAAAGAGAAAACCATTGCATGACTTCACAGGGCCTAGTTAGACTAATAATGTCTTTTTGACACGAAAGATTTGACTAGACATTGGTGCAACAAGTTCTTATAGCAGCTCATTTCGAGAATTCATTCCTTATGACGTCAAAGGAGAACACAAATTCCATTACGACCTAGTTCGGCTAAAAATGTCTTTCAACGAGACATTTGACTATATCTGCATCGCTCCTATTTTACGAGAATCCAAGTGGTCGAACCAGCGTTGAAGCAGCTTTCAGTCTGTGGTCTTCTGCTGACCAAGTCTACTCTAAATATAAGCGCTTACGCTGAACATAAAAGATAATCTTCTTACGATGAAACTTTGACGCTGCATGTACTTCGATTGTCACTCACACACTCGCCCCGTAACCCAACTTACTTTATTTCCATTCATTTGACCTCTGCCCTTTAGAAGAGAATGGATAGTGAGCTATAGACGTCACAGGGGAATGAGTTTTTTTTACAAAGTAAAACTGCAAGCTGGGAACCGCTTCTCCCACCCCCACCAGAGCCCGAAGCTATCGAAGGAGCAACAACGTATAAAGATCTCTTTCTTTCTATTTTTCTCTCTCTCTCTCTCTCTCTCTCTCTCTGTAAATATATATATATATATATATATATATATATATATATATATATATAAATAAACATATGTTTGCGCGTGTGTGTGCTTGCGTGAGTGTGTGTGCATGTGTATTTGTGTGCGAAGGGTTAGTTTTTTTTCATGGGGTTTTCAGAGAAATCGGCAGATTGTCGTCAGGCGAATTATGAGGATATATAACGATTGGGCGTTCTAAATATAATTCTTTTTCCTTTCAATATGAAAATAAAATGAAGACTATAAACTAATGTGAAGTTCATATAAAAACATTTGAATGAGTATTTTATTCATTAAGTTAGTTAATAAATGTAAAAGATATTTAATAATGAGTAATTAATATTTACCCATCGTGACGTTTGATGCAAACTTTGTTTCTACCATTGCGTGAATCTATGAATGAAGCCAGAGAGTAATTTATGTAGAAGTCTGTATCACCACCTGACGTTTTCAGTTTCAAAGTGGTTTTATTTTCATGAAAAAAACATTTATTCCTATTTATTTTGTTAAATTAAAACTTTGGCTTTAAGAAAACAAATAAATTGCCATTACATCAGAACTTTGTCAGATCTAAAATATCATGATATTATATTTAATTATATTTTCTAGTTTTTGCAATCTAAGCAGGACGCACTGACTCACAGAAAGAGCACATAAAACTATAAAATTTGTTTTCCATTTTGAGGACCACTAAAAATTAACATTTTATGTTCAAATAATAATGTAACAATTCTAATTAATGTAGTTATATACATATATATATATATATATATATATATATATATATATATAAGCCAAATTGGTTATTGAAAAAAAAAATTGCCAGGACGACGCTAGGATAATTAAAAAAAATACCAAAACCAATGATTCTGTATCAGCTCCATAGGAAAATAAAAAATACCAAAACCAATGATTCTGTATCAGCTCCATAGGAAAATAAGAAATACCAAAACCAATTATTCTGTATCAGCTCGCTAGGAAAATAAGAAATACCAAAACCAATGATTCTGTATCAGCTCGCTAGGAAAATAAAAAAATACCAAAAACCTATGATTCAGTGTCAGCTCGCTAGGATAATAAAAAAAAAAACAATGATTCTGCTAAGGATTTGATCTATGTTTCAGGAATGTCTAAGCTAAGGAGTTGATCTATGTTTCAGGACTGTCTAAGCTAAGGAGTGTATCTATGTTTCAGGACTGTCTAAGCTAAGGAGTTGATCTATGTTTCAGGACTGTCTAAGCTAAGGAGTTGATCTATGTTTCAGGACTGTCTAAGCTAAGGAGTTGATCTATGTTTCAGAAATGTCTAAGCTAAGGAGCTGATCTATGTTTCAGGACTGTCTAAGCTAAGGAGTTGATCTATGTTTCAGGACTGTCTAAGCTAAGGAGTTGATCTATGTTTCAGGACTGTCTAAGCTAAGGAGTTGATCTATGTTTCAGGAATGTCTAAGCTAAGGAGTTGATCTATGTTTCAGGAATGTCTAAGCTAAGGAGTTGATCTATGTTTCAGGACTGTCTAAGCTAAGGAGTTGATCTATGTTTCAGGACTGTCTAAGCTAAGGAGTTGATCTATGTTTCAGGACTGTCTAAGCTAAGGAATTGATCTATGTTTCAGGAATGTCTAAGCTAAGGAGTAGATCTATGTTTCAGGAATGTCTAAGCTAAGGAGTTGATCTATGTTTCAGGACTGTCTAAGCTAAGGAGTTGATCTATGTTTCAGGACTGTCTAAGCTAAGGAGTTGATCTATGTTTCAGGAATGTCTAAGCTAAGGAGTTGATCTATGTTTCAGGAATGTCTAAGCTAAGGAGTTGATCTATGTTTCAGGACTGTCTAAGCTAAGGAGTTGATCTATGTTTCAGGAATGTCTAAGCTAAGGAGTTTATCTATGTTCCATGAATGTCTAAGCGTATGCACTAGCGAATCCAAATTTTTTGAGGGTGGGGGGAGGGCGATTTAAAAACAAAACATTGTAAAAACTCAAGCATTATTTCTCAAAGGTCTTCAACAACAAAAAGTCATGTTGTTGGCCCTCTCTTGTCTATGGATCGCCCCGCGACATTTTCTTGCATTCTTCACTGCCAGGCATTCACCTGACTTCTACAGCGTACTAATCACTGTATTGAAAAGGACAGATCACATTTAGGAAAATAAAGTAACATGGTGGCAATGGCCGATACTGAAGTGTGAGCGTCAATCGAGGCACAGGTAGTGTAAGTGTGTATATTTATTAGGCGTATTTATCGTCCTATTATCTTCCTGCTAAGCGAGAGCTCATGGCTATGTTGGTCTACATTACGAAGGGAAATGCTCTTTGGATATTCGACTGTTTTGACGCTCTCAAAATGTTTTTCCTTTTAAAAATTATAATGTATAATTGTGGGCTTTAACTACATTGCAAATACAACAGATGTGTTCCTAGTAAAGAAAAGAGACTCCACACATTTAGATTAAGGCTTTGAGGGTCGCCACCGAAAAATAATATTTAAAAAAATTCATTTATAAGTTATTAATTTTGTTCCAAACGCCTGTTTGGTCTTTTTAAAAATAATTATTGTAAATTCATGCGCAATTCCATTTACTTTGTGGCCATTCTGTTTCAAAAAATGTCATGTTTTCTTCGAGAGGGGTGGGGTAGAGTGGAACCGAATATCATGTACTTCTTCTTCTTCTTGAAACTGTCAGGTAGAGTTGAGCCTTCGGCTCTCTGAACTCTAAGCCAGCAAAAGTGAACAAGAGCTCCCTTTCACAAGCCTGAATGAGAACAGTGTACACTGTTCTGTCTGACGGGGTGTCAGACTCGCGGCCAGAGACCGCGTACACCAGGACAATTGCCATTTTCCTTTTCTATACCAGGCTAACCGTGCAGGACACGCCATTTATTATGTAACGGCCCCTTGAGGAACGGCGCCTGGATTGTGACAAGGTATATATATATATAGGTACCCCGTCAAAATAGCGCGGACAAAATAGCGCCGACAAAATAGGGCGAATAAAATAGCCCCGACAAAATAGCGCAGAAATAAATATATTTTAGTCATTTTGAAAGAAATACTTAGATATCGTAAAATATTAACAGAGACACTATTTTTTTTTTGTTTTAAAGTTATCATAATTTTTCAGTCATTTTGCAGGAAACACTTTAGATATTTTAAAACACAAATAAGCAAAAATCATAATAAGGTAAAATGAATAATTTCAAAATATAGCATTTATTTACATTATAAAAGTGTACTTAGAAAACACGCAAAGATACTTGTTAAATTTACACACACAAACTTTCACAAAGTTAAATTGTAGGAAATGTCACGTCCATCACTGGCTTCTTCATTGGCACTATAAATTCAAGTCGTCTGTTAAGTTGGAGGTACTTTGTCTTGCTTGCAGCTTTACTTCGTTCTCCAGCATTGTACTTCAGAATCTTGTTCTCAGTGTTCTCCTGTTCTCTGAGGAAGTGAGAGATTAACTTGTACACATTAGGGTGATGACCGTCAATAGCCAGTTGAAATGCATGGTGCCACACCTCCACTGAATTGTTTGTTCCTGGTAGATTGTCCTGCACACGAACTCTAACATTCCATAATGCTATCGGAAATCTTGGAGTCACTCTGCGGTTTCGTCTCTGGCGATCAATATAGTTGTCCTCCCAATAGTCTTACAAATTCCTTACGCCCTTTTTTGATCAAAGAAAGATGCCGCAGATTTCTGATTATAGTATAACACACTTTCCTAGCCTATTTTGTCGGATCACCACATTTTAAAATCCTATTTTTAGCAAGTTATACTTTTTAATCAAAGGTGAAAAAAGGGGAATGATATAAAATTTAAAGTACTCTCGTTCTCTGCAAATATGGCATACATTCAGATCTATTAATATAGAACAAGATAGAGACATCAACAAAATTAATGCCCAGTAAATTAAATTACGAATAATCTGGTACTTTTATACACATCATATATAAGTCCGCGCTATTTTGTCTTGCGCTATTTTGTCGGGAAATTTCGCGCTATTTTGTCGGCGCTATTTTGTCGGCGCTATTTTTGTCCGCGCTAATTTGATGGGTCACCATATATATATATATATATATATATATATATATATATATATATATATATATATATATATATATATATATATATATATACAGGGCCGCCGCGAGGGTTGTGGTCGCCTGCGTACGAAATTAAAAAATGACGAAATTAAAAAATGACGCCCCCCCCCCCTTTTTTTTTTCTAGAAATCAAAAATGTGTTGCGAGTGAGCTGCACCATGTCCCCCGCTGATTTCAATCCATTTTCTAGATCATTCCTTTTTTTCCCTTTCATATTCACATCGTTGGGCGAAACCTCAGCAATTGTTTATGTCTTGCAACATATAAAGGGAGAGTGATCCTTGCAGGCTTACGGGCACGACATGGCCTAAATTGTGCCGATGTGCCTAAGCTCAAAACTCAAATCTCAAACTCAACTTTATTAATTGATACAAACACCCTTTTTATGTGTGTGTGTCTAATAAACTATTTGAGGATCCTTTCAAAGCGAGACATTGCCAATAATAATTCGTTCTATCAAGGATTTCTAAGGCTGCTGTTCAAAATCATGCATTCTTTAATGCGTTGCATCTATTGTTGGTTTCTTTTCAAGAGCGATTTCTTACAATTTTCTTTCTGCATTATATTCGTGTCTTTTCAGAATTAATATGGCTCTAATCATTGACTCCTTTTGTACATGTAATGTCTTTATTTGTTTCTTTCTAAGACAACCGACATGGACTATTAAATGCTGAATAAAGTGACTCGAAACACAGAACCCATTGACTGTGAAACGTTTTCACCATTTCGTAAACTTTCATAATGATTATCACGCTTGTATTTTGGAGAGATGTACATTGTCTCCACAATCATCTAACATACGCGGATTCGGAGGTGCCTACAAATGTATCCACTAAACCTTTAGGACAAAATGAAGCAACTAAACGTTGAATGATTTTCTTAAGTTGATATAAAATAAATAATTCTAAGTACAAGTCACTTCAACAATGACTTGCAGTGTTTCTTAACCATTTGCGGGTGGCGGCATACATGACAAAATTTTCGTTCGAGCCCCTCTTAGAAGCTGGGGACAGTGAATGTGAAAAGAATGTATTGAAAAAAAAAAGAAACTTAGTCATAATTATAACACAATATTTAAGTTTTATTTTTCATTTAACACTTTGTTTAGAATCCAAAATTACAAAATGAATTTTCACTAAAACGAGTCCGTTGTTTGTTTGTTGTTGTTGTTGTTTAAAGTAGTGTTGCCTACATCATTTTTAAGCGTTGTCAAAAGTTCTTTCTCGGGATAGAATTAAACATTCGGTGGATTTCCGCTCAAGTCGGCAAGGGGTATGATTTCGGGTCCGGGTCCCGGCGCTCAGTGTATTCTGGCGTTTTCAGCTTCAGAAATTCTTTCTCCAAGCGTTTACAACGCCTTATTCTCGCAATAAGAAGAAAGAATATAAAAAAAAAAAGGCCAACATCTGTGTGTTTTCTTTTAAAACGCACTATTCATCCTAGTAAAATAAAGTATGATGATAAAGAGAAAAAAAGGTAGCCCTGGTCAATAGTATTATTCAAGGGACATTCTAGGTATATATAGCACACGGGCGTCTGTAATGGGCGTGATCTTTTTTACGATCATCTTCGTGCTACGTAAGACGTCTCTGTTGCGGACCTTTTTTTTCTCACAAAAATCTTCACTATAATGAAGTGCAATAGTCGGAAGAAAAATCCCTGATATGAAAATCCAGATGAATCCAGATGAATCACACTCGCGGAGACGTTTTGAAATGTTTTCGTCAATAAGTTTTAACCCCTATTTTTGCATACGCCTGTCGCCCCAAAAAGTTCACACATTTATTGACAAGGTCTTATTAGAAGATGAAACGACGTCTCTTATTTAAAATATTTTAATTTGTAAACATTGGTCATAGACACGAATTAATAGGCTTAACTTCAATGACAAGAAAATATTTTTTCGCTGTCGCCCCTCCCCCCATTTTTGGGGGGTCGGTCGTTGGCTTATTGCTCCAAACAGCTAGTAACCTAAACCTAATGTAAATCTACATCGATAATGTTCCAAAATATTATATGCTTAACTAACAGCCATTTAACATAAAAGTGAAAATGTTTTTAACATTGAGTTTTTAATTATTAGTTCTACTTACAGGGCGGGGAATTCGACTAAACAACAATATTTATATGTAGTAAGTAGATACTAAGAAGAAAAAAAAAAGGTTTTGACTGATCTTTTTCTGTAAGCGTCATTCAAAACAAATATTACAGACCCGCGAAAATTCAAGGTAAAAAATGTATAAGCGCCTTTGGAAAACCCCTTGGGAATCCCTCGCGCGCCGCTTCAATTTTTCCTATTAAAAGTTTCCAAAATAGCTTCTTAAGTACGAACATCGTTTTTTAGCGGCCCCCGAAAGGAGAAAAGACGCTATTAGTTTTGTGCGAAATTTCTGTCCGTCTGTCCGTCCGTCCCGTTTAGATCTCGTAAACTAGAAAAGATATTGAAAATCCGACATCACAATATTTTAGACCATTCAAAGTTCTGATGCAACGGCTACTTTTTTTTTCCTGAAAGCGAAAATCTCATTTTTAAAATCAGTTATGCAAGCAGTTTTTTAAAGAGAAAAAGCTAATTAGTATGCATTTTAAGTTAGACCTACTTTAGAACGAATAGTAATCTTATAATCTCCATTTTCTTAAACATTTGTTAAGTACGCAGTCTCGGAACTCGAATATAAGATTAAGCATTTTCAAAACAATTATATTATGTAAAGATCAGGAGAGGCTCGGTAAAGCTTCCGAACCGAGGGTCCCGGGTTCGAATCCTGGTGAAGACTGGGATTTTCAACTTTGGAATCCTTGGGCGCCTCTGAGTCTACCCAGCTCTAATGGGTACCTGACATTAGTTGGGGAAAAGCAAAGGCGGTTGGTCGTTGTGCTGGCTACATGACACCCTCGTTAACCGTAATAGCGGCCCCCGAAAGGGGAAAAGACGCTCCGTCCATCCCGTTTAGATCTCGTCAACTAGAAAAGGTATTGAAAATCCGACATCACAATATTTTAGACCATTCAAAGTTCTGATGCAACGGCTACTTTTTTTTTTCCTAAAAGCGAAAAATCTAATTTTTAAAATCAGTTATGCAAGCAGTTTTTTAAAGAGAAAAAGCTAAGTAGTATGCATTATAAGTTAGACCTTATTTAAAACGAATAGTAATCTTATAAACTTCATTTTCTTAAATTTTTTTTTTAAATGAATCGTTTTTAAGAATTAAAATAAAGGAATCAGTATTTTCAAAACAATTACACTAAGTGAAGACCAGGAGAGGCTCGGTAATGCGCTTAGCTTCCGAACCGAGGGTCCCGGGTTCGAAGACTGGGATTCTCAACTTCGGAATCCTTGGGCGCCACTGAGTCTACCCAGCTCTAATGGGTACCTGACATTAGTTGGGGAAAAGTAAAGACGGTTGGTCGTTGTGCTGGCTACATGACATCCTCGTTAACCGTAGGCCACAAAAACAGATGAACTTTACATCATCAGCCCTATAGACCACAAGGTCTGAAAGGGGAACTAATTAGGCCAGGTTCACATCTAACTTTGCATTCACTTGCACCTATCCTTTGATCTGCAGCACCATTGGGGCACTACACAAGATCTGTCAACCTTCTTTCTCCATTCTTATCTCTCATTTGTCTTTGATATAATTTCATTTGGATGTTCTTTCTGAAAATATTGAAGCCTGCCTGGCTGGACCACTCCGGGGGCCGATTTTAAGTTTGTGTTTCCACTCAAACTGTCTTTGTAACCTTGTTTAAAATAGTTTTGAAGGGATGATTGAATAATTAAAATTTATATTAAATGTTTAAATATTTGAGTAATCTTTTTTTTATTAAACTAAAAAATAAAAAAAAGGTAACCTTAGAATAACGATTTGGCCGCCCCCTACATTCAGCCGCCTGCGAGCAATGCACACATTGCACAATAGGTAGGGGCGGCCGGGTATATATATATATATATATATATATATATATATATATATATATATATATATATATATATAAAGTTAAGTGTTGTGTGTGGGGGGGGGAGTGACTTCCGCAATCTTCCCCACCACCCCACCCAATCAGCCAACAAACTAGTGGGGGGGGATTACATAATGGAAAAAAAGCTTAAAATTTCAATAATTAGTATAGTATAACATAAGTATAGATATAAATAGTGTGATTTATCTATTTAAATTCGCCCTCCCGCCGCCCAGAGTAGGGGAGGGGAGAATCGCCCCTTTCCGTCCCCCCCCCCCATCCGCCAGTGAGCCTAGGGTTGATCTATGTTTAAAAGGGAGTCTAAGCCTAGGGCTGATCTATGTTTCAGGCGTGTCTAGACCTAGGGCTGATCTATGCTTCAGGCGTGTCTAGACCTAGGGATGATCTATGTTCTAGGGGTGTCCAAGCCTAGGTTTGATCTATGTTTTAGGAGTGTACAAGTCTAGGGTTGAACTATGTTTTAGGGATATCTAAGTCAAGGGTTGATCTATGATTTAGGGGTATCTAGAGTAAGTGTTATTTATGTTTTAGGGGTGTCTAGGCTTTGTGTTCGAGAGTGTCTAGGCTTTGTGTTCGAGGGTGTCTAGGCTTTGTGTTCGAGAGTGTCTAGGCCTTGTGTTCGAGAGTGTCTAGGCTTTGTGTTCGAGAGTGTCTAGGCCTTGTGTTCGAGAGTGTCTAGGCCTAGCCTTGAGCTTAGCTTTACGTGTTCTAGGTCTAGTGTTAAGATATGCTATAGGGTTGATAGGTCTAGTGTTAAGATATGCTATAGGGTTGTCTAGGTCTAGTGTTAAGATATGCTATAGGGTTGTCTAGGTCTAGTGTTAAGATATGCTATAGGGTTGTCTAGGTCTAGTGTTAAGATATGCTATAGGGTTGTCTAGGTCTAGTGTTAAGATATGCTATAGGGTTGTCTAGGTCTAGTGTTGAGCCAACCTGGGTTCTAGGTCTAGTGTTGAGCTAAGCTTTAAGTGTTCTAGGTCTAGTGTTGAGCTAAGCTTTAAGTGTTCTAGGTCTAGTGTGTATGCTGTAGTGTCCATTTCCATTTTAAATCTTTTAAATTTGCATCTATAGCCCATTAGCCACCAAACTAGAACCAATCTATACCATATATTGAGATCCAGTATCGAGATTATATACGTATCATATCTGGATGAGTGCTACACTATATATATCTATATTATAAAGTAGAATGTGAGGGGTATGTATGTATGTATGTTACTTATAGACATCAAAACCGCTTGACCAATCTTGATAAAACTAGGCAGGAATGTTCCTTGGGTACCAACTTAGACCGTAGTGTATGTATTTTAGCCCTAAAACAAACTTAAGACCCTCAAAAAAAATAAAGTTGTCCGACTCTATTACAGCTATAGTATTTTATGGATCTAGGCCATGTCTACAATGTTGACATGAGAAAAGATCGAAAGGATTTAGACCTAGATCTAATTTTAAGAAATACACTTTGCGCAGATAGTTTTTTACTTTGACACATGAAAATACAAAAGAAGATCCATTGATTTCATTATATAATAAAATTAACCTTCAATTTTGTGTTTCAAAAGCATTTTTTACATTAATTAGTTCCTTATATCTGTGATTACAGATTTCCTGACGAACATTCTTTCATTAGACAATTCCGTAATGAATCGCGTACTCGTTTAATTGTTTACTTTATAATCAAATCCCTAGATCTAAAACTCTAATTCAACTCTAAGATGATAAAACTTCTCTTCGCACAGATAGTTTTATACTTTAACACATAAACATATTAATTAAAGTCCATTCATTTCATATTTTGATCAAATAAACATTCAAATTTGGTTTTCTAAAGCTACATTCGCTTACGAAAGCTGCGAAGCCGAGTTGAGATAGGCCTAGATCTATATTCATCCATGAATCGCGTACTAAAAATTATTTCGTTTAATTGTTCACTTTATAATCCCATTTATTTAACAAAGCTATCGCTCTTTTCGTTTTTAATAGATAAGAATGTATCGACTTCGGGTAAACCATTTTCGCAAAACTAATTTTATTTTCGTAGCGAAAGAGAAATAACGTGAAAGGATCATTAGCTACGTTTAACATACATCTAAATCCAATCCACTAGATTATTCAAAAGCAAATGTTTTAATTTAAAAAAATGGATTTAAGCCTATTAGCTATTTTGATTTGATAGCTTCATTCACACTATTTTTACATTGACACATTCGCTTTACTTATTACATTATTATTTCGTTTAATTGTTTACAAAACACTCTCAGTGACTATATCGACAGTAATGCGCAAATAAAGACCCGCGGGTCGCGGGTAACATATGTCTAGTATATATATATATATATATCTATCACATCTGCCTGGGTGCTAGACTATATATATATATATCACATCTGCCTGGGTGCTAGACTATATATATATATATATATATATATATATATATATATATATATATATATATATATATATATATATATATATATATCACATCTGCCTGGGTGCTAGATTATATATATATATATCACATCTGCCTGGGTGCTAGACCATAAATATAAAAGTAAAATAAACAAGATTACAAAGAGAGTTTGTGTTGCCACACAAACTCAGAGGCGGCCCCCGTGGGAGACGGATCCCTGTCGGATCCGCATATTCACTGGTCGACTGAGGATGGCGTCGAGCAGTGTATGAAACCGAGACCGTAGAGATAATCAGTCCTGCGTGCTACCCGCACGACCAGGCATTGCTCTTAATCTAATGACAAACTGGTTACAAACTAATAGCCTACTATTGGTAATATACCTACACATTACTGAATGACAACTACCGGATATGTACAATATGTCAGAAGAGCGATTTTAGATAATTGAGCATTTTCATTTAAATGGAACTAGAATGAGGATAAAGATCTACCTAAGTTAAACTACTAATTTAGCACTCTTAATATCTATATCTACTAGATCTAGATCTAAAATATATATTTGGGATAATGTAGATGTAATTTAGATAAGATTTATATTAAAAAAAACACTAGATAATCAATTAATAGACTAATTGCAATATGAAATATTAAAATAGTAGATTAGTTTTAGTATTTTATAACATTGCAATATTGACATATTGACAATCTAGACTTTAGAAATAAAAATCTACACTTTAAGCCTAGAAATTAAAATTATAGATCTTGATCTAGCCTAAATCATGGCTGTCTGGTAGTGCGGTTTGCGCGCTGGACTGTCGTTTGTATTCATCGATGGTCCCAGGTTCAAACCCTGCCCATTCCTATCCCCCGTCGTCCATGTAAAACAACAAACATTCTAAACTAGACCAAGAAATTCTAGATCTAGATTCTATAATGATTTTAATTAGAACTTAAATCTAAATCTAGTTTTAAAAATCTAGCTCTAGTGTAAGAACAAAAAATCTAAATCTAGTGTAAAAATCTAGCTCTAGTGTAAAAATAAATCTAGATCTAGTGTAAAAAATCTAGATTAGATCTAAATCTAGCTATTATGTCTTTAAAATGCGAGTCACATTACGAGGTTTAATAAACATTACTATACCGAGTTGTTTTAGCATTAAAAGAATTTATTCCATAATATGACGTGAAAGGAAAAACAATCTACTACGTCACACGGCCTAGTTAAAAAAATGTCATCTATACGAGCAGCTTGTCGAGTTTTCATAGACATTGGTGCACCGAGTGAGATCTTTTAGTATTTCATTTAAAGAATTAACTCCATATGACGTCAAAGGAAAAAAATTCCATTATGTCACACGTCCTAGTTAGACTAAAAAATGTCATCTATACGAGAAGCTTCTCGAGGGATCATAGACATTGGTGCACCGAGTTTGTTCTTTTAGCATTTCATTTCATGAGCTAGTTAGACTTAATATATATATATATATATATATATATATATATATATATATAAAAGGATTGAAGACGCTTTTTTTTTGTTTTATCTGTCAGTCTGTCTGTCCGTTATGTTAATAGCGAGGGAAAAAAGCCTAAAAGCTATTGAAAATCTGATTAAAATTTAATTTCCCTTCCGAAACATCGCATTACTTTTAAGTTTCTATAATAGATTGTTCCGGATGTTTACATATTTATAGTGAGAGAAAATAAGAATTCCAGATTAATCAAATGCCGTTAATTAAATGTGTGGGATGGTCTGTTATGAAAATTAGATGTACCATAGTCTTATGGAGATTTTTTTAAACCATACTTTGGTGTTAGGAAGTTGTTTTCCTTAAAAATCAGAGCATAATATTAACGATAATTAGATTTTCTAACGTTTTAGTTAGAAAGTTAAATGTAGTGTAAGAGAGAAGTGTGATTTTACATAAATAGAGTTAAACTATTTTTCATAAAAAATCCAGAACAACCAATTTTCGTAAATGAGAAAATTATTTGTTTTATTTATTAGAAGAGGGATTTCAAACATTATTAGCGTTATTAGATTTTTCATATAAAATTCGGATCATTTTTGGCGACGATTTGTAAGAAAATTAAGGTTTAATATAGGTCGATTTCTTTTTCGAAACAAAATCCGGATCATTCTTTACCGATTTATTTTATTATGTTTCGGCAAGAAAATTAACTGTAAAATAAGTCTAAAATTGATTTTCAATAATCGTTTCTAGTAAATTACTTTCTTATTTTAAAATCCTGAATAACCTATTGTCGATATTTTTGAAAAAAATAAAATTATTTGACATACATTTGTTTTAAGTTAAAAATTCGGAACAATTGATATTGATAAATAAACTATAGTGACGTAGTGTCAAAGAATATAAGTGTAATATTAGTCAATTATGCGATTTCAAACAATCATTTGACATAATTTATTTTTAAAAAAACAAGACCCGGAACAACTTTATAGTTAATGCAATATAAATCAGTATAGATATTTTTATTTAGCATTTATATGCTATTTACATTAAAAAACCGGAACGATATATTAAAGATCATGTGTTTCTTGCAACGTTTAAGCATGGAAATAAAATCTAATATAAGTTAGAAGAGCAAACAAATATTCATTGGCATTGATTTGTTTTTCACAAAACATCTGGAACAATCTATTATAGATACTTAAAACTATTGCAATATTTCTGAATTAAAAAGTAAAGGTTAAATCAGATTTACAATAGCCTCTAATTCTATATGTTAATCTAATCGTGACGGACAGACCGACCAACAGACGAAACGCACAAAAAATAATCTTCTTTTATTCGGATGGGGGCACTAAACAAAAAATAAATAAAATCTGATTTTGTAAAAAAGTTTAAGGAATTGGTTTAGCACCATAGCATGTTGCGACGTTACGCTACTGCACGAAAATCGCTGCATAAAAAGTCCATTTAAAAAAATGTGCGTGATATTTACATACAAAGTGCATTATTAGCCTTTATAAACATGGCTGTTTTCTTTTAATTTTAGCAGCTAGTTGACCAGAAAAAACATCTTTAACTATTATTTATATTTGTTGTAAACATTTCCTGTACATTTTATAAATATATATGACTTAGTGATACTGAAAATACACAAAAATTGTGCATCTTTGTTAGCATATAGTAACATTGCCTCCCTTACATTTACGTAATTGTTTTAGAATTGGTGTATTTTTATGAAAAAATCGCTTGCATAATTAATTTTATAAATTAAACGGTTTGTTTTTAGAAAACCAAAAGTAGCAGTTGCACCTAAACTTTTCAAGCCGCATTTAATGATGAAATAATATTTTTCATATCTCTTCTAGTTTTCGAGATCTGAGTGTGACAGACAGACAGACGGACATTTTGCACAAATCTAATAGCGGCTTTTTCCCCTTACGGGGGCCGCTACAAATACATAAACATAGCACCAGCTCGCATTATGATAACGTTGCCGTGATCAATACAATTCTATGAACATATATTTGATAGACTCTCGAATCAGCTTAATACAAACAATATCGTAAGGACACATTCAAGACTGTGGCTTGTAGGACTTGAGAAGGAGTACATCACGAACGTGAAATGACTTTTTGATTTTATTTTTCTTGTGACTAGACGCTCAGTCTACTGGATGACCAAAAGGCCCCCACCAAAAGAGGAAGGATGCAATCACACTCATTTTGGTAAGTAAACAATTGAGTCCATTGATAAGTAAACATTTCATCCTTTGATTTAGGACATAACATTTTCAGTTCATTTTTTATCACTTTCTAAATAGGACCAGGGCTTTAGGAATTGACATGGCTTATTCTGAACAATGAGTTTTCTTAGAATAAAGAAGGTGGAGCTAAATATTTGACAGCATTATTAGATAGAACAATTTAGATACGTCTTTCAAAAGAGGAACACAAGTTCTTATTTGTTTGTCTGGTACTCTGTTACATTTTTTTTTATATAAGATAAGATAAGATAATTTTTTATTGGTCCAATCAAATATAAATTCAGTTTGACTAAAATTGACAATCTCAGCGTAACTACTGTACAATAACAATGTAGATGCAAATACGAACAACATTCACACATGCACATATTCACAACTAGCGCTTTAGGAATTGGACTTCTATGTGTTTCTCGATGACGACAGCTGATCTTGTATCACTCTGACCGAAAGTGGGATAAAGGAGTTTTAAAATCTTTCTGTTTTAGTCCTAATGGAACGTAGACGACCACTTTGTTCAGATCTGATGTAACAGTGGTTTAATGGGTGCAGGTTGTCTTAAAGAATCATGAGTGATTTGGAAAAGCATCTTTCATAAATAAGCTCTTCAAGAGATGGTAGCTGTACGATGTTTTTTTTTTAATTAGTCTATTTAGTCTAAGTCTTTGTGCCAGTGAAGTATTACCATACCAGCAGGTGATGGCAAAGTTAATTAGACTGCTGATGGTTGCTGTGTAGAAAAGTTTAATTATTGTGTTGTCGATGTTAAATTTCCTTAGCTTTCTAAGATAGAAGAGTCGCTGGTGAATTTTGGTGTAAAGATATTGACAGTGTTCACTCCATTGCAGTTTGTTGTTGATGGCTGTACCTAGATATTGTTGATGGTTGTACCTAGATGTTGTTGATGGTTGTACCTAGATGTTGTTGATGGTTGTACCTAGATATTGTTGATGGTTGTACCTAGATGTTGTTGATGGTTGTACCTAGATGTTGTTGATGGTTGTACCTAGATGTTGTTGATGGTTGTACCTAGATGTTGTTGATGGTTGTACCTAGATGTTGTTGATGGTTGTACCTAGATGTTCTTGATGGTTGTACCTAGATGTTGTTGATGGTTGTACCTAGATGTTGTTGATGGTTGTACCTAGATGTTGTTGATGGTTGTACCTAGATATTTATATTCTTGCACTTGGTTTGGTTATTGATCTGAATGTCTGAAGGATGACCTTTATGTTTCCTTCAATCTAGTCTCTCATTTCTTCAGTTCCAACTGACGACAGTAGTTTGTAATCTTGGCCGTTAACTTTTGAATTTCTAAGTTTTTCTTTATGTCTTTCTATCATCACTTCACGTGGTCAGTGTGTCTATTGTGTTTCTGTTAGGCTTCTGTTAGGTTTCTGTTAGGTTTCTATTATGTAGTTTTGATTGTTATTCATAAAGAATGCAGCTTCATTTTGAGTGTGTATGTGTGTGTTTGTTATGTATGTGTGTATGTGCGTTCATTCTCTATGAGAAAGTCTGAAAGTTTAAAAAAAAAAGAAAAGATTCAGTGATTAAAAAAAAATTAAATGGTTGTCATCAATCGATATAAAGATTTGGTTCACAACCAAAAATCAAAGCCATACAATGAACGAAAAAAAAACATTTTTAAGAGAAGCATTTACACTTAGAAGTAGGATTTCTCAATAAGCTTTCTACTCTTTTAAATATTTTGTTTCCGCTTTGAACTTTGAAAGCGACTGAACAAAAAGATGTTAAGTTAGACTAACCTTAACTCTAATGTCATACTAACCTGTTGGAGTGCAAGTGCAGTCTGGGACTTCTCGACTTCTTCACAAAAAAAAAATGCTGCGGGACTTTTGGTCATCCGTTCATTGAGTTCTTCAGTAGAACTCTGAGACATGTCTGTGTGATGTGTGAGTAGGAATCTGAGACATGTCTGTGTGATGTGTGAGTAGAAATCTGAGACATGTCTGTGTGATGTGTGAGTAGGAATCTGAGACATGTCTGTGTGATGTGTGAGTAGGAATCTGAGACATGTCTATGTGATGTGTCAGTAGGAATCTGAGACATGTATTGTCAGGTTTAGGATTTATTTGCGTTTTTAACTAGCTGTATACTATTAAGGTCCCGGGGTTCAACCTGACAAGAACATCATTCACACACAGTCGTACATACAGTAAACAACAAGGTGAATAGTTTAAATAACAAAATAAATGAATTTAATTGTATGAAACATATATGTGTATGTACAATGAGGATGATAAATAGACAATTTATATATCTATATTATAAAGTAGAATGTGTGGTGTATGTATGGATGTATGTTACTTATAGACATCAAAACCGCTTGACCAATCTTGATAAAACTAGGCAGGAATGTTCCTTGGGTACCAACTTAGACCGTAGTGTATGTATTGTAGCCCTAAAACAAACTTAAGACCCTCAAAAAAAATAAAGTTGTCCGACTCTATTACAGCTATAGTATTTTATGGATCTAGGCCATGTCTACAATGTTGACATGAGAAAAGATCGAAAGGATTTAGACCTAGATCTAATTTTAAGAAATACACTTTGCGCAGATAGTTTTTTACTTTGACACATGAAAATACAAAAGAAGATTCTTTGATTTCATTATATAATAAAATTAACCTTCAATTTTGTGTTTCAAAAGCATTTTTTTACATAAATTAGTTCCTTATATCTGTGACTACAGATTTCCTGACGAACATTTTTTCATTAGACAATACCGTAATGAATCGCGTACTAAAAATTAATTCGTTTAATTGTATACTTTATAATCCCATCTCTAGATCTAAAACTCTAAGATGATAAAACTTCTCTTCGCACAGATAGTTTTATACTTTAACACATAAACATATTAATTAAAGTCCATTCATTTCATATTTTGATCAAATAAACATTCAAATTTGGTTTTCTAAAGCTACATTCATTTATGAAAGCTGCGAAGCCGAGTTGAGATAGGCCTAGATCTATATTTATTCATGAATCGCGTACTAAAAATTATTTCGTTTAATTGTTCACTTTATAATCCCATTCATTTAACAAAGCTATCGCTCTTTTCGTTTTTAATAGATAAGAATGTATCGACTTCGGGTAAGCCCATTTTTGCAAAACTAATTTTATTTTCGTAGCGAAAGAGAAATAACGTGAAAGGATCATTAGCTACGTTTAACATACATCTAAATCCAATCCACTAGATTATTCAAAAGCATTTTTTTACATAAATTAGTTCCTGATATCTGTGACTACAGATTTCCTGGCGAACATTCTTTCATTAGACATTACCAAATGGTTACACATTAACACATCTCTCTACTGAGTCTATTCCTAGGCCAGGTCTAAAACTCTGATTGAACTCTAAGATGATAAAACTTCTTTTCGCAAAGATAGTTTTATGCTTTAACACATAAACATACTAATTATAGTCCATTCATTTCATATTTTAATCAAATTAACATTCAAATTTGTTTTTCTAAAGCATTTTTAATACATTCGTTCGCTGTTCGCTAAAGCTGCGTAGCTGTGTTGAGATAGGCCTATATTCATTCATGAAAAAAAGTTCACGCATGCCCAGCACAGAATGAACTCTATACAAGCCAATTTTTAACTCTATATTAGTGTAGATTTAGATCTATGTCTACCTTAAGATCTACTTTATACTTTATACACATGAACATACAAAATTTAGTCTATTCATCTCAAATTTTAATCAAATATATGTAGGCCTAGAAGCAAATGTTTCAATTTGAAAAAAAAAATGGATTTAAGCCTATTAACTTATTTTGATTTGATAGCTTCATTCACACTATTTTTACATTGACACATTCGCTTTACTTATTACTTTATTATTTCGTTTAATTGTTTACAAAACACTCTCAGTGACTATATCGAAAGTAATGCGCAAATAAAGACCCGCGGGTCGCGGGTAACATATGTCTAGTTAGATATATTAGGTATATATAAAGATATTCAATAATTAATTTAAGCACCTTTGCTACTGCTATTAACTAGTCACCCTGGCTTTATGGTCCACCAGACTCTGACCGACTGGCGTCACAACACTGCCAACCTCGGTAATAGTAAGGTTAGACCTCAGATAATCGCCAATTTGACAATGACAATGAAAAAAACTGCAATATGTATTTCTGAGACGGCAAGCGACGCCCACAACTCCAACACTGACACCCTATAAACGAAATAAACACAATATTTTCAACTTCTACACTAAAAATAGAAAGAGTGTCAACCTCATACAACATACAATAATAGATATCACAAACGAATAACTCACCCTAAACAGGGGTCCCAAAAATCCAACTGAATAATAAGTCCGAGAAACTGGAACAGACAAATAACGTTTTACGGGCCAACACACCGTCCGCTACAACCAAACTCAGAGGGTGAACTGCCTTATGACAAAGAATGACCGATAGATGTCACCGAACTTTGTGACGTGGCAAAACAATTCAAAACAAAAAAAAATACAAGACATTCTCGCCCCGTACACGTACTACCAGTAGAGGAAATAAAAAAAAACAGAGTTAGGAGAAAGAAATAGACACTTGTCTATACTACGCGACATCCCCCCTCCTCGACGAACTGGAAATTTTGAAAGAAATTCCAGTCATCAAAAATCCTATCGAAGACAAAACTTTGTAGAAAGAACAAGGAAGAACAAAAAGATCATAAGTGCATCTATGTCACATTTCAAAATGCAATAATGGAAGACAAAAAAAAATGATGGGGAGTCACCAATTAATGAACCAATGAGACACAATACACGTCAAGATAAAAATCCAATAACAAAGAAAAGTTGATTACCTTGACTTTTACGGTGACCCATATCAACTTGGGCCAAGAACCGAGTTATATTACAAAATCATATTTACAAATACAACATTAATATAATATACCAAGTTATATTCATGGTAAATAAATACACATTATATTCTTGAAATTAGTCTCATTTGCATAATATAAAACACAAGTTCAAATGTTATAACACATAGAAACATAAGATAAATGGCGGATGGAAGTCTATATCAATCTTGAACAAAGATCAGCCAGCAGATTGTTCTCTCCCTTTACGTGGACAACGTCAAAGGAGTAGTCTTGTAGCATCAATGCCCATCTTGTGATACGTGCATTTGTAAAGTTTGTGCTCCTGAGATACGATAAGGCCTTGTGATCAGTCAGCAGGTGAAATCTTTTACCTGCTAAATACCTGTCCAGTTTCTTAACAGAATATACTATGGCTAATCCTTCCCGTTCAATAATAGAGTACTTCTGCTCCCGAGGCAACAACTTACGGCTTACGTACTTTATGGGATGTAACACACCTTTGATACACTGACAGAGAATACCAGAAATTCCTTTATTTGAAGCATCGGTCTGAAGAAAGAAAGATAGAGAAGGGTCAGGTAAACGAAGAATAGGATACTTACTCAGACAAGTCTGCACTCTATTCAATGCCTCCGCACACTCATAGTTCCAGTCCACTCTTATAGACTTGCCCCGACGTAGTAACTCTGTAAAGGGGAATACTAAATCCGCGTAACTCGGAATAAATTTGCTGTAATAATTTATCAGACCAATCAAACTACGTATTTCTTTCTTTGTAGTGGGTGTTTTAAATTTCATGATCTTTTTTACATTGCTAGGATCAGGTTTGATAACTCCTTGTCCCACATTATGACCCAGAAATTTAACACTAGTGTAGCCCACCTCAAGTTTATCTGGTTTTAGTGTAAAGCCGTTCTCTCTTAGAGCGCAAAAAACATTTCTGACACTCTTCGAGTGTGATTCCCAGTCTTCACTGAAAATACAAATGTCATCGAAGTAGAACAATACATTTTCTACTCCCTTTAGCATACTCTTAACAACCTTATTAAAATGACTTGGAGCACCGCTCAACCCAAAGGGTAAGTAGTGGAACATATAATGCTCCCCAAGAACTCTAAACGCTGTAAAAGGTTTGCTCGTTTCACTGATCGGAATTTGCCAGTAACCCTTTGTTAGGTCCACCAATGTAAAGTACTTGGCTTTATACAACATGTTAAACAAATCTTCTTGTTCAGGAATTACCTCAGCAGGTATTTCAGTAATATTATTTAATTTTCTAAAATCTATACAAGGGCGGAGTGTGCCATCTTTCTTCTTAATTATAACAACTGGCGCTGCATAAGGGGAGTCCGTCGGCCCTATAATTCCCAATTCTAACATGTTGTCGATTTCTCGCTTCACTTTCTCTTTCATATGAATGGGCACCGCATATGGTTTCAGAGCTAAAGGCTTCTTATCAATAAATTTAATTTTAAACTTTTCGACAGTGGCCCTGCCAGGAACATTGGATATAATGTCTCTATACTCTGTTAAAATTTCATTTACTTGCATCTTTTGCATATGGTTCAAATTGGGGTTAATTTTGACCTGTGTGAAGACATCCTCGTGAATCTTCTCTTTCTGCGTAATTTCTAGCGTTGGAATGTTAGGTAGCATATCATCATTATATTCACCCTGCTCAGCAACGTCTTCCTCCCCTACAACTGAAACCATATTAGCTGACAAAAGTTCATTTCTATTTTCATTTGCTACAATTAGGTTATCTCCCTTCTTTACCCTACAATGGTATTTCATAAGTCTGTTTATATGATATATCTTTGTCATATTTTCTTTCTGGATAACATAATTAAATTGGGAAATCTTGTTTAGAACCTTATACGGGCCCTGCCAAAACACGGACAGCTTACTGTCTTTGTGTGGTTTGAGGACTAAAACACAGTCACCCACATTTATATCACGCCTCGATGAGTATTTGTCAAATTGTTTCTTGTATTTGTTTCTGTTTGCCTTACTGTTGAAATTAGCAATAGCAGTCACCACAGATAATCTTGTCTTCAAATCCAGTAAATAACTGAATACGTTCTTGTACCCATTTTCCTCTTCGTTATTTACGAACACTTGCTTTAAGATAGCCAAAGGGCCCCTCATTTGTCTTCCGTAGACAAGCTCAAATGGTGACATTCCCGTTGTTTCGTTAGGAACCTCTCGGTAGGCGAACAGTGCTGCGTTGACTTTCCGGTCCCAATCACAAGGGCTATCCTGACACACTTTCCTTAGAAAGGATTTTAAAGAAGAATTAAGTCGTTCAACCATCCCATTAGAGCTCGGGTGGTAAATGGTAGAATGCACTGGTTTGACAGAGAAAAAATTACAGACCTGATTGTACAATTCCGAAGTAAACTGTGGGCCTTGATCACTTAAAATTTCAGTCGGTAGCCCAATTCTACAAAAAATACTAGTTAGTGCTTCGATAACTGTTTCTGTGTTTATATTTCTCAGTGGTATCGCTTCTGGCCATCTCGTAGCAACATCTACTACTGTCAAAATATACCTATTCTTATTGTCAGTTAACTCCAATGGGCCAATAATATCTGTTGCAACTTTATAAAACGGAGTGGTAATAACATTCATTTGGCCAAGCTCCACTCTGTCACAACGACGTGGCATCCTAGCTTTCTGACAAATATCACACGACCTCACAAACTCTTTTATGTCTCTATCTAAACCTTGCCAGAAAAAATATTTGTAGATTTTACTTTTAGTCTTTCTTAATGACAAATGTCCTGCCAACATACTCTCATGAGCGGTTTTCAACACAATTTCTCTCTTAGCTGAAGGTACAACTAACTGTCTTTCTTCCTCACCAAACTTTCCCCTAAACACTCTGTACAATAGTCTATCAAACACTTAATATTCCACACTTCCATTCTTTTTATTATCTACACAACTGTCCACATGTCGCTCCCATAGATCTTTTAAAGACGGATCACTCAACTGTTCACATAAAAATTCTTCGCTTGTACCTAACACATCTCGACATTCTTCCAATACTCCAAAATCACTTACAGTGCCGCCCTCAATCTCCTTATTTGTCATTGACCTAGTTACTGCTGAGCAATTAAACTCACGACTCACATTACTGTCAACATTCCCAAGAATTAAATCTGCAACCGGATCTTTAAAGCAAGCTACGACATATTTACCGACAATGTAATTCGACTCAATACTCACACAAGCCAATGGATAATCCCTCACTGTCCCATCAACAAGTTTTAATTTATAAGTACCAGGAATCATATCTTTCTCACCAACTAATGAACTTCTAATTCCTATAACACTCGAACCAGAATTTTTCAAAACAGACACACTTATCCCATTTACTCTTCCCTTTTCAAACTTCAGCTTACCCACAGACTTATCACGTAATGACTTACCCACAGACTTATCACGTAATGACTTACCCACAGACTTATCACGTAATGACTTATCCACATATGAAAAAGTTTTTCTCTTACAGGGGGGAAAAATACTCATCTCCTTTCCCTAAAGTACAATTTCCACAATTTTGAATATTGTGAGGACCACTCAGTCATCTCTAAGAACCTCCTGGGCCTTGATCTCTGTTTTGGTATGCCCCAGTACCACCCGTTCTACTGTGCCTGTTATTGTAAGAATTCTCGTATGTAGCATAACTTTGTCTCCCCACACTATTGCCGCGGATTCTTCGACCGTTACCATCAAACTGCCTTTGGTAGCGACCTTGTGATGCATTTCTACTGGGCCTTTGTGTGTTAGTGGAGATTGTGGGTGCGTTCCTATATCTAACATCAGAAGCAGGACTAGAGTTAAGTTGCGAACGTTGAGGGCATTCTGACGCTTTGTGGCCTCCCCTCTTGCACTTAAAACAAATAATTAAGCTACTCTCAATCCCTGGACTTCTATTTCTCACAGGCTCACGACACGCTGCCGCAACATGCGCACTTTCTTCCTTACAAATAGACACATCTGACCCCGACTCACTACATGCTGCTGCAACATATACACTTTCTTCCTTACAAATGGACACATCAGAACCAGCTACCTTAAATCCTTCTATAACTTCTAGCATATTATCTACTGTTCTGTGCTTGCTCAAAACTAGTTGCCTGTATACGTCACTAGAAACACTTTCTAAGATCCTATCTTTGATCAACAGGTCTTTTAACTCCTCCACCGTTTTACCGACTTCGGCCATCTTGCACCAATTGTCTAATGCTGTTCTCAATTCTGTTACATATCTCCTAAAGTCGTTTTGACTTGGTCTCACGAGATGGAATCTTTTGCGGCAGGTTTCCGCGTTGATATCTGCATGGCGAAGAAGTGCAGTCTTGACTTCTTCATAATTCTCGCTAAGGAACAGACTGTCCCTTAGCATGAAGTTTCTGAGTGCGGTGGTCAGTTTATGTGGGGATTCTCTCTTTTCTCTCTATTTTGCACCTTGCTGCAACGGCCTCAAAGTGTGTTAGGTAAGCTAGGAGGTCGTCGTCATCTTTCATTCCCTGGAAACTCTTGTCAAGCCTGTCTAAGACATTCTTGTATCGCACATCCCCTGACTGTCCTGCCGCCCCGTCTGCCTCTGGCGCAGACTTTTCTTTAAGCCTAGCCAGTTCCAACTCCTCTTTCCTCTTGATTGACTCCTTGGCATCTCTTTCTATAGTAATATGATGATGAGTTCAAAATCATAAATGATGAATTTAGCATTGGTACAATCCTCAATATCAACAATCAACACATATAGTAATATGGCGGTGAATTCAAACAAATTAATGATAAATTTAACAATGTTTCAAGCCTCTGCTACTTTTGATGTCCAAACAATTATGAGAAGTACACAAAAAATTTTTTTTTCTTCAGCAAATTGTACCCAATAACATCAAATATAAATACAATAAAGGGGTATTAGGCAGTATATATTTTTTATTTTATTTTATAAGATAACAAGACTAGATAAGACAATCTATGACCTAGTAGTCACAGCCGAACTCTGAGCCCCTGTTTGTCAGGTTTAGGATTTATTTGCGTTTTTAACTAGCTGTATACTGTTAAGGTCCTGGGGTTCAACCTGACAAGAACATCACTCACACACAGTCGTACATACAGTAAACAACAAGGTGAATAGTTTAAATAACAACAAAATAAATGAATTTAATTGTATGAAACATATATGTGTATGTACAATGAGGATGATAAATAGACAATATATATATATATATATAATAGGTATATATAAAGATATTCAATAATTAATTTAAGCACCTTTGCTACTGCTATTAACTTGTCACCCTGGCTTTATGGTCCACCAGACTCTGACCGACTGGCGTCACAACACTGCCAACCTCGGTAATAGTAAGGTTAGACCTCAGATAATCGCCAATTTGACAATGACAATGAAAAAAACTGCAATATGTATTTCTGAGACGGCAAGCGACGCCCACAACTCCAACACTGGCACCCTATAAACGAAATAAACACAATATTCTCAACTTCTACACTAAAAATAGAAAGAGTGTCAACCTCATACAACATACAATAATAGATATCACAAACGAATAACTCACCCTAAACAGGGGTCCAAAAATCCAACTGAATAATAAGTCCGAGAAACTGGTACAGACAAATAACGTTTTACGGGCCAACACACCGTCCGCTACAACCAAACTCAGAGGGTGAACTGCCTCATGACAAAGAATGACCGATAGATGTCACCGGACTTTGTGACGTGGCAAAACAATTCAAAACAAAAAAAATACAAGACACTCTAGCCCCGTACACGTACTACCAGTAGAGGAAATAAAAAAAAACAGAGTTAGGAGAAAGAAATAGACACTTGTCTATACTACGCGACATGTATGTGTGATGTGTGAGTAGGAATCTGAGACATGTCTGTGTGATGTGTGAGTAGGAATCTGAGACATGTCTGTGTGATGTGTGAGTAGGAATCTGAGACATGTCTGTGTGTGATGTGTGAGTATAAATCTGAGACATGTCTGTGTGATGTGTGAGTAGGAATCTGAGACATGGCTGTGTGATTTGTAAGTAGGAATCTGAAACATGTCTGTGTAATGTGTGAGTAGGAATCTGAGACATGTCTGTGTGTGATGTGTGAGTAGGAATCTGAGACATGTCTGTGTAATGTGTGAGTAGGAATCTGAGACATGTCTGTGTAATGTGTGAGTAGGAATCTGAAACATGTCTGTGTAATGTGTGAGTAGTAATCTGAGACATGTCTGTGTGTGATGTGTGAGTAGGAATCTGAGACATGTCTTTGTGTGAAGTGTGAGTAGGAATCTGAGACATGTCTGTGTGATGTGTAAGTAGGAATCTGAGACATGTCTGTGTGATGTGTGAGTACGAATCTGAGACATGTCTGTGTGTGATGTGTGAGTATAAATCTGAGACATGTCTGTGTGTGATGTGTAAGTTGGAATCTGAGACATGTCTGTGTGATGTGTGAGTAGGAATCTGAGACATGTCTGTGTGATGTGTGAGTAGGAATCTGAGACATGTCTGTGTGATGTGTGAGTAGGAATCTGAGACATGTCTGTGTGATGTGTGAGTAGGAATCTGAGACATGTCTGTGTGATGTGTGAGTAGGAATCTGAGACATCTGTGTGATTTGTGAGTAGGAATCTGAGACATGTCTGTGTGTGATGTGTGAGTAGGAATCTGAGACATGTCTGTGTGATGTGTGAGTAGGAATCTGAGACATGTCTGTGTGTGAAGTGTGAGTAGGAATCTGAGACATGTCTGTGTGTGAAGTGTGAGTAGGAATCTGAGACATGTCTGTGTGTGATGTGTGAGTAGGAATCTGAGACATGTCTGTGTGTGAAGTGTGAGTAGGAATCTGAGACATAACTGTGTGATGTGTGAGTAGGAATCTGAGACATGTCTGTGTGATTTGTGAGTAGGAATCTGAGACATATCTGTGTGATGTGTGTGTAGGAATCTGAGACATCTCTGTGTGATGTGTGAGTAGGAATCTGAGACATCTCTGTGTGATGTGTGAGTAGGAATCTGAGACATGTCTGTGTGATATGTGAGTAGGAATCTGAGACATGTCTGTGTGTGAAGTGTGAGTAGGAATCTGAGACATGTCTGTGTGATGTGTGAGTAGGAATCTGAGACATGTCTGTGTGTGATGTGTGAGTAGGAATCTGAGACTTGTCTGTGTGATGTGTGAGTAGGAATCTGAGACATGTCTGTGTGATTTGTGAGTAGGAATCTGAGACATGTCTGTGTGATTTGTGAGTAGGAATCTGAGACATGTCTGTGTGATTTGTGAGTAGAAATCTGAGACATATCTGTGTGTTGTGTGAGTAGGAATCTGAGACATGTCTGTGTGTGATGTGTGAGTAGGAATCTGAGACATGTCTGTGTGTGATGTGTGAGTAGGAATCTGAGACATGTCTGTGTGATGTGTGAGTAGGAATCTGAGACATGTCTGTGTGTGAAGTGTGAGTAGTAATCTGAGACATGTCTGTGTGATGTGTGAGTAGGAATCTGAGACATGTCTGTGTGATTTGTGAGTAGGAATCTGAGACATGTCTGTGTGATTTGTGAGTAGAAATCTGAGACATATCTGTGTGTTGTGTGAGTAGGAATCTGAGACATGTCTGTGTGTGATGTGTGAGTAGGAATCTGAGACATGTCTGTGTGTGATGTGTGAGTAGGAATCTGAGACATGTCTGTGTGATGTGTGAGTAGGAATCTGAGACATGTCTGTGTGTGATGTGTGAGTAGGAATCTGAGACATGTCTGTGTGTGATGTGTGAGTAGGAATCTGAGACATGTCTGTGTGTGATGTGTGAGTAGGAATCTGAGACATGTCTGTGTGTGAATGTGAGTAGGAATTTTTAATATTCAGATCTTAACTGCTTTCTGCAGAAAAAACTGCTTCCATAAATGTTGTGTGTTTTTTAAAACGGCCTCTGCCAAATAGACCAGCGCTAAAGAAAGCGGTGCTAAAACGCGGCGACAAAATGTCGTGGAGCGTGCTTGACCTTTGTATTTTCCCTATTAATTGTCATGTTTGATTGGATTGAACTAGAGCACTCCTTGATTGAAGTGAAACTTCTTCAGCCGAACAGTATGTACACAGCTTGACTTTTCAGTTCATGACAGACCACTAACCCTTTCTTGCTAAATTTGGCAGACGTGTGTATGCGAATGAATGTTGCTATGACATTGATTATGTTTAGACATAACGTTTGTGCCTGGAGATTTGTTCCAATACTGAGTATGATTTGAATTGTCAGAAACTTCCTGTCGCCTGGATGAGCTGGCCGAACCAAAAGTCATCTGTGGAGAATTTTGTGGCACAAGGTAATTTCATTCACAAAATCATTGTACACCTTTTATAACATCTTTCTATTGTTTTAGGGCTTCTTAGCACACGTTACTATTTCTGTTAGTAGCCAAGGAACATTTATGCCAATTTTATCAAGATTGGTCAAACGGTTTTGATTTCTATGGTAATGTAAAAAAAAGATGTAAATGTTTAATACAGTATACATGTAAATTACAAGACATATAGCATATTTCCTAATACATATTATATATATGCGGCCCCCCATCCTTAAAAAAAAAATTAATGCGGCATTTGATACAAAAAAGGTTGCGCACCCCTGTCCTAGATCCATGAAATAGTAATACTTTTATAGAGATGGGCAACTTTTTTTTGATGGACTTAAGTTTATTTTAGGGTTACTGTAAATACGTTACTGGATAGATCTTCATGGAGAGAGAGCATAAAGAAAGAGTCTCGGACAGAAGATGTCATACACGACAGCGGCAGAAAGAAAGTTAAAAAAGCTACGCGCCTAGTGATTTCATATGCCCAACCTGGCCGCAGCTGTGTATAAAGGATTGGCCTCTTTAGTCACACAAGAAGTTGCAAAGGAAAAAGACCATCTCTCGAGACGTCAAATGCCACAGTTCTACATACGTTACGGTTCCAGTCCCAAGGAACATGTATGCCAAGTTTTATCAAGATTGGTCAAACGGTTTTGATTTCTATTGGGGACATTCACCCATAAAACATTTCTACATACGCTTTACATATATGGCTCCTTCTGTCTCGGTGTGACGAGATGTTCATTAGTTATTATTTGGCTTGTTTGTTTAGGTCTAGGGGAAATTTGATTAATTTTATCCCGCTCACATATAAGATTTTGTACAGGCACACCGCAACTAACAGTAAGAACAGACCAATATTATACGTTTATAAATAAATATAATTTAATAAATGAAAGATTACAAAAGATAAATGATCAAATAAAATTATAATTAAGAAATGAAATGAAGGTGCTAATATCTAAAATAACTGCTCATCATGGATTGCTAATTATTGAGTGATTGGAGGAGAAGAATGTTCCTATGTCTGGCTACTTATTTTTCTTAGCTGCTAGCCCTTGGGTCGTCTTCTGGCGGTCGTAGGACTGGCACTCAGAAGGATGAGTCATCCGGCTCTGTCTTAGGACGTCGGCTCGGAATATTCTCTATGCGGTAGGCAAGCTGGCTCTAGGGTGAGGCCGCTGCCTGTTTATCAGTAGAGATGGTTGGTGCTGCAGACTAAGTTGTAGTGGGACGATCTCTCAACTGTGATCTCTAGCTCGTAGAGAGCAGTGCTAACTCAACACCAGTTTATCTTCTGCTGCGAAGGTTGCTCTAATCTGTCGGCATTAGGCAATAACTATTGGGCAGTGGACAGTTTGGGCCGGGTACTGGGCAGATGATACTGGGCAGTATAGGGCACTGTGGACACTGGGCAATATGTTAAGGCCAAGGACAGTAGGCAATGCCTTCTTGCTAACAGGTATGTAATTCGGGGGGGGGGGTATCTGGTGTGGTCTGCTCCGGTTACAGCTTTCTATGGAGATCGGGTAGTTATAGCAGTCGGGTGTAGCAACCAGGGGTAGCAATCAGGGGTAGCAATCGGGGTAGCAACCAGGCTTGGGATAAGACAGACAATTAGGAACCTCCTAAAGGCATTGAGCAGGGATTCCCATATGCATTGCAATCAATCAGATGTAGGCATTGGTATCAATCCCAATAAGGCATTTAAGACAATTAGTTATAAGATCTTAAAGCATGCGCATATAACTCAATAACAAAAGGATATAAGTAAGGTAACCACAATAAATGTGCTATTGTACAATGTAGGATGATACTAGTCAAGATTCATCCATTAAATTTGATTACGACGATAAGTAATCAGTTACAGTAAAATGGGAAATGAGCATATTATATACTAAAGGATAAGATGAAAATAAAATATTAGGGATATGGCTACAGTAATAAGTGCTTGATAAAGTTAGTCAAAATTACATTCATCCAAGGAACTATAAGTTCACAAGGGTGGGAGACATAATAACATGCATGAGGGATATACAATAGAAATGTGAAATGATTAATTTCACATGGGCTCTGTAAGTTTAGAGCACTGTGATCTAAGCTCTTAGACAGTACTTATATTCTCGAAAGGTTATTGTTTACATCAATCACTAAAATACAGGAATGGATGAAACATAACAAATTAAATATAATAACTATAGTTTCAAATGTAGACAACCATAGCGGCATTAATAATACTATATGAAGATATAGTATCGACATAAAATAGTACAATGTATATACATAATAAAGTCATAATGTAATGACGGGGAACGTGGTCGTGTACTAATGTGTACTCACACATTCCTATAAGACAAAATAAGTATAGTTAAATGTTTACACTTACCCGTTTGTCCCTAATGAAACCTCACAACTAAACGTCCTAACAGAGGAGACTGTATGAATCCTAGCGGGCCTAACTTAGAATGCTTGGGTCTCTCTCTATATATAGATGGGACTTTTCGTTTAACGGGTGGGGAAGAAAGGTAGCTGATTTTCTCACATGTATCGATGTACCGGAGATGTCAGGCATCAGGTCAGATTTATGGTCAATATTCGTAGCCTACCATGAGAGCAAAGGCTTAAGCGAATATGTATCTGTCCAGCCCGAGTGCAATGCTATTCTTAGAGCGATGTGTATCCTGCGGGGGGGGGGGGGGTAGGTGTGAAAAGTTATTAGGCCGCTGCGTGTAGCGCGGGTGCAGCGACTTCATTGTGTGATGGTCACCTGTCCAGCGGTCAATAATTAAAAGTTAGCCCTCGAGAGGCTAGTTAATGTTTTACGCCGAGATTCGTCCCGTGAGAAACGTGCGAGGGGGGATGAATCCTACAAGAAATTAGCTGTGGGTGGACAGGAAAATAATTGTTTTAAGTTAAAAATAAAGTTTCTCACGGTTTGCTGGGAAAAACTCAAATGAACTTTTGCATGCAAGTTTCGTATCGTCACACTCGGAAGACAACGGATGCGCGCACAAATGAATCACTGGCTTTGGTATATATATATGTATATTTAATTATATTGTTATAAACCTGGTGGTGGCACAGATGGGGGTAGTGGTGTGTGTGTAGTCAGCCGACTCAAATCGCCCCAGGCCAGCGCTAGACGAGCGGTCAACCGTGACGAGCTACGGCGTTCAGAGGAGACGAGTGTCAACATGACGGTTCGGGAAGGATCGACGTCGTGAATAGAGCTCAGGAGTGTCACGGGTGTTGTAGTTATCTGACCACCTAGAAACGTCGAGCGGCGTTCTGTCCGGTTCGAGAAGGCCAATAGGGACCCTATATAAGAGCGGAGGTGTCGCAGTCAAGACGAGTCAGAAAAGGGGTTCACGACAGAAGGTTCACGGAGTACTGTCAAGTACAGACGAACGGCGTCTTGATCTTGATCTGCGATCGAGTCCGACACAACGAGCCTAGTGTGTGAAGTCAGTCCTGAACTGTTGAAACCAGTGCAAGCCCGGAACGAGACGGAGAGGCCAGAGCAAGAATTGATACGGCGGAACGGTGTTATCGGAGAGATATTTGTACAGTGTACGTGTTGCCAATTGTAAAGTATTGGCTGTTATTTATTCAACTATTAAAGTGTTACGTTACTTTGGAGCCCTGGAGTTGTCAAGTTCTTTAAGTTGGTGGTGTATGGTGCAGTTTGCAGAGAGCCTGGATAGTGAGATTCGTAACAATATATACACTTTTTTTCAGACACTGTTGCTGGGAGTCTGAGTATCCGCAACCTCCAGTGTAAGTAGATGCTGCTCTTGCTATTGTCCTGTCTTCTCTTGCTATTGTCCTGTCCTCTCTTGCTATTGTCATGTCGTCTCTTATCTTATCATATCTTATCTTATATAATACAGACGTTACTTCAAAAAAGAAGATGATTACGTCCTACGCGTCATGCATTTAGTCATGCATATTAACCAATGACTTAAATTCAGCCAAGTCACTGGTTTTCCTGGCTAGCTCAGGCAACCCATTCCATGCTCTAATAGCACTAGGGAAGAAAGAGTAACTCTCTTGCTATTGTCCTGTCCTCTCTTGCTATTGTCCTGTCGTCTCTTGCTATTGTCCTGTCATCTCTTGCTATTGTCCTGTCATCTCTTGCTATTGTCCTGTCATCTCTTGCTATTGTCCTGTCCTCTCTTGCTATTGTCCTGTCATCTCTTGCTATTGTCCTGTCCTCTCTTGCTATTGTACTGTCGTCTCTTGCTATTGTCCTGTCCTCTCTTGCTATTGTACTGTCCTCTCTTGCTATTGTACTGTCTTCTCTTGCTATTGTACTGTCCTCTCTTGCTATTGTACTGTCCTCTCTTGCTATTGTCCTGTCCTTTCTTTTTGTGCAATGTTAAATTTCTATGCTAGAATAGGTAACTAGCTGCTGTTTATCTCTGTGTGGGACTATGTGTGTATTGCTGTTTATCTCTGTGTGGGACTGTGTGTGTATTGCTGTTTATCTCTGTGTGGGACTGTGTGTTGCTGTTTATCTCTGTGTGGGATTGTGTGTGTTGCTGTTTATCTCTGTGTGGGATTATGTGTGTTGCTGTTTATCTCTGTGTGGAACTGTGTGTGTATTGCTGTTTATCTCTGTGTGGGACTGTGTGTATATTGCTGTTTATCTCTGTGTGGGACTGTGTGTTGCTGTTTATCTCTGTGTGGGATTGTGTGTGTTGCTGTTTATCTCTGTGTGGGATTATGTGTGTTGCTGTTTATCTCTGTGTGGAACTGTGTGTGTATTGCTGTTTATCTCTGTGTTGGGACTGTGTGTGTATTGCTGTATATCTCTGTGTGGGATTGTGTGTGTGTGTCTCTGCTCACTACACTCTGGTCCAACTCTTCTCTCTGACATTTGGAGGCATGGAGGTCTAGGTGCCAATGTTTTTATGCTGTTCAAATCTCCTATAACAAAAACTCTTCTAGATCAGGATTCAAACTCAATCCCATCGGTTAGGTACCAAGTTGTTTTCGCCATTCCATTCAGGCGCACATCCAATTCTAATACAATGTCTGTAACACTAAGGCAGTAAAAACAATGTGACAATAGTTTTACAGAGACTAGTTTTTAATAACAAAGACATTTGATTTCTCCAAGAGACAAGTAACAAAGACAATCTTTCATTTGATTTTACAATAAGAACATTTATGTTGTATTATAGAAATGTTATTTAATCAACAATTTGATTCTTTTGCATTGCGTCTGATTGTGTTGACACTAATAAATATTCGTTTGTGAGCGTCATTGAGTTGAGTTCAAACAATAGACTACCGGACAAAATGTTTCACAGGGTTGCAGATCTAAACAACTCATTAGTTGGAGTGGTTCAAATGTAGTTATCTACTTCACTGAGAGGGTTGTATGACACGGTGAGGAAGTGTTGTGTGTCACGGTGAGGAAGTGTTGTATGACACGGTGAGGAAGTGTTGTATGACACGGTGAGGAAGTGTTGTGTGTCACGGTGAGGAAGTGTTGTGTGTCACGGTGAGGAAGTGTTGTGTGTCACGGTGAGGAAGTGTTGTATGACACGGTGAGGAAGTGTTGTATGACACGGTGAGGAAGTGTTGTATGACACGGTGAGGAAGTGATGTATGAAATGGCGAGGCACATGCCCAGTTATGTTTTTTTTTTTGGTCATGTTTTAACTATTTTCTAATTGTCGTTTTTTTTTTAAATTAAATAATAAAAAACAAACACTAATACACAAGTCTTATATTGAAGTTGTGTAGGAACAAAATCCATTCTGTATTCATTAGATCATGTATCGATCCAAGGTCTGTCGACTGGAGTCGATTAGCATGTCCTAAACGGAAGTATCCACCGAATGGAGCTGAGATACAAACAGTGAAACGTACTGCTTTGAAGGTAACTGTTTGACTCGTTCTACTTATATGTGGTAATTTTTTAACTTATAGTTGGTAACAGTTTGACTCTTTAATTTTTAGATGGTAACAGTTTGACATTTTACTTATGGATGGTAACAGTTTGACATTTTACTTATGGATGGTAACAGTTTGACATTTTACTTATGGATGGTAACAGTTTGACATTTTACTTAGGATGGTAACATTTTGACATTTTACTTATGGATGGTAACAGTTTGACATTTTACTTATGGATGGTTACAGTTTGACATTTTACTTATAGATGGTAACTGTTTGACATTTTACTTATGGATGGTAACAGTTTGACATTTTACTTATAGATGGTAACTGTATGACATTTTACTTATGGATGGTAACAGTTTGACATTTTACTTATGGATGGTAACTGTTTGACATTTTACTTATGGATGGTAACAGTTTGACATTTTACTTATGGATGGTAACAGTTTGACATTTTACTTATGGATGGTAACAGTTTGACATTTTACTTATGGATGGTAACAGTTTGACATTTTACTTATAGATGGTAACTGTTTGACAATTTACTTATAGATGGTAACAGTTTGACATTTTACTTATAGATGGTAACAGTTTGATATTTTACTTATAGATGGTAACTGTTTGCTTTTTTTACTTATAGATGGTAACTGTTTGACTCGTTGTACTTTTAGATGGTAACCTTTTATAAATTTTACTTTTAGATGTCAACTTTTTGACATTTTACTTATAGATGGTAATTGTTTGACATGTTATGTATAGATGCCAAATGGTCACACGGTTTGCTGGGCAGGGCACGTATCCCGTATGGGAGACGAACGTATGCCAAAGGCATTCTTTTTTGCTGAGCTAAAAGGTGGTCGACGTAACAGAGGAAAAAGGAAATCTGCTGCCGAGGACAAACGCAGACGACGAAAAGAAAATCTAAATCGACCACCTGCGGACAATGGTTATGCTTACCCTGGATGTGGCAAAATATGTAGGTCACAGCTGGGGCTGCGCATCCACGGGAAATACTGTATTCCTCACTAATCTTCGGACTTGAAGACAAGCATTATATATATGTATAGATGGTAACTGTTTGATATTTTATGTAAAGATGGTAACATTTTGACTCATTTTATTTGAAGAAGGCAACTGCTTACTACAAGTCAATCACCCACTTTGCTGCTTGATTCGTGTTTCTTTTAGTTGGTCACTTTATTAAACAATTACTAATTTTTACTTTGGGAAACATTGGACTATTTGGTTGGTCACTTTATTAAACAATTGCTAATTTTTACTTTGGGAAACATTGGACTATTTAGTTGGTCACTTTATTAAACAATTGCTAATTTTTACTTTGGGGAACATTGGACTATTGAGTTGGTCACTTTATTAAACAATTGCTAATTTTTACTTTGGGAAACATTGGACTATTTAGTTGGTCACTTTATTAAACAATTGCTAATTTTTACTTTGGGAAACATTGGACTATTTAGTTGGTCACTTTATTAAACAATTGCTAATTTTTACTTTGGGAAACATTGGACTATTTAGTTGGTCACTTTATTAAACAATTGCTAATTTTTACTTTGGGAAACATTGGACTATTTAGTTGGTCACTTTATTAAACAATTGCTAATTTTTACTTTGGGAAACATTGGACTATTGAGTTGGTCACTTTATTAAACAATTGCTAATTTTTACTTTGGGAAACATTGGACTATTTAGTTGGTCACTTTATTAAACAATTGCTAATTTTTACTTTGGGAAACATTGGACTATTGAGTTGGTCACTTTATTAAACAATTGCTAATTTTTACTTTGGGAAACATTGGACTATTTAGTTGGTCACTTTATTAAACAATTGCTAATTTTTACTTTGGGAAACATTGGACTATTTAGTTGGTCACTTTATTAAACAATTGCTAATTTTTACTTTGGGGAACATTGGACTATTGAGTTGGTCACTTTATTAAACAATTGCTAATTTTTACTTTGGGAAACATTGGACTATTTAGTTGGTCACTTTATTAAACAATTGCTAATTTTTACTTTGGGAAACATTGGACTATTTAGTTGGTCACTTTATTAAACAATTGCTAATTTTTACTTTGGGAAACATTGGACTATTGAGTTGGTCACTTTATTAAACAATTGCTAATTTTTACTTTGGGAAACATTGGACTATTTAGTTGGTCACTTTATTAAACAATTGCTAATTTTTACTTTGGGAAACATTGGACTATTGAGTTGGTCACTTTATTAAACAATTGCTAATTTTTACTTTGGGAAACATTGGACTATTTAGTTGGTCACTTTATTAAACAATTGCTAATTTTTACTTTGGGAAACATTGGACTATTGAGTTGGTCACTTTATTAAACAATTGCTAATTTTTACTTTGGGGAACATTGGACTATTGAGTTGGTCACTTTATTAAACAATTGCTAATTTTTACTTTGGGAAACATTGGACTATTTAGTTGGTCACTTTATTAAACAATTGCTAATTTTTACTTTGGGAAACATTGGACTATTTAGTTGGTCACTTTATTAAACAATTGCTAATTTTTACTTTGGGAAACATTGGACTATTTAGTTGGTCACTTTATTAAACAATTGCTAATTTTTACTTTGGGAAACATTGGACTATTTAGTTGGTCACTTTATTAAACAATTGCTAATTTTTACTTTGGGAAACATTGGACTATTGAGTTGGTCACTTTATTAAACAATTGCTAATTTTTACTTTGGGAAACATTGGACTATTTAGTTGGTCACTTTATTAAACAATTGCTAATTTTTACTTTGGGAAACATTGGACTATTGAGTTGGTCACTTTATTAAACAATTGCTAATTTTTACTTTGGGAAACATTGGACTATTTAGTTGGTCACTTTATTAAACAATTGCTAATTTTTACTTTGGGAAACATTGGACTATTTAGTTGGTCACTTTATTAAACAATTGCTAATTTTTACTTTGGGGAACATTGGACTATTGAGTTGGTCACTTTATTAAACAATTGCTAATTTTTACTTTGGGAAACATTGGACTATTTAGTTGGTCACTTTATTAAACAATTGCTAATTTTTACTTTGGGAAACATTGGACTATTTAGTTGGTCACTTTATTAAACAATTGCTAATTTTTACTTTGGGAAACATTGGACTATTTAGTTGGTCACTTTATTAAACAATTGCTAATTTTTACTTTGGGAAACATTGGACTATTTAGTTGGTCACTTTATTAAACAATTGCTAATTTTTACTTTGGGAAACATTGGACTATTGAGTTGGTCACTTTATTAAACAATTGCTAATTTTTACTTTGGGAAACATTGGACTATTTAGTTGGTCACTTTATTAAACAATTGCTAATTTTTACTTTGGGAAACATTGGACTATTGAGTTGGTCACTTTATTAAACAATTGCTAATTTTTACTTTGGGAAACATTGGACTATTTAGTTGGTCACTTTATTAAACAATTGCTAATTTTTACTTTGGGAAACATTGGACTATTGAGTTGGTCACTTTATTAAACAATTGCTAATTTTTACTTTGGGAAACATTGGACTATTGAGTTAATCACTTTATTAAACAATTGCTAATTTTTACTTTGGGAAACATTGGACTATTTAGTTGGTCACTTTATTAAACAATTGCTAATTTTTACTTTGGGAAACATTGGACTATTGAGTTGGTCACTTTATTAAACAATTGCTAATTTTTACTTTGGGAAACATTGGACTATTGAGTTGGTCACTTTATTAAACAATTGCTAATTTTTACTTTGGGAAACATTGGACTATTGAGTTGGTGTACTTAACACAGCTAGTTCTGTTCTAAACAAAGAGTATAAAATATTCTGTCACTTGAACCACATAAGAAGTGGTGAAGCGCTTGGCTTCCAGTGTTCGAATCCTGGAATTTTGAATCTAGGGACTTTAAGGGCGCCCCTGAGTCCATCCAACTATAATGGTTACCTGCATTAGTTGGGGAAAAGTAAAGGCGGTTGGTCAATGTACTGGCCACAATACACCCTCGTTGATCGTGGACCTCAGAAACAGATGACCTTTACACATTGATCGCAAGGTCTGAGAGAAGTTATACTTTTACTTGTACTTTATTTTTTTAAAACTAAATAAACACTTTCGGTTTGCACGGTCAAGGCTCCTACAGCTATTGCCTCGTTTTCAGGCTTGCTCTAGCAAGGCCGGTGGACAAACCCAACAAGGAAGTCCTTCGTATTTGTGCATTATGCCGCCGCTAAGCCCATGCGAAGCCAGTGAGAAACGCGTGGCGGCTGGGTTAATCGTTAGTAAGCCCTTTCGTTTGTTTTACCCATCAAAAATATTGCAAGAACTTCCAAAGCCCTCTGGATATAAGGATTTCATTCTCAAGCATCTTCAGGCTCACAATAATTTTGTCCTATTTGTTGTGTACGTTGAAATAGCAACTTGAAGCACTTTGACCAAACCTAAATTACTGCCTCTTTAGAAGCTTGAACTAAGTTTGTGCTAGTTTGCTGAATCATTACCAGTAGGAAATGAATCTATCTTTTAGATGTTAAGTGTAGCCATGGGATTGAACGGAGAAGTTTCTCTAGAAGTTTGAAGTGTTTAGGAAAATGTTTTTCATCTGAAGCCCTCCCATTGTTTCAGGCCAAATGTTCTCAAAGAATAAACCGACTTGCTGCTCCGGTCCTTCGTGGAGCCCAGAGGAAACTTTGAGACGGCATCCAACTCTAGTCCTCTAGATACATTCTCGTGTTGCCATCTTGGAAACAGACCACAATAAGGGAACAACAAAACAACAATATGTATCATGAAGAGAATTAAAGGAATGATATTATCAAGGACTCTGTCTCCTAGCCATTCATTTAGATGATGTTCAAGTTGGATCATTTCTTGTTCGGCTGTCACGGTTAGCTCCCTTGAATTCCTAGCAAACAACATTGAGTTGTTACGGTTAACTTGTTTATAGTGCAACTATACCGGTTAGATATTGAAACCGGGCCGGTTAAGTTTGGTTATAGGCAGTTAACCGTGACAGCTACACGTTTCATTTCGAGGTTACATGCTCAAAAGTTCCAGTTCAAGGTCAAAATGTTCTCTACTGTTTTGGCATTTTCTTTCTTTCTGTATTGACTTCAAGAATGAGTTAGATAGGAACCGAAAGAATGTGGAACAATTGTTTCATGAAACATTTCACACTGTTCATGGTCTATAATCTAGACATTAGTTCAAATAGACATTTACTGGAAGTTTTCGGCAGATGGTTTTTCATAAAATAAGAACAACATTTTTTTTATTAAATAACGAAATGGACTAAAATTATATTGTAATTTATAAATGTATAAACAGTGAATCATTTCATACAAAAAGAAGTACATTCTACAACTGACACTTGACTTCTATTGAAAACAATTCTTTTTTGTTTGTTTGTATGAATACTACGTGCAGAAATAACATGTTGGTCTTTTAGATACTACACGTCTGTACAACTAACACATACATTCATTTCAAGCAAACTCTTTCTTACCCTAACAAAGAGGAAAACAAAACCCAAAAACAAATCGAACCCTAACCAGAGGTGTCGGAGGAATCGCTGGCAAATATCCTGAGGAGCTCGACATTGGAGGAAGTTGAAACAGCAATTCATAAACTCAAAACAACAACAAACAAACAAACAAACAAACATAAAGCACCTGGCTCTGATGGACTGAAATAATGACAATGGGTTGTGTCGCCCTAACTGAGAGGCTAACAGATTTGTTCGCTCTATGCTGGGAGAAGTGCGGGGTCCCACATCCTATCTCTAGAGAGCCGGTCAATGTACACCTGACATAATATTTGTTTTGCGACAGTTATAAGACAAATGCAAAGAACAATACTTCGACCTGTAGGCTGCCATTGTGGATCTCACCAGTTCTTTCGACACGGTCAGTCACAATGGCTTAGGGTGAATTTTGACGTAAGGTTAGTTAGGTCCATCCTGTTTCGTTCGATGTCTACTGTCCCATAGCAAAACAAAGGAAATGGTCATAAGAAAGCTTCGCTATGCCGATGATTATACCATACTAGCTCACAATGAACATGATCTCCAGATCGCGGTCAACGAATTTGCTTTATAAACTTTGGAAAACCAGAAGTCTTATTCCAGAAGTCTTATCCCAGAAGTCTTATTTCAGAAGTCAGCCAATAAAACTCAGCCCCACAGATCACCACGACAGACAACGTGCTAGTCAAACTTCACAACAAATCTGGGAAGTATCCAATGACGCATTGCTTTTAAAGAAAGCTTATAACTGTCTGGCCTGGGCCAGTAGTGCTTTTGGAAGCCGAGAGTTTGGCGGAATAAATCGCTTCGCTTGCCTACAGAAATCAAGCTCTGAGACATGGGTAGTATACTGAAAGCAACCAAGAGACTACTTGAACCAAAGATGTTTGCGCTTTCATTATGGACATTCGATGGCAGGACTGCACTACAAAGAGAGATGTCCTTGTGAACACGTTGCATTGGAAGGAAGCTCCGGTCAGAATAAACAATATCTAGCCCCTAGGAAGAAGTCGAGTCTGCTAGTAACACTAGTGTGTGTCTATATATATATATAATGCTCTTTCTATTGTGTAGTGGAAGATGACTAAGTCATCTCTAGCTTGCCCTTTGATGTGCTCTACTTTTAGGCCTTACCAACTAAAAGACTTTGCAAATTGTCGGAACCTAAGCCAGTTATTGACACTGACAAATACTACCTTTGGTTGTGGAAGAAAAAACCTGATAATGAAGTCATTGTAAGTAGTGAACAGATTTATTTCTTTGGACTAGTTCTTAATAGATCATGTTTTATTTTTTCGAGTAACACTGAAACACACTTGACCAAACTCAATACAATAACAGGTGTCAAAGAGATAGAAATAGTACTTGAAGGGTTAAGAGTTCATTTGTTTTTTAACCACCAAAATCTAAACATAAGTATTTTCGCTTTTTTTTTGGGTAACACTTGGGAAGTAACATTAACTAACAACAACATTTAAACAAATAACAAGAAATTAAACCCAAAGAAAACATATTTAATATATTTATCTTGTATATATAGATATATATAGATATATTGTGATAGGCCTTGATTTTGTAGTTGTTGATGGCTGTCTGACTTGGACAGATATTACCCTGGAGATGTCTGGGTTTCTTGTACGGACGTATCAAACTGCCACAGCCTACCCATGTAACAAGATGAAAAGACTAAGTCCAGACCGTTATAGACAAACTGCCACAGCCTACCCATGTAACAAGTTGAAAAGACCAAGTCCAGACCGTTATAGACAAACTGCCACAGCCTACCCATGTAACAAGTTGAAAAGACCAAGTCCAGACCGTTATAGACAAACTGCCACAGCCTACCCATGTAACAAGATGAAAAGACTAAGTCCAGACCGTTATAGACAAACTGCCACAGCCTACCCATGTAACAAGATGAAAAGACTAAGTCCAGACCGTTATAGACAAACTGCCACAGCCTACCCATGTAACAAAATGAAAAGACTAAGTCCAGACCGTTATAGACAAACTGCCACAGCCTACCCATGTAACAAGATGAAAAGACTAAGTCCAGACCGTTATAGACAAACTGCCACAGCCTACCCATGTAACAAGATGAAAAGACTAAGTCCAGACCGTTATAGACAAACTGCCACAGCCTACCCATGTAACAAGTTGAAAAGACCAAGTCCAGACCGTTATAGACAAACTGCCACAGCCTACCCATGTAACAAGATGAAAAGACTAAGTCCAGACCGTTATAGACAAACTGCCACAGCCTACCCATGTAACAAAATGAAAAGACTAAGTCTACCCATGTAACAAGATGAAAAGACTAAGTCCAGACCGTTATAGACAAACTGCCACAGCCTACCCATGTAACAAGATGAAAAGACTAAGTCCAGACCGTTATAGACAAACTGCCACAGCCTACCCATGTAACAAGATGAAAAGACTAAGTCCAGACCGTTATAGACAAACTGCCACAGCCTACCCATGTAACAAAATGAAAAGACTAAGTCCAGACCGTTATAGACAAACTGCCACAGCCTACCCATGTAACAAGATGAAAAGACTAAGTCCAGACCGTTATAGACAAACTGCCACAGCCTACCCATGTAACAAGTTGAAAAGACCAAGTCCAGACCGTTATAGACAAACTGCCACAGCCTACCCATGTAACAAGATGAAAAGACTAAGTCCAGACCGTTATAGACAAACTGCCACAGCCTACCCATGTAACAAGATGAAAAGACTAAGTCCAGACCGTTATAGACAAACTGCCACAGCCTACCCATGTAACAAAATGAAAAGACTAAGTCCAGACCGTTATAGACAAACTGCCACAGCCTACCCATGTAACAAGATGAAAAGACTAAGTCCAGACCGTTATAGACAAACTGCCACAGCCTACCCATGTAACAAGATGAAAAGACTAAGTCCAGACCGTTATAGACAAACTGCCACAGCCTACCCATGTAACAAGTTGAAAAGACCAAGTCCAGACCGTTATAGACAAACTGCCACAGCCTACCCATGTAACAAGATGAAAAGACTAAGTCCAGACCGTTATAGACAAACTGCCACAGCCTACCCATGTAACAAAATGAAAAGACTAAGTCTACCCATGTAACAAGATGAAAAGACTAAGTCCAGACCGTTATAGACAAACTGCCACAGCCTACCCATGTAACAAGATGAAAAGACTAAGTCCAGACCGTTATAGACAAACTGCCACAGCCTACCCATGTAACAAGATGAAAAGACTAAGTCCAGACCGTTATAGACAAACTGCCACAGCCTACCCATGTAACAAGATGAAAAGACTAAGTCCAGACCGTTATAGACAAACTGCCACAGCCTACCCATGTAACAAGATGAAAAGACTAAGTCCAGACCGTTATAGACAAACTGCCACAGCCTACCCATGTAACAAAATGAAAAGACTAAGTCCAGACCGCTATAGACAAACTGCCACAGCCTACCCATGTAACAAAATGAAAAGACTAAGTCCAGACCGTTATAGACAAACTGCCACAGCCTACCCATGTAACAAGATGAAAAGACTAAGTCCAGACCGTTATAGACAAACTGCCACAGCCTACCCATGTAACAAGATGAAAAGACTAAGTCCAGACCGTTATAGACAAACTGCCACAGCCTACCCATGTAACAAAATGAAAAGACTAAGTCCAGACCGTTATAGACAAACTGCCACAGCCTACCCATGTAACAAAATGAAAAGACTAAGTCCAGACCGTTATAGACAAACTGCCACAGCCTACCCATGTAACAAGATGAAAAGACTAAGTCCAGACCGTTATAGACAAACTGCCACAGCCTACCCATGTAACAAAATGAAAAGACTAAGTCTACCCATGTAACAAGATGAAAAGACTAAGTCCAGACCGTTATAGACAAACTGCCACAGCCTACCCATGTAACAAGATGAAAAGACTAAGTCCAGACCGTTATAGACAAACTGCCACAGCCTACCCATGTAACAAAATGAAAAGACTAAGTCCAGACCGTTATAGACAAACTGCCACAGCCTACCCATGTAACAAAATGAAAAGACTAAGTCCAGACCGTTATAGACAAACTGCCACAGCCTACCCATGTAACAAGATGAAAAGACTAAGTCCAGACCGTTATAGACAAACTGCCACAGCCTACCCATGTAACAAGATGAAAAGACTAAGTCCAGACCGTTATAGACAAACTGCCACAGCCTACCCATGTGACAAGATGAAAAGACTAAGTTCAGACCGTTATAGACAAACTGCCACAGCCTACCCATGTAACAAAATGAAAAGACTAAGTCCAGACCGCTATAGACAAACTGCCACAGCCTACCCATGTAACAAAATGAAAAGACTAAGTCCAGACCGTTATAGACAAACTGCCACAGCCTACCCATGTAACAAGATGAAAAGACTAAGTCTACCCATGTAACAAGATGAAAAGACTAAGTCTACCCATGTAACAAGATGAAAAGACTAAGTCTACCCATGTAACAAGATGAAAAGACTAAGTCCAGACCGTTATAGATTGTGCTACAGTCGAGTGTAACAAGATGAAAAGACTAAGTCTACCCATGTAACAAGATGAAAAGACTAAGTCCAGACCGTTATAGATTGTGCTACAGTCGAGTGTTTAGACAGTTATCCCCTTGAACTCCTAACACCAACTGACTAATAAAAACATCTATAGACTAGAGCCCACTAAATCGTGACCACAATACATGTCGCGTTCAAAGTCCGTCAACTCTGGTGCGTCTAATTAAATGTCTCAAAGATTCTACTTTCAAAATGTCAACATTTCAAAGGCCTGAAGAGAATAGGAAGATGTTGTAGTGAACAGTGCGGGGTTAGGGTTCAGCAAAGGAAAGGTTCTAAAACCTTTTTGATATCAGACATGAATCTGAAATATGTATGACTGAGAAATGAATGCAAGTGCCTCAGCTGCACGACCCCTGTCGGATTGAACATCACATCATATCTCAATAAACTTAACAACAAACTACAAGAAAAATACGTTGATTTTGCATGTAATAGCTGACCCAAGAACCTTTGAAATGAAATAGCAACTGATCATTTAGTGGGTGGAAATGGCCAAAACGTTGCCACATAGGGATTGTCAGAAGTTGGTTTCGGGGTCAACTTTCTACATCTCATGAATTAGTGTAACAATTATATCCGAGGGTTTATAATAAAAGTGCTTTATTGTTTATTAATCAGTTGTATCTTTTCTGTATGTGGCCCTCGACACGAGTGTAGGAACTGAAAATGGCCCTTCAATTACTGAATGGAATTGAACATTATTACATGCCAATACCTTATTTCATAACATCATACCGAACCCGGACTATAATCTTCATCGAACCGAACCCGGACTATAATCTTCATCGAACCGAACCCGGACTATAATCTTCATCGAACCGAACCCGGACTATAATCTTCATCGAACCGAACCCGGACTATAATCGTCATCGAACCGAACCCGGACTATAATCTTCATCGAACCGAACCCGGACTATAATCTTCATCGAACCGAACCCGGACTATAATCTTCATCGAACCGAACCCGGACTATAATCTTCATCGAACCGAACCGACCTTTAATCTGACGGCACGAACCCGAACTTTAAAATATGGTTTCGATTCCCATCTCTAAATATAGATCTAGATTTACATTTATGTTTGATCATGTTCTCTGATACTTTATAGTACTTCCTTACTCCTTATATATATATATGTATACATAGGTTATAAAGTATAGATCTATAGAGTTATAGATCTATATAGATGTATACATACGCTATAGAGTTATAGATCTATATAGATGTATACATACGCTATAGAGTTATAGATCTATATAGATGTATACATACGCTATAGAGTTATAGATCTATATAGATGTATATATACGCTATAGAGTATAGATCTATATAGATGTATACAGAGGCTATATAGAGAGTAATCTATATATATAGGTATATATAGGCTATAGAGTATAGATCTATTTTGTTGAATATAGAGTATAGATCTATTTAGATGTATATAGAGGCTATAGAGTATATGGCTCCTTTTGTCTCGAAAGGCAATGAATGAGTCACTGGTTTTGATTTAATCTTGAGACGGGGCAGAATCTGGTGTGGCTAATCAAGCCAATTCTAGAGCGGCAGACATTGCCACAACTCATACATGTGTATGCCTCTGATTCAGGGCTAGCGGACAGGGCAGATTTCTTTTTTCCCTCTTGATTAAGGCCGCTTCAATTCTTTTGTTCTCAGCAAGGGTTGTCAGCAAGCACAGTCTGTCTCCATGCACTCCGGCTATGTTTTCCCACATACTTTCGCTGATGCCTGTGGCTCTAATGTCTCGCTTGCAGACATCTCTATATGTTAGTCTTGGGCAGCCCTTGGGTCTGACTCCTTCCACAGGCTCAGCTTATAAGATATCTTTCGGGATTCTACCATCTGGCATGCGGGTGATATGTCCGAGCCAGCCTAATCTTCTTTGTGTCAGGAACATGCTGTTCATATTGGACAATCTCAAAACTTCCTGGTTGGAGACATGGTCCCTCCAAGAGATACCCATTATGCGTCTCAGGCAGCGCAAGTGGAAACTATTCAATCTGTGCTCTTGGTACATGTATGTTGACCAGCTTTCACTGCCATAAAGGAGAGTGCTCACAACACAGACGTTGGTCGATGTGGTCAATTTACCATTTTCCCAGACGCGCTTGGAGAGTTTTGTCAATGCTGTGGTAGCTTTTCCTATTCTTTTTGTCAGCTCGATGTCTAAATCTATGTTACTGACAATTGTTGAACCCAAGTAGATAAATTCCTGCACCACTGAAAGGGTGTGGTTCCCAATATGTATTACAGGTATTTCTGCGACGTCTTGTGCCAGGATTTCGGTCTTGGAAAGACTTATAGTAAGGCTAAACTCTTGACAAGCAGCTGCTAAGGCGTTCACTAGCTTCTGTAGACCTCCTTGTGAGTGAGATCAAGTGCCGCGTCATCGGCAAACAGCAGCTTCCGACGTCTTTTCGTTTTGGCTTTAAGACGTGCCAGGTTAAAGAGCCTTCCATCGGATATGCTATGGATATATATTCCGTCTTCCATGGATTTAATAGCACTTGTTAGTGCGACTGAGAAGAAGATGTAGGGGCCAGTACACATCCTTGTTTTACACCGCTCTTGATGGAGAATAACCTGGAGGAAGAACTTTCAAACTGAACACAGTGCCCTGCATATTTTTGTGAAAAGTTTTCTTAACTTATTTGGGCAGCCGATTCTCTCTAGTAAAGCAAACAGACCGCTTCTGCTAACAAGGTCAAAGGCCTTGGTCAAATCAATAAATGCTATGAAGAGGGGCTGCTTTTGTTCTCTGCTCTTCTCCTGTAGCTGCCTCAGAGAGAAAATCATATCTGTTGTAGATCTACCTGCCATAAAGCCAAAATGCGACTCTGGATAAACACGTTCTGCCAAGATCTGTAGTAATACTCTAGCAAAAGCCTTTCCAACTATGCTAAGCATTGAGATGCCTCTATAATTGTTACAATCAGAGCGGTCGCCTTTATTTTTATAAATTGTAACTATGTTCAAGTCTTTCAATTCCTGGGGGACCATTCCTTGTTCCCAGCACAGCTTAGCAGTTCATGGAGTGGTTTGATAGGGCATGTTTTCCAGCCTGAATGACTTCAGCAGGAATGCCATTTTTTCTGGGTGCTTTCCCATGTGCAAGCATGTCAATAGCTTTGCTCAGCTTCTTTACTGAGGGCGTTTCGTCTAATTCCGTCAAAACTGGAAGTGATGGGAAATTGGAAAGAGCATTTGGTGAGATGGCGTTTTTAATCTGGTAGAGTTCCGCATAGTGTTCTACCAATCGTTCCATCTTTTGACTTGAGCGGAGCACACTTGCTGGTGTGAGGTCCAAAGGCTTTTCTCATGCCCTCATATAGTCCTCTGATGTTACCACAGTCGGCACAAGATTGAATATCTTCGCATAGCTCCTGCCAGTATTTGTTAGCACACTGTCTCGCTACTCTTTGGGCATTGTTACGTGCAGCTCTGAGCCTTTTTAAGTTGCTTGGGGTGGGATCCTTCTTGTAGATTAGCATGGCTGCTCTCTTGTTCGTAGTGGCAGTTTCCATTTCTGGTAGACTAGTTTCGCTTTTCTTGGTTTTGTTTCCAAAGACCAGTGATGATGTTTGGTAGATTGTATCACGCATAAACGTCCAGCTTTTTTCTACCTCAGTCACTGAGAAGTTTTTAAAAGCTTCCTCTCATTTTTTTGTAAATTCGGTGCAAAGATCAGGATTTTTTGTGCTAGTGGTATTCAGGCGTGATTTTCTTTTTTTTCCCTGTGATGTGTGGATCTTAGTTGGCAGCAGTTTTGTCAAGCAGGACACTAAAGTATGAGTATAAGCTATAGAGTATAGATCTATTTAGATGTATATAGAGGCTATAGAGTACAGATCTATATAGATGTATATGTAGCTATAGAGTATATATCTATATATCTATCTACGCGGCTTACCCAAAAGATCTTGTATGCTATTTAACAATATAATTTACCTTTAACATCAGCATACAGGAGTTCCCTGACGAGTAGCTTCCTAACCTTGGTTTTTGCTCGCAGCCTTGATAAATTAAATAGTTTTCTAGAGTATCTTGTATGGAGAAACACACCTTCGTTTATGTCGTTGTACCATAATGCAGTAGACAGGAGAAGAATATGGCAAACAGAGTAGGTGCGAGCATCCCTGCTTGACACCACTGCTAACCTCAAAAGGTGCTGATTGGGCTCCATTGAACTTGTCAGTACATTTAGTTTCCTCGTGAAAACACTCAATGAACTTCAGTAGTTTGCGAGGGCAACCTATTTTCCTAAGGAGTTTGAAAAGGCCAATTCTGCTGACCATGGCAAAGGCTTTAGTCAGATCAACAAAAACAATGTAAAGGGGTCTGTCTCTCTCTCTCTGAATTTCTCCTGCAGTGGTCGTAAAGAGGATATCGTGTCTATAGTGGATCTACCACAGAAAAGAGTCTGGGACAACATATTGCTGACTAGTACTAAAATAATAAAGCCCTAGTCTACCGGACCTGTGTGTTGAGCACCTTGCTGTACGGAAGTAAAACATGGTCAACCTACTCATGGCTGGAAAAAAAGCTGAATGTCTTCCACCTCCGATGCCTAAGGCGGATCTTTAAAATAAGGTGGCAAGATAAGATAACCAATGAGGAAGTGCTACATAGAGCAGGATGCCAGGACATCCGCTCTGTTATCAGCAGCAGACGCCTTGGCTGGCTTGGTCACGTTCGTAGAATGCCAGTAGGTCGACTTCCACAGGACATCCTGTATGGCGATCTAATAGAAGGCAGGAGAGCCGCTGGTCGCCCACTTTTATGTTATACGGATGTATGCAAACGCGACATGAAGCTCTTCAAAATCGACACTAGCAACTGGGAAGAGGTGGCACTGGATAGATCCACACGGAGAGAGATTATAAAGGAAGGGTCACGGATTGCAGATGTCATACACAACAGAAGCAGAAAGAAGTGTGAAAATGCAACGGCGCCTGGTGATTATATATGCCCAACCTGCGATCGCAGCTGCGTATCAAGGATTGGCCTCTTTAGTCACACAAGAAGTGGCAAAGGGAAAAGATCGTCTCTCGAGATGTAAAATGCCACAGATTACCTTTAACAATAATTTGATTTGTAGGCTATTACTGGTTACTGCTCACTGTGCGCGATATTATAAATGGAGCTATTAAAATGTATTTCAAAACGGCTAAAAGGTAAAGACGCGAACGAATTTATTTTAAAATGTTTTTGAAACACACAAACACAAATTTGATGGTGAAGTGTATTCAATGATGAAATGCATACACTAAATGTTTTGTATGTTCATGTGTACAAGTAAAAATTATGTGAGCGAAGAGTGGATCGTTGGCGAATGTACGAGATGTTCTGGTCTGCGCATTCGTGACCTTTCAGTCGGGTCACGTGTAAACATTGCTACTCGACCTAGATCCATGACCTTTCAGTCGGGTCACGTGTAAACATTGCTACTCAACCTAGATCCATGACCTTTCAGTCGGGTCACGTGTAAACATTGCTACTCGACCTAGATCCATGAAATTCTATTTTGTATAGACTTGGTTGTTGTTAACTTATCCGTTAGTATCCAAGGAACAGTTAGGTCAAGATTGGTCAAACTTATAGAAATACACACACACTAATTAGTTCAAGCTTTGCAAAAGTGTAGTATTCAGAATCATGGGCGTAGCCAGAATTTGTTTCGGGAGGGTGGGTTGGGGGGGGGGAATTTTTTCTCCCCCCCCCCCACCGCCACAAAAAATTTATATATATATATATATATATATATATATATATATATATATATATATATATATATATATATATTACCCGCGACCCGCGGGTCTTTATTTGCGTAATATAGTCGATATAGTCACTGAGAGAGTTTTTAAAACATTTAAACGAAATAATAATGTAATAAATAAAGCGAATGTGTAAATGTAAAAAATAGTATGAATGAAGCCATCGAATAAAAATAACTAATCTACTTAAATCCATTTTTTCAAATTAAAACATTTGCTAGTAGGCCTACATATATTTGATTAAAATTTTAAATGAATAGACTTAATTTTGTATGTTTATGTGTTAAAGTATAAAGTAGATCTTCAGGTAGACATAGACAGGGGCGGACTGGGTATCAAAATCGGCCCGGGCACTACCATATAAACCGGCCCACAAATGGCATGTCTTTTTTTTTTTTCGGGTGGGGGGGATTTTTACCCCACTCCGCTATATGTAATTAATTTTCATTACATTCTGATCTTTCATTCTTTCAAACGTTTTTTGTACCCTAGAATACTCTCTTCCTATAATTAGTGGAAAGACAGTACACACCGCCTAAGGGCAGCTAGGGAGTCCAGGGGAGCGCTGTGAGCTCCCCCAGTGGGGTGCAGGGCGAAGCCTCGGAACCAAGCATTATTTCAGTTATTTTAAGCTTTAAAAATGCATATTCTGAGGTATCTACAGTGCAATTAGCCCGCTACTCTTCCGCTAAAAAAAATCTAGAACCAAATCTGCTATTCCCTGGAGTTTAGCGTCTGGTAGACAATGGTAAAATGCTTTAGTTTTTGTATTGGAGGGGGAAGGGAAACCACAAAACCCCTTTTGGCTACGCTCATGAAATTTGGTGACTGTAGTTTGCTTAAGTTGGCTGCACTGGGGCAGTAAGTAAAGTTTCCCTTTCATACAATGAGGTCTGAAGCAAGTGATGGTTTGAAGACCCTCCCCTGCCTGCTACGCCCATGTGTTATATTATAGGTGTAAGCCTAATTCTCTATAAAATATATAAAGTTTGATAACGCATCGAAAACTGGATGTATGCATTCCTAGGATTACATAACGTATGCTATTTATCCATGTATGTAGTCTGAAAACTATAAACATTACAATAGCAGCCTAATGAGTTTGAATCTTTTTGGTATTACTTACAGATTACAGACTTTTCTAAAAAAATAAGATTGTCAAACTTTACGCATTTCATGTGTCAATCTAGTCATGCATGTTGTTCTGTGACTTAAAATATGCTAAATCGTTTGTTTCCTGGCTGACTCAGGCAACCCATTTCATTAAAAGATAAGAGAAAGCAGAACGGTTATAGAGGCACTTACTTAATTTGAAAAGCTCTTGCTTCGTCGTAGTACATTCTCAAAAACGCGATTTGTATATGAATATACCATGACCCATTATTTAAAATATAAATCTCCTTTCTTTAAATATCGGATGTGACAGCGCTATATAAATTATTGTAATAATTTTCATCATTAATGACTTCATACTAAGCATAAGTTTGCCATTAATTATAATAGTATAAAAATTGATTTAGATCTAGATTTATTTTTTAATTAATTTTTTTTTGTAAGCCTTAAGTGTATTATTTTTATATCTATGTTATTAAAAATAAACAAAAAGAAACCTACTTTTTCTTTTCAAATCGCAGAAAGTAGAGCTTTAAACCCGTATTGAGCTGTGAATAAGTTGGGTGGTTTGCAATTTTGCGGCTGTGTGTATGTGTTTAAGTTAATCTCTATTAAGTATTGTTAAAGAGCTAATTGTCGCGCCTATTTTTTTATTTTTTTTAATTATTATTATTATTTTTTTTTTAATAATTTTTATTATTTATTTATTAATTTTTTTGCTGCGTTTTCTAACTTAACCTCACTCATCCCTCTTTTTGGTTAAATTTCATTGGAACCATTAAAAGACGGGGGAGGGAAGGAGCAAAAAAAATGGGAGTGCCATCAAAGGCACATTCGGACCTGCAAAATGATTAGGCCAAACACAACCTCGAAGACATCAGAGCAGTCTATGCGGTCTAACGTTTTGCAAATGATAATACGAACAGTGTAGGTCTATAGTGTATTTTTTTTATTCTTGTTGAATTTCAAACAACATTAATTGTAATAAGAATTTAAAAAAAAAAAACAACAAGAAAACGTGTTCGGGTCTTTGTGTCTTGCTGCTGTCACTTTTTTTTTAAGTTGTCTGCATTGATTTTTATTTTCTTTGGTCGCGGCCAGACCGGCCCATTTGGTACTGACCCACCGGGCATTTGCCCGTTAGCCCATATAGCCAGTCCGCCCCTGGACATAGATCTAGATCTAGACTAATCTAGAGTTAAACATTGGCTTTTATAGAGTTCATTCTGTGCTGCGTGAAGGCTTTGCTCTGCGCATGCGTGACCTTTTTTCATGATTGAATATAGGCCTATCTCAACACGGCTACGCAGCTTTAGCGAACAGCGAACGAATGTATTAAAAATGGTTTAGAAAAAAAAATTTGAATGTTAATTTGATTTAATATGAAATGAATGGACTATAATTAGTATGTTCATGTGTTAAAGCATAAAACTATCTTTGCGAAAAGAAGTTTTATCATCTTAGATTTCAATAAGAGTTTTAGACTCAGTAGAGAGATGTGTTAATGTGTAACCATTTGGTAATGTCTAATGAAAGAATGTGCATCGGGATATCTAAATTCGCAGATATAAATAACGAATTAATGTAAAAATGCTTTTGAAACACAAATTTGAAGTCGCTTTTTTTCCCTATATATCTTTGTTATTTTCAGTTCTCTTTTTAAATTAAACTGACATTATTATGCTATAATTTTAAGTGTGCCTGATAGAGAAAAAAATTCTGCACAAAAAATACGAGTAGTTGGGATATAACCCGATAGAGGCTATAAAAAGAAAAGACCTGAAACTAGCGCGTGAAACTACACATTTACAGTACTATATTTGATGAGTATTTTACCCAAGATCTGTGTTGTTTTTTTAGGACTAGCGTATTTCATGCACCCGGCATTTTCCGATACACAATTTCATACACAAAATAATTGTTGAAAAAAATTGTAGTGATTTCAAACTTTAAATTATTATTTAAAAAGGTGTTACTCTAATCAATTTTGAATATTCTTTTGTTATGAATGTCACTGTTTATTTTGTGTCTGTTCTAGTTTCTTAAATTTTTCTTGAGTAAAGGGGTCGTTTTTCTCCTAATGGGTATACCTGATTTCTCCAAGCAGCTTTTGTAAAATACTGGTCCTAAATAATGCTATGTTTATAAACGAAAACTCGCATGGTTGCATTATGATGAATGTACGTGTTAGTTCAATATATTTTATATTACTAGGTAACTATAAATAACCGCATAAATAGACGTAAGTTTAATTTTTTTTCTGTTAGATAAAGTCATATGGCAAATTTTTGTTTATATCCTAATTCTAAAAGGAATAATAATAGAACTATACAGTAAAAATAATCACAAAGTTTTTCTTTTAATAGGTTTGAAAGTCTAACTGAGTTTGTGTTTTTGCAGATGTACACAAGCTACACTATGAGTCAGTCCATCTCTTCTAATTGTTTAGAAATGAGTGTAAAAATGTAGACTTCGATATTTTTAGCCTGAATCTAAGAAGTTACAAACTTCAAACAACTAATATATTGCCTCTTCCATAAAACTTTGTACTTAAAAAATAAATTTATCCAATGCTCGAAATCCTGCTTGTATACTTAGGCCCTATTTAAATCGATCCGGTATCAATGTATTAAGTAGCAATAACCCCGCAAAAAAATTATATGAAAGAAGATTGAGATATAAATATATACTTTTGTGACGGTACGCACCGGTACAGGGTACCGGCACCTTTTTTCAATGTCGGGAAAAATGATTACTTTTCTTGTAATTCAACCTTAATTGTTAATTTATTATTAGTTGTAAGTTAGGCAATCTATCACTGAGTACCGGAGCCTCTTTTTTATTTTTACAAAAAAAAAGCACTTTATATACTTTCAGTCGACATGCCGTATTGTTAAAAACACCTCTGTGAATTTTTCAATCATCTAGAGTCTTAGACAGTCATTATTTTAGACTAGGGTCTAGACCTAGATTTAGTAGGCTTATTATTATAAAAAAAATCAGTCATTATAGACATCATTCGCAATTTTATTATTAGGTCTAGGCATTGAAAAGTAAATCTATTAATAAACTATAATAGATCTAAGTCTAAGTACAAACTTATTAAATAAGTCATTATAAGTAGAAGTATTATAATAAATATTGTATAGATCTAGATTGACTAGATTATAGATAGATCTATAGATAGATCTTTAGTTTAGTAGAGTATAGTAAACGTATTATTAGATCTATGTTTTATGTCTATATCTAATAATCTAATAATTAAAAAACTTTAGTCTTTATTAATATCTAGATTTTTTTCTAATAAAAACTGACTATAGGCATAGCATAGGCTAGACTCGGCAATCTAGTCTCAAGATAGAATCTATACTATTACTAGATCTATTCGATTTTTATATATAGATCTAGACTAGAATTAGATTATAGATCTAAATATACTAATGGAGAGATGATATGAGGTGTAAGCTAATAACGTTGCACAAGAAACAAACCTAGGTTTTTCTAAACTCTAATACTTGGTATGTAATAGTAAAACAGCACCTACCTAAATAAATCGTAACTAGCAATCAAAAACCTATATTTATTGAAGTATATATAGGTCTGTGGTTGTATTTTATATAGCCTTCGTAACTTCTTCTATAGAGAAATGACTTTTGAAATTTCTTTTACTGAAAATTGGGCTATTCGCGTCTGAAACATATAATTTTTATGTTCAGCAACAAACCCTATTGAGAGTGACTGGAACTGGTCTTAGTACATGTTGGAACTGTAATTACTTTGCGCATAATGCTTCTTTGTGAATGATGCACTGAAAATGATCAAATTTAAAATAAACATCAGCCCATAGACTTATAAATAGACTACTAGACTGGAAACCGGAAATAAATTCTTATCCGGACTGATCGATCGTGAACATTGTGTAGAAAGTTGGATCGATGCGTTGTTTTGTAAAGTAGTTCAAAGAAGTCAAGTTGTTGTTTTTCAACCCTAACCTATGTAACATATAAGTTTATTTTTTAGATCTAGATCTAGTAAATGATTATCAAAAATACACAAAAAAATTACAATTTAAAGTTGCATTCAGTCTTATGATAAAGAAGATTATGTATCTAAAAATTGCAAAATAATAATTATGAGACGAGAGTACTCTTATTTATATATCTATATTGTTATAAACCTGGTGGTGGCACAGATGGGGGTAGTGGTGTGAGTGTAGTCAGCCGACGCAAATCGCCCCAGGCCAGCGCTAGACGAGCGGTCAACCGTGACGAGTTACGACGGTCAGCCGAGTCGAGTGTCAACAGGACGGTTCGGGAAGGATCGCCGTCGTGAACAGAGCTCAGGGGCGTCACGAGGGATGTAGTCATATGACGAAGCTAGAAACGTCGAGCTATGTTCCGCCCGGTTCTAGAAGGCCAGTAGGGACCCTATAAAAAGAGCGGAGGTGTCCAGTCAAGACGGTTCAGAAAAGGGGTTCACGACAGAAGGTTCACGGCAGGGGTTCAGAACACGGTCGACTACAGCACATTTCAACGGTGTGGTTCTGTACGGAGCATTACGACGGTTCAGTGCGGAGTACTGTAAAGTACAGTTGAGACGAACGGCGTCTTGATCTCGGTCTGCGATCGAGTCCGACACAACGAGCCCAGTGTGTGAAGTCAGTCCTGAACTGTTGAACCCAATATCGTGTTAATGTATACAATGTTACAAACAAATTTTTTATCAATATTTTTCATGATTACAATTGACATGAATCTGGTGTCAATGTTGTAAACACTCACAATAGTTTGTAATCTTGTTGTCAATGTTTAACATTCCCAATACGCAATACAAGAAACAATCGTTGACACTTCTGTTCTTTTTACTTGAGTTTCTATCTCGCTCAATAGCTGAAGAAAATTCGTCGTCTGAGTCTTGATAAGTGTGACCTGGTCGACATGCGTGTTATCATTCGATTGCTGCTCTCTTGTACTGCCACAGAGGAATCGTGTCGGAAATTGAAAGCAACAATACCCACAATTCAGTTTGCGCTGGATAAAGGAGCTCAATCAGTTGTAATGATCTGTTGCTACGGTGAGTACCAAGATTTCAGACTATATATTTCTACATAGCTTGTCTTTAGTACATGAGAGTATTTAAGGCTTGTCCTCGAGTCCAAACATTAGTGAAGGAATCTGAATGCAGTATTTCACGTGTCTACGTAGCCCCAGCTGTGACCTACATATTTTCCACATCCAGGGCAAGCATAACCATTGTCCACCGGTGTTTCATAAGATTTTCTTTTCGCCGTCTACGTCTGTCCTCGGCGGCGGATTTTCTTATGGTCTCAGATGTCTCGTTCTGAAGCTGCAAGCAACCAGGTACACAAATACCTTCTTCACTTTCACCTTCTGTTGGACCGTCGGGGCACCACACTAGACGTCTTTCTGAATGCCCTCTCTCTCTCTGTCCTTTGTCTTTGGTAGAAGTTCATTCACTAACAGGCCTGTTCATTCTTTGATGTTGTCTTCCCATGGCTTTCTGTCTTCTTTTTCTTCCTGGTACTGTTCCCCGAAGGAAGGTCTTGTCATTTGGCTAAAGAGTTTGTTGACAGTGGTTAGCAGGTCATCGTTATTGCTGTATTAATTCTTCATCCGTGATGCGGGACACCCTCTAGGATCTGTCTGTAGCATCTGAGTAAGATCTTCTTCTCGAGATCTGCAGTCAGCGTACAAATACACATATAACTATCTTTTCTCGAGATCTGCAGTCAGCGTACAAATACACATATAACTACCTCTTCTCAAGATCTGCAGTCAGCGTACAAATACACATATAACTACCTCTTCTCGAGATCTGCAGTCAGCGTACAAATACACATATAACTACCTCTTCTCGAGATCTGCAGTCAGCGTACAAATACACATATAACTACCTCTTCTCGAGATCTGCAGTCAGCGTACAAATACACATATAACTACCTCTTCTCGAGATCTGCAGTCAGCGTACAAATACCCATATAACTACCTCTTCTCGAGATCTGCAGTCAGCGTACAAATACCCATATAACTACCTCTTCTCGAGATCTGCAGTCAGCGTACAAATACACATATAACTACCTCTTCTCGAGATCTGCAGTCAGCGTACAAATACACATATAACTATCTTTTCTCAAGATCTGCAGTCAGCGTACAAATACACATGTAACTACCTCTTCTCAAGATCTGCAGTCAGCGTACAAATACACATATAACTACCTCTTCTCGAGATCTGCAGTCAGCGTACAAATACACATATAACTACCTCTTCTCGAGATCTGCAGTCAGCGTACAAATACCCATATAACTACCTCTTCTCGAGATCTGCAGTCAGCGTACAAATACCCATATAACTACCTCTTCTCGAGATCTGCAGTCAGCGTACAAATACACATATAACTACCTCTTCTCGAGATCTGCAGTCAGCGTACAAATACACATATAACTATCTTTTCTCAAGATCTGCAGTCAGCGTACAAATACACATGTAACTACCTCTTCTCAAGATCTGCAGTCAGCGTACAAATACACATATAACTACCTCTTCTCGAGATCTGCAGTCAGCGTACAAATACACATGTAACTATCTCTTCTCGAGATCTGCAGTCAGCGTCACACACACACACATATATAACTATGAATGTAAGGAAAACGTGCTGTAGCTAAGTTTTTATTTGTTTAGATCAGGGGTGGGCAAATTGCGACATGCGGGCCACATGTGCCCGCAGTACTGTTTTATGCAGTCCGCGGACGCCTACAGAAATCAGGTTTGCTCACAGATAATACAAGTAAAAAAAGAAAAAGTAACTAATTTTAAATATCTATACAAATTATTGAAATGTCTGATTGAAGAGGTGAAAGAAACATTGTCTCTACATGTCATTCTAAAAAGAAACATTGTCTCTACATGTCATTCTAAAAAGAAACATTGTCTCTATATGTCATTCTAAAAAGAAACATTGTCTCTACATGTCATTCTAAAAAGAAACATTGTCTCTACATGTCATTCTAAAAAGAAACATTGTCTCTACATGTCATTCTAAAAAGAAACATTGTCTCTACTTAAAGTAAATGAAAATTATTCTTATTTGCCAAGATTGTCCAAGATTCATTCCAACTTAGGCCATTATTTATTCAATGCTTAGAAGAACTGAAGTCTTGTGTTGGCTTGGAACAAGAAGGCAAGTGTTACAATTGATGAAGCCCGTAGTTTGTATTTGGACTCTGAGAAAGACGCCCGGTTATTTGTTTAAATACGCTACATTAAAAAACCAGATCTCAACAATAAACTCTAAACAAGAAAGTTTGCGCAAAGCTGCATTATATCTCAAACATATTCATGAGTACAGTATATCTGATAATTTGTCATTAATAAGGGTATTGACCACAGGCAGTTCCGAGAAGTACTTGAAGATTTGGAAACAAAACATTCCAATGTTCGGTACCACAGAGTAGTGTCCCGCTGGCTTAGCATGAGCAAGGTATTGGGAAGAATAGATGATTTCAAGGAAGAAATTGTTATGTCCCTTGAAGGAAAGTGACTTTATTACTAATATTTCTAATCAAGAGTGGAAGACAGACTTCATGTTTCTCATCGGAAGAAATGCACATGAAATGTATGTGCATGTTCAATCTTTTCAAACAAAGTTTTCACATTTCTCCAGGCAATAGAAAACAGTTTTTGTCATTTTCCTTTGCTGAATGGTGAAACTATTTTTGGTCAAAGGTTGAATTATTTGAATTATTTGAATTCTTTGATTGTGGAATTTGAAAGCAAATGTTTAGACGTGAAGAGTTTGGTCACTACTTTCAGCTCTCCATTTAGTGCAGACCAGCTCTAGAGGACATACCTCCAAGCAAATTATGACTTGAGAGAGAAGTTCCACTCAATTATTCCGCGGGAGCTGTATTTCCTCATTGAAAAAAAACTTTGCAGCTGTAAGAACAGGTCCATGTAATTTGAAAGCAGTCACGAGGATAACAATTAGTAAGCTGGTTCCACAGTTCCGGAACATTATGCACGAGTGTCAACAGTGAAACACTTAAAACTAGGTACAACTGTTCATTTGTGGTGAAATTAAGATAATATAAACAGACGATAACAAAATTTTAAAAATATTCTTAAAATTAATTTCAGAAATTGCTCTTACAGTAATTTCTTTAGTAGGAGTGTAAGAAATGAAATATAAATGAATAATACAGTATATATGTGAATTAAAAGACATTAACTGTATATATATATATATATATATATAGAGAGAGAGAGAGAGATAGATAGATACATAGATAGATAGATAGATAGATAGAAAGATAGATAGATAGATAGATGTGCGCCCCCCCATTCCCAAAATATATGTAATGCGGCCCACGATAGAAAAAGGTTGCCCACCCCTGGTTTAGATGTATACAGTCTTCATTTCATTCAAGCTTTGAAAGTAATTTCCAATCCAATAAGTTTCCATTGTCTCTACTTTATTTTTCAAACAAACTTTCCATTGTCTCTACTTTATTTTTCAAACAAACTTTCCATTGTCTCTACTTTACTTTTCAAACAAACTTTCCATTGTCTCTACTTTATTTTTCAAACAAACTTTCCATTGTCTCTACTTTACTTTTCAAACAAACTTTCCATTGTCTCTACTTCACTTTTCAAACAAAATTTCATTTTTAACTTTGAAAAGAAGTGTTCAATCTTTTCCTTTCTCAAGGGGACACCAACGGAAAAATTGATCCAGAATTTTCTTTGCAACCTTTAAGAGAAATATTTGAGAATCATCTGAATCATCCTGTCATCTACTTAGAGGATTGCGTGGGATATCAGGTAGAAAGGTTCCTAGTTAGTTACATCAAAAGATACATTTCAACTGGTTCCTAGCTCTGCAGCTGGTAGCTAGTTGTATAACTCAAGTGAAACACTGCAGCTGGTTAATAGTTCATTAGACGAAGAACCATAACACACTGCAGCTGGATCCATGTTACTTAGCTGAGTGATAGATCTCAGCTGGTTTCTTGTTAGGTAAATCAAGTGATACATATTGCCTGTTTCTCAGGTAAATCAAGTGAAACATTGCAAGCAGTTCCTAGTTAGTTAATCAAGTGAAACTTTGCAAGTAGTTCCTAGTTAGTTAATCAAGTGAAACATTGCAAGTAGTTCCTAGTTAGTTAATCAAGTGAAACATTGCAAGTAGTTCCTAGTTAGTTAATCAAGTGAAACATTGCAAGTAGTTCCTAGTTAGTTAATCAAGTGAAACTTTGCAAGTAGTTCCTAGTTAGTTAATCAAGTGAAACTTTGCAAGTAGTTCCTAGTTAGTTAATCAAGTGAAACATTGCAAGTAGTTCCTAGTTAGTTAATCAAGTGAAACTTTGCAAGTAGTTCCTAGTTAGTTAATCAAGTGAAACATTGCAAGTAGTTCCTAGTTAGTTAATCAAGTGAAACTTTGCAAGTAGTTCCTAGTTAGTTAATCAAGTGAAACTTTGCAAGTAGTTTCTAGTTAGTTAATTAAGTAAAACTTTGCAAGCAGTTCCTAGTTAGTTAATCAAGTGAAACTTTGCAAGTAGTTCCTAGTTAGTTAATCAAGTGAAACTTTGCAAGTAGTTCCTAGTTAGTTAATCAAGTGAAACTTTGCAAGTAGTTCCTAGTTAGTTAATCAAGTGAAACTTTGCAAGTAGTTCCTAGTTAGTTAATCAAGTGAAACTTTGCAAGTAGTTCCTAGTTAGTTAATCAAGTGAAACTTTGCAAGTAGTTACTAGTTAGTTAATCAAGTGAAACTTTGCAAGTAGTTCCTAGTTAGTTAATCAAGTGAAACTTTGCAAGTAGTTCCTAGTTAGTTAATCAAGTGAAACTTTGCAAGTAGTTCCTAGTTAGTTAATCAAGTGAAACTTTGCAAGTAGTTCCTAGTTAGTTAATCAAGTGAAACTTTGCAAGTAGTTCCTAGTTAGTTAATCAAGTGAAACATTGCAAGTAGTTCCTAGTTAGTTAATCAAGTGAAACTTTGCAAGTAGTTCCTAGTTAGTTAATCAAGTGAAACTTTGCAAGTAGTTTCTAGTTAGTTAATTAAGTAAAACTTTGCAAGCAGTTCCTAGTTAGTTAATTAAGTGAAACTTTGCAAGTAGTTCCTAGTTAGTTAATCAAGTGAAACTTTGCAAGTAGTTCCTAGTTAGTTAATCAAGTGAAACTTTGCAAGTAGTTCCTAGTTAGTTAATCAAGTGAAACTTTGCAAGTAGTTTCTAGTTAGTTAATTAAGTAAAACTTTGCAAGCAGTTCCTAGTTAGTTAATCAAGTGAAACTTTGCAAGTAGTTCCTAGTTAGTTAATCAAGTGAAACTTTGCAAGTAGTTCCTAGTTAGTTAATCAAGTGAAACTTTGCAAGTAGTTCCTAGTTAGTTAATCAAGTGAAACTTTGCAAGTAGTTCCTAGTTAGTTAATCAAGTGAAACTTTGCAAGTAGTTCCTAGTTAGTTAATCAAGTGAAACTTTGCAAGTAGTTACTAGTTAGTTAATCAAGTGAAACTTTGCAAGTAGTTCCTAGTTAGTTAATCAAGTGAAACTTTGCAAGTAGTTCCTAGTTAGTTAATCAAGTGAAACTTTGCAAGTAGTTCCTAGTTAGTTAATCAAGTGAAACTTTGCAAGTAGTTCCTAGTTAGTTAATCAAGTGAAACTTTGCAAGTAGTTCCTAGTTAGTTAATCAAGTGAATCTTTGCAAGTAGTTCCTAGTTAGTTAATCAAGTGAAACTTTGCAAGTAGTTCCTAGTTAGTTAATCAAGTGAAACTTTGCAAGTAGTTCCTAGTTAGTTAATCAAGTGAAACTTTGCAAGTAGTTCCTAGTTAGTTAATCAAGTGAAACATTGCAAGTAGTTCCTAGTTAGTTAATCAAGTGAAACATTGCAATTAGTTCCTAGTTAGTTAATCAAGTGAAACTTTGCAAGCAGTTCCTAGTTAGTTAATCAAGTGAAACTTTGCAAGTAGTTCCTAGTTAGTTAATCAAGTGAAACTTTGCAAGCAGTTCCTAGTTAGTTAATCAAGTAAAACTTTGCAAGTAGTTCCTTGTTAGTTAATCAAGTAAAACTTTGCAAGTAGTTCCTAGTTAGTTAATCAAGTGAAACTTTGCAAGCAGTTTCTAGTTAGTTAATCAAGTGAAACTTTGCAAGTAGTTCCTAATTTGAAACTTTTAGCTCCTTTTTAATTTTCTTTTATCCAAACAGTTTAACTAGCACTCCCGAGCTGTCGCAGAGTTACGCGCTAAAATGATGACTTCTGGCAGAGTTATTCGCTAAACTGATGACTCGTGACAAGGTTTTAAGTCAGGGAACCAACCAGCCCCCACTCCCTCCCGTGTAGTGCTAGTAGAGTAATGACAGACACGCCCCTTAAACTTCGATACTTTAGTAGCTATACACCCCTCACGCTCACATACAGTCGAAGTATAGGCTAGACAGGACTTCATATAGGCCAGGTTGGACTTCATATAGGCCAGGCAGGACTTCATATAGGCCAGTCAGAACTTCATATAGGCCAGTCAGCACTTCATATAGGCCAGTCATGACTTCATAAAGGCCAGTCATGACTTCATATAGGCAGGGCAGGTCTTCATATAGGCTAGACAGGACTTCATATAGGCCAGGTAGGACTTCATATAGGCATGGCAGGACTTCATATAAGCCAGTCAGAGCTTCATATAGGCCAGTCAGGACTTCGTATAGGCCAGTTAGGACTTCATATAGGCCACTCAAAACTTCATATATACCAGGCAGGACTTCATATAGGCTAGACAGGACTTCATATAGGCCCGTCAGGACTTCGTATAGGCCAGTTAGGACTTCATATAGGCCACTCAAGACTTCATATATGCCAGGCAGGACTTCATATAGGCTAGACAGGACTTCATATAGGCCAGTCAGGACTTCATATAGGCTAGACAAGACTTCATATAGGCCAGTCAGGACTTCATATAGGCCAAACAGGACTTCATATAGGCCAGTCAGGACTTCATATATGCCAGGCAGGACTTCATATAGGCTAGAAAGGACTTCATATTGGCTAGACGGGACTGCATATAGGCTAGACAAGACTTCATATAGGCTAGTCAAGACTTCATATAGGCTAGACAAGACTTCATATAGGCTAGACAAGACTTCATATAGGCTAGACAAGACTTCATATAGGCTAGTCAAGACTTCATATAGGCTAGACAGGACTTCATATAGGCTAGACAAGACTTCATATTAGGCTAGACAAGACTTCATATAGGCTAGACAGGACTTCATATAGGCTAGACAGGACTTCATATAGGCTAGACAGGACTTCATATTGGCCAGTCAGGACTTCATATAGGCTAGACAGGACTTCATATAGGCTAGTCAAGACTTCATATAAGCTAGACAGGACTTCATATAAGCTAGTCAAGACTTCATATAGGCCAGTCAAGACTTCATATAGGCTAGACAGGACTTAATATAGGCTAGTCAAGACTTCATATAGGTTAGACAGGAATTCATATAGGCTAGACAGGACTTCATATAGGCTAGACAGGACTTCATATAGGCTAGACAAGACTTCATATAGGCTAGACAGGACTTCATATAGGCTAAGCAAGACTTCATATAGGCTAGACAGGACTTCATATAGGCTAGTCAATACTTCATATATGCTAGACAGGACTTCATATAGGCTAGACAGGACTTCATATAGGCTAGTCAGGACTTTATATAGGCTAGAAAAGACTTCATAAAGGCTAGACAGGACTTCATATAGGCTAGACAGGACTTCATATAGGCTAGTCAGGACTTCATATAGGCTAGTCAAGACTTCATATAGGCTAGACAGGACTTCATATAGGCTAGACAGGACTTCATATAGGCTAGACAAGACTTCATATAGGCTAGACAGGACTTCATATAGGCTAGACAAGACGTCATATAGGCTAGTCAAGACTTCATAAAGGCTAGACAAGACTTCATATAGGCTAGACAGGACTTCATATAGGCTAGTCAAGACTTCATATAGGCTAGACAGGACTTGATATAGGCTAGACAGGACTTCATATAGGCTAGTCAAAACTTCATATAGGCTAGACAGGACTTCATATAGGCTAGTCAAGACTTCATATTGGCTAGACAGGACTTAATAAAGGCTAGTCAAGATTTCATATAGGCTAGACATGACTTCATATAGGCTAGACAGGACTTCATATAGGCTAGACAAGACTTCATATAGGCTAGACAGGACTTCATATAGGCTAGACAAGACGTCATATAGGCTAGTCAAGACTTCATAAAGGCTAGACAAGACTTCATATAGGCTAGACAGGACTTCATATAGGCTAGACAGGACTTCATGTAGGCTAGACAGGACTTCATATTGGCCAGTCAGGACTTCATATAGGCTAGACAGGACTTCAAATAGGCTAGACAAGACTTCATATAGGCTAGACAAGACTTCATATAGGCTAGTCAAGACTTCATATAGGCTAGACAGGACTTCATATAGGCTAGACAAGACTTCATATAGGCTAGACAAGACTTCATATAGGCTAGTCAAGACTTCATAAAGGCTAGACAAGACTTCATATAGGCTAGACAGGACTTCATATAGGCTAGACAGGACTTCATATAGGCTAGACAGGACTTCATATTGGCCAGTCAGGACTTCATATAGGCTAGACAGGACTTCATATAGGCTAGTCAAGACTTCATATAGGCTAGCTAGGACTTCATATAAGCTAGACAGGACTTCATATAAGCTAGTCAAGACTTCATATAGGCTAGACAGGAATTCATATAGGCTAGACAGGACTTCATATAGGCTAGTCAGGACTTCATATAGGCTAGACAGGACTTCATATAGGCTAGACAGGACTTCATATAGGCTAGTCAGGACTTCATATTGGCCAGTCAGGACTTCATATAGGCTAGACAGGACTTCATATAGGCTAGTCAAGAATTCATATAAGCTAGACAGGACTTCATATAAGCTAGTCAAGACTTCATATAGGCCAGTCAAGACTTCATATAGGCTAGACAGGACTTAATATAGGCTAGTCAAGACTTCATATAGGCTAGACAGGAATTCATATAGGCTAGACAGGACTTCATATAGGCTAGACAGGACTTCATATAGGCTAGACAAGACTTCATATAGGCTAGACAGGACTTCATATAGGCTAAGCAAGACTTCATATAGGCTAGACAGGACTTCATATAGGCTAGTCAATACTTCATATATGCTAGACAGGACTTCATATAGGCTAGACAGGACTTCATATAGGCTAGTCAGGACTTTATATAGGCTAGAAAAGACTTCATATAGGCTAGACAGGACTTCATATAGGCTAGACAAGACTTCATATAGGCTAGTCAAGACTTCATATAGGCTAGACAGGACTTCATATAGGCTAGACAAGACTTCATATAGGCTAGACAAGACTTCATATAGGCTAGTCAAGACTTCATAAAGGCTAGACAAGACTTCATATAGGCTAGACAGGACTTCATATAGGCTAGACAGGACTTCATATAGGCTAGACAGGACTTCATATTGGCCAGTCAGGACTTCATATAGGCTAGACAGGACTTCATATAGGCTAGTCAAGACTTCATATAGGCTAGCTAGGACTTCATATAAGCTAGACAGGACTTCATATAAGCTAGTCAAGACTTCATATAGGCTAGACAGGAATTCATATAGGCTAGACAGGACTTCATATAGGCTAGTCAGGACTTCATATAGGCTAGACAGGACTTCATATAGGCTAGACAGGACTTCATATAGGCTAGTCAGGACTTCATATTGGCCAGTCAGGACTTCATATAGGCTAGACAGGACTTCATATAGGCTAGTCAAGACTTCATATAAGCTAGACAGGACTTCATATAAGCTAGTCAAGACTTCATATAGGCCAGTCAAGACTTCATATAGGCTAGACAGGACTTAATATAGGCTAGTCAAGACTTCATATAGGCTAGACAGGAATTCATATAGGCTAGACAGGACTTCATATAGGCTAGACAGGACTTCATATAGGCTAGACAAGACTTCATATAGGCTAGACAGGACTTCATATAGGCTAAGCAAGACTTCATATAGGCTAGACAGGACTTCATATAGGCTAGTCAATACTTCATATATGCTAGACAGGACTTCATATAGGCTAGACAGGACTTCATATAGGCTAGTCAGGACTTTATATAGGCTAGAAAAGACTTCATATAGGCTAGACAGGACTTCATATAGGCTAGACAGGACTTCATATAGGCTAGTCAGGACTTCATATAGGCTAGTCAAGACTTCATATAGGCTAGACAGGACTTCATATAGGCTAGACAGGACTTCATATTGGCCAGTCAGGACTTCATATAGGCTAGACAGGACTTCATATAGGCTAGTCAAGACTTCATATAGGCTAGACAGGACTTGATATAGGCTAGACAGGACTTCATATAGGCTAGTCAAAACTTCATATAGGCTACACAGGACTTCATATAGGCTAGTCAAGACTTCATATTGGCTAGACAGGACTTAATAAAGGCTAGTCAAGATTTCATATAGGCTAGACATGACTTCATATAGGCTAGACAGGACTTCATATAGGCTAGACAAGACTTCATATAGGCTAGACAGGACTTCATATAGGCTAGACAAGACTTCATATAGGCTAGTCAAGACTTCATAAAGGCTAGACAAGACTTCATATAGGCTAGACAGGACTTCATATAGGCTAGACAGGACTTCATGTAGGCTAGACAGGACTTCATATTGGCCAGTCAGGACTTCATATAGGCTAGACAGGACTTCAAATAGGCTAGACAAGACTTCATATAGGCTAAGCAAGACTTCATATAGGCTAGACAGGACTTCATATAGGCTAGTCAATACTTCATATATGCTAGACAGGACTTCATATAGGCTAGACAGGACTTCATATAGGCTAGTCAGGACTTTATATAGGCTAGAAAAGACTTCATAAAGGCTAGACAGGACTTCATATAGGCTAGACAGGACTTCATATAGGCTAGTCAGGACTTCATATAGGCTAGTCAAGACTTCATATAGGCTAGACAGGACTTCATATAGGCTAGACAGGACTTCATATAGGCTAGACAAGACTTCATATAGGCTAGACAGGACTTCATATAGGCTAGACAAGACGTCATATAGGCTAGACAGGACTTCATATAGGCTAGACAGGACTTCATGTAGGCTAGACAGGACTTCATATTGGCCAGTCAGGACTTCATATAGGCTAGACAGGACTTCAAATAGGCTAGACAAGACTTCATATAGGCTAGACAAGACTTCATATAGGCTAGTCAAGACTTCATATAGGCTAGACAGGACTTCATATAGGCTAGACAAGACTTCATATAGGCTAGACAAGACTTCATATAGGCTAGTCAAGACTTCATAAAGGCTAGACAAGACTTCATATAGGCTAGACAGGACTTCATATAGGCTAGACAGGACTTCATATAGGCTAGACAGGACTTCATATTGGCCAGTCAGGACTTCATATAGGCTAGACAGGACTTCATATAGGCTAGTCAAGACTTCATATAGGCTAGCTAGGACTTCATATAAGCTAGACAAGACTTCATATAAGCTAGTCAAGACTTCATATAGGCCAGTCAAGACTTCATATAGGCTAGACAGGACTTCATATAGGCTAGTCAAGACTTCATATAGGCTAGACAGGAATTCATATAGGCTAGACAGGACTTCATATAGGCTAGTCAGGACTTCATATAGGCTAGACAGGACTTCATATAGGCTAGACAGGACTTCATATAGGCTAGTCAGGACTTCATATTGGCCAGTCAGGACTTCATATAGGCTAGACAGGACTTCATATAGGCTAGTCAAGACTTCATATAAGCTAGACAGGACTTCATATAAGCTAGTCAAGACTTCATATAGGCCAGTCAAGACTTCATATAGGCTAGACAGGACTTAATATAGGCTAGTCAAGACTTCATATAGGCTAGACAGGAATTCATATAGGCTAGACAGGACTTCATATAGGCTAGACAGGACTTCATATAGGCTAGACAAGACTTCATATAGGCTAGACAGGACTTCATATAGGCTAAGCAAGACTTCATATAGGCTAGACAGGACTTCATATAGGCTAGTCAATACTTCATATATGCTAGACAGGACTTCATATAGGCTAGACAGGACTTCATATAGGCTAGTCAGGACTTTATATAGGCTAGAAAAGACTTCATATAGGCTAGACAGGACTTCATATAGGCTAGACAGGACTTCATATAGGCTAGTCAGGACTTCATATAGGCTAGTCAAGACTTCATATAGGCTAGACAGGACTTCATATAGGCTAGACAGGACTTCATATTGGCCAGTCAGGACTTCATATAGGCTAGACAGGACTTCATATAGGCTAGTCAAGACTTCATATAGGCTAGACAGGACTTGATATAGGCTAGACAGGACTTCATATAGGCTAGTCAAAACTTCATATAGGCTACACAGGACTTCATATAGGCTAGTCAAGACTTCATATTGGCTAGACAGGACTTAATAAAGGCTAGTCAAGATTTCATATAGGCTAGACATGACTTCATATAGGCTAGACAGGACTTCATATAGGCTAGACAAGACTTCATATAGGCTAGACAGGACTTCATATAGGCTAGACAAGACTTCATATAGGCTAGTCAAGACTTCATAAAGGCTAGACAAGACTTCATATAGGCTAGACAGGACTTCATATAGGCTAGACAGGACTTCATGTAGGCTAGACAGGACTTCATATTGGCCAGTCAGGACTTCATATAGGCTAGACAGGACTTCAAATAGGCTAGACAAGACTTCATATAGGCTAAGCAAGACTTCATATAGGCTAGACAGGACTTCATATAGGCTAGTCAATACTTCATATATGCTAGACAGGACTTCATATAGGCTAGACAGGACTTCATATAGGCTAGTCAGGACTTTATATAGGCTAGAAAAGACTTCATAAAGGCTAGACAGGACTTCATATAGGCTAGACAGGACTTCATATAGGCTAGTCAGGACTTCATATAGGCTAGTCAAGACTTCATATAGGCTAGACAGGACTTCATATAGGCTAGACAGGACTTCATATAGGCTAGACAAGACTTCATATAGGCTAGACAGGACTTCATATAGGCTAGACAAGACGTCATATAGGCTAGACAGGACTTCATATAGGCTAGACAAGACTTCATATAGGCTAGACAGGACTTCATATAGGCTAGTCAAGACTTCATATAGGCTAGACAGGACTTGATATAGGCTAGACAAGACTTCATATAGGCTAGACAGGACTTCATATAGGCTAGACAGGACTTCATGTAGGCTAGACAGGACTTCATATTGGCCAGTCAGGACTTCATATAGGCTAGACAGGACTTCAAATAGGCTAGACAAGACTTCATATAGGCTAGACAAGACTTCATATAGGCTAGTCAAGACTTCATATAGGCTAGACAGGACTTCATATAGGCTAGACAAGACTTCATATAGGCTAGACAAGACTTCATATAGGCTAGTCAAGACTTCATAAAGGCTAGACAAGACTTCATATAGGCTAGACAGGACTTCATATAGGCTAGACAGGACTTCATATAGGCTAGACAGGACTTCATATTGGCCAGTCAGGACTTCATATAGGCTAGACAGGACTTCATATAGGCTAGTCAAGACTTCATATAGGCTAGCTAGGACTTCATATAAGCTAGACAGGACTTCATATAAGCTAGTCAAGACTTCATATAGGCCAGTCAAGACTTCATATAGGCTAGACAGGACTTCATATAGGCTAGTCAAGACTTCATATAGGCTAGACAGGAATTCATATAGGCTAGACAGGACTTCATATAGGCTAGTCAGGACTTCATATAGGCTAGACAGGACTTCATATAGGCTAGACAGGACTTCATATAGGCTAGTCAGGACTTCATATTGGCCAGTCAGGACTTCATATAGGCTAGACAGGACTTCATATAGGCTAGTCAAGACTTCATATAAGCTAGACAGGACTTCATATAAGCTAGTCAAGACTTCATATAGGCCAGTCAAGACTTCATATAGGCTAGGCAGGACTTAATATAGGCTAGTCAAGACTTCATATAGGCTAGACAGGAATTCATATAGGCTAGACAGGACTTCATATAGGCTAGACAGGACTTCATATAGGCTAGACAAGACTTCATATAGGCTAGACAGGACTTCATATAGGCTAAGCAAGACTTCATATAGGCTAGACAGGACTTCATATAGGCTAGTCAATACTTCATATATGCTAGACAGGACTTCATATAGGCTAGACAGGACTTCATATAGGCTAGTCAGGACTTTATATAGGCTAGAAAAGACTTCATATAGGCTAGACAGGACTTCATATAGGCTAGACAGGACTTCATATAGGCTAGTCAGGACTTCATATAGGCTAGTCAAGACTTCATATAGGCTAGACAGGACTTCATATAGGCTAGACAGGACTTCATATTGGCCAGTCAGGACTTCATATAGGCTAGACAGGACTTCATATAGGCTAGTCAAGACTTCATATAGGCTAGACAGGACTTGATATAGGCTAGACAGGACTTCATATAGGCTAGTCAAAACTTCATATAGGCTACACAGGACTTCATATAGGCTAGTCAAGACTTCATATTGGCTAGACAGGACTTAATAAAGGCTAGTCAAGATTTCATATAGGCTAGACATGACTTCATATAGGCTAGACAGGACTTCATATAGGCTAGACAAGACTTCATATAGGCTAGACAGGACTTCATATAGGCTAGACAAGACTTCATATAGGCTAGTCAAGACTTCATAAAGGCTAGACAAGACTTCATATAGGCTAGACAGGACTTCATATAGGCTAGACAGGACTTCATGTAGGCTAGACAGGACTTCATATTGGCCAGTCAGGACTTCATATAGGCTAGACAGGACTTCAAATAGGCTAGAGAAGACTTCATATAGGCTAGACAAGACTTCATATAGGCTAGACAGGACTTCATATAGGCTAGACAAGACTTCATATAGGCTAGACAAGACTTCATATAGGCTAGTCAAGACTTCATAAAGGCTAGACAAGACTTCATATAGGCTAGACAGGACTTCATATAGGCTAGACAGGACTTCATATAGGCTAGACAGGACTTCATATTGGCCAGTCAGGACTTCATATAGGCTAGACAGGACTTCATATAGGCTAGTCAAGACTTCATATAGGCTAGCTAGGACTTCATATAAGCTAGACAGGACTTCATATAAGCTAGTCAAGACTTCATATAGGCCAGTCAAGACTTCATATAGGCTAGACAGGACTTCATATAGGCTAGTCAAGACTTCATATAGGCTAGACAGGAATTCATATAGGCTAGACAGGACTTTATATAGGCTAGTCAGGACTTCATATAGGCTAGACAGGACTTCATATAGGCTAGACAGGACTTCATATAGGCTAGTCAGGACTTCATATAGGCTAGACAGGACTTCATATAGGCTAGTCAAAACTTCATATAGGCAAGACAGGACTTCATATAGGCTAGTCAAGACTTCATATTGGCTAGACAGGACTTCATATAGGCTAGACAGGACTTCATATAGGCTAGACAGGACTTCATATAGGCTAGACAAGACTTTATATAGGCTAGACAGGGCTTCATATAGGCTAGACAAGACTTCATATAGGCTAGACAAGACTTCATATAGGCTAGACAGGACTTCATATAGGCTAGACAGGACTTCATATAGGCTAGTCAAAACTTCATATAGGCTAGACAGGACTTCATATAGGCTAGTCAAGACTTCATATTGGCTAGACAGGACTTCATTAAGGCTAGTCAAGACTTCATATAGGCTAGACAGGACTTCATATAGGCTAGACAGGACTTCATATAGGCTAGACAAGACTTCATATAGGCTAGACAGGGCTTCATATAGGCTAGACAAGACTTCATATAGGCTAGACAAGACTTCATATAGGCTAGACAGGACTTCATATAGGCTAGACAGGACTTCATATTGGCCAGTCAGGACTTCAGATAGGCTAGACAGGACTTTATATAGGCTAGTCAAGACTTCATATAGGCTAGACAGGACTTCATATAGGCTAGACAGGACTTCATATAGGCTAGTCAAAACTTCATATAGGCTAGACAGGACTTCATTTAGGCTAGTCAAGATTTTATATTGGCTAGACAGGACTTCATAAAGGCTAGTCAAGACTTCATATAGGCTAGACAGGACTTCATATAGGCTAGACAGGACTTCATATAGGCTAGTCAAGACTTCATATAGACTAGACAGGGCTTCATATAGGCTAGACAAGACTTCATATAGGCTAGACAAGACTTTATATAGGCTAGACAAGACTTCATATAGGCTAGACAAGACTTCATATAGGCTAGACAGGACTTCATATAGGCTAGACAGGACTACTTATAGGCTAGACAGGACTACATATAGGCTAGACATTTATCGAAAAAATGTACCTCGCCAATAGTGAGGGGCTTCTTCTTGAAACTGTCAGGTAGAGTTGAGCCTTCGTCTCTTGGAACCCTAGGCCAGCAAAAGTGAACAAGAGCTCTCTTTCACCGGCCTGAATGAGATAAGTGTATACTGTTCTGTCTGGCGGGAGGGTCAGTCTCGTAGCAAGAGGCCGCGTACTCTAAGACCCCCGCCTATTTCCTTTTCTATACCAGGCTTACCGTGCGGGACACGCCATTTATGTAACGGCCCCTTGAGGAACAGCGCCTAGATTGTGACTAGGTTGTGGGAGCTTTTTTACAACTCCGCGCAGTGCAATGAGGATGCACCCCCACGGAAGTCTTGTTTTGCTACCCTTTAGCCTAATCGTTTCCTCCTACGATCGTTTCCACCCGGGCGCCACTATGAGGCAGGGTAGCATGCCCGGGAATATTGAGGGGCCAAAATGACCACTTCACCAAAACAGCTGCACCAAAACAGCTGCACCAAAACATCCACCTTCGTCGTGGTCCCCTGTGCAGGCATCCTCTTATCTTATAGAATACAGACGTCACATCGAAATAGAGGATGAATACACGTGTCCCTGAATGCATCTAGTCATGCATGTTAACCTATGATTTAACCTATGATTTAAATTCTGCCAAGTCATTGGTTTTCCTGGCTGCCTGGTCGTGCGGTTTGCACGCTGGACTGTCGTTCAGATTTATCGATGGTCCCGGGTTCAAACCCTGCCCGCTCCCATCCCCCTTCGTCCTGCGGGAGGTTTGGACTAGGAAGTAATTATCTTCAACTCTGAAGGAACATCCGAAACATGTAAAACAAACAAACAAAACCCATTCCATGCTCTAATACCACTAGCAAAGGAGTATTTTTACACATATGTCCTAGCATATAGAACAAGGAATGTGCCTTTATCTTTGTGTCTTTCTGAGTATTTAATTAGGTTTTGTTTTTGTGTTTGAAGATTATGGTTTAGTGTTTTATGTACAATTGCTACTTTGCTTTTAAGTCTTCTATCCTGAAGGCTTTTAAATTTAGTGATTTTACTAAAGATGTTACTCTAGTCAAATTTGAATATTCATGTGTTATGAATCTAATTAGTACTAAATGATTAACTAATTGGTTAATTTTTAATTGATTCGTGTCTAAATGTATCGATTATGAATAATTATGTGCATCATTTCAACCTGATCCAAGAAAGTGGGAGAGAAAACGTGTGAAACCATAATATAGGGGATTAAATCCATATATACATCGACATCATTAAGTCACATTTATTCCCCTTATTTCGATATCAAACAAAATAATTAATCACCAACAATGATTGAACTGGTTATTTGTTTTATATTGTTTCGTGTCTTGTGATAAATAGTTGTGCAAAGTTTGAACTGGATCAGACATGGACGAAACATCATGAGATCAAACTTTGAACAGACCGCGACAGACAGATCGTTTGTGTTCATAGAAGCATTGTAATAAAATAGGAAGTTTGTTCATCTGATATCAATTCGTTTTGTATGAAGATGTTAATGAGTGTAGTAAGTTTCTATGTGTCACTGAAAATACTTTCCTATCACACTAAGTCCACTGCTTGAACTAATAACTTCCACTGACAAACTTTCAACTTCAGCTCACTACTGTAGACTGTTCAACTCCATGTCACCAGCTCATTACTGTAGATTGTTCAACTCCAACTCACCAGCTCACTACTGTAGACTGTTCAACTCCAACTCACCAGCTAACTACTGTAGACTGTTCAACTCCAACTCATCAACTAACTACTTTAGACTGTTCAACTCCAACTCACCAACTAACTATTTTAGACTGTTCAACTCCAACTCACTAACTAACTACTTTAGACTGTTCAACTCCAACTCACCAATTCACCATGTCACCAGCTAATTACTGTAGATTGTTCAACTCCAACTCACCAGCTCACTACTGTAGACTGTTCAACTCCAACTCACCAGCTAACTACTGTAGACTGTTCAACTCTAACTCACCAACTAACTACTTTAGACTGTTCAACTCCAACTCACCACCTAACTACTTTAGACTGTTCAACTCCAACTCACCAACTAACAACTGTAGACTGTTCAACTAAAAGTCACCAATTCACAACTGTGCACTGTTCAACTAAAAGTCACCAATTCACTACTGTGAACTGTTCAACTCACCAACTCATATTACATCTGTATACGTATATTTTTATTACATCTGTATACTTAAATTTATATTACATTTGTGTATAATTTATATTACAGTGTTTACTAAAATTTATATTACTTCAATGTATATTAAAGCTTATATAACTGCAGTAATTATTACATTTTACGATATCATTGTATACTAAAGCTTATAAAACCTCAGTATTTATTACATTTTACGATATCATTGTATATAAAAAGCTTATAAAACCTCAGTATTTATGACATTTTACGATATTATTGTATACTAAAGCTTATTTCAATATTTGTTTCAGGCCAGATCACTATGTGCAGATCCAGAACCAGGGTCAGTTTTTTTGTTGGAGAATTTATCTTTTCATCCCGAGGAGAAAGGAAAGTTCATTGATCCTGAGGGCAGAGAAGTTTTGTGCAAACAAGGTTTGTTCTAGTTAGTCATGTCATAGAAGTTTTGTGCAAACAAGGTTTGTTCTAGTCATGTCAGAGAAGTTTTGTGCAAAAAACAAGGTTTGTTCGAGTCATGTCAGAGAAGTTTTGTGTAAACAAGGTTTGTTCTAGTTAGTCATGTCATAGAAGTTTTGTGCAAACAAGGTTTGTTCTAGTCATGTCAGAGAAGTTTTGTGCAAACAAGGTTTGTTCTAGTTAGTCATGTCAGAGAAGTTTTGTGCAAACAAGGTTTGTAAGTCATGTCATAGAAGTTTTGTGTGTTCTACTTAGTCATGTTAGAGATGTTTTATTCAAACCAGGTGTGTTCTACTTAGTCATGTTAAAGATGTTTTATACAAACCAGGTTTGTTCTAGTCATGTCAGAGAAATTTTGTGCAAACAAGGTTTGTTCTAGTTAGTCATGTCAGAGAAGTTTTGTGCAGACAAGGTTTGTTCTAGTTAGTCATGTCATAGAAGTTTAGTGCAAACAAGGTTTGTTCTAGTTAGTCATGTCAGAGAAGTTTTGTGCAAACCAGGTTTGTTCTAGTCATGTCAGAGAAGTTTTGTGCAAACCAGGTTTGTTCTAGTCATGTCAGAGACGTTTTGTGCAAACCAGGTTTGTTCTAGTCATGTCAGAGAAGTTTTGTGCAAACAAGGTTTGTTCTAGTCATGTCAGAGAAGTTTTGTGCAAACAAGGTTTGTTCTAGTCATGTCAGAGAAGTTTTGTGCAAACAAGGTTTGTTCTAGTCATGTCAGAGAAGTTTTGTGCAAACAAGGTTTGTTCGAGTCATGTCAGAGAAGTTTTGTGTAAACAAGGTTTGTTCTAGTCATGTCAGAGAAGTTATTTTGTTCTAGTCATGTCAGACAAGTTTTGTGCAAACAAGGTTTGTTCTAGTCATGTCAGAGAAGTTTTGTGCAAACAAGGTTTGTTCTAGTTATGTCAGAGAAGTTATTTTGTTCTAATCATGTCAGAGAAGTTTTGTGTAAACAAGGTTTGATCTAGTCATGTCAGAAAAGTTTTGTGCAAACAAGGTTTGTTCTAGTCATGTCAGAGAAGTTTTGTGCAAACAAGGTTTGTTCTAGTCATGTCAGAGAAGTTTTGTGCAAACAAGGTTTGTTCTAGTCATGTCAGAGAAGTTTTGTGCAAACAAGGTTTGTTCTAATCATGTCAGAGAAGTTTTGTGCAAACAAGGTTTGTTCTAGTCATGTCAGAGATGTTTTGTGTAAACAAGGTTTGTTCTAGTCATGTCAGAAAAGTTTTGTGCAAACAAGGTTTGTTCTAGTTAGTCATGTCAGAGAAGTTTTGTGCAAACCAGGTTTGTTCTAGATAGTCATGTCAGAAAGGTAAATTCAAGATGTCTTGTAAAAGTCTTGTAAAATCCAACCATTGACATTGCGATAGTCTTCTAGATCCAATAAGCCAGCTATACTGAGGCAAGTACTTTCTTGATCCTTTAAGCCAGCTATACTGAGGCAAGTACTTTCTAGATCCTATAAGCCAGCTATACTGAGGCAAGTACTTTCTTGATCCTATAAGCCTGCTATACTGAGGCAAGTACTTTCTAGATCCTATAAGCCTGCTATACTGAGGCAAGTACTTTCTAGATCCTATAAGCCAGCTATACTGAGGCAAGTATTTTCTAGATCCTATAAGCCTGCTATACTGAGGCAAGTACTTTCTAGATCCTATATGCCTGCTATACTGAGGCAAGTACTTTCTAGATCCTATAAGCCAGCTATACTGAGGCAAGTACATTCTAGATCCTATAAGTCTGCTTTTTTTCCTAATATTAATTAAAGTCTTTTATTTTCTAGATAGGTCTGTGACTCATTTTTTTTTGTTGTTTCAAATTGAAATACATTTTACATTTAGTATTGAGCAATTTTTCTATAATGTTATACACAAGTATTGGACAATGTTCTTTGATATGTTTAATTGGACAATGCTCTTTGATATTTTTACTAAATATCGGACATTTGTATTTAGTCACCAAAAGCATTATAATTCCTATAAACGTTGTAAGCCAAAGTAACAATACAATGTTGCTTAATCATGTCATTTAATTTTGTTGGTAGACTGTTTTTATGTCTAGACATTGTAGTCCAACAGTCTAGTCGACTACTTTCATGTCTAGACATTGTAGTCCAACAGTCTGGTCCACTACTTTCATGTCTAGACATTGCAGTCCTACAGTCTGGTCGACTACTTTCATGTCTAGACATTGTAGTCCAACAGTCTGGTCGACTACTTTCATGTCTAGACATTGTAGTCCAACAGTCTGGTCGACTACTTTCATATCTAAACATAGCAGTCTATTTGATAGACAACCTCCTGTTCGAATTCAGAAGTTTTGGCGTCAAGTTTTTTTTAGCGCAGCAATTTTAACGCGAAAAGTTTACTCGCGTTATATGTTCATTTGATTCTGTTCTTCAAAAGTTCTGTTTGCGTTATTTGGGGATTTAAGTTGGTTGTGTAATTCTTATTATATCACTAGCATTGTTTGTATGGTGGGGATTTCTTCTCTCATGGCCCGAACCTAGGACCACACGACCAGACAGCCATCACAATAAAATTATTTCAAGAAATATTGTGTTCTCTTCACAGAGGAGATTTCCAAGTTTTGTAGTGTGTTGTTTGATATGGGAGACGTCTATGTAGTAGACTCTATAACAGAACTTGTTGAGATGTCCAATTCAACTGTAGGAACAAAAGAACAAGTAAGTATCCATGTGTCCACTTATCAAGACTTGCAAACCACTTGTGTAACTTAGGTATGTCAATGATCAAGACTTGCAAACCACTTGTGTAACTTAGGTATGTCAATGATCAAGACTTGCAAACCACTTGTGTAACTTAGGTATGTCAATGATCAAGACTTGCAAACCACTTGTGTAACTTAGGTATGTCAATGATCAAGACTTGCAAATCACTTGTGTAACTCATCTATGTCATTGATCGAAACTTGAAGATTCAATCTTGATACACTGAAGTCCTGAAGATTCAATCGTAGTGATACTAGAGCCAACTTCCTCCATAGTGATACAAGAGCCAACTTCCTCCGTAGTGATACTAGAGTCAACTTCCTCCATAGTGATACTAGAGCCAACTTCCTCCATAGTGATACTAGAGTCAACTTCCTCCAAAGTGATACTAGAGCCAACTTCCTCCATAGTGATACTAGAGCCAACTTCCTCCGTAGTGTTACTAGAGCCAACTTCCTCCATAGTGATACTAGAGCCAACTTCCTCCGTAGTGATACTAGAGCCAAGTTCCTCCATAGTGATACTAGAGCCAAGTTCCTCTATAGTGATACTAGAGCCAACTTCCTCCATAGTGATACTAGAGCCAACTTCCTCCATAGTGATACTAGAGCCAACTTGCTCCATAGTGATACTAGAGCCAACTTCCTCCATAGTGATACTAGAGCCAACTTCCTCTATAGTGATACTAGAGCCAATTTGCTCCGTAGTGATACTAGAGCCAACTTCCTCCATAGTGATACTAGAGCCAACTTCCTCCATAGGGATACTAGAGCTTCAACAAAACTTGGACATTCTGCAGTTCAAAAGTAAAATGGTTTTCAAAAGTCATTTGTATGCACCATATTCAACGAAAAATGTGTAGCGATTTATTTAAATCTTCCTTAGCTGACAATCTTCTAATGTATCTTGTTTCTTGTGTCAGGACAAAGCCTATGGTTTTATTATTAAATCTGAACTCCAACATTACAACCAGTTTGTAGTGAGCCCTGAGCAACCAATGGTGGCTATTATAGGCGGATCATTCAAAGATAAAATCAAAATCGTCAGAAATTTGATGGGTAGGTATATGAGAAGTGTAGGTATATAAGAAGTGTAGGTATATAAGAAGTGTAGGTATATAAGAAGTGTAGGTCTATAAGAAGTGTAGGTATATAAGAAGTGTAGGTATATAAGAAGTGTAGATATATAAGAAGTGTAGGTATATAAGAAGTGTAGATATATAAGAAGTGTAGGTCTATAAGAAGTGTAGGTCTATAAGAAGTGTAGGTCTATAAGAAGTGTAGGTCTATAAGAAGTGTAAGTATATAAGAAGTGTAGATATATAAGAAGTGTAGGTCTATAAGAAGTGTAGGTATATAAGAAGTGTAGGTCTATAAGAAGTGTAGATATATAAGAAGTGTAGGTCTATAAGAAGTGTAGGTATTTAAGAAGTGTAGGTATATAAGAAGTGTAGGTATATAAGAAGTGTAGGTCTATAAGAAGTGTAGATATATAAGAAGTGTAGGTCTATAAGAAGTGTAGGTATATAAGAAGTGTAGGTCTATAAGAAGTGTAGATATATAAGAAGTGTAGGTCTATAAGAAGTGTAGGTATATAAGAAGTGTAGGTCTATAAGAAGTGTAGATATATAAGAAGTGTAGGTCTATAAGAAGTGTAGGTATATAAGAAGTGTAGGTCTATAAGAAGTGTAGATATATAAGAAGTGTAGGTCTATAAGAAGTGTAGGTATATAAGAAGTGTAGGTCTATAAGAAGTGTAGGTCTATAAGAAGTGTAAGTATATAAGAAGTGTAGATATATAAGAAGTGTAGGTATATAAGAAGTGTAGATATATAAGAAGTGTAGGTCTATAAGAAGTGTAAGTATATAAGAAGTGTAGATATATAAGAAGTGTAGGTATATAAGAAGTGTAGGTCTATAAGAAGTGTAGTCAAATAAAGACATTAAAAAATTATATTTATACAAAATGTACAAAATGTTAGGAAACCAATTGATGTTCTAGAAAATGTTAGGAAACCAATTGATGTTCTAGAAAATGTTAGGAAACCAATTGATGTTCTAGAAAATGTTAGGAAAGCAATTGATGTTCTAGAAAATGTTAGGAAACCAATTGATGTTCTAGAAAATGTTAGGAAACCAATTGATGTTCTAGAAAATGTTAGGAAACCAATTGATGTTCTAGAAAATGTTAGGAAAGCAATTGATGTTCTAGAAAATGTTAGGAAACCAATTGATGTTCTAGAAAATGTTAGGAAACCAATTGATGTTCTAGAAAATGTTAGGAAACCAATTGATGTTCTAGAAAATGTTAGGAAACCAATGGATGTTCTAGAAAATGTTAGGAAACCAATTGATGTTCCAGAAAAAGCCAAGGCTAGAGAAATTCCGCTGTTAATTGATATAGAAAGCTTTCATTGAGTTGGTGACACAGAAAGGAAGTAACAGTCTTTACTTTAGAAGTATCTTCATTCACAAAAGAATTATTCAACAATGATTTTCTCAAAACCTCTGTCTTAGCTGAACACATTAAAATGTAAAGAAGAAATGCTGAACTTATTGTCAATTTGCAAAAGAATTACATTTTTTGAAAGTCTGACAATTTGCACCGCTGATAATTTGAAATTTGGACAAATAGTAATCCTGACAAATTATAAGTATGACATATTTGTAACTCTGACAAATTGAAGCATTGACAAATTGAAACTGTGAAAAATTGAAACCCCTGAAAAATTGAAAACTGACAAATTGAAATCCCTGACAAATTGAAACCCTGACTAATTGTACGAGAACAGTGTCCGTTTCAGTTGGAATTACATATCTATATAATTACCATTACGGTAAAATTCCCCCCTTTCTTTATTGCCCCACTTTAAACTCTCACCTGGTCCAGATAAGTGATATAGGATCTTAGCGTAGTGAGATAGCTAAATGCATGAAATAGAGCTAAACAAAATAATTGGTAAAAATATTTCTAATGGCACAAATTAACAAACTAATCCCATTAGATAGGCATCGACTTCAATAGGAAGAAACTGAATGACATTTGAATCGTACTCTGTGCATTGAAAGAAAACATTATACACTTCAGGAAAAGCTCAAGAAATGATTCTGGGCGGAGAACTGGCCATGATCTTCTTGAAAGTCATCAAGAAAATAGAGATAGGAAACATTCCAGTGACGCCCAAAATGCTCAAACAGGTTTGTATTTTATGGGTCAGTGTTATCACGTAGGCTTGTGCTGAGTGCAGGTCAACAATCCCCCCCCTCCCCAGCCCTAGAAATAGTTGCCATTAAAAAGCATAGAAGTGGTGAGTAAAAATGAACAGGAGTGACCAGATGGACATGGGGAACTCTTCTTTTTGTTTGAATAGAAAAAGAAAAGGTTCTGGCTCAATGTGTGAGGGAGGGGTGTTCTAGAGTATATGTGTGTTTCCAAGTCTTAATGTGTGAGGGAGGGTGGTTCTAGAGTATATGTGTGTTTCCAAGTCTCAATGTGTGAGGGAGGGGTGTTCTAGAGTATATGTGTGTTTCCAAGTCTCAATGTGTGAGGGAGGGGTGTTCTAGAGTAGGTGTGTGTTTCTAAGTCTCAATGTGTGAGGGAGGGGTGTTCTAGAGTAGGTGTGTGTTTCCAAGGCTCAATGTGTGAGGGAGGGGTGTTCTAGAGTATATGTGTGTTTCCAAGTCTCAATGTGTGAGGGAGGGGTGTTCTAGAGTATATGTGTGTTTCCAAGTCTCAATGTGTGAGGGAGGGGTGTTCTAGAGTATATGTGTGTTTCCAAGTCTCAATGTGTGAGGGAGGGGTGTTCTAGAGTATATGTGTGTTTCCAAGGCTCAATGTGTGAGGGAGGGGTGTTCTAGAGTATATGTGTGTTTCCAAGGCTCAATGTGTGAGGGACTTATAACATTACAAACTCATTAGTATTTTTGACCCTAACATCTGATCACCTTCAAAACCTAGCGGCCCCGTTGACTCGTTAGGACAGCACATCAGATCTTTCAACCGTTTTTCTCCATTTACTTTTCAGTCCTTTGCCTTGTTTAGAAGTTCATTCTGTCCATTCTTTGATGTTCTACCAACACATTGGTCTGTAGTCGTTCATATCAAACGCTTCAATTCTTCTTTGAGCCTCTGAGTCTACCCAGCTCTAATAGAAACCCGAAAAACTAATTTGTTAATTAACTTTTGTTGATTCCTATTTTGTTTGATACAACAAAAGTAATTATGTAACGTTTCACCGTTGATCCGATAGAGTTGATCTATACACTTTCTAACAACCTCTCAACAAATACACGTCTTCACTGTCTTGCACACCTGAGTCGTCTCTGGTTCAACCCCCCACCTCACCTTTTGAAACGAGCACTTGATGTATTTAACAAAGTTGATTCCCCTTTTGAAACGACAACTAAAGCACTACCTAACATAAATTATGAAAGAAAAATACGTGAAAATACAAACTAGAAATTACCAATTATAAAGTGAGTTGTGAGATCGAATTGGTAAGTGCGCTTAATATGAGCCATGATCGAATATTTGTTTCAATCCATTTGTATATCGCAACTTTCATTCTTATGTATGCTCAGTGCGCTGTACTTCAATATATCTTAAGTCGGGGCATTGTTGGGGAGAGGTACCTTCAGACAGTTATACACTGGATACGTCAGATCTGTCATGGATAACTGTCTCTCCATACAAGTAGCTGCCAACAAAACCTATCAATCATCATTAGACACAATCCAAAACCAAGCCTTGCAGCTAATTAGTGGAGGTATGAGAACTACTCCCACAGCAGCCTGTGATATAGAATCCAATATTGAACCTCTTAAGTTAAGGCGCAACAGAGCAGCATTAGAAGCTATTGAGAGATACAGAAGGTTGGAGGACGACCATCCAAATAAATTACTAACACAGAGAAATAGGAAAAACAACCAAAAAAAAAAGCAAAGAACTCTGATTTACGAACTAGCCCTAAAACATCACCTACCCAATAACAGAGAAAAAATTACCAGGTTCTCAAACATAACTCCTGGACTTAACTACAAACAACCAACCATAAAAACGCATTTAATTAATAACACTAACAAAAGAATCAAATCCACTGGAGTTCAAAGTAGGCACGCTCGAAACAATGGAAAGCTATCCAAAAACAGCCATCCATATATACACCTACGGGTCAAATTCTAGTCTTGGTGCCTTCCTGGTCATTTCCAAAAATAAACACTTTGAAATAAGTGCACCCTGTGGCGACTACTGCTCAAACTTCCAAGCCGAAATTGAGGCAATTACCATAGCACTACAGACTGTGGAAAACAAATTATATGAAGGGATACAATCACCATCAGATATTGTTGTCTTTACAGACTCCCAATCCACTTTTCAAGCACTTAAAAGCAGCACCTCAAACAGCCCAAGAGAATAGTCATAATACATCAGATGATGACAAAATTAAAAATAAAAAATCACATTACAGTGGATCCCTGGACACATTGGCGTCATGGGAAATGAAAGGAGAGATAGGTATCTGAGAGGTTTCTGAGAGGTTTCTGTGCTGGTGATCAGTTCACACAGATGCTGCTGTCAAGGGACCTCCATTTCTAATACTTATTCCAGAAGAGTTAGAAGAGTCTTATCATTGACGACGTGTTGTCATGTTTGCTTTTAAGGGAAAAATCACGCCAAATGATTTTTTTAAAATGTCATTACTTTAAACGATTAAAACCAGACTATGGCTTGAATAGTCCTGGTTCATTGTTGAATTCGACGGGGGCCGCCTCCCTGTAACTTTGTTTAAAAAAATAGAATTGTCTTTCGAGGATAAATGTCACAGACAACTGAATCAACTTTTAAACATTTTCATTGTATTAGCAACAGTTGAAAGACCTGTCCATCACTGGCGTCCTGTAACGTCACTCCATTGCAGGAACTAGAGATTAGTTCTGGGTTGAAGAACTACTCATGTCGTGACGCAATTGATATTTATATTTAGTATTAATAATACGCATCCGTTTTAGAAGTACTCATGTTCATGCAGTCAAATAGTTTATTATGAAAAAAACAACAACAACATAACAAGGTTACAAAGACAGTCTGTGTGGAAACACAAACCGAAAATTGGCCCCCGAAGTCGTCCACCCAGGCAGGTAAAAAGGCAGGTTTCAATATTATCAAAATGAAATTCTATCAAAGACAAATGACAGAAAATAATGGAGCAAAAAAAGGTTAACAGATCTTATGTGGTGCCCCAGCGGTCCAGCAGAGAAAAGGATAGGTGAAAGTGAATGTGAAGCTAGATGTTATCCTGACCTAACTGATGTCTTATAATGAATATCTAATTGATCTAATTTTTTTGTAAAGGGCCAATCTCTTATTCCTTAAGAATAAAACATTTCCGTAAGAAGTGTTTGTTACTTTTAATAGTGAATATTTGTAAAAGTGGTGCATTTTTATGAAAAAAAAAACTGCTTGCATAAGTGATTTAAAAAAAATAGATTTTTCGCTTTCAGAAAAGAAAAAAGTAGCCGTTGCATCAGAACTTTGAATGGTCTAAAATATTGTGATGTCGGATTTTCAATATCTTTTCTAGTTTACGAGATCTAAACGGGACGGACAGACAGACAGGCCACACAAAACTAATAGCGTCTATTACCCTTTCGGGGCCGCTAAAAATGGATCTCGAACAAAGTTGGTTCACCTTTTGAAACGACTACTAAAGCACTTGATGGATTTAACAAAGTTGATTCACTTCTTGAAACTTCAGCTTTAGTAAAAAGAAAATTGGACGAAAATAAACTTCCTGTGGTGAAACTAAACTAAAATGTTTCCAACCTGCTTCTTGTGGTGAAACTAAACTAAAATGTTTCCAACCTGCTTCTTGTGGTGAAACTAAACTTATGTGTTTCCAACCTGCTTCTTGTGGTGAAACTAAACTAAAATGTTTCCAACCTGCTTCTTGTGGTGAAACTAAACTTATGTGTTTCCAACCTGCTTCTTGTGGTGAAACTAAACTAAAATGTTTCCAACCTGCTTCTTGTGGTGAAACTAAACTAAAATGTTTCCAACCTGCTTCCTGTGGTGAAACTAAACTTATGTGTTTCCAACCTGCTTCTTGTGGTGAAACTAAACTTATGTGTTTCCAACCTGCTTCTTGTGGTGAAACTAAACTAAAATGTTTCCAACCTGCTTCTTGTGGTGAAACTAAACTTATGTGTTTCCAACCTGCTTCTTGTGGTGAAACTAAACTAAAATGTTTCCAACCTGCTTCCTGTGGTGAAACTAAACTTATGTGTTTCCAACCTGCTTCTTGTGGTGAAACTAAACTAAAATGTTTCCAACCTGCTTCTTGTGGTGAAACTAAACTAAAATGTTTCCAACCTGCTTCCTGTGGTAGTACCAAGGTGCTATGTAACTTAGAATGGTGGTAGTACCCAGGGGCGTAGTTAGGGATTTGGGGGCCCGGAGGGATTGACTTCTTTGGGGGCCCCTTGCATTTTGGCATTCGACATCATGACATGAGATAATTTGCTTAATAAATATATAAGCCTACATTCACATTGGTACAGTATATCAGTAAAATTAACAATAAATAATCAATAAAAATCTTTTAATGAATAATACAATTGTTTATTGGCGAAATGATGCACAAGTGACAAATCTCAATTAATATCGCTTCACGTCGTGCTTCCCTGCAGCAAAGCCATCTATAACATCCTCTACATCGATACTGTCTAGTATTTGTGACTCCACTGACATTAAAGCCATGCTGCTAAGCCTTTCTTGCGTCATTGGATGATTGTGCTCCTGAGAAAGTTTTTGATTAACTTGAGCTTTGAGAATGATCTCTCACATGACGCATGGAAGTGGCCTCTGTTAGCATTATTCGGATGGAGGTTGCTAGGTTTGAACACACATCATTACCATATGAAGCCAGCTTCCTCAATATGCCAATAGGTGATTGTGGCACTGGTTTTAATTTCTTCAGCAGCTTCCCTATGTGCAGTTCAGACTTTTCTGAATTGGGCGCTGGAGATTTGACCAGAATTCCAGATAAGCATTAAATTCACAATTTTTCACTGCAAGAAGAAGATTCTGTGCACTGTTTCTAGTGTCTTTCTTTCAGAAAGTTTATCAAACAGCTTGATGATTTTGTCGAGATGCAAAGAAACTGCCGACGTAGCTTATTCTCCTGCCGATCACCTTGTAGTACTGTCCTTTTTTAAACTCCCGGCTTCAGCTTCTTTCAGTTTGGCCCATCTCTGGTGTGAATTGAAAAAAAAGTTGAACAATTCATGTACAGTTTAAAAAGATGACAATTGCTGGATCTATCTTAACAAAATGAAAAGCTGTCAGGTTCAGAGAGTGATCATCACAATTCAGAAATGTTGCCTTTGGATTTATGGCTAATGTTTCTGCAGACCATATAGACGGCTACTCATTGTGGCTGCTTTTTCATAGGCTAGACCTCTGCACAGATCAAAGTCCAGTCCAATGTGTAATAAACTCATTTTGATTTCCGGTGACAAATAATGTGTCTTCCCATATTCGATTCTATGTAAGTGATGTTTCATAACTTCATCAAATTCTGCAAGAAATTTCAAAGATGCTAGGAAGTTCCCAGGATTGGGTGAATTCAGTTTTTTTGTTGTGACCATGTAAGCTTGAGTTTGTTTTTCCAAAGTACTTAATAGCTGCTGCTTCACGCTTCAGAATATCTCTCCAATACTGCTGATTTTTCAAAATTTGCGCTTGAAACATATGTGACAGTTCATCTGGTTCTGCCTTAAGCTTTTCTTCTTTTAACTTCCTCTTCAAAAGAACTTGTCTGTGGTGGACTCCTTCTTCATGTTCTTTCAGTCTCTCAGGTGTCTTCCATTTGGTGAAACCAACTCCAGGTTTGCTCAATGCACTAGATGTCTTGTCTGATGCCTCAGAAAACATTACACATGCAAAACAAGGCAGACATCCCAAGTGTGGAGAGAAGAGGAGCCATGATCGGTTGTAAATTTCTCCTGTTGGAAGCTTTCTAGTGAACCATGATGTCAAACTTTGTGATTTATTTTGGGTAAACTCTACTGGAAACAAATACTGTTCATCTTTGTTTTGGAAAAACAAGCTACCCTTTAACACAATCTTTGCTCGCAGTTCCTCAGATAAAATTCCAGGCTGAATATATCTGAAGTCTTTGTACTTAATTACAGCATCTTCCACTTCTGGAGAAAGTGATTTTGGAAGACCATGACTTGACTCATCATCTGTATCACTTAAATGTTTTCTCTGCCTGTTGTAAAAGGTATTCCCCTGGAGTCTCTTCGGCACTAATGCCTTCATCAAGAGACATTTTCACTTCTGCGACTGCTGTATCTTTGTATAAATCATCTGAATAGTGAAACTTTTCTTCCACACGTTCATGGTCTCCTTTGTTTTCAGTGCTCTTATCAGGTTTCTTAAATGATAAGGATGATGACTACCCTATATACCAAGTTACTTTCTGAGAGTAGCACGGCACTAGTCAGCGCTACTCCTTGAAATTGAGAGTAACCCCGCACGGAAAGTGTGAATAATCTGTGTGGAATACATAGAACAAGGGCACTAACTTATGTAACACAGTGACAAGCAAGACTACATACAACTTATGTAACAACGTGACAAGCAAGACTACATACAACTTATGTAACAACGTGACAGGCAAGACTACATACAACTTATGTAACAACGTGACAAGCAAGACAACATACAACTTATCTAACAACGTGACAGGCAAGACTACATACAACTTGTGTAACAACGTGACAAGCAAGACTACATACAACTTATGTAACAACGTGACAAGCAAGACTACATACAACTTATGTAACAACGTGACAGGGAAGAGACTACATAACATTGACGTAACATTTCACACACACTCATTTGGGGGATCCCTCAATTGGGGGCGCGGGGTGATCTTCAAATTCTCCCCTCTCCTCCCCCCACCCTAGCTACGCCACTGGTAGTACCAAGGTTATTCAGAGTTTAAAAGGTGTCTTTAGAAGAAGCCAAGGGCTTTAGTATGTGTTGACCCTAAATGTAGATTTGTTTGTCAGGACTTTTATAAAAGGGGCGGGTTTTAGTAAGTGAACGTAATCATGTGACCCGCGACCAGAGGACCAGATAACAATACTGACTTGAATCGTTGAAACATTTTTTTACCTGGTCGCTGATGGTCAAGCTAGACGTTACACTGGAACATTCAAAACCTCACGCTCTGTCAATGAAAGGTTGAATGGCGTAAGGTTGCAGAATGCGAATGTCGTGTAATACTGAGTTCTTGCTTCCTGAGGTGCTCTTGACACGTGACAAGACAAATAGTATAAACTGACCGTCCGTTTCAGCAGACAAACATGAAATTATTTTACTACAATAATAATAATAATACACTGCACTCCTTGTTAGTGCTACAAGTCAAGAAATAATAAACAATCCTATCCGCATAACAGCGGTATCAAAAGTATCCTAGAATATGCTAGTCACAAATCACTGTGTAGAAATATAGATCAACTAATACATGTCTCAAAAGACCACTGGCAAAAACTGCCCACAAGTTACTTTCTAACTGAAATTACTACAGACTTTTCTAAGTCGCTACTGTCCGTTGCGGACTAAAATATTAGTTGACCACACGGTCCAAAGGATAACACTTGACTTCTCACTTGACTTTTCTTGTCTGCTTGACTTGACTGACTGACCTCAAAGTCAACTTTAATTATTCTACTTCCTGTTTTCTATATCAGGAATTCCACGTGTCTTTTAAACTCTTAACATGACGTGAACTTTAGATCATGCAATGTCAACTAAGACTGTGACACGCTCAGTGACAAGCTCATTTAGTGGTCACTTCATAGTTTTGATTTATATTTCTTTGTGACCCGATCTCTGTAACTGACTGCTTCAATCAGTCTTAGCCAGATGTTTATTGCTGGGATGGCGATTATGTTAAGTTGGTGTATTTTTCCAATAGCTTGGCTTGTCCAAATAGGGCGCAGCCTCTGGAAAATGCTCCCTTCTTTTCCTATTCGGCACGCTACGCCATCGTAGGCATCCCCATCGTTTGCTCTGATGCTGACTAGGTTTGGGTGAAAAAATCCAACTCTTCAATCTCTGAGTCGCTAAGTCTGATGGGGTACCCTTTGCCTCTAGACATTTAATGTTATATTTGTTTGTTTTTAAAGACAGGCTCTAAAGAGTTAATGTTATATATTTTTGCTTTTCTGAGACAGGCCCTAAAAATTTATTCGCGAGCTAAAGACACAAAAACTATCATTTATCTCCCATCTGATGTTGTAGTTTGTCATTGTAAGACTGGTCAGTATTTTAGTGTCTTGACTCGAGAGGATATCGATGAAGGTTAGTGAAGCCTACATAGTAGACAAAAGATTAGAGATTGTTAGACAGATCGATTGATTGGAGATATTGGACAGACTGACTACAGATATGAGATCAACTGATTGATATTAGACAGATTAATGTGATTGATATTAGACAGATTAATGTGATTGATATTAGACAGATTAATGTGATTGATATTAGACAGATTAATGTGATTGATATTAGACAGATTAATGTGATTGATATTAGACAGATTAATGTGATTGATATTAGACTGATTAATGAAATGAGACCAACTGACTACAGAAATAAGACAGACTGACTAAACAATATTGGACAGACAGATTAGTGATTTTAGACCAACTGACTAGGGATCAAAGGATTAATGATATTAGACTAATTGATTAGAGATATTGTACAGACTAACTACGGATATTAGACTAATTGATTAGAGGTATTGGACAGACTAACTACAGATATTTGACCAACTGATTAGAGATATTGGACAGACTAACTACAGATATTTGACCAACTGATTAGAGATATTGGACAGACTAACTACAGATATTTGACCAACTGATTAGAGATATTGGACAGACTAACTACAGATATTTGACCAACTGATTAGAGATATTGGACAGACTAACTACAGATATTTGACCAACGGATTAGAGATATTGGACAGACTAACTACAGATATTTGACCAACTGATTAGAGATATTGGACAGACTAACTACAGATATTTGACCAACTGATTAGAGATATTGGACAGACTAACTACAGATATTGTAACGACTCTCACTATCCAGACTCTCTGCAAAATTCTCCACACGACACCACCAACTCAAAATAAATCACAGCCGATACTATACTATTGGCAACACATAACACAGACTGTACAAATATTTTTCCGTGAACAACTGTACCGCCATATCAACTCTTGCACTGGCCTCTCCCCGGACATGCACTCGGTTCAACTGTTCAGGACTGGCTTCATGTACTATGAATAGACCTTGTTTTTAATGATTTAACTGTATAGAATTTAGCCCTTGTTATATAAAGGAATAGTGATCCTTAAAGGATTACGGGCACGACATGGCCTAAATTGTGCCGATGTGCCTTAACTCAAAACTCAAACTCATCTACTGGGCTCGTTGTGTCTCAGATAAAGATCTCAAGGCGCCATCTCTCGTACTAGCCAGTTGTTTTGAAAGTACATCACAGTACTCCACACTGAACCATCGTAATGCGGCGCACAAAACCACACCACTGAACCATGTGAACCACACCACTGAACCACGTGAACCACACCACTGAACCACGTGAACCACACCGCTGAACCATGTGAACCACACCACTGAACCACGTGAACCACACCGCTGAACCATGTGAACCACACCACTAAACCACGTGAACCACACCGCTGAACCATGTGAACCACACCACTGAACCACGTGAACCACACCGCTGAACCACGTGAACCACACCGCTGAACCATGTGAACCACACCACTGAACCACGTGAACCACACCACTGAACCACACCACTGAACCACGTGAACCACACCACTGAACCATGTGAACCACACCACTGAACCACGTGAACCACACCACTGAACCACGTGAACCACACCGCTGAACCATGTGAAACACACCGCTGAACCACGTGAACCACACCACTGCACCTCACCACTGAACCACACCATTGAACCACGCGAACCACACCACTGAACCATGTGAACCACACCACTGCACCTCACCACTGAACCACACCAATGAACCACGTGAACCACACCACTGAACCACGTGAACCACACCACTGAACCATGTGAACCACACCGCTGAACCACGTGAACCACACCACTGAACTACGTGAACCACACCACTGAACCACGTAAACCACACCGCTGAACCACGTGAACCACACCGCTGAACCACGTGAACCAAGTCATCTGTAGTGAAGCGGACGGTAAGAAATCGTCTGAGTGCGACACTTTAACTTTTTATTTAGGGTCGCCGCTAGCCTTCCAGAAACCGACACAACGTCGATCGACCATTCTGGTTGATCACAACCAGGTACGCTATTCTGCCTCAATGTGGCACTCGGGTGGAAACGATCATTTGAGGCAGTGATTAGGCTTAATGAATAGCAAAACAAAACTCCTGTGGGAGTGTCCAAGGGAATGCGAGAGCTTTCCCATTGCACGGTGCGGATTTGAAAGAGAGCTTCCACTTCCCTGTCGATAATCCATGCGCCGTTCCTCAAGGCACCGTTACACTAATGGCGAGTCCTGCACGGTTAGCTTGGTACAACATTGGAAAATGGCGGAGGTTCCCGGTGTGCTCGGCCTTCGGCCATGCATTCTAGTCCATGCGCCCGGAGTGCCAGATACATCGTAAATAGCAATGCTTTACTTAGGCATTGACTTGGATCTCTTCCAGACAGAACAGTTGTTCAAGCAGGCTTACACGCCTAGAGCTCAAAGAGCCCCGGCTCAGCTCTTTTGACAATTAAACGGTTGATCGCATGACTACACCCGGAGTGAATTGCCTGGGTAGTATTCTTGAAAATTCGCCAGTCATCGCAGTTGACCGTCTCGTATCGACACGGTTGATCGCATACCTAGCGCTAGCCTGGGGCGATTTGCGTCGGGTGACTACACACACTATTACCCCTATCCGCACCCCCTGTTCTGTAGTCACAGATAAATAATAAATTACTGTAGACGTTACTAATTAATAATGATAATAACGAGACTGTCTTGATCAAGGTAGACATATATAACTAACTTTTATTTCCGTCCGATTCTTTGCTTTCGCATAAAACATAAACAACAAACAATGACGTAATATCTTCTAATATTAGTGTCAGGTGTGTTTTGTCCTCGCGCTCATCTAGGGTATGATGTACTCCGCCGGGCTTCCCACCTGAACAGTGTTTATTAACTTTATGCCGGGGTTATAATTTAGCCTTGGCTCGTCTGCCTGGGCACCCCTAACAGTCTAGTAATCAATTTATGCAATAAGTATCTAGGAACGAATAAACCAAATATTAACGTATACTAGTGAATAACAATATTGCATATAACAACAAAGGTTTAATGAGTGAATGATATATATGATATTATGAGGCATACATTAGGAATAAATATCAATGGCAATTACAGATTACATTCAAAGGGCTATAGCACACCTTAATCTCAGTGCCATAGTCAATCAGGCCTCACAACGCCAACCCAACGCCACGGGCAATAGTCAACTACCAAGCCTACAACTCAGACTTGACTCCAGCAGAGTCCCAAGCCTGCGTCCCTAGATAAGAAAAATACACACCCCTTTGATACCGCCATTTTCACGATTATTAAAGAACCGATTGTAAAGCTACGACATGTAGAAGATAGTAAAATAAACTAACTTACCCAATACTGGGGAATAACACCACACAGATAACTCAATCTCAAGGCACACCAAGAGAAAACAAAGAGACTCATCTCAAGGCACAACAAGAGAACAATGACACCAATATAGCGCATCCTTAGAAACAAAACTAATAAGACCTTATGGTGCTCAAACGAAAATACCCTACCAGATGCGCACGACATCCCGATCATCTTGCTAGAGTCATTAAACCAACTGATTAGATATATCAGACAGATCATCTAACTAGAGTCATTAAACCAACTGATTAGATATATCAGACAGATCATCTAACTAGAGTCATTAAACCAACTGATTAGATATATCAGGCAGATCATCTAACCAGAGTCATTCAACCAACTGATTAGATATATCAGGCAGATCATCTAACTAGAGTCATTAAACCAACTGATTAGATATATCAGGCAGATAATCTAACTAGAGTCATTAAACCAACTGATTAGATATATCAGACAGATCATCTTGCTAGAGTCATTAAACCAACTGATTAGATATATCAGGCAGATCATCTAACTAGAGTCATTAAACCAACTGATTAGATATATCAGACAGATCATCTAACTAGAGTCATTAAACCAACTGATTAGATATATCAGACAGATCATCTTGCTAGAGTCATTAAACCAACTGATTAGATATATCAGGCAGATCATCTAACTAGAGTCATTAAACCAACTGATTAGATATATCAGACAGATCATCTTGCTAGAGTCATTAAACCAACTGATTAAATATATCAGGCAGATCATCTAACTAGAGTCATTAAACCAACTGATTAGATATATCAGGCAGATCATCTAACTAGAGTCATTAAACCAACTGATTAGATATATCAGGCAGATCATCTAACTAGAGTCATTAAACCAACTGATTAGATATATCATACAGATCATCTAACTAGAGTCATTAAACCAACTGATTAGATATATCAGACAGATCATCTAACTAGAGTCATTAAACCAACTGATTAGATATATCAGGCAGATCATCTAACTAGAGTCATTAAACCAACTGATTAGATATATCAGACAGATCATCTTGCTAGAGTCATTAAACCAACTGATTAGATATATCAGACAGATAATCTAACTAGAGTCATTAAACCAACTGATTAGATATATCAGGCAGATCATCTAACTAGAGTCATTAAACCAACTGATTAGATATATCAGGCAGATCATCTAACTAGAGTCATTAAACCAACTGATTAGATATATCAGGCAGATCATCTAACTAGAGTCATTAAACCAACTGATTAGATATATCAGACAGATCATCTTGCTAGAGTCATTAAACCAACTGATTAGATATATCAGACAGATCATCTTGCTAGAGTCATTAAACCAACTGATTAGATATATCAGGCAGATCATCTAACTAGAGTCATTAAACCAACTGATTAGATATATCAGACAGACAACTGAACTGAGTTATTAGACAAAAGATTTAGAGACTAGACACTGTGACACTTCCTTTGTTTGGACTTTCAGATTGTAGATATTAACTTATTGGCTAGACACTGTGACACTTCCTTTGTTTGGACTTTCAGATTGTAGATATTAACTTATAGGCTAGACACTGTGACACTTCCTTTGTTTGGACTTTCAGATTGTAGATATTAACTTATAGGCTAGACACTGTGACACTTCCTTTGTTTGGACTTTCAGATTGTAGATATTAACTTATTGACTAGACACTGTAATACTTTGTTTGGACTATCAGATTGTAGATATTAACTTATTGACTAGACTAGACACCGTGACACTTCCTTTGTTTGGACTTTCAGATTGTAGATATTAACTTATTGACTAGACACTGTGACACTTTATTTAGACTACCAGATTGTAGATATTAACTTATTGACTAGACACTGTGACACTCTATTTAGACTACCAGATTGTAGATATTAACTTATTGACTAGACACTGTGACACTCTATTTAGACTACCAGATTGTAGATATTAACTTATTGACTAGACACTGTGACACTCTATTTAGACTACCAGATTGTAGATATTAACTTATTGACTAGACACTGTGACACTCTATTTAGACTACCAGATTGTAGATATTGGCCCATTCACAAGAAATTGCTATCAGAACGTTTTGACTGGTGCCAAGACAATGGTCTGGTGTGGACTAATGGGTGACCTACCAGACGGCACAGCGGTCATCTCTAAAGCTTTCGCTCTGGCTACAAGACACGGAGTGTCCACTTACATCACGGATGAACAGACTAGAGATGCCTTTGATAGTTGTGGACAAAAAGACGTCACACATATCACGTTGAGTAAGTATATATATGTTCGTTGAGTAAGTATATGTTCGTTGAGTAAGTATATATATGTTCGGATTGTTGAGCTGAGCTCACCACCTACAAACAAAAGTGCATCAAGTTAATACATCAAATTAAAACAACAAAATACTTCATTTTAACACATACAAAACATCCGCTTAACACATCCGTAGACATCAATTTTTATTTAGCCTTTACTAGTAGTATCCGTATCAACGCATCGTTAGAAATCACCGGGACACATAAGTCACAAAATGATCCTCAAATCTACAGCTCAACGCATCAGCCAGACACCATGACAAGGACTTGTTTATTGCCTTTGAATCTGATCTTAGCCTAACAACAGTAGACCCTAATTTAGAACTTCACCAAAAATAGAAAATATTTGCTTGACTCCTAATAGATGTCAACAGAACACATTAACAGACAGGCACATACATATGTATTCAAAGTAATTCATGCTTGGCTTTGGGACAAGTTGGTCCAGTCTGGACACTGACTACGGTAGGAAGGTTGTCGCCCACACATGATTGTTATTTATTGGACTAGATAAAAGTCTGGACACTGGTCTGGAAGGTTGAGTGCAGTTTCTTCCCACAGTTGATGGCTCCCAATGGCAAGTACACCATACAGATCTCTGCCAGAGTGTCACACCAGCTCTTGATTTTTTTCCCTAGGATTGACTCCCAAAGCGTTTCCAATTAGGGCGTTGTCCAACTTCCTTTCATTGCAAGGCTATATCTTTATTCTCTTTTTGTTTTCTGATTATTGTCTCTTCAGATCAGGACGCCGATGCTCCAGCCGCTTACAATCCAAGGGCTCGCAAGACATTGCGCCCACCTCGAGAGACCAGGCGCGAGAAATTTGTGGCGCGAGAAACTTGTGGCGCGAGCAGGTGGCTAATAAAGAAATGGGAAAAAGCAAGGAACGTTGCGTCACTGGACAGGGTGAACCACGGCCAGAAAATCAGTCGGTCGTGTGCCTCTAAACTGACCAGCCGTTCCAGGACAATGGGGGGGGGGAGTCGAAGGGAAAATGTTACCGGAAAAGGAGTGGAGAGTTTTATGAAATAAAATAGGAAAAATAATTGAATGCTCCGCGACCTGAGTGATTCCCCTTGTGGTCACAGTCTTGTACGGAGTTGTGGCTGATAGATTGCTGTACCGACTGCGACTGATTGCTGATGAAGTGTTGTACCGACTGATTGCTGATCAAGTGTGGTACCGACTGATTGCTGATCAAGTGTGGTACCGACTGATTGCTGATCAAGTGTTGTACCGACTGATTGCTGATGAAGTGTTGTACCGACTGATTGCTGATCAAGTGTTGTACCGACTGATTGCTGATCAAGTGTTGTACCGACTGATTGCTGATCAAGTGTTGTACCGACTGATTGCTGATCAAGTGTTGTACCGACTGATTGCTGATCAAGTGTTGTGCCGATGTGCCAAAAACTACCTAATGATTGCTGATGGATCAAGTGTTGTACCTAATGATTGCTGATGGATCAAGTGTTGTACCTAATGATTGCTGATGGATCAAGTGTTGTACCTAATGATTGCTGATGGATCAAGTGTTGTACCGAATGATTGTTGATGGATCAAGTGTTGTACCTAATGATTGCTGATGGATCAAGTGTTGTACCTAATGATTGCTGATGGATCAAGTGTTGTACCTAATGATTGCTGATGGATCAAGTGTTGTACCTAATGATTGCTGATCGATCAAGTGTTGTACCTAATGATTGCTGATCAAGTGTTGTACCTAATGATTGCTGATCGATCAAGTGTTGTACCTAATGATTGCTGATCGATCAAGTGTTGTACCTAATGATTGCTGATGAATCAAGTGTTGTACCTAATGATTGCTGATCAAGTGTTGTACCTAATGATTGCTGATGGATCAAGTGTTGTACCTAATGATTGCTGATCAAGTGTTGTACCTAATGATTGCTGATGGATCAAGTGTTGTACCTAATGATTGCTGATCGATCAAGTGTTGTACCTAATGATTGCTGATGGATCAAGTGTTGTACCTAATGATTGCTGATAGAGTGTTGCAGTGTTCTACCTGAGGTTGGCTGGAAGAAGATTGCAGCCGTTGATCGACTGACGAAAATCATTGTGTTGGCCACGCCCACTATTTCTAGCACCATTTGTAGTAGTGTCCTTTGCCAAACTGTTCGATCACCATTTTAAAACAGACTTTCAGTCCATGCATGCCAACAAATTCAGTTCTTTGCAAGTTATTGTTATGCCTGGTACAATAGTAAACAGCTTCAATTAATATTTCGCAAAAACATTAGTTCTTGTTTCAATTTAAATCTTTTCAGCTTATTCTACTACATACAGATATATTGTTTTTGTTGTTGTTTTTTGAAACAGCAAGCATGACTTGGACATTTGACAACTTAGGTGCTTTCAGTAAAGAAAAGTCTAGAAATAGAAAATAGTTTATAGAACACGTTAACTTAGGTGATGTTTTGTTTTCTCGTGGACCACGTCTGGAAGAATTCGATGGCCACGTCTGGAAGAATTTGTTGGATCATGTCTGAAAGCATCCGGTTGATCACATCTGAAAGCATCCGGTGGATCACGTCTGAAAGCATCCGGTGGATCACGTCTGAAAGCATCCGGTGGATCACGTCTGAAAGCATCCGGTGGATCACGTCTGAAAGCATCCGGTGGATCACGTCTGAAAGCATCCGGTGGATCACGTCTGAAAGCATCCGGTGGACCACATCTGAAAGCATCCGGTGGATCACGTCTGAAAGCATCCGGTGGATCACGTCTGAAAGCATCCGGTGGATCACGTCTGAAAGCATCCGGTGGACCACATCTGAAAGCATCCGGTGGATCACGTCTGAAAGCATCCGGTGGATCACATCTGAAAGCATCCGGTGGACCACATCTGAACCGTGTTTTAAGTGTTGCTGAGTCTAGCGTTTGTCATAACAATCAAATGATGATGATTGCTAAGTTTAAGTCATGGCAATCAAACAATGTTGTTTGCTAAGTTTAAGTCATGACAATCTAACGATGTTGTTTGCTAAGTTTAAGCCATGGCAATCTAACGATGTTGTTTGCTAAGTTTAAGCCATGGCAATCTAACGATGTTGTTTGCTAAGTTTAAGCCATGGCAATCTAATGATGTTGATTGCTAAGTTTGAACCCTACCCCCCCCCCTTTAAAAAAATGAATTTGGTGTTGTGTACAGTCAGACATAACTAAGACTGAAACTCTCACGGTGTTTGGTTGATTCTTTCTCTTGGTATGTTTCTTTAGATGGAGAAGTGACTACACTTTTACTGAATGGGAAACTGCCCAAAGGTTTAGCCGTACTGAACAAATACAGACATAAGATGAAAGTAAGTCGGCCCTCGTTCCATGTTATACACTAAAAGGTTGATACAGACATGAGATAAAAGTAAGTTAGATCTAGTTCCATGTTATACACTAAAAGGTTGATACAGACATGAGATAAAAGTATAAAAACTTTGAACATAAAACCAAATGAACGTGAAGAAATTCAAGGGATGACTTCCTTTTAGTTATTAGGTAATTTATTTCTTTTAATTTTGTGATCATGTGATCGTATACAGAGTCTAGTGAAGGCGTGTAAGATTATGTATAGAGTCTAGTGAATACATGTAAGATTGTGTTTAGAGTCTAGTGAATACATGTAAGATTGTGTTTAGAGTCTAGTGAATACATGTAAGATTGTGTTTAGAGTCTAGTACATAGAAGTAAGATTGTGTTTAGAGTCTAGTGAATACATGTAAGATTGTGTTTAGAGTCTAGTGAATACATGTAAGATTGTGTTTAGAGTGTAGTACATAGAAGTAAGATTGTGTTTAGAGTCTAGTGAATACATGTAAGATTGTGTTTAGAGTCTAGTGAATACATGTAAGATTGTGTTTAGAGTCTAGTACATAGAAGTAAGATTGTGTTTAAAGTCTAGTGTTTACATGTAAGATTATGTCTAAAGTCTAGTGTATACATGTAAGATTGTTGTCACCACCTCAAAGTTGGTGCCATAGAGTAGAAACCCTAATTCTGTATTGTGTATGTTAATTCCATATTGTGAATCTTATTCACAACCCATGTTACACTAAGGTGAACACTTTTGACCTTAGGTGAACCAGAGAGTTAAAGGCAGTCAGTCCACATAGAGATCTTGTAGCAAGCACTTGTATTGAGTCACTTAAGATATAAGCAGTAGAGTTAGATGTTTAAAGTAGTTGGTTATAGAATAAGTACTAAGTTGTGATATTCGTATATTACTGTTGGATTAATACTGACCATTCCTGGGTCGAATTGTATGGTGTATTCACTATGTGGTGTTATATTAAACTTATTGTGTCTGCTACACCCAGCGTCATTTCATTATTCTGTGATCTGTAACAAGAACCCAATGTCACCACCACGCCTACATTGATAACCACAGCCACATTCATAACATATAAAATAACTCAGTGACATTTATGGTGTCAGAAGCGGCCGAAAACGACATTTATGACAGCATTGTTCAAAGTCACTTTAACATGATATGCTGAGACAACCTGCGTGGACGAAACTAGACAACCCTGATCTTACAACCTGTGTGGGTGAAACTAGACAACCCTGATCTTACAACCTGTGTGGGTGAAACTAGACAACCGTGATACTACAACCGGTGTGGGTGAAAATCTAGTACTTCAAGTCATTCAAGTCATCGTTTGAAGACAGCTGATATATGGTCAGTCGAAGTAGCTGACATATTCAAGAATCATCTACATCGAGTGCTCGTCATAATTCTAATGACACACTCCTATTGTCGCTGTCTAACAGCACATTTAATAAGAGAGCTCTCTTACTCTCAGACCTCTCTTGTCGTCACTACCTAAGGTCATTTTTAGTTATTTATATTTGTTTCAGCAACTGTACGAAACAGTGGATTACCTATCAAGCATATGAATTATTTATTGGATTACTTGTCAACTATATGAATTGTTTAATGGATTATCTGTCAAACATATGAAGTATTTATTGGATTACTATTGTTCAAGAACTTGAGTACCGTACCATTTAACATTGTACTGTGGATTTAACAAGTGGATTACTTATGAACTGTACCATTGTGCTGTGGATTTAACAAGTGGATTACTTATGAACTGTACCGTTGTGCTGTGGAATTACCGAGTGGATTACTTATGAACTGTACCGTGGACATATTTTATGTGGGGCATCACCGGAACTTTTTGGACAAGTCAAGCATCAAGTGAATATTTAAGGGAAGTAACTTTAATTACCCTTTAGTATTAATGAATATTGATTAGTTCTCTTTGAACTACACCACAATTTTTTTCATTGTTTACATTTGTATTTATATATACATCTGACCTTTAGGGACTAAATTTAATTATCTATTGAGTCTGAGCATTTATTTTTTTTTTCAAGTAAGCATCCAGGTATTGGTAGGGACTCTTTAGATAAAGTAAATACTTGATCGTATAGCTGTATTAGTTAAGTTTGTATTTTGTCAAGTATCTATCATATTGTTAAACTCTTGTATTGATATTGTCTTGTTTACATCTGTTGAATTTTTTTTTGCGTCATAGTTATTTCTCATTGTAATTCTTTTGTCTACTATTTCTACTATCTTGTAATGTCTCATTTAAAGCAGACTGTTTAGTATCTATAGTGTATTTATGTTTGTCTAATTACTTATTAATATATATATTTATTTTACTTCTTATTTCAACCTATTTTTTATTATTATCAACACTACACTACACACTTGATACACTATGGGATATATTTTGATTTGAGATTGACAAGATTTATATTGTATATACTCTTCAAACACATTCAACCATTCTGATACTATTGATACATTGATCACTATTTACCAGACTAATAAGGCTCACATAATTGTGAATTATTTGTTGCAATAAACTTTTACATTGCAAGTGGAGATACTAGAAATACATAATCACATAATTGATCAGTAAAGTATTACATTACGAACTAGACAAAGTACCAAGAATAACTTAAGATACCTCATAACCTCAATTGTTTCGCACAAAATATATATCTACTATTACCTGCAATTACTATTTGAGCTATAATAATTATTTATCGTACAATATTCATTTACAACTACCTAGTGTACACATATCTATTAATTAACTATATTACTAATTTGAATCTTTGAAAATGGCTGAATATGAAAAACTAATAGAGATAGTGGATAAACTAAAGTTAAAAGAAGATGATAGAGCTGCATTCATTAAAATTGAAATAGACAGAATTAGAGTAGAAAAAGACAAGCAACGGGAAGAGAGGCTACATGAAAGAAGACTGAGAGAGAAAGAACAAGAAAACTTAGAGAAAGAAAAAGAACGCCAGCATGAAATAAAATTAAAAGAACATGAAGAAAAAATGGCCAAGCTAGCAAAAGAAAATAAAGACAATTCAGCAAGTCAAACTTCATCTCATCATCAGTATCATAGCAAATTTAGGAACTTTGACCCAAAAGAAGACACATTGGAAAATTTCATTATTCAATTTGAATACATCTGTCAAACAGCAAATATGAATAGTGCACAAATGGCTCAACAACTTCTAGCTAACCTAAGAGGTGAACCACTAAACATCATCGACACACTAACTATGGAGCAAAGAAAAGACTACAACACAGTGAAACAAAGACTAATTGAACATTTTGGCAAAACGGAGGAGCACTATCGAAAACTTTTTAGGGAAATAAAACTAGCAAAGAATACAGATTTAAAAAGAACAATACATGACATGCGCCAGAACATGACAAAGTGGCTACAACTCGCAAACTGTAACTTAGATGACCCCAAACAGATATTAGATTTCTTTCTCATTGAGAATGTGTTAATAAATGTTACAGATGCAGCATTCTCATTCCTGAAGGAGAGAAAAATAAAAAATGAAGCTGAATTGATATCAAACTTAACAACATACAAAGACTCCCACCCAAACATCACCATTGACAAAAGGGAATTGTACAATGTAGCTGCAACAGTGACAGAAAACCATCCAAGAACTACAAATAAATTTAAATATGCCAAGAGCATACAATGTTTTTTCTGTGGCATATTGGGTCACACCAAAGCAGAGTGCAGAAAGAGAATGGCATCAGAAAAACAGCAATATGTAAATAGAAACCATAAATATGGAAGAGATAACAGAACTTTCCAGAGCTTCAGTCCTAACTATAATAGATCCTATCAACAACAATATAACAGAAGAACATGGCAAAGCTACAGTCCAACTAACAGTAGATCACATCAAACAAACAGAAGATGGCAAAACAACAGAATGTCTAGAAGAGATCAATTTCAAGATAGACAACATACTTACCACAATAACAATCATACCAGACAAAACATAGCAGCTGTAGCAACTGAAAGACCAATAGAATATGAAACAGTAGCATATATACAGACAAAGGTAGCCAAATTAAAAGTGTATCCTGCCTATGTGGATGGCATTAAGGTATATGCATTACGTGACAGCGGCTGCACCTCAATCATTGTAAAGAAATCACTAGTAAAACCTGAACAGATACTTGAAGACAAGGTCACACTGACTTATGCAAATAAAGACTTATGGGAAGTATGTGAAACAGCATTAGTTTTCATTGAATCACCATGGTTCACTGGTCAATACAAAGCCATAGTAATGAACAACCCAGCTGAAGAACTAATAATAGGGAACATAGAGAATATAGTTGAACTGTCAGAAGAAGCCTTAGTAAAATGGGCTAATAGTGTGAATCAAGAAAACATTGAGTTAGCATCAACTACTAATTCACATGATTTCAACAATGTCAGTATACATGAAGCAACTAAACATAATCAGTCAATTGCAGATACAAATAAAGTAGATGTAGAATGTCAAACAGATTCTAGCACAACACTAAAAGTAACTAGTGAGATACAAACAGAGGAAGTATGCTCCTATACAAATGCTCATAGAGATGAATTCAGACCTCAATACAGAACTACTAATGAGAAAATGGCCTTAACATTTAAAAATAGTAAACAACTAGAACTCTATAGTGCATCAGTTAATGAACGTGATGTTAAGTGCATAATAGATGAAGAATCTACCACAACCTTTGTAGATAAATATTTAGTGAAGCAAGAGAATTATCTAAATGACATAGCTATTGTTACTATGCCCAATAGTAAAATCATACACTGTAAAACTGCTATGGTAGATATTACATCACCATGGACAAATGGGAAATTTAAGGTTGTTGTTCTAGAAAACACTATCTGTTCAATAATTATTGGAGCATATCCAAATTTGGTCAAACCTTGGGAAAAGCCACAAATTAGAACTAATCTATGTCTATACAAATTGCCTGGTAATTGTTCATTGGATGATATCTTATCTAGTGTTGAAAATGTATCTAGTAATTGTACCTATAGTAGTATTGAAGAGCATCCAAAATATGGCTATTTTATGGCTATTTTATGTGGTTAGATAACAAAGATTTTAAGGAATACAAGAAGATTTTGCATGAGATGTATGAAAAAACTATTCAAGGTCAAAGAATTAAAGTCACCATTGTAAATTTCAAAGATTTAAGATTCACACCTTAAAGTAAACACAATTATTTTTACAACCAACTATGAGCATTATTCTGTAAACATTGAGCATTATTTTGTAAACATTGAGTACTATTTTTAAACATTGAACTAGAAACCCTAACCCTAACCCTAACCCTAACCCTAACTCTATTTGTAAACAAACTTTGGAATTTGATTACTTCATTGTAACCTACATTTTTTCACATTCTTTTGTCAACAAGAATAACATTTTTTGTACTCAACAATGTAAACAAACATTGAATTTTTTCCAAACTTATTCAGTACCTAGCTTAATTTTTTCCATGCAATGTAAACATTATTTTTTCTCATTGTATTGAGAACAACTTGGACAAATTTTTTTTACAGCTATTGTAAACAAGATTGAAATTTTTTACTATGTCATTTATCACAATTATATAACTTAGTCACATTTTTCAATACTATTGAAACAAGAGATTGATTCATAATGTAACTTATTTATTTAATGTCAATTAGTGTAATCAAATATTGACATACACTTGTATTTTTTTGAAAACATTTTTGTCAAACTATTCTTATGGACTATGTTTTTCTGTAACAATCATTGAGGTAAACAAGAAGATTGTTGTACAAACTTTTTGATATTTCAAGTACTGAAAGAGACACTTGATATTATTCTTTTAAATTGGACTTGCATTTTTTTTCACAACAGATTAAAATAAATACAACTAAACCATTATGATGTTATGGTTGTATATATATATATGCTTGAACAAATTAATGTAACCTCAAAGATAGTATCACAACTGACACATTTTTCTCAGTTGAATCTTTTTGAAAAAAGATTTTTTTTTGAAACTTTGTACTCAATAATTATTTGATAAACATAATGTAATATTAAACTTATGTTATTACTACCTACAAATTATTTGAACTGGCATATAGAGAAATACTTAATTGAAACATAAGGTGCATGTAACAAGAACTATGAAGGATACTTATTACTTTGATTTCATGTTGATACTTTTGAGCAAACAATATTTTGATACTTGAATTATACATATTTACTTGTGTAATATTAATGCACAACAATTTTTTTATGGAGATGTCAAACCTCATATTGAAGTAAACAGATACATTGAATTTGTAACAATGATCATTTATCAATTTGATCTTGAATTTTGACACATATATTTTGAATTTTTCTATACTTATCACTTACATATTGAGACTTACTTGTAACATTTTCTACATGATTTGTACATATTGTACTATTGGTGTTAAAAAACCAGACTTCTAACATTTCTATAGTGTCAAAGATTTTTTATAAATAGATATTGTGAATAAAAACTTGTATTAATTTTTCACATTGTGACATAGGAGATTGTCATTGAAATTTTTGTCACACTTTGCACATATTATTATGAAGAAGACTTGTAAATATTGAACACATTTGAACATTGATGTATATATTAGAACTACATATAAAGAATTATTTGGGATGTTAAGTATTTGACTCAGAGAATTATTTGAATTGCCTTACAAGAATATGATGGATTAGAGAATTTTGCCCTTGTATGAATTTTTTTGATTCAGCAAATATTTTGTGTAACACTGTCATATTATATATTTTATTTGAAGTTTGTAGTTCTATTTGAACTCTGCAATTGTACATTTCATAGACCCCAAGAATTCCAATTGATCCTACTTATGATAATTATGTCGTCAAGCTAAAAAAAAAAAAAAAAAAATTTCTTCAAAATTTTTTTCAAAAGGGGGGTGATAGGTAATGTCACCACCTCAAAGTTGGTGCCATAGAGTAGAAACCCTAATTCTGTATTGTGTATGTTAATTCCATATTGTGAATCTTATTCACAACCCATGTTACACTAAGGTGAACACTTTTGACCTTAGGTGAACCAGAGAGTTAAAGGCAGTCAGTCCACATAGAGATCTTGTAGCAAGCACTTGTATTGAGTCACTTAAGATATAAGCAGTAGAGTTAGATGTTTAAAGTAGTTGGTTATAGAATAAGTACTAAGTTGTGATATTCGTATATTACTGTTGGATTAATACTGACCATTCCTGGGTCGAATTGTATGGTGTATTCACTATGTGGTGTTATATTAAACTTATTGTGTCTGCTACACCCAGCGTCATTTCATTATTCTGTGATCTGTAACAAGAACCCAATGTCACCACCACGCCTACATTGATAACCACAGCCACATTCATAACATATAAAATAACTCAGTGACAATTGTGTTTAGAGTCTAGTACATAGAAGTAAGATTGTGTTTAGAGTCTAGTGTTTACATGTAAGATTATGTCTAAAGTCTAGTGTATACATGTAAGATTGTGTATATAGCCTAGTGTATACATGTAAGATTGTGTATAGAGTCTAGCATATATATGTAAGATTGTGTATAGTTTTGTGTATACATGTATAATAGTATTATAATTTTAAAATTTGTTTATTAGCTTTCATCTATGTTTATGAAATCAAACTATATTGGTGTATACATCTTTTTGTTTATCAGAGGACAATAGATCAACTAATCTAGGTGTTTATCCATCAGAGAGTTACTATCTAACTAATCTAGGTGTTTATCCATCAGAGAGTTACTGTCTAAGTAATCTAGGTGTTTATCCATCAGAGAGTTACTGTCTAACTAATCTAGGTGTTTATCCATCAGAGAGTTACTGTCTTAGTAATCTAGGTGTTTATCCATCAGAGAGTTACTGTCTAACTAATCTAGGTGTTTATCCATCAGAGAGTTACTGTCTTAGTAATCTAGGTGTTTATCCATCAGAGAGTTACTGTCTAACTAATCTAGGTGTTTATCCATCAGAGAGTTACTGTCTAACTAATCTAGGTGTTTATCCATCAGAGAGTTACTGTCTAACTAATCTAGGTGTTTATCCATCAGAGAGTTACTGTCTAACTAATCTAGGTGTTTATCCATCAGAGAGTTACTGTCTAACTAATCTAGGTGTTTATCCATCAGAGAGTACTGTCTAACTAATCTAGGTGTTTATCCATCAGAGAGTTACTGTCTAACTAATCTAGGTGTTTATCCATCAGATAGTTACTGTCTAAGTAATCTAGGTGTTTATCCATCAGAGAGTTACTGTCTAACTAATCTAGGTGTTTATCCATCAGAGAGTTACTGTCTAACTAATCTAGGTGTTTATCCATCAGATATTTACTGTCTAAGAAATCTAGGTGTTTATCCATCAGAGAGTTACTGTCTAACTAATCTAGGTGTTTATCCATCAGAGAGTTACTGTCTAACTAATCTAGGTGTTTATCCATCAGAGAGTTACTGTCTAACTAATCTAGGTGTTTATCCATCAGATAGTTACTGTCTAAGTAATCTAGGTGTTTATCCATCAGAGAGTTACTGTCTAAGTAATCTAGGTGTTTATCCATCAGATAGTTACTGTCTAAGTAATCTAGGTGTTTATCCATCAGATAGTTACTGTCTAAGTAATCTAGGTGTTTATCCATCAGAGAGTTACTGTCTAAGTAATCTAGGTGTTTATCCATCAGAGAGTTACTGTCTAACTAATCTAGGTGTTTATCCATCAGAGAGTTACTGTCTAAGAAATCTAGGTGTTTATCCATCAGAGAGTTACTGTCTAACTAATCTAGGTGTTTATCCATCAGAGAGTTACTGTCTAAGTAATCTAGGTGTTTATCCATCAGATAGTTACTGTCTAAGTAATCTAGGTGTTTATCCATCAGAGAGTTACTGTCTAAGTAATCTAGGTGGTTATCCATCAGAGAGTTACTGTCTAAGTAATCTAGGTGTGAATAAGAGATTGTCCCTTTACAAAACAATTAGAGAAATTATATTTTCGCTAGACATATATTACCCGCGGCCAGCTGGTCTCAATTTGCGTATCACTGTCGATATAGTCACTGAGAGTTTTGTAAACAATTAAACGAATTAATAATGTTTACTTAAATCCATTTTTTCAAATAAAAACATTTGATTGTAGGCCTACATATATTTGAGCAAAGTGTAGTAGTCAGTGGTCTTCAACGGGGGCGCTGTCGCCCCCTGGAGGCGTTTTAGAGATTTTGGGGGGCGCTGGGAGCCAAAGGGGCGGTAGGGGGGCGCTGGGCACAAAAAAAGGGGCGATAATGAGACACAGGGCATAAAGGCGGAAAGAAGAAACTAAAGGTGCACTGAAACAAAACAAATTGTAAAATTCTTCAAAATTAAAGCTGGCAAACTAAATATAGACAAATTATAGTTAGTCTGCTTCTATTTTAAGAACACAAACAGCGTTAGAAATTGAGTTCGGGAATCCCATTTTCTATTTTTAAATTCTTACTCTTTTGGTATAATTGGAGGGTATCTTGTGTACATAGATCTTGCGCGCATAAGATTTGATAAACAAAGTAGGTAATACGCCTATCTACATATGCTAATATGTTGATATATTGTGTGTGAAGCGTGGTCGAGAGGCCAAGTGTCTTGAATTTGGCTACCTAGAAGGGGGCTTGAGGTTCGACTCCCGACTCGAGCAGAGTTGTGTTTACTGAGCGCCTAGAAACCCCCTCCCCCCACTGGTCCACAATTGAGATTGGACCAAAAGCGCTATAAGTATGAAAGTAGCGCTGTATAAAAGCTATAATAATAATAATTGATATGTAAATGTTAATTGAAAAAAAAACAACAACGTTAAAGCTAACATTCAAATAGAATCATTTCACATTTTTTTAAAACAAAAAACAAAGTGTTCTTACGACTACAGACTGGTATGTCATGGAATATTGCTTAGAGTTTTAGTGAATAGCCGCTGGATAAAAAGTATGTTCTACTTTAAATGACGGCATTTTCAGATGAGATCAAGTCGGCTTTATATCAATATCCAAAAATAATTTAAGAATATTCATGAACAATTATAAAAATCTATTATTAAAACAATAAAGGCAAAGCAGGATATGTTTTAGTGGCGTCTTAAAAAAAATGCATAGCTTTTTTTAAAGTCTTATGATATTGTTTGAAAATTTATTAAAACTAAAATTAATTTTTTAAAAAACATGTTACACAAAAAGACTTTTTTCTGCTAGTGACGAAATATTATTTCAAATTGTCTAGCTTATGACGACATAGAGGAAACCATCGGTGGTTGGACGCTACAATGACTTCATAATTCATTGGCCTCTTTAGTCGTAGAACAACTATGGTTCATCTCAGAGCACACTTCCTCGTGTGGCTGTGGAGCCCTATTTTGGAGAGACACTCCCGTCCACAGATAGCGCAGGTTAAGGTGGCTTTTGCTTCGGTGGTAGAGGAGCTGGCCATATTTCGGATTGTGCGTTTTTCTTCCTGAGCTGAAACCCATGTACTTTCACTGTCCATAGCTTTCTTGGTCACTGTCTCTCTCCATCTGTTGCGGTCTAGAGCTATGTCTTCCCAATTATCAGTATTGATGTTCACTGATTTGAGGTCACGTTTTATTACATCTATGTAACGGAGGTGGGGGCGACCAGTTTTTCTTGTGCCAGTCGCGAGTTGACCATAGAGGATGACTTTCGGGATGCGATTGTCCTCCATCCGGCGAACATGTCCAAGCCAGCGCAAACGGCGTTGTCTGAGGGCTGTAAAGATGCTGGGAATACCTGATCGCGCAAGGATCTCAGTATTGCACACTTTTTCTTTCCATGTGACATTCAAGATCCTACGGAGACATCTCAAATGAAATGAGTTCAGTTTTCTCTCTTGCTTTGCGTAGGTGGTCCATGATTCACCGCCATACAGCAGTGTACTCATAACGCATGCCTTGTAGACTTCCATTTTGGTCACCGTAGTTTGCTTATGTCGAGGCAGCCTTCCCTATGCGTTGTTTCATCTCCTCTTCTAGAGACAGGTCATCTGTAATTGTGGATCCCAGATAGCAGAATTCGTTTACGGCGTCCAGCTTGTTATCGTCTATGAGGATGGAGGGTGGTGCTGTAGCAGGTGGTTCTATAACATTTGTTTTCTTCGTGCTAATTAATAAGCCATATTCTTTACAGGCCTGAGAGAAGCGGGAATTGGTGACTGAAGTTCCTCTTGTGTGTGTGCCACTACCGCTGCGTCATTCACGAATAGCATATCTCTTACGTGGGTGGCTCTGATTTTAGTTTTTGACCCTCAGTCTGGCAATATTTAGGAGTTCCATCAAATCTGGAATGGAGATAGATGCCTTCTAGGATTTGTCAAACGCGTTGTGGATTAGCAGTGAAAATAATATTCCAAAGAGGGTTGGGGCCAGGACACATCCTTGTTTAACTTCGCTGTTTATACTGAAACTTTCAGAGCTGGCACCATTGAATTGCACTGTACCCATCATATTTTGGTGGAAAGATATGATTACATTTAGTAGCTTGGGTGGACAGCCAAATTTTAAAGAGGCCATCTCTGCTAACTAGATCAAAGGCCTTTTTTCAGGTCAATAAACGCAATGTACAAAGGCATCCTTTGTTCTCCAGTTGGCGGGTGGAGAAAATCATGTCAATCGTGATTCTGGATAGACCTGATCAGCGAGTTTTTGTAGCCTGGGAAGTATCACTCAAGCAAAGACTTTGCCTACAATACTTAGGAGGGAGATTTCCCTGTAATTGTTGCAGTCGCTTCTGTCACCTTTGTTCTTATACAGTGTAACGATTTTAGCTTCCTGCAGGTCTTGTGGCACAGCGCCTTTTTGCCAACATTTGCAAAGCAGTTCGTGTAGAGGTTAGATTAGAGTAGTTTTGCATTGTTTTAGAAGATCTGGGGGGATACCATCGCATCCGGGTGCTTAGCGGGCAGCAATGTTGTCTATGGCTTTGTTGAGCTCTGACAGGGTGGGTATTTCGTCTAGCTCGTTCATTGTGGGTAATTGTATGATGGCCTTAAGGGCTGAGTCAGAGACTGAGCTTGTTGTGGCGTAGAGCTCCGAGTAATGTTCAACCCATCTGTGCATTTGTTGGCACTTGTATGTGATGTGGTTGATTTCAGAGGTGCTGTCTTGTTTTGGGAGGGTCCGAGAGCCTTTTTGATTCCTTCGTACATCCCTCTTATGTTTACCCACTTGGGCTGCGAGCTGAATATTCTCACTGAGCTCTACCCAGTATTCATTGGCACAGATCCTTGCTGTCCTCTGTGCATTGGCTCTAGCTTCTTTCAGATTAAACAGGTTGCGTTGGGTAGGTTTTGCCTTGTAAGTAGCGAGTGCATCTCTCTTTGCTCTGAGGACAGGTGCTAAAATAACTGCTTTAGAGTCGAACCAATCATTTTGTTTTGTAATTTTTCTTCCAAAGATTTCCAGGGAAGTCTTTTGTATGGTGGACTTGAGGTGTTCACATTTTTCTGTTGCTGTATTTCCAGAGATATTTTTATACTCGCGTTCAAAAGATTCCGCAAACTGTATCTGGAGATCAGGGTGACACATCTTGCTTACATCCGATTGGGGTCTTCCAATCTGCTTGGTATGGGGGATTTTTTTGGGGAGAAGATTGATCTTACAACATACCAAGGAGTGATCTGTGTCACAGTCTGCACTGTGATAGGACCTGGTAAGCTTGACAAATTTTAAGCACTTTTGTCTTACCATGATTAGGTCTAGTTGGTGCCAGTGTTTGGAGCGAGGGTGCCGCAAAGATACTCTGTGCTGTGGTTTAGTCTTGAAATAGGTATTAGTGACGCAGAGGGAGTGTAGTGAACAAACCTCGAGGAGCCTTGGTCCATTTTCATTTACTTTTCCGATACCAAAACGCCCAATACAGCTGTCCCATGCAGAGTTGTCAGATCCAACGCGTGCATTGAAGTCGCCGAGGATGATAACCTGTTCTGTAGTTGGGATCTCGCTAAGAGCAGACCAAAGGTTGTCATAAAACATATCTTTGGCCTCTGGTGTGGAGCTCAGAGTAGGAGCGTAGGCACTTATCAAAGTCACGTGTCCAATAGATGTGTTAAGTCGTAGTGATAGGAGTCTTTCTGAACCGTTGCACTTCAGCCCTACTGTGTTCCGTAGTGTGTTCTTAACTGCAAAACCAACGCCATGTTCCCTTACTTCACTTTCGGCTTTGCCTTGCCAGAAGAAGGAGTAGTTTTTTTCTTTGATTGAACCAGAGTCAGCTAAACGAGTTTCCTGAAGGGCAGCAATGTCCACTTTGAGCCTGGACAGTTCATCGTTTATTATTGCAGATTTTCTGGCATCTTCTATATCTGGTAAGTTTTCATTAAGTCCAGTTTGTAGAGTACGCACATTCCACGTGCCCAGTTTAAGAGTGGAGCTCCTCTTACTTTTCTATATGTCGACTGGTACATTGGCTTTGTGCCTGCTTTTCAGATTTTGTCCAATCCTCGTGTACCCAAACGAGGAAGACAGGCATGACGGGACAGCACCTTATTGGCTACAATGACTTCATAATTAATATAGAATAAAGAACAGATCTATTCACTATTCACCTTGTGAGTTATGATACACAAGAAATCTATTTTAAAGAGTTTTACAATCTCAATAACTTGTTTGTTGACAAATGAATTACTGCCTAAGGACACCGATATGTATGCTATTCACATAACAATGTTCAATGAAGAAATTACGATTCGTATCTAAAATTAAAAAGAATTAAATATAAATGACAATTATTGAACATCTGTTACTGTTAATAATGTTCAAATTGAGTTGCAGGATAAATAGATCTACAAAATTATGTCTTCAATAAAAAGAATGTAAACATAGGAGGCACACAGTGGCATAGCTAGGGTGGGTGGAGGGGGGGGGAAGAATTTGAAAATTCCCCCGGGCACCCACTTGAGGAAGGCCACAAATGAGTGTTTTTAATTAATAAAATTAAATATTGCGCAAAATGCAGGGGCCCCCAAAGAGGTCAAGCCCCCTTGGCCCCCAAACGATGGAAAATTCCTAGCTACGTCCCTGGAGGCACAGCAGAGGTTTGGCTGCATTGAAATGTTTCAGTAAAATTCCAAAACTGTGGTTGAAAAACAGAATCATGTTTTAGCTTGTCCATCAACGTTCATGGTTCACCTAGATTTAGTGCGTAACAAACTTAATGAATAAGCAAAGAAATATACTGGATGTAGCGACTAGAGGAGACCTTCGCCTTGCTTTGGCTAATTTAAAGCTTGAAATTTTTAATATTGTCAGACTGCTGGAGGTACAAGGTTCCAATTAGCTTAATTTTACTTTGTAGTGAATTGAGAAAAAATAATGTTTATATTAAAACAAATAACAATTAAACCTAAAAACAGTAGGCTCATATTCAATAATTTAAAAGGGGACTATTCTTAGGATTTGAATGAAAGTCATAACAATGAGATTAATATTTATGTGTAATCACTGTAAATTATTTGAAATAATTTTAGTATAATGATAATATTGGCTGTTTTTGCCTTCGATTTCGAAGATTACGACTGAGTGCAGTGTTTCACATAACTACGCAAACCCAGTTGCGACCTACATATTTTCCCGAATTTATGGAGACTAAGCCGCTGTCTGCCGCAGTCTATTTAAGTTTTCTTTCTGTCTTTTGCGCCTGTCTTCAATAATGGCTTTTCTTTGAGTTTCAAATGTTTGTCCCGCTGCTTTTGTGAGAGCTCTCCAACTGTCTCTCTCAGGGGCCATCAGGTACTTTCCTCTATGCCAGTGAGGGCGAAATGGCGCCTGAGTGGATCTTTATAGCGCTTACGGTGGGCACCTCTGTAACACCGTCCAACTCTAAGCTCGCCAGAGAAAATTGTCTTTGGCATGCGGTCGTCTCCCATGCGGGATAAGTGTTATTGACAGCACAAAAATTAATAAATAGATGACATTTTGTTCAAATTTGCTTTCTCGCGCTTCTTTATAAGTGTTTTTCTTAGAGGGGACGCTTGCGGATTTTTTTAAAGAAAAAATACGAAAAGGGGGCGGTAGGCCAAAAAAGGTCGAAGACCGCTCGAGTGTAGTTCTTAAAATTAGATCTAGATCCTTTTTTTAGTGTCTTAAGTTTATTTTAGGGCTATAATACATACACTACGGTCCCAGTTAGTACCCAAGAAACATTTATGCCAAGTTTTATCAAGATTGGTCAAACGGTTTAGATTTCTATTCGGCACATACATATATACATACATAGGCCTTACATTCTACATTATAGTATAGATTATGAGACATTTCGTAGGACGTAATCATCTTCTTTTTTGAAGTAACGTCTGTATTATATAAGAAGATTAGTTAAACCAAGTCCACATCTAACTTCACATTCACTTTCAGCTATCCTTTGGTCTGTGGACCACAGGGGCGCCACACAAGATCCGTCAACCTTCTTTCTCCATTCTCCTGTCATTTGTCTTTGATAGAATTTCATTCTGATGTTCTTTCTGAAAATATTGAAACCTGCCTTTTTACCTCCTTGGGTGGACCACTTCGGGGTCCGATTTTGAGTTTGTGTCTTCGCCCAAACTGTCTTTGTAATCTTGTTCACTTCAGATTTTAAGGTAAAATTGTAGAAGATTTGTTTTAGAAACTAACAAGAACATCCCCCTAAACCAGTGATACTGTCCACTAGAACTTAAATAGGAAACTTTTCTATTGATAGAAACATCCCCCTAAACCAGTGATACTGTCCACTAGAACTTAAATAGGAAACTTTTCTATTGATAGAAACATCCACCTAAACCAGTGATACTGTCCACTAGAACTTAAATAGGAAACTTTTCTATTGATAGAAACATCCACCTAAACCAGTGATACTGTCCACTAGAACTTAAATAGGAAACTTTTCTATTGATAGAAACATCCACCTAAACCAGTGATACTGTCCACTAGAACTTAAATAGGAAACTTTTCTATTGATAGAAACATCCACCTAAACCAGTGATACTGTCCACTAGAACTTAAATAGGAAACTTTTCTATTGATAGAAACATCCACCTAAACCAGTGATACTGTCCACTAGAACTTAAATAGGAAACTTTTCTATTGATAGAAACATCCACCTAAACCAGTGATACTGTCCACTAGAACTTAAATAGGAAACTTTTCTATTGATAGAAACATCCACCTAAACCAGTGATACTGTCCACTAGAACTTAAATAGGAAACTTTTCTATTGATAGAAACATCCACCTAAACCAGTGATACTGTCCACTAGAACTTAAATAGGAAACTTTTCTATTGATAGAAACATCCACCTAAACCAGTGATACTGTCCACTAGAACTTAAATAGGAAACTTTTCTATTGATAGAAACATCCCCCTAAACCAGTGATACTGTCCACTAGAACTTAAATAGGAAACTTTTCTATTGATAGAAACATCCCCCTAAACCAGTGATACTGTCCACTAGAACTTAAATAGGAAACTTTTCTATTGATAGAAACATCCACCTAAACCAGTGATACTGTCCACTAGAACTTAAATAGGAAACTTTTCTATTGATAGAAACATCCACCTAAACCAGTGACACCTTCCACTAAGCCTACAGTTTATGAGCTGCCAGGGATGATGATCGACAGCGGAGCCAGAATTAAATGCATCAACGACGTAGCACTTGAGGACAAACGTGTTGTCATAAGGTCAGTTGAATTTAAAGTTGTCATAAGGTCAGTTGAATTTAAAGTTGTCATAAGGTCAGTTGAATTTAAAGTTGTCATAAGGTCAGTTGAATTTAAAGTTGTCATAAGGTCAGTTGAATTTAAAGTTGTCATAAGGTCAGTTGAATTTAAAGTTGTCATAAGGTCAGTTGTTATTACATAGAAGGCCATGAATTTAAATGTGTTATAAGATATATACTTAAGGTCATATATATATGACAGGAATACAGTATTTTCCGTGACTGCGCAATCCCAACTGAGACCTAGATATTCCGCCACATCCAGGCAAGCATAACCATTGTCCGCAGGTGGTCGGTTTAGATTTTCTTTTCACCTTCTGCGTTTGTCCTTGGCAGCAGATTTTCTTTTGGTCTCTTTTGATCTCGGCCTTTGCGAGTGACCTCCAGCTTTCTTGTTCTGAGGCCTCATGTAACCAGGTGCTCTCTTCTATGTCAGCCAAGGAAAGTTGACGCCTAAGCTGGCTTTTGAAGCGTTTACATGGGTCGCCTCTGTTATGTCGACCACCTTTTAGCTCACCAAACAAGACTGCCTTTGGCATACGTTCGTCTCCCATACGAGATACGTGCCCTACCCAGCGTAACTGTCGGACCAAAAGAAGTCCCTCTATACTGTCATACGGCGTTCGCAAGGACATCGCTGTTTGTAGTGCGGTCTTGCCACCATATGTCCATTAAGCAGCGCAAGCATCTTTGGTGGAAGCGCTCAAGAAGTCTTAGATGTTTCCTGTATTGTGTCAATGTCTCAGAGCCATACAGAAGGATTGAGAGAACCACCGCCTCGTAGTAAGCAGGCGGAGCGATCTGTTCCGACAAACTTTCGCCTGAAGGCGTCCAAAAGCGCTACTGGCCCTGGCCAAACGGTTATCAACTTCCCTTAAAAGTGAGGCGTCATTTGACACTATACTACCTCGATAAGTGAAGTGGTCTACCACATTAAGGGGCTGGCCGTTTACGGTGATCCTTGGGGCTGAGTATGTTTTATTGGGTGACTTCTGGAACATGACATCTGTTTACCCTAGGTTTATAGATAGACCGAAAGAGGCGGCAGCGTATGCAAATTTAATTACCGCGTTCTGGAGATCATGTTCATTGTGAGCTAGCAGGGCACAATCGTCGGCATAGAGAAGCTCTGTTATGATCATCTCCGTTGTGTTTGTATGGGATAGTTGACGTCGAAGATTGAACACATTGCCGTCAGAACGAAACCGGATATAGATGCCTTCGTTCACTTTCTGCCTCATTTGACCCAGCATAACGCCAAAGAAGATTGCGAATATTGGGAAGTGATCAGAAAGGGCACCATTGTGTCTGATCTGGCCTATTTGTCCCACGTGAAACTGCTTGAGAATGGATAGGAACGTAGGTGGGCATCCCAGTCTGGCCAAAATCCTCTACAAACCATCGCGACTGACCATGTCGAAAGCCTTGGTGAGGTCCACAAAGGCAGCGTATAGGTTCTGCTCTTTGCATTTTTCTTGTAATTGTTGCAGAAAAAATATCATGTCAGATGTACATCTACCGGCTCTGAAATCAACGGTTGAGCAACACTTGAGCAAAGATCTTTCCTACTACTGACAGAAGTGTAATGCCTCGATAGTTGGAGCAGTTAGAATTGTCACCCTTTTTGTATAGGGATATGATTAAGGAATCTCGAATTTCAGGTGGGACCACGCACTTCTCCCAGCATAGAGCGAACAAGTCTGTTAGCCTCTCAGTTAGGGCGACACCACCCATTTTAAATATTTCAGCGGGAAGTCCATCAGAGCCAGGTGTCTTGTGTTTTTTTAGTTTAGATATTGCTGTTTCATTCAACTAGAGACCATGGTGACGACAGCCCGGAGCGCATACTAATTTCCTCAAATGTCGGTGGGTCGTCAAGCTCCTCTCTCATAATTTTCTGGGGGACATTTGCAACAGCGATTCCTCCGATACGTGCCTTTTATCTCCAAACAGCATACTGTAGTGTTCTGTCCAGCGTTTTAGTATGTCCGCCTTGCTAGTTAATAGGGTAGAACCATCAGATGATCTTAGTGGTGCACTAGTCTGGTAAGTTGGGCCATAGGCACATCGAAGCGACTCATAGAAAGAGCGTGTGTCACCAGTGTCAGCATGTCTCTGCATGTTTACGGGCAGCTCAAGCCACCAATTATTTTTTAGTTCCCTGACCTTTGACTGCAGAGTGTGGCAAGAAGCTTTATAGAGAGTTCTGGCTGCTTTGTCATTAGGGTTTGCAAGAACAGAGCGATAGTATTTGTGCTTATTCTTTAACAGTTCTTGAATTGCGGTATTGTTCTCATCAAACCAGTCGCTGTTGGGTTTACTGCAGTATTCCACGACTTTGGCCGTCACGTCCTGAAGTATCGTTTTTAGCTGGCTCCAGTTACTCACTGGGTCATCGTCCTGGGGCTTTCGAAGATCAGCCTCGAGTAGTACACTGAAGCGCTCTCGTACGTCAGCCAGCCTTTCGACATCTAGCTTCTAGGCAGGCCACCTTTTTTACCAACTTGATGGTGATGTTTAGCTTCGTCCGGACAAGACGACGATCCGTGTAACAACCGGTACTGGGCATTACTCTAGTGTGCGTCACATCCCTGACATCACACTGCCTCACTATTATGTAATCCAACAGGTGTCAGTGCTTTGAGCGTGGATGCATCCATGTGGTCTTGAAGCGGCTTTTTTGTTTAAAGATTGTGTTGGTTATCGCAAGCTTTGCTTCAGAGCAGAGTTCCAACAGGAGCCTGCCATTATCGTTGCAGTTCCCAATGCCATGCCTACCTAGGACACCTGGCCAAGCGCTATAGTCGTTCCCCACTCTAGCGTTGAAGCCGCCCATGATAATAAGTTTGTCAGTAGTGTTCACCTTGCACAGGACTCATTCCAACCTAACCCACAGTGTACTACTTTTTAAACCCATTTGTATTTTATGTATTCTAATCTCAAATTCAATTACTAGAAAATATAAATGCAAGATGGTGGTCGGTAACGGTGGGACAGTGGGAGAGGAGGTAGATGCCTCGTATCTTCAGACTCCGACACTCACAGCTTCACGCTGGCCGCTCTCCATGCTTCGTCTCTTCAGACTCCGACACTCACAGCTTTAATCTGGCTGCTTTCCTTGCCTCGTATCTTCAGACTCCGACACTCACAGCTTTAATCTGGCTGCTTTCCTTGCCTCGTATCTTCAGACTCCGACACTCACAGCTTTAATCTGGCTGCTTTCCTTGCCTCGTATCTTCAGACTCCGACACTCACAGCTTTAATCTGGCTGCTTTCCTTGCCTCGTATCTTCAGACTCCGACACTCACAGCTTTAATCTGGCTGCTTTCCTTGCCTCGTATCTTCAGACTCCGACACTCACAGCGTCACGCTGGCCGTTCCCTTGCCTCGTATCTTCATACTCCGACACTCACAGCTTCACAATGGCCGCTCTCCTTGTGTTGACACCTCCTCCCTGAGAGCTATTAGTGTAACTGTTCCTTGAGGAACGGCGCATGGATTATTGACAGTACGTGGACGCTCTCGTTCAACTCTGCGCACCGTGCAACTCACAAGACACAACAAGAGGAGTTTTGTTTTGCTATTCATTCACTTCCTAATGACCTCCTCTAGCCATCATTTCCACCTAAGTGCCACATTGAGGCAGAATAATGTACAAGGGAGCGCTAAAAACAGAGAGAGTGATTGGAAGAGGTGGAGGAAAGAGCATTTCGAGAAGTGTAACGTGCCCGGAAGAGTGGAGTTTTGATAGGTGCGTCAGTCGGTATCAGAGAGGGCCGCAAACTGACCAGCTCTCGTTGCTGGTCTTGTTTGTCTTTACCTGCGTCAAAGGGAGATAAGCGAAAGGGGGCAGTAACTCTTCGCCAATGTGATAAAACGATTCAGTTGAGAGTGATGAGGGGGAAAAAAGGGAGGGGGAATTAGGTGTTAAAACGAAATGTAGAAAAGGGAAATAATTCAAGTAAAACTAATAAACTAGAATTAATTCTGTGATTACTGTAAGCGATATTGTCACAACAAAAAGTCTTGAATACAATATTCGATTGGTCCTAGACTTTTCATTTGGCAAGGAATATTCAAGCCATGGTTTTTTAGGGCCCCGTAAGGGGAAAAGCCGCTATTAGGTTTGTGCAAAATGTCCGTCTGTCACACTTTTATCTCGAAAACTAGAAGAGAAATGAAAAATATTATTTCACCATGCGGTGTGACTTCAAAAGTTTAGGTTCAACGGCTACTATTGGTTTTCTAAAAGCAAACCGTTTAGTTTATAAAATTAATTATGCAAGCGATTTTTTTCATAAAAATACACCAATTCTAAAACAATCACGTAAATGTAAGGGAGGCAATGTTACAATATGTTTACAAAGAATGAGCAACGCACGTGTATTTTCAGTATCACAAAGTCAAATATATTTATAAAATGTAAACTACAAGAAATGTTCACAACAAATGTAAATATTAGTTAAAGGTGTTTTTTTTTTCTGGTCAACTAGCTGCTAAAATTAAAAGAAAACATTTATGTTTTATTTATAAAGGCTAAGAATGCAATGTGTATGTAAATATCACGCACATTTTTTAAAATGGACTTTTTATGCAATGACTTTCGTGCAGTAGCGTAACGCAGCGACAAACCGGTTCTTTAAAATATTTTAGATAATCATATTTTATTTATTTTTTGTTTAGTGCTCTAATCAGGATAAAAGTCGCTTATTTTTGTCCGTTACGTTTATATAAAAAACAACAACAACACTAAACGCTATTGAAAATCTGATTTAACCTTTAATATTCCTTCCAAAACATTGCAATATTTTTTTATCTTGTTCCGGATGTTCTTGTGAAAAACAAATCAATGTCAACGAATGTTTGTTTGCTCTTCTAACTTATATTACATGTAATTTCCGTGCGATGAACTATGATGAACTATGAAGTTCCGATTTTAAAGGAAAACAACTTCCTAACACCAAAATATTATATACAAATCTCTCCTCAAGGCTATGGTACATCTAATTTTCATACGAGACTATTCAAAAATTTAATTAACGGTATTAGATTTATCTAGAATTCTCTTTTTCTCTCACTATATATACAAACATCCGGAACAATATATTATAAATACTTAAAACTATTGCGATGTTTCGGAAGGAAAATAAAAGGTTAATCAAATTTTCAATAGTTTTTTAGTATTTTCTTTTTCGATATTAACATGACAGACAAAATACACAAAAAATCTATATAAGGAATTTTATTAGAACTCGTTGCAATAGAGGCAGTGAACCCTCGTTAAATCTCTCGTGTTAATAAAAACTTTTTTTTTACAAGTCCATTGTGACGTAATGGATTTTTTTTCCTTTGACGTAATGTAAAGGAATTCTTTAAATGTAATGCTAAAAAAGAAATCGGTGCACCAATGTTTATGAACCCTCGATAACGGGCTCGTATTGATGAAGACATTTTTTAGTCTAACTAGGCCGTCTGACGTAGTGGATTTTTTTCCTTTTTGTCTATGATCCCTCGATAACTTGTTCGTATTGATGAAGACATTTTTAGTCTAACTAGGTATTTGACGTCATATGGAACGAATTCTTCAAATGAAATGCTAAATCAACTCGGTATAGTAATGTTTATTAAACCTCGTTATCTAAGGCGTATTTAAAAAAGGCATGATAGCTAGATTTAGATCTAATCTAGATTTTTAAAAGTAGATCTAGTTTTTTTTACAGTATATCTAGATTTTTTAAAACTAGATCTGGATTTATATTTTATTTAAAATCGTTGTAGAGTCTAGATGTAGAATTTCTAGGTCTAGTTTAGACTGAATCAAGATATAGAATTTCAATTTCTAGACTTAAAGTGTAAATTTTGATTTCCAAATGTCTAGATCAATATTGTAATGCTATAATATACTAAAACTAATCTACTATTTTTTATTTTAATTTTGCATTCAGTCTATTGATAGATTATCTAGGATTTTTTTTTGGATGGGGCATAAATCTAGTCTAAATTATTCTAAATTTATATTATAGATCTAGATCTAGTAGATATAGAAATTAAGAGTGCTAAATCAAAAAGTTTAGTTTATGTAGTAGATCTACATCCTTATTCTAGTTCCGTTTAAATGATAATGCCAATAGCTCTGATGATAACTGTGCTGAGACATCAAAGTACAAGCACAATATATCTGTTCTTTTTTTTTCAATAACAAATCAATGCTGAAAGATTATCTAAAATCGCTCATCTGACATAGTGTACATATACTGAACTGATGATCTCGACGGTCCCGGGTTGTTTGTTTGTTTTATATGTTTCGGATGTTCCTTCAGAGTTGAAGTTAGTTTACTTCCTAGTCCAAACTGTAATAGACACACTAAAGCAACAAGAGTCTCAAGTAACACTTGATTTTTATTAGTCTCTTGTTAGTCTCTTGACTCTAGCATCTTGTTCTCAATCTGACCTCCTTTTACACACAGTCCTCACTTACTTTCCATGCTGTTCACTCAACCATGGACAATGAAAATCCACTGGTCATTTCATACACAGGCACACACACTGTACTACGGCTACTCCACTTACTATCAAATCTCCTTGAAAGCATTCGGATATTTATCGACTATACAAAAAATGATTTTTCTGTCTCACTCTAAACATAAATTAGTCAACTGAATACATGTTTAACACAACAGAATATTCAATTGATAATATTATCAATAGTAACAATATAAGTTATAAAATGTGTAGTAAAAAACTAAGAGTTTAGGTTTACAAATAGAGACATTAATTATATCTAATTGCATAATAATAAAAAAACATGTATCTAATTATCTGCGTCAAGGTAACGTACTGGTGGCCAAACTTGCCTTCCATATCGAGTTATCACTGGTGGCGGATTGATAGTAGTAGACTAGTAGTCTGTTCCTGTTGCTTTTAATGATTTAACTGTATGGAATTTAGCTCTGGTGATATGAAGGGAGAGTAATCCTTGAAGGATTACGGGCACGACATGGCCTAAATTGTGCCGATGTGCCAAAAACTTAAAACTCAAACCCATTCTCTGGCTGTATAGGTTGACTATGACTGTCTCTGGGGTGTCCATTTCAAAAATATCAGGCATAACTTCTGATCTTGTACATGTGTCTCTTAACATTCTTCTATTTCTTCGGTATGTTACCCCATTGTGTGGTTTTACCCAGTAGGATCTTGGGGTCTCCGCTTCTGAGATGACCACTGCTGGTTCCCATAAATCGCCACACTGCTGGTTCCCATAAATCCACACTTTGCTCCAAACTTGAATGTGTGGTCGCTCGCTGCGTCTCACTATTTTATTATAGTATTTTACTTGATTACTTTTTCTTGTTTTCCAAGCATTTTCTTGTTTGTCTGGGATTTGAGGTCTGAGATAGGCCTCCGTTGTCGGAAGATTTGTCCTCAGACGGCGGCCCATGAGCAGCCGTGTAGGTGAAGGTCCATCAGGGCATGGAGCATTTCGAGAGTGCAAGAGGGCCATATATGGGTCTTGACCCGACATTCTAGCTTTATTTAGAAGCTGTTTCACTGTTTGTATGACCCGTTCTGCCGTACCATTAGATTGTGGAAATCTGGGGCTAGACGTAATGTGCTTAAATCCCCAGCTTTTAGAAAATTTCAGAAATTTCTTCACAAGCAAATGAGGGTCCATTGTCACTAATTACTTCCCTTGGGATACCATGTCGAGCAAATTGTGATATTCATATGTATGATCCCATCTGAAGCTTTTAGTGTTGGGAGAAGATTTATCTAAAAAAATTTACTATAGTGATCTACAAGAAGTAAATAGTTCTTACCAAGATACTCAAAAATATCAGCTCCGATTTTTTCCCAAGGAAGTACAGGAGTATCATGTGGTAACAATGGCTCCTTTTGCTGGGACTTCTGGTGTTCGTTACACACTGCACATGTTGATACCATGTTTTATAATCTGCTTAGACATTCCAGGCCAGAAGAACACCTCCTTAGCTGTAACAAGACATCTATCGCGCCCAAGGTGACCTTGGTGCAGTCTTTGAAGCATTTCTTTCTGCAATGTCGACCTTGGGAAGGTACTGGGCTTTGTCCGGGAGGTAGGGGTTGTCTACGAAGATTTGATTTATGAATTGTGAACATGTTGTTGTACATCTGGTGGTGACACAGATGGGGGTAGTGCTGTGTGTTTTTAGCTTACCCCAAATCGCCACAGTCCAGCGCAGGACGAGCGGTCAACTGAGACCAGTGACAGTACACGCCAGTTCGGCAAGGACCAGTGTCGTAAATATTACGCACGCAAGTCACGGCGAAACTGGAGTGGTCAAGAAGGTTCGAGGCCAGAAAAGACACTATATAAGAGCGAGTGTATCAAAATCACGTTACCTCGCAATGTGACCAGTACGAGGCGAGAACCAGCACGGTGTGTGAAGTCAGGCGGAGCAAGACTAGGTTTTTGTAAAGACAGTGTTAATGTTGTTGCCAATTGTGATGTATTTGAAATTAAACTGACTGATACTTAAGAGCCCTGAGTTGTGAGGTTCTTTAAGTTCGTTGTGTCGTGTGGTGCAGTTTGAAGAGAGCCTGGATAGTAGGAGAGATCGTAACAATATAATATTTACATAAGAGTTTTACCAAATTATTAAATTTTTACTACCTTTACTATTTTAACTGTGAATAGACCTTGTGTTTAATGATTTAACTGTATAGAATTTAGCCCTTGTTATATAAAGGGAGAGTGATCCTTGAAGTCTTTTGAGTTTAAAATTGTTAAATTGGACCAATCTTTTCATTTGGGGCTCACTCACCTTTTGGGGCTCACTCACCTGACTTCTTTAACCCGCGACCCGGGGGGGGGGGGACGAAGGAGGATGAAAGCGGAACCATGCAACAATTACCAGGCTGGACCATCGCTCGATGGTACAGCGAACGGAAACGATTTGAATAGCCCTGGGCGTTAGAAGCGTCGACTCAAAGGGATGTACGTGGACACCATAATTTAATGTCCCTGGACTTTACGGTTGCGTGCTTTTGTTTCGGCGTTTGGGGCGTAACTTTCAATTTTAATGTTCCTGAACTTAACGGCTGCGTACGTTTGTTTCGACGTCTGGGTGCAACTTGGGATGTGTGTTTATGGTCTATAATTTGGGAGTTGGATCTAACCTTGGTGTAATAGGATGTTTGTGTTCTACCCTGGTCAGTTTAGTGTAAAAATAGGCTATACAATGCTAACTAGTGGTTAAGTGGGGGGGGGGGAATGTTCCGCACTGGTCAGTTCTGTATTGAGAAGGGACGCGTTTCGTCACAAAGACTTGAGATGAACTGCTAACATGTAAAGACTTGAGATGAACTGCTAGGATGTAAAGACTTGAGATGAACTACTAGAAAGTAAAGACTTGAGATGAACTGCTAGAATGTAAAGACTTAAGATGAATTGCTAAATTGTAAAGACTTGAGATGAACTGCTAGAATGTAAAGACTTGAGATGAACTGCTAGAATGTAAAGACTTGAGATGAAGTGCTAGAATGTACAGATTTGAGATGAACTGCTAGAATGTACAGATTTGAGATGAACTGCTAGAATGTAAAGACTTGAGATGAACTAGTAGAATGTAAAGACTTGAGATGAACTGCTAACATGTAAAGACTTGAGATGAACTGCTAGAATGTAAAGACTTAAGATGAACTTCTAGAATGTACAGATTTGAGATGTACTACTGGAAAGTAAAGATTTGAGATGAACTGCTAGAATGTAAAGACATGAAAGGAACTACTAGAATGTACAGATTTGAGATGAACTGCTAGAATATAAAGACTTGAGATGAACTACTAGAATGTAAAGATTTGAAATGAACTGCTAGAACGTAAAGACTTGAGATGAACTTCTAGAATGTAAAGACTTGTGATAAACTGCTAGAATGTAAAGACTTGAGATGAACTGCTTGAATGTAAAGACTTGAGATGAACTGCTAGAATGTAAAGACTTGAGATGAACTACTAGAAAGTAAACAATTGAGATGAACTGCTAGAATGTAAAGACTTGAGATGAACTACTAGAATGTAAAGACTTGAGATGAACTACTAGAAACTAAAAACTTCAGATGAACTGCTAGAATGTAAAGACTTGAGATGAACTGCTAGAATGTAAAGACTTCAGATGAACTACTAGAATGTATAGAATTTAGATGAACTGCTAGAATGTAAAGACTTGAGATGAACTGCTAGAATGTAAAGACTTGAGATGAACTGCTAGAATGTAAAGACTTGAGATGAACTGCTAGAATGTAAAGACTTGTGATGAACTGCTAGAATGTAAAGACTTGAGATGAACTGCTAAAATGTAAAGACTTGAGAGATTGATTGTCTGAAGTTAAAATGTGTGTGTGTTTCATTTACATCTTAAAATATATTTGTATTTCCACAGAGTAGACTTTGACGTCCCAAACTCCAAATCTACTACTATCAGTAACGACTATAGAATACGAATGACGATACCTACTATCAAGTATGCACTACGTCACCGAGCTAAGTCAGTTGTCATTATGGCTCACTGTGGCCAGCCAGGTGGAAAAAAGATTTCAGAATTGTCTCTAAAGCTGATCTGTGAAGCCCTTGCTACTCTACTAGGACAAACGGTGGCGTCAAGTTTTCTTACACTATTTCTTTGACTTTCCCAAACCTTGTCATTAATGTTTGTACGTTTGTACGAGTTTTATTTGTACTAAGCTTTTATGAATTCTATCTGGTACACACTTTGAACTAGTTATTTCTCCCACACCCATGTACACAATTATTTATAGTACTTTAGAAAACATGATGAATCAATACATATAATAATTAACCAGTTAGTCAATTAATTACTGTTATGGTAATTAATTATTTTGTTTGATACCAATAAGGAAAATTAATCCTTCAGTATTAAGAGATATGGGTAAATATGTGGGAAGTTTTACTCTTATATAATTGTACACGTTGTTTCACCCAAGGAGCTGCAGTGGCTAAGTGGTAGGCGGCGGGGGGTAGAATCTTGGGGAAGAAAGACATTTTTTATTTCGGGATTATTAGGACGCCAGCTCTAAAAAATGCCCGACATGAGAGCTTGACCTGCTCTGTCCTAGAGATGTTCTGAAAGGGGGACGTCTTTCTCTCCCCCCCCCTCCATTCTCAGATCAAGTTGAAACTTTAAAAAATTATTTCTTGTACCTCAAATAGCACGAATCTATTTGACCAATTAGTCAATTAAATATTTGGTAATTAATTATTTTGTTTGATATTGAAAAATACATTTTACATTTTTTAGTTATATAATTGTAAATGTGGAGTCCATCCCCTTATATAAGCCTTTTTTAAAAAAAGTATTTCTTTTTTTTTTAATTTTTTTTTTGAGTTTTAACTTGCTGGGAAATCTAGTGAAACAAATCTTTGGAGAACATAAACTACTGAACAGCTCACAAACTATTTGCAGCAAATTGAGTTAGATCGAGTTTTACACATTAACATAAACTCCTACACATGTTAGCAGAGACCTAGGATCTAGTCCTACATATGTTAGTATAGAGATCTAGTCCTACGTATGTTAGCATAGAGATCTAGTCCTACGTATGTTAGCATAGAGATCTAGTCCTACGTATGTTAGCATAGAAATCTAGTCCTACGTATGTTAGCATAAAGATCTAGTCCTACGTATGTTAGCATAGAGATCTAGTCCTACGTATGTTAGCATAGAGATCTAGTCCTACGTATGTTAGCATAGAGATCTAGTCCTACGTATGTTAGCAGAGACCTAGGATCTAGTCCTACGTATGTTAGCAGAGACCTAGGATCTAGTCCTACACATGTTAGCAGAGACCTAGAATCTAGTCCTACACATGTTAGCAGATACCTAGGATCTAGTCCTACATATATAAGCATAGAGATCTAGTCCTACGTATGTTAGCAGATACCTAGGATCTAGTCCTATGTATGTAAGCATAGAGATCAGGTCCTACGTATGTTAGCAGATACCTAGGATCTAGTTCTATTTATGTTAGCATAGAGATCTAGGATCTACTCCTACACATGTTAGCAGAGACCTAGGATCTAGTCCTACGTATGTTAGCAGATACCTAGGATCTAGTTCTACTAATGTTAGCATAGAGATCTAGGATCTAGTCCTACATATGTTAGCAGAGACCTAGGATCTAGTCCTACGTCTGTTAGCAGAGACCTAGGATCTAGTCCTACGTATGTTAGCAGATACCTAGGATCTAGGATCTAGTTCTACTAATGTTAGCATAGAGACCTAGGATCTAGTCCTACTAATGTTAGCATATAGACCTAGGATCTAGTTCTAATAATGTTAGCATAGAGACCTAGGATCTAGTCCTACGTATGTTAGCAGAGACCTAGGATCTAGGATCTAGTTCAACTAATGTTAGCATAGAGATCTAGAATGTAGTCCTACGTATGTTAGCATATACCTAGGATCTAGTCCTATGTATGTTAGAATAGAGATCTAGTATCTAGTCCTACGTATGTTAGCAGCGACCTAGAATCTAGTCCTACATATGTTAGTATAGAGATCTAGGATCTAGTCCTACATATGTTAGCATAGAGATCTAGGATCTAGTCCTACGTATGTTAGCAGAGACCTAAAAATTAGTCCTACGTATGTTAGCAGAGACCTAGGATCTAGTCCTACATATGTTAGCATAGAGATCTAGTCCTACGTATGTTAGCAGAGACCTAGGATCTAGTCCTACATATGTTAGTATAGAGATCTAGTGGTACGTATGTAGGCAGATACCTAGGATCTAGTTCTACGTATTTTAGTATAGAGACCTAGGATCTAGTCCTATGTATGTTAGCAGAGATCTAGGATCTAGTCCTACATATGTTAGCATAGAGACCTAGGATCTATTCCTACGTATGTTAGCAGAGATCTAGGATCTATTCCTACGTATGTTAATATAGAGATCGAGTCGTACGTATGTAGGCAGATACCTAGGATCTAGTCCTACGTATGTTAGCAGATACCTAAGATCTAGTCCTACGTATGTTAGCAAAGACCTAGGATCTAGTCCTACACATGTTAGCAGAGACCTAGAATCTAGTCCTACACATGTTAGCAGATACCTAGGATCTAGTCCTACATATATAAGCATAGAGATCTAGTCCTACGTATGTTAGCAGATACCTAGGATCTAGTCCTATGTATGTAAGCATAGAGATCAGGTCCTACGTATGTTAGCAGATACCTAGGATCTAGTTCTATTAATGTTAGCATAGAGATCTAGGATCTACTCCTACACATGTTAGCAGAGACCTAGGATCTAGTCCTACGTATGTTAGCAGATACCTAGGATCTAGGATCTAGTTCTACTAATGTTAGCATAGAGATCTAGGATCTAGTCCTACATATGTTAGCAGAGACCTAGGATCTAGTCCTACGTCTGTTAGCAGAGACCTAGGATCTAGTCCTACGTATGTTAGCAGATACCTAGGATCTAGGATCTAGTTCTACTAATGTTAGCATAGAGACCTAGGATCTAGTCCTACTAATGTTAGCATAGAGACCTAGGATCTAGTTCTAATAATGTTAGCATAGAGACCTAGGATCTAGTCCTACGTATGTTAGCAGATACCTAGGATCTAGTCCTACGTATGTTAGTATAGAGATCTATGATATAGTCCTACGTATGTTAGTATAGAGATCTAGGATCTAGTCCTACGTATGTTAGTATAGAGATCTAGGATCTAGTCCTACGTATGTTAGCAGAGACCTAGGATCTAGTCCTACGTATGTTAGCAGAGACCTAGGATCTAGTCCTACTAATGTTAGCATAGAGACCTAGGATCTAGTCCTACATATGTTAGTATAGAGACCTAGGATCTATGCCTACGTATGTTAGCAGAGATTTAGGATCTAGTAATACATATGTTAGCATAGAGACCTAGGATCTAGTCCTACATTTGTTAGCATAGAGACCTAGGATCTATTCCTACGTATGTTAGTAGAGATCTAGGATCTAGTAATACATATGTTAGCATAGAGACCTAGGATCTAGTCCTACATTTGTTAGCATAGAGACCTAGGATCTATTCCTACGTATGTTAGCAGAGATCTAGGATCTAATAATACATATGTTAGCATAGAGACCTAGGATCTAGTCCTACGAATGTTAGCAGAGACCTAGGATCTAGTCCTACGCATGTTAGAATAGAGATCTAGGATCTAGTCCTACGTATGTTAGCAGATACCTAGGATCTAGTCCTATGTATGTTAGTATAGAGATCTACGATCTAGTCCTACATATGTTAGCATAGACATCTAGTCGTACGTATGTTAGCAGATACCTAGGATCTAGTCCTACATATGTTAGCATAGAGATCTAGGATCTAGTCCTACGTATGTTAGCAGAGACCTAGAATCTAGTCCTACATATGTTAGCATAGAGATCTAGGATCTAGTCCTACGTATGTTAGCAGATACCTAAGATCTAGTCCTACGTATGTTAGCAAAGACCTAGGATCTAGTCCTACACATGTTAGCAGAGACCTAGAATCTAGTCCTACACATGTTAGCAGATACCTAGGATCTAGTCCTACATATATAAGCATAGAGATCTAGTCCTACGTATGTTAGCAGATACCTAGGATCTAGTCCTATGTATGTAAGCATAGAGATCAGGTCCTACGTATGTTAGCAGATACCTAGGATCTAGTTCTATTAATGTTAGCATAGAGATCTAGGATCTACTCCTACACATGTTAGCAGAGACCTAGGATCTAGTCCTACGTATGTTAGCAGATACCTAGGATCTAGGATCTAGTTCTACTAATGTTAGCATAGAGATCTAGGATCTAGTCCTACATATGTTAGCAGAGACCTAGGATCTAGTCCTACGTCTGTTAGCAGAGACCTAGGATCTAGTCCTACGTATGTTAGCAGATACCTAGGATCTAGGATCTAGTTCTACTAATGTTAGCATAGAGACCTAGGATCTAGTCCTACTAATGTTAGCATAGAGACCTAGGATCTAGTTCTAATAATGTTAGCATAGAGACCTAGGATCTAGTCCTACGTATGTTAGCAGATACCTAGGATCTAGTCCTACGTATGTTAGTATAGAGATCTATGATATAGTCCTACGTATGTTAGTATAGAGATCTAGGATCTAGTCCTACGTATGTTAGTATAGAGATCTAGGATCTAGTCCTACGTATGTTAGCAGAGACCTAGGATCTAGTCCTACGTATGTTAGCAGAGACCTAGGATCTAGTCCTACTAATGTTAGCATAGAGACCTAGGATCTAGTCCTACATATGTTAGTATAGAGACCTAGGATCTATGCCTACGTATGTTAGCAGAGATTTAGGATCTAGTAATACATATGTTAGCATAGAGACCTAGGATCTAGTCCTACATTTGTTAGCATAGAGACCTAGGATCTATTCCTACGTATGTTAGTAGAGATCTAGGATCTAGTAATACATATGTTAGCATAGAGACCTAGGATCTAGTCCTACATTTGTTAGCATAGAGACCTAGGATCTATTCCTACGTATGTTAGCAGAGATCTAGGATCTAATAATACATATGTTAGCATAGAGACCTAGGATCTAGTCCTACGAATGTTAGCAGAGACCTAGGATCTAGTCCTACGCATGTTAGAATAGAGATCTAGGATCTAGTCCTACGTATGTTAGCAGATACCTAGGATCTAGTCCTATGTATGTTAGTATAGAGATCTACGATCTAGTCCTACATATGTTAGCATAGACATCTAGTCGTACGTATGTTAGCAGATACCTAGGATCTAGTCCTACATATGTTAGCATAGAGATCTAGGATCTAGTCCTACGTATGTTAGCAGAGACCTAGAATCTAGTCCTACATATGTTAGCATAGAGATCTAGGATCTAGTCCTACGTATCTAGTACTACGTATGTTAGTAAAGAGATCTAGGATCTAGTCCTACGTATGTTAGCAGAGACCTAGGATCTAGTCCTACATATGTTAGTATAGAGATCTATGACCTAGTCCTACGTATGTTAGCAGAGACCTAGGATCTAGTCCTACATATGTTAGTATAGAGACCTAGGATCTAGTCCTACGTATGTTAGTATAGAGACCTAGGATCTAGTCCTACATGTTAGTATAGAGACCTAGGATCTATTCCTACGTATGTTAGCAGAGACCTAGGATCTAGTCCTTTATATGTTAGTATAGAGATCTAGGATCTAGTACTACGTATGTTAGTATAGAGATCTATGATCTAGTCCTACGTATGTTAGTATAGAGATCTATGATATAGTCCTACGTATGTTAGTATAGAGATCTAGGATCTAGTCCTACGTATGTTAGTATAGAGATCTAGGATCTAGTCCTACGTATGTTAGCAGAGACCTAGGATCTAGTCCTACGTATGTTAGCAGAGACCTAGGATCTAGTCCTACTAATGTTAGCATAGAGACCTAGGATCTAGTCCTACTAATGTTAGCATAGAGACCTAGGATCTAGTCCTACGTATGTTAGCAGAGACCTAGGATCTAGTTCTACTAATGTTAGCATAGAGACCTAGGATCTAGTCCTACGTATGTTAGCAGATACCTAGGATCTAGTCCTACGTATGTTAGTATAGAGATCTATGATATAGTCCTACGTATGTTAGTATAGAGATCTAGGATCTAGTCCTACGTATGTTAGTATAGAGATCTAGGATCTAGTCCTACGTATGTTAGCAGAGACCTAGGATCTAGTCCTACGTATGTTAGCAGAGACCTAGGATCTAGTCCTACTAATGTTAGCATAAAGACCTAGGATCTAGTCCTACATATGTTAGTATAGAGACCTAGGATCTATGCCTACGTATGTTAGCAGAGATTTAGGATCTAGTAATACATATGTTAGCATAGAGACCTAGGATCTAGTCCTACATTTGTTAGCATAGAGACCTAGGATCTATTCCTACGTATGTTAGCAGAGATCTAGGATCTAGTAATACATATGTTAGCATAGAGACCTAGGATCTAGTCCTACATTTGTTAGCATAGAGACCTAGGATCTATTCCTACGTATGTTAGCAGAGATCTAGGATCTAATAATACATATGTTAGCATAGAGACCTAGGATCTAGTCCTACGAATGTTAGCAGAGACCTAGGATCTAGTCCTACGCATGTTAGAATAGAGATCTAGGATCTAGTCCTACGTATGTTAGCAGATACCTAGGATCTAGTCCTATGTATGTTAGTATAGAGATCTACGATCTAGTCCTACATATGTTAGCATAGACATCTAGTCGTACGTATGTTAGCAGATACCTAGGATCTAGTCCTACATATGTTAGCACAGAGATCTAGGATCTAGTCCTACGTATGTTAGCAGAGACCTAGAATCTAGTCCTACATATGTTAGCATAGAGATCTAGGATCTAGTCCTACGTATCTAGTACTACGTATGTTGTATAGATGTAGTACTAACTACATATGTTAGTATAGAGATCTAGGATCTAGTCCTACGTATGTTAGCAGAGACCTAGGATCTAGTCCTACATATGTTAGTATAGAGATCTATGACCTAGTCCTACGTATGTTAGCAGAGACCTAGGATCTAGTCCTACATATGTTAGTATAGAGACCTAGGATCTAGTCCTACGTATGTTAGTATAGAGACCTAGGATCTAGTCCTACATGTTAGTATAGAGACCTAGGATCTATTCCTACGTATGTTAGCAGAGACCTAGGATCTAGTCCTTTATATGTTAGTATAGAGATCTAGGATCTAGTCTTACGTATGTTAGTATAGAGATCTATGATCTAGTCCTACGTATGTTAGTATAGAGATCTATGATATAGTCCTACGTATGTTAGTATAGAGATCTAGGATCTAGTCCTACGTATGTTAGTATAGAGATCTAGGATCTAGTCCTACGTATGTTAGCAGAGACCTAGGATCTAGTCCTACGTATGTTAGCAGAGACCTAGGATCTAGTCCTACTAATGTTAGCATAGAGACCTAGGATCTAGTCCTACTAATGTTAGCATAGAGACCTAGGATCTAGTCCTACGTATGTTAGCAGAGACCTAGGATCTAGTTCTACTAATGTTAGTATAGAGATCTAGGATCTAGTCCTACGTATGTTAAAAGATACATAGGATCTAGTCCTACATATGTTAGTATAGTGATCTAGGATCTAGTTCTACATATGTTAGTATAGAGATCTAGGATCTAGTCCTATGTATGTTAGAAGATACCTTGGATCTAGTCCTACATATGTTAGTATAGAGATCTAGGATCTAGTCCTATGTTTGTTAGAAGATACCTTGGATCTAGTCCTTCATGTTGTTACAACTTTGGTGGCGAAGATCTTAGGAATAATTGTGTGTGTAATAAGCTGACACAGAGAACACTGCCAAGCGCTATGTCAACCTTAAATTTTGACGACGGGCTAGGCTTCAGGAAACTAGTGTAATCTGTCCACTGCTCATGCAACGAATACTTGATATGGTCATGTGATCCTCCAGAAGGAACGAGCGATGTTTGATTAGTTTCGAGATATCCTTCGAGGACACTTTAAAAAAGCGAAGGTGTTAGAGTCAAGGCCATTCACGATCGAAGGATTCACGATGATTCACGGTTCAGTGATTCCAGTGTGAAGTCAGTAGAATCCACTACGAATCCTAGACAAGAGGGAGGGTTCAGCAGTACAGAGTTTATACAGCACTACGGTTATCTACAATAACTACGGTGAAGCATGTGTTTAGTCTGTGTTATTTGTGGCCATTTGTACAGTTTTGGCTGGGATTTAATAGACATTAAAATGTAACGTTAAGTTGGAGCGCAAGTTTTTTGAATTGGTTGTAACGTGTTGTGCAGAGAGCCTGTCTACAGAATGTCGTTACAATATGTCAGCATAGAGCGAAGATCTAGTGCTACAATGTTTGGTATTTCAATAAACGCCACATCATAAAACTTTATAAATATTTAAACAAAAAGTAAAACAGACGAACAAAAAAAAAACAGAAAATATTCTTCTAAGGCAAATAAAAATAAATCTTTCTTCTAGGGTATAATACAGCTACATAATTTTTTTCTAAGTTTGACAAAGCTCTTTGAAATTGAAACCTTTGTTTTTTTAACTTATCAAAAAAAAAAAAGGAAAATTTGTTTGCATGCAAACTCAAAGAAATATTTTCTCTGTGTTCAGGTTCTGTTTATTCCCGAGACTGTGGGGAAATCTGTAGAGTCTGTCTTGAACCAAATTCACCCAGGGAACATAATCATGGTGGAGAATCTGAGATTTAATCCAGGGGAAACTGGAGAAAGTTGTTCAAATAGGTGATCTATTTTATCTTTGTTCTAGTGAGTTTCTTTATAGTATGGAGAAACGTTTTGTTAGTGTCACATGATAGTTAAAGGCAGGTCAGAACTATTTGTACAAGTTTTAGATAAATGGTAGAAATTAAAACATATGTCACTTTATGGCTTACATACACAAGTGAATAGAAAGAATCTAATACTATACACTTTGAAACTAACTGCTAGTTTAAAGGAATCCTATATCATGCTTGTAGTGCTTGCATAGAGTGTAGAGCTTGTATAGAGTGTAGAGCTTGTATAGATTGTAGAGCTTGTATAGAGTGTAGAGCTTGTATAGATTGTAGAGCTTGTATAGAGTGTAGAGCTTGTATAGATTGTACAGCTTGTATAGAGTGTAGAGCTTGTATAGAGTGTAGAGCTTGTATAAATTGTAGAGCTTGTAGAGCTTGTATAGAGTGTAGAGCTTGTAAAGAGTGTAGAGCTTGTATAGAGTGTAGAGCTTGTATAGAGTGTAGAGCTTGTATAGAGTGTAGAGCTTGTATAGATTGTAGAGCTTGTATAGAGTGTAGAGCTTGTAGAGATTGTAGAGCTTGTATAGATTGTAGAGCTTGTATAAATTGTAGAGCTTGTATAGAGTGTAGAGCTTGTATAGAGTGTAGAGCTTGTATAGAGTGTAGAGCTTGTATAAATTGTAGAGCTTGTATATAGTGTAGAGCTTGTATAGAGTGTAGAGCTTGTATAGAGTGTAGAGCTTGTATACAGTGTAGAGCTTGTATAGATTGTAGAGATTGTATAGAGTGTAGAGCTTGTATAAATTGTAGAGCTTGTATAGAGTGTAGAGCTTGTATAGAGTGTAGAGCTTGTATAGATTGTAGAGCTTGTATAGAGTGTAGAGCTTGTATAGATTGTAGAGCTTGTAGAGAGTGTAGAGCTTGTATAAATTGTAGAGCTTGTATAGAGTGTAGAGCTTGTATAGATTGTAGAGCTTGTATAGAGTGTAGAGCTTGTATAGATTGTAGAGCTTGTATAGAGTGTAGAGCTTGTATAAATTGTAGAGCTTGTATAGATTGTAGAGCTTGTATAGATTGTAGAGCTTGTATAGAGTGTAGAGCTTGTATAGATTGTAGAGCTTGTATAAAGTGTAGAGCTTGTATAGATTGTAGAGCTTGTATAGAGTGTAGAGCTTGTATAAATTGTAGAGCTTGTATAGATTGTAGAGCTTGTTTAGAGTGTAGAGCTTGTAGAGCTTGTAGAGCTTGTATAGAGTGTAGAGCTTGTATAAATTGTAGAGCTTGTATAGAGTGTAGAGCTTGTATAGAGTGTAGAGCTTGTAGAGAGTGTAGAGCTTGTAGAGATTGTAGAGCTTGTATAGAGTGTAGAGCTTGTATAAATTGTAGAGCTTGTATAGAGTGTAGAGCTTGTATAGAGTGTAGAGCTTGTAGAGATTGTAGAGCTTGTATAGAGTGTAGAGCGTGTATAAATTGTAGAGCTTGTATAAATTGTAGAGCTTGTATAAATTGTAGAGCTTGTATAAATTGTAGAGCTTGTATAAATTGTAGAGCTTGTATAAATTGTAGAGCTTGTAGAGATTGTAGAGCTTGTATAAATTGTAGAGCTTGTATAGAGTGTAGAGCTTGTATAAATTTTATAGCTTGTAGAGATTGTAGAGATTGTAGAGCTTGTATAAATTGTAGAGCTTGTATAGATTGTAGAGCTTGTATAAATTGTAGAGCTTGTATAGATTGTAGAGCTTGTATAGAGTGTAGAGCTTGTATAGATTGTAGAGCTTGTAGAGATTGTAGAGCTTGTATAGATTGTAGAGCTTGTATAGATTGTAGAGCTTGTATAGAGTGTAGAGCTTGTATAGATTGTAGAGCTTGTATAAATTGTAGAGCTTGTATAGAGTGTAGAGCTTGTATAGAGTGTAGAGCTTGTATAGAGTGTAGAGCTTGTAGAGATTGTAGAGCTTGTATAGAGTGTAGAGCTTGTATAAATTGTAGAGCTTGTATAGAGTGTAGAGCTTGTATAGAGTGTAGAGCTTGTATAAATTGTAGAGCTTGTATAAATTGTCGAGCTTGTATAAATTGTAGAGCTTGTATAAATTGTAGAGCTTGTATAAATTGTAGAGCTTGTATAAATTGTAGAGCTTGTAGAGATTGTAGAGCTTGTATAAATTGTAGAGCTTGTATAGACTGTAGAGCTTGTATAAATTTTATAGCTTGTAGAGATTGTAGAGATTGTAGAGCTTGTATAAATTGTAGAGCTTGTATAGATTGTAGAGCTTGTATAAATTGTAGAGCTTGTATAGATTGTAGAGCTTGTATAGAGTGTAGAGCTTGTATAGATTGTAGAGCTTGTAGAGATTGTAGAGCTTGTATAGATTGTAGAGCTTGTATAGATTGTAGAGCTTGTATAGATTGTAGAGCTTGTATAGATTGTAGAGCTTGTAGAGATTGTAGAGCTTGTAGAGATTGTAGAGCTTGTATAGAGTGTAGAGCTTGTAGAGATTGTAGAGCTTGTATAGATTGTAGAGCTTGTAAAGATTGTAGAGCTTGTATAGATTGTAGAGCTTGTAGAGAGTGTAGAGCTTGTATAGATTGTAGAGCTTGTATAGAATGTAGAGCTTATATAGATTGTAGAGCTTGTATTGAGTTTAGAGCTTGTATAGATTGTAGAGCTTGTATAGAGTGTAGAGCTTGTATAAATTGTAGAGCTTGTATAGAGTGTAGAGCTTGTATAAATTGTAGAGCTTGTATAGAGTGTAGAGCTTGTATAGATTGTAGAGCTTGTAGAGATTGTAGAGCTTGTATAAAGTGTAGAGCTTGTATAAATTGTAGAGCTTGTATAGAGTGTAGAGCTTGTATAAATTGTAGAGCTTGTATAGAGTGTAGAGCTTGTATAGATTGTAGAGCTTGTAGAGATTGTAGAGCTTGTATAAATTGTAGAGCTTGTATAAATTGTAGAGCTTGTATAGAGTGTAGAGCTTGTATAAATTGTAGAGCTTGTATAGATTGTAGAGCTTGTAAAAATTGTAGAGCTTGTATAGATTGTAGAGCTTGTATAGAGTGTAGAGCTTGTATAGATTGTAGAGCTTGTATAAAGTGTAGAGCTTGTATAAATTGTAGAGCTTGTATAGATTGTAGAGCTTGTATAAATTGTAGAGCTTGTAGAGATTGTAGAGCTTGTATAAATTGTAGAGCTTGTATAGAGTGTAGAGCTTGTATAAATTTTATAGCTTGTAGAGATTGTAGAGTTTGTATAAATTGTAGAGCTTGTATAGATTGTAGAGCTTGTATAGATTGTAGAGCTTGTATAAATTGTAGAGCTTGTATAAAATGTAGAGCTTGTAGAGATTGTAGAGTTTGTATAAATTGTAGAGCTTGTATAGATTGTAGAGCTTGTATAGATTGTAGAGCTTGTTAAAATTGTAGAGCTTGTATAGAGTGTAGAGCTTGTATAGATTGTAGAGCTTGTATAGAGTGTAGAGCTTGTATAGATTGTAGAGCTTGTATAGAGTGTAGAGCTTGTATAGATTGTAGAGCTTGTATAGAGTGTAGAGCTTGTATAAATTGTAGAGCTTGTATAGAGTGTAGAGCTTGTATAGATTATAGAGCTTGTATAGAGTGTAGAGCTTGTATAGATTGTAGAGCTTGTATAGAGTGTAGAGCTTGTATAAATTGTAGAGCTTGTATAGATTGTAGAGCTTGTATAGATTGTAGAGCTTGTATAGAGTGTAGAGCTTGTATAGATTGTAGAGCTTGTATAAAGTGTAGAGCTTGTATAGATTGTAGAGCTTGTATAGAGTGTAGAGCTTGTATAAATTGTAGAGCTTGTATAGATTGTAGAGCTTGTTTAGAGTGTAGAGCTTGTAGAGCTTGTAGAGATTGTATAGAGTGTAGAGCTTGTATAAATTGTAGAGCTTGTATAGAGTGTAGAGCTTGTATAGAGTGTAGAGCTTGTATAGAGTGTAGAGCTTGTAGAGATTGTAGAGCTTGTATAGAGTGTAGAGCTTGTATAAATTGTAGAGCTTGTATAGAGTGTAGAGCTTGTATAGAGTGTAGAGCTTGTATAAATTGTAGAGCTTGTATAAATTGTCGAGCTTGTATAAATTGTAGAGCTTGTATAAATTGTAGAGCTTGTATAAATTGTAGAGCTTGTATAAATTGTAGAGCTTGTAGAGATTGTAGAGCTTGTATAAATTGTAGAGCTTGTATAGACTGTAGAGCTTGTATAAATTTTATAGCTTGTAGAGATTGTAGAGATTGTAGAGCTTGTATAAATTGTAGAGCTTGTATAGATTGTAGAGCTTGTATAAATTGTAGAGCTTGTATAGATTGTAGAGCTTGTATAGAGTGTAGAGCTTGTATAGATTGTAGAGCTTGTAGAGATTGTAGAGCTTGTATAGATTGTAGAGCTTGTATAGATTGTAGAGCTTGTATAGATTGTAGAGCTTGTATAGATTGTAGAGCTTGTAGAGATTGTAGAGCTTGTATAGATTGTAGAGCTTGTATAGAGTGTAGAGCTTGTATAGATTGTAGAGCTTGTATAGATTGTAGAGCTTGTATAGATTGTAGAGCTTGTATAGAGTGTAGAGCTTGTATAGAGTGTAGAGCTTGTATAAATTGTAGAGCTTGTAGAGATTGTAGAGCTTGTATAAATTGTAGAGCTTGTAGAGATTGTAGAGCTTGTATAAATTGTAGAGCTTGTATAGAGTGTAGAGCTTGTATTAATTTTATAGCTTGTAGAGATTGTAGAGTTTGTATAAATTGTAGAGCTTGTATAGATTGTAGAGCTTGTATAGATTGTAGAGCTTGTATAAATTGTAGAGCTTGTATAAATTGTAGAGCTTGTATAGATTGTAGAGCTTGTATAGAGTGTAGAGCTTGTATAGATTGTAGAGCTTGTATAGATTGTAGAGCTTGTATAGATTGTAGAGCTTGTATAAATTGTAGAGCTTGTATAAATTGTAGAGCTTGTATAGATTGTAGAGCTTGTATAGAATGTAGAGCTTGTATAGAATGTAGAGCTTGTATAGAATGTAGAGCTTGTATAGATTGTAGAGCTTATATAGATTGTAGAGCTTGTAGAGATTGTAGAGCTTGTATAAATTGTAGAGCTTGTATAGATTGTAGAGCTTGTATAAATTGTTGAGCTTGTATAGAATGTAGAGCTTGTATAAATTGTAGAGCTTGTATAGATTGTAGAGCTTGTATAAATTGTAGAGCTTGTATAGATTGTAGAGCTTGTAGAGAGTGTAGAGCTTGTATAGAGTGTAGAGCTTGTAGAGATTGTAGAGCTTGTATAGATTGTAGAGCTTGTAGAGAGTGTAGAGCTTGTATAGATTGTAGAGCTTGTAGAGAGTGTAGAGCTTGTATAGATATTAGAGCTTGTATAGAATGTAGAGCTTATATAGATTGTAGAGCTTGTATTGAGATTAGAGCTTGTATAGATTTTAGAGCTTGTATAGAGTGTAGAGCTTGTATAGATTGTAGAGCTTGTAGAGATTGTAGAGCTTGTATAAATTGTAGAGCTTGTATAGAGTGTAGAGCTTGTATAAATTGTAGAGCTTGTATAGAGTGTAGAGCTTGTATAGATTGTAGAGCTTGTAGAGATTGTAGAGCTTGTATAAATTGTAGAGCTTGTATAAATTGTAGAGCTTGTATAGAGTGTAGAGCTTGTATAAATTGTAGAGCTTGTAGAGATTGTAGAGCTTGTATAAATTGTAGAGCTTGTATAGATTGTAGAGCTTGTATAGAGTGTAGAGCTTCTATAAATTGTAGAGCTTGTAGAGATTGTAGAGCTTGTATAAATTGTAGAGCTTGTATAAATTGTAGAGATTGTATAAATTGTAGAGCTTGTATAAATTGTAGAGCTTGTATAGATTGTAGAGCTTGTATAGAATGTAGAGCTTGTATAGAATGTAGAGCTTGTATAGAATGTAGAGCTTGTATAGATTGTAGAGCTTATATAGATTGTAGAGCTTGTATAAATTGTAGAGCTTGTAGAGATTGTAGAGCTTGTATAAATTGTAGAGCTTATATAGATTGTAGAGCTTGTATTGAGTTTAGAGCTTGTATAAATTGTAGAGCTTGTATAGATTGTAGAGCTTGTAAAAATTGTTGAGCTTGTATAGAATGTAGAGCTTGTATAAATTGTAGAGCTTGTATAGATTGTAGAGCTTGTATAAATTGTAGAGCTTGTATAGATTGTAGAGCTTGTAGAGAGTGTAGAGCTTGTATAGAGTGTAGAGCTTGTAGAGATTGTAGAGCTTGTATAGATTGTAGAGCTTGTAGAGAGTGTAGAGCTTGTATAGATTGTAGAGCTTGTAGAGAGTGTAGAGCTTGTATAGATTGTAGAGCTTGTATAGAATGTAGAGCTTATATAGATTGTAGAGCTTGTGTTGAGTTTAGAGCTTGTATAGATTGTAGAGCTTGTATAGAGTGTAGAGCTTGTATAGATTGTAGAGCTTGTAGAGATTGTAGAGCGTGTATAAATTGTAGAGCTTGTATAGAGTGTAGAGCTTGTATAAATTGTAGAGCTTGTATAGAGTGTAGAGCTTTTATAGATTGTAGAGCTTGTAGAGATTGTAGAGCTTGTATAAATTGTAGAGCTTGTATAAATTGTAGAGCTTGTATAGAGTGTAGAGCTTGTATAAATTGTAGAGCTTGTATAGATTGTAGAGCTTGTATAAATTGTAGAGCTTGTATAGATTGTAGAGCTTGTATAGAGTGTAGAGCTTGTATAAATTGTAGAGCTTGTAGAGATTGTAGAGCTTGTATAAATTGTAGAGCTTGTATAAATTGTAGAGATTGTATAAATTGTAGAGCTTGTATAAATTGTAGAGCTTGTTGAGCTTGTAGAGATTGTAGAGCTTGTATAGAGTGTAGAGCTTGTAGAGATTGTAGAGCTTGTATAGATTGTAGAGCTTGTAGAGATTGTAGAGCTTGTAGAGATTGTAGAGCTTGTATAGAGTGTAGAGCTTGTATAGATTGTAGAGCTTGTATAGATTGTAGAGCTTGTAGAGATTGTAGAGCTTGTAGAGATTGTAGAGATTGTAGAGCTTGTATAGATTGTAGAGCTTGTAGAGATTGTAGAGCTTGTATAGAGTGTAGAGCTTGTATAGAGTGTAGAGCTTGTAGAGATTGTAGAGATTGTAGAGCTTGTATAGAGTGTAGAGCTTGTATAGAGTGTAGAGCTTCTGGAGATTGTAGAGATTGTAGAGCTTGTATAGAATGTAGAGCTTGTATAGAATGTAGAGCTTGTATAGAGTGTAGAGCTTGTATAGAGTGTAGAGCTTGTAGAGATTGTAGAGATTGTAGAGCTTGTATAGATTGTAGAGCTTGTATAGATTGTAGAGCTTGTATAGAGTGTAGAGCTTGTATAGATTGTATATATTGTAGAGCTTGTATAGAGTGTAGAGCTTGTAGAGCTTGTATAGATTGTAGAGCTTGTAGAGATTGTAGAGCTTGTATAAATTGAAGAGCATGTATAGATTGTAGAGCTTGTAGAGCTTGTATAGATTGTAGAGCTTGTAGAGATTGTAGAGCTTATATAAATTGAAGAGCATGTATAGATTGTAGAGCTTGTAGAGATTGTATAGATTGTAGAGCTTGTAGAGATTGTAGAGATTGTATAGATTGTAGAGCTTGTAGAGATTGTAGAGCTTTGAGTTTCTTGTTCTTCTCATCTACGACCCAGTTTGTCTCGTGATGGCCAGCCCATAGCTGCTACCCCTCAGGCCTTGGCTCAATTCTGTGAAGGTCTGACCAATTTGGGTGACGTCTATGTTGACGACGCCTTTGCCTGCCTGCATCTAGACCATAGCTCTATGACGGGTTACCTTGGAAACATCAAAGTTTGTGGTTTCCTTGTCAAGAACGAGCTTAAATATATGACCAAAGTGTTCAACAATGTCAAGCGTAAGTTTCTGGTGATTCTGGGCGGATTGTGTACAAGAGAGAAACTTGTACTGCTGTTAGACCTGTTGAAAGAAGCTGATAACATCATCATTGCTGGCACTTTGGCCACTTTGTTTCTTAAAGTAAGTTGAAACAAGAGTTAGTACTTAAAGATGTACTTTCAGGGTTAGTACTTAAAGATATACTTTCAGGGTTAGTACTTAAAGATATACTTTCAGACTGAGTTAGTACTTAAAGATATACTTTCAGAGTTAGTACTTAAAGATGTACTTTCAGACTGAGTTAGTACTTAAAGATGTATCTCAGACTGAGTTAGTTGTAAAAAGGTTAAATGGTGTAATGTTGAAGAATGCGAATGTCGTGGAATGCTGGGTTCATTGTCGCGTGACAAACATATATACCACAAATTGACTTTAGTCCGTTTCAGCAGACAAATATAAAATTTATTTGAAACAATAATAATAATAATGCACTCCTTATTAGTGCTACAAGTCAAAAAAATACCATCCGCATAACAGCGGTATCAAAAATATCCATACGTTAAAGTCTCCAGAGTATGTTACTGATTACGTCCGCATCTCAGCGGGTAACACTGTACAGAATAATCCAGAATAATATAAGAATACATGTCTCAAAAAGAACACTGGCACTGACACTGCCTAAAAGATACTTGGCACTGACACTGCCTCAAAGATACTTGGCACTGACACTGCCTAACAGATACTTGGCACTGACACTGCCTAAAAGATACTTGGCACTGACACTGCCTAACAGATACTTGGCACTGACACTGCCTAAAAGATACTTGGCACTGACACTGCCTAACAGATACTTGGCACTGACACTGCCTAAAAGATACTTGGCACTGACACTGCCTAAAAGATACTTGGCACTGACACTGCCTAAAAGATACTTGGCACTGACACTGCCTAAAAGATACTTGGCACTGACACTGCCTAAAAGATACTTGGCACTGACACTGCCTAAAAGATACTTGGCACTGACACTGCCTAAAAGATACTTGGCACTGACACTGCCTAAAAGATACTTGGCACTGACACTGCCTAAAAGATACTTGGCACTGACACTGCCTAAAAGATACTTGGCACTGACACTGCCTAAAAGATACTTGGCACTGACACTGCCTAAAAGATACTTGGCACTGACACTGCCTAAAAGATACTTGGCACTGACACTGCCTAAAAGATACTTGGCACTGACACTGCCTAAAAGATACTTGGCACTGACACTGCCTAAAAGATACTTGGCACTGACACTGCCTAAAAGATACTTGGCACTGACACTGCCTAAAAGATACTTGGCACTGACACTGCCTAAAAGATACTTCTTAACTGTAAATCTTCTGCTCGACTTTTCTAAGTCGCTACTGTCCGTCCCGGACCAAAATATACTACTTGACCGCCCGGTCTTAAGGGTACCACTTGACTGACTTGACTGAACTCAAAGTCAACTGTATTCCATCTACTTCCTATTTTCTACATCAGGAATTCCACGTGTCTTTTAAACTCTTAACATGACGTGAACATTAAATCAGTAAGCTGATGAGCTTTTACACTTTGTAGTTGGGCCTAGTTCTCCTTTCTCTAAGATTGTATATATGTGTGGTTGCATCTTAAAGATGTACTTTCAGACTGAGTTAGTACTTAAAGATGTACTTTCAGACTGAGTTAGTACTTAAAGATGTACTTTCAGACTGAGTTAGTACTTAAATAAAGATGTACTTTCAGACTAAGTTAGTACTTAAATAAAGATGTACTTTCAGACTGAGTTAGTACTTAAATAAAGATATACTTTCAGACTGAGTTAGTACTTAAATAAAGATGTACTTTCAGACTGAGTTAGAACTTAAAGATGTACTTTCAGACTGAGTTAGTACTTAAAGATGTACTTTCAGACTGAGTTAGTACTTAAAGATGTACTTTCAGACTGAGTTAGTACTTAAAGATGTACTTTCAGACTGAGTTAGTACTTAAAGATGTACTTTCAGACTGAGTTAGTACTTAAATAAAGATGTACTTTCAGACTGAGTTAGTACTTAAAGATGTACTTTCAGACTGAGTTAGAACTTAAAGATGTACTTTCAGACTAAGTTAGTACTTAAAGATGTACTTTCAGACTGAGTTAGTACTTGAAGATGTACTTTCAGACTGAGTTAGTACTTAAAGATGTACTTTCAGACTGAGTTAGTACTTAAAGATGTTGTAGTTTAAAAAGAAAGAGTTAACACTCAAGCATATTGAATGTGAAGGTCATTGCTGTGGACAATTGTATTGAATGTGAAGGTAATTGCTGTAGACCATTGCATTAAATGTGAAGGTCACTTTTGTGGACACTTGTATTGAATATGAAGGTCATTGCTGTGGACAATTGTATTGAAATCTCTTTCATTGTCTATTACAATATCAAATGTTCAAATCAACTCATTTTACTGGATCATTTTACTGGATCATTTTTACTGGATAACTTTATTGACTGTTGAGTATTGACTGTTGAGTATTGACTGTTGAGTATTGACTGTTGAGTATTGACTGTTGAGTATTGACTGTTGAGTATTGACTGTTGAGTATTGTTGAGTATTGACTGTTGAGTATTGACTGTTGAGTATTGACTGTTGAGTATTGACTGTTGAGTATTGACTGTTGAGTATTGAGTGTCTTTAACTTTTTGATTTGTTTGTTTTTAGATAGACTTAGGTATGGACATTGGTCGAAATTCATTTGACTACAATTTAGAGACTCTAGCAAGGCAAATCATTGAGCTGGCACCATATTACAAGTGTAAACTTCATTACCCAGTGGACTTGTGGATTGCTCAAACAGAAGATGGAAGTAACCCTCAGTTAGTAAGTCACTACTCTAGATACATTAGTAGATAAGGGAAGTAACCCTCAGTTAGTAAGTCACTACTCTAGATACATTAGTAGATAAGGGAAGTAACCCTCAGTTAGTAAGTCACTACTCTAGATACATTAGTAGATAAGGGAAGTAACCCTCAGTTAGTAAGTCACTACTCTAGATACATTAGTAGATAAGGGAAGTAACCCTCAGTTAGTAAGTCACTACTCTAGATACATTAGTAGATTAGGGAAGTAACCCTCAGTTAGTAAGTCACTACTCTAGATACATTAGTAGATAAGGGAAGTAACCCTCAGTTAGTAAGTCACTACTCTAGATACATTAGTAGATAAGGGAAGTAACCCTCAGTTAGTAAGTCACTACTCTAGATACATTAGTAGATTAGGGAAGTAACCCGCAGTTAGTAAGTTACTACTCTAGATACATTAATAGATAAGGGAAGTAACCCTCAGTTAGTAAGTCACTACTCTAGATATATTAGTAGATTAGGGAAGTAACCCTCAGTTAGTAAGTTACAACTCTAGATACATTAATAGATAAGGGAAGTAACCCTCAGTTAGTAAGTTACTACTATAGATACATTAGTAGATTAGAGAAGTAACCCTCAGTTAGTAAGTCTCTACTCTAGATACATTAGTAGATAAGGGAAGTAACCTTCAGTTAGTAAGTCACTACTCTAGATACATTAGTAGATTAGGGAAGTAACCCTCAGTTAGTAAGTCACTACTCTAGATACATTAGTAGATAAGGGAAGTAACCCGCAGTTAGTAAGTCACTACTCTAGATACATTAGTAGATAAGGGAAGTAACCTTCAGTTAGTAAGTCACTACTCTAGATACATTAGTAGATTAGGGAAGTAACCCTCAGTTAGTAAGTCACTACTCTAGATACATTAGTAGATTAGGAAAGTAACCTTCAGTTAGTAAGTCACTACTCTAGATACATTAGTAGATAAGGGAAGTAACCCGCAGTTAGTAAGTCACTACTCTAGATACATTAGTATATTAGGGAAGTAACCTTCAGTTAGTAAGTCACTACTCTAGATACATTAGTAGATTAGGGAAGTAACCCTCAGTTAGTAAGTTACTACTCTAGATACAATAGCAGATTAGGGAAGTAACCCTCAGTTAGTAAGTTACTACTCTAGATACATTAATAGATTAGGGAAGTAACCTCAGTTAGTAAGTTACTACTCTAGATACATTAGTAGATTAGGGAAGTAACCCTCAGTTAGTAAGTTAATACTCTAGGTACATTAATAGATTAGAGAAGTAACCTTCAATTAGTACGTCACTACTCTAGATACATTAGTAGAATATTTACAATGGGTAGATTATACTTAGTGGAGAGTCATACTGATACAGTTTAGGGTCAGAGGCGTCAGGGTGTTGCATTGATAGTTGCAAACTGCCTCAGGGTCGCCGGCTACTGATTTTTCTTCAGGGTTGGCTCACGAGCTCCTCCTTCCCGAACTGGTTCAGGCACCAGTCACTCGCCTTTGTCTTCTGTTAGTGAAAACAGCCCCCCCCCCCCGACTCACTATCTGAGCCACATGCGAAAGCCAGAAATTGGACCGGTTGTCAGGGGAGACGCTTGCAGAAGTTGGACTGGTTGTCAGGGGAGACACTTGCAGAAGTTGGACTGGTTGTCAGGGGAGACGCTTGCAGAAGTTGGACTGGTTGTCAGGGGAGACGCTTGCAGAAGTTGGACTGGTTGTCAGGGGAGACGCTTGCAGAAGTTGGACTGGTTGTCAGGGGAGACGCTTGCAGAAGTTGGACTGGTTGTCAGGGGAGACGCTTGCAGAAGTTGGACTGGTTGTCAGGGGAGACGCTTGCAGAAGTTGGACTGGTTGTCAGGGGAGACGCTTGCAGAAGTTGGACTGGTTGTCAGGGGAGACGCTTGCAGAAGTTGGACTGGTTGTCAGGGGAGACGCTTGCAGAAGTTGGACTGGTTGTCAGGGGAGACGCTTGCAGAAGTTGGACTGGTTGTGATGGGAGACGCTTGCAGAAGTTGGACTGGTTGTCAAGGGAGACGCTTGCAGAAGTTGGACTGGTTGTCAGGGGAGACGCTTGCAGAAGTTGGACTGGTTGTCAGGGGAGACGCTTGCAGAAGTTGGACTGGTTGTCAGGGGAGACGCAGAAGTTGGACTGGTTGTCAGGGGAGACGCTTGCAGAAGTTGGACTGGTTGTCAGGGGAGACGCTTGCAGAAGTTGGACTGGTTGTCAGGGGAGACGCTTGCAGAAGTTGGACTGGTTGTCAGGGGAGACGCTTGCAGAAGTTGGACTGTTTGTCATGGGAGACACTTGCAGAAGTTGGACTGGTTGTCAGATGAGACGCTTGCAGAAGTTGGACTGGTTGTCAGGGGAGACGCTTGCAGAAGTTGGACTGGTTGTGACGGGAGACGCTTGCAGAAGTTGGACTGGTTGTCAAGGGAGACGCTTGCAGAAGTTGGACTGGTTGTCAGGGGAGACGCTTGCAGAAGTTGAACTGTTTGTCATGGGAGACGCTTGCAGAAGTTGGACTGGTTGTCAGGGGAGACGCTTGCAGAAGTTGGACTGATTGTCAGGGGAGACTCTTGCAGAAGTTGGACTGGTTGTCAGGGGAGACGCTTGCAGAAGTTGGATTGGTTGTCAGGGGAGACGCTTGCAGAAGTTGGACTGGTTGTCAGGGGAGACGCTTGCAGAAGTTGGACTGGTTGTCAGGGGAGACGCAGAAGTTGGACTGGTTGTCAGGGGAGACGCTTGCAGAAGTTGGACTGGTTGTCAGGGGAGACGCTTGCAGAAGTTGGACTGGTTGTCAGGGGAGACGCTTGCAGAAGTTGGACTGGTTGTCAGGGGAGACGCTTGCAGAAGTTGGACTGGTTGTCAGGGGAGACGCTTGCAGAAGTTGGACTGGTTGTCAGGGGAGACGCTTGCAGAAGTTGTACTGGTTGTCAGGTGAGACGCTTGCAGAAGTTGGACTGGTTGTCAGGGGAGACGCTTGCAGAAGTTGGATTGGTTTTCATGGGAGACGCTTGCAGAAGTTGGACTGGTTGTCAGGGGAGACGCTTGCAGAAGTTGGATTGGTTGTCAGGGGAGACGCTTGCAGAAGTTGGACTGGTTGTCAGGGGGAGACGCTTGCAGAAGTTGGACTGGTTGTCAGGGGAGACGCTTGCAGAAGTTGGACTGGTTGTCAGGGGAGACGCTTGCAGAAGTTGGATTGGTTGTCAGGGGAGACGCTTGCAGAAGTTGGACTGGTTGTCAGGGGAGACGCTTGCAGAAGTTGGACTGGTTGTCAGGTGAGACGCTTGCAGAAGTTGGACTGGTTGTGACGGGAGGCGCTTGCAGAAGTTGGACTGGTTGTCAGGTGAGACGCTTGCAGAAGTTGGACTGGTTGTCAGGGGAGACGCTTGCAGAAGTTGGACTTGTTGTCAGGGGAGACGCTTGCAGAAGTTGGACTGGTTGTCAGGGGAGACGCTTGCAGAAGTTGGACTGGTTGTCAGGGGAGACGCTTGCAGAAGTTGGACTGGTTGTCAGGGGAGACGCTTGCAGAAGTTGGACTGGTTGTCAAGGGAGACGCTTGCAGAAGTTCGACTGGTTGTCAGGGGAGACGCTTACCATTAGGAAAACTTTTAGAGGTTGTCGAGTGTAGCCATTATCACTTCGGCAAGGTTGTCATTGCTGTTAATGGTAATGGATATACAGGGCCTGGAGTAAGTATGTAAAGAGCCCGAGCAGGAATCTTCGAAAGCTTTAATAAAGATCCATTTATGAATGAAAATACTTATATTTAAAAGTATGTCACATTTTAGAAAAACAATTAGAGTTCTTATGAATTTAATTTCACTTTCCTTTAAAACAAAATATTTTGTATGCATATTTTAATTTTAAAAAGTAAATTTTGTTGGGAGAGGGTCAAAGACCTTTTGTAGAGGCCCATTGTGTGTCGTAAATCCCAAAAAGCTGCTTTTACTTTTGCCGAGCTACAAGTGGACACTTCTTAAGCAGGAGACATTTGTTAACTGACCGTCAAAATGTGGGGGAAAAAAACGAAAAAAAAAACCTTTAAATTTTCTGACCCGTCGAAATTCGGACATATTTTTATCTCTTTGAGGATTTACCAGCGCTGTAGCCCCTCCTACACTCCCTAAAATCCGGCCCTGTGGATTTATAAATTATTTGTATATTATTAAATATATTACAATCTATATTATATTCCAAAGGGCCCTGATTCATTCATGTACTGACATATCACTACTTCTCCCACTTGCAGAGAGGGAATCAATAAAAGAATTGAACCCGTTACTACTTTCTGTGTGCCTAGAAACAACTTAACACCTTTCATGGTCGAAACCGTAGCGGTTAAATTTACCAAAAATAGATTTTTTTTTATTCGCGCGTTACACCCAATATGTTTGTTGAAGTCGCGACATATCAAAAAGTACAAGATTAAACTTTCTTCCGTTTTTAAGCACTACTTTAACTTTTTTTTTAGCGGACATTTCTCATTTGGCGCGAAACGAATGTAGATATTGACTAGAATTTTGTTTTTGTTTCATGAAGCCGACATTAAGTGAATACGTTGTTTTTATGTGTAATAATGTATAGAAACAAAAGTCAATGTAACTATAACTTTGTTGTGTGTTGAAGGTGGAAGTAACAAAAAAAAAGGATAATTCTTGGGTGAGACAACAAAACAACCAGCGGATCAGAGCTTTGAAATACTTCAATAGTGAATGCCGTAGCCGAAGAAAAGTTCGCGATTGTATGTGTATGACTAAATTAACACCTTGAGTCAAATCATTACATTTAGAGACCTTTCAGGATGAAACCTCAAAAGTAAAGTAGCAATGATACTTAAAACACTGAACCAAATAGAAAAAACTAAACCTAATAAGATACTCAGAAAGACACAAAGATAAAGGCATCTTTCTTGTTCCATATGCTAGGACAAATTTGTAAAAGTTCTTCTTCCATAGTGCTATTAGAGCATGAAATGGGTTGTCTGAATCAGCCAGGAAAATCAATGACTTGGCAGAGATCAACATGCATATCTATATTGACTTAGTGATAGCCGTAGGACGAAAACATCTTTTATTGATGTAACGTCTCTAGTTTCTACGATATGATAGGATTTGGAATCAAACATTCAACTCTATGGAATTTGGTTTAGAACTGATCGAACACTTTGTGATACATTGAATGCGATAGGGACACGAGATGTTCATGAACATTAAGATGAAATAAAGTTAGATAACTCCTGTTATAATGCCCGTCGAATGGTGTGTGTTTTTTCACACTCATTGTAAGCATTTGTTGATAATACTTTCTGACTGCTAACAGCACAGTATCGCAGACCAAGTATTTGTTGATAATACTTTCTGACTGCTAACAGCACAGTATCACAGACCAAGTATTTGTTGATAATACTTTCTGACTGCTAACAGCACAGTATCACAGACCAAGTATTTGTTGATAATACTTTCTGACTGCTAACAGCACAGTATCACAGACCAAGTATTTGTTGATAATACTTTCTGACTGCTAACAGCACAGTATAACAGACCAAGTATTTGTTGATAATACTTTCTGACTGCTAACAGCACAGTATCACAGACCAAGTATTTGTTGATAATACTTTCTGACTGCTAACAGCACAGAATAACAGACAAAGTATTTGTTGATAATACTTTCTGACTGCTAACAGCACAGTATCACAGACATAGTATTTGTTGATCATACTTTCTGACTGCTAACAGCACAGTATCACAGACATAGTATTTGTTGATACTACTATTACTTTACTGCCTTGTCACAGCACAGTATCACCAAACCAATACCTGACGGGATGTCTGTTGTAGATGTCGGAGACTTGTCTGCCAGTATGTTCAGTAGAATTGTCAGGAAGTCGAACATCATACTATGGTGTGGTACAGTCGGGGTCACAGAGCCTGTTCCCTTTGTTAAAGTAAGTCATCTCACATGTTCCCTTTGTTCAAGTAAGTCATCTCACATGTTCCCTTTGTTCAAGTAAGTCATCTCACATGTTCCCTTTGTTCAGGTAAGTCATCTCACACGTTCCTTTTGTTCAAGTAAGTCATCTCACACGTTCCTTTTGTTCAAGTAAGTCAAATAACCACAATCAGAAATGCTGAGCAATAGATCTTACATAATGGCCTTCCTATTAAAGCTAGCAATTGAAGTCAATTAAGAGATGCATATAATTACCCAGTGGATCAACTCGGTATCAAGTTGTTATAAGGAAAGTTGATGTCTGACCTACTTTAGGAGACATCAATGATGAGACCGCTGAGAGACTTTAATGTTCTATTTTATTAATACGGAGGCGCGGTGGCTGAGCAGTAAAGCGCTTGGCTTCCTAACCGTGGACCGGGGTTCGAATCCTATCACACATTTAAATTCTAACACACATTTAAAGTCTATCACACATTTAAAGTCTATCACACATTTAAAGTCTATCAAACATTATAAGTCCATCACAAATTTAAAGTCTATCACACAAAGTCAATCACACATTTAAAGTCTATCACACATTTAAAGTCTATCCCACAAAGTCAATAACACATTTAAAGTCTATCACATATTTAAAGTCTATCACACATTTAAAGTCTATCACTTATTTAAAGTCTATCACACAAAGTCTATCACACATTTAAAGTCTATCACACATTTAAAGTCTATCACACATTTAAAGTCTATCACACATTTAAAGTCTATCACACATTTAAAGTCTATCACACAAAGTCTATCACACAATTAAAGTCTATCACACATTTAATCACAAAATTAAAGTCTATCACACATTTAAAGTCTATCACACACAGTCTATCACACATTTAAAGTCTATCACACATTTAAAGTCTATCACACATTTAAAGTCTATCACACATTTAAAGTCTATCCCACAATTAAAGTCTATCACACATTTAAGGTCTATCACACATTTAAAGTCTATCACACATTTAAAGTCTATCCCACAATTAAAGTCTATCACACATTTAAGGTCTATCACACATTTAAAGTCTATCACACATTTAAGGTCTATCACACATTTAAAGTCTATCACACATTTAAAGTCTAACACACATTTAAAGTCTATCACACAAAGTATCACACTTTCAAAGCCTATCACACAATTAAAGTCTATCACACATTTAAAGTCTATCACACAATTAAAGTCTATCACAAATTTAAAGTCTATCACACATTTAAAGTCTATCACACATTTAAAGTCTATCACACATTTAAGGTCTATCACACATTTAAAGTCTATCACACATTTAAAGTCTATCACACATTTAAAGTCTATCACACAAAGTATCACACTTTCAAAGTCTATCACACAATTAAAGTCTATCACACAATTAAAGTCTATCACACATTTAAAGTCTATCACACAAAGTATCACACTTTCAAAGCCTATCACACAATTAAAGTCTATCACACAATTAAAGTCTATCACACATTTAAAGTCTATCACACAAAGTATCACACTTTCAAAGCCTATCACACAATTAAAGTCTATCACACATTTAAAGTCTATCACACATTTAAAGTCTATCACACATTTAAAGTCTATCACCATTTAAGGTCTATCACAGATTTAAAGTCTATCACACATTTAAGGTCTATCACACATTTAAAGTCTATCACACATTTAAAGTCTATCACACATTTAAAGTCTATCACACAAAGTATCACACTTTCAAAGCCTATCACACAACTAAAGTCTATCACACATTTAAAGTCTATCACACATTTAAAGTCTATCACACAAAGTCTATCACACATTTAAAGTCTATCACACATTTAAAGTCTATCACACTTTCAAAGTCTATCACACATTTAAAGTCTATCACACATTTAAAGTCTATCACCATTTAAGGTCTATCACAGATTTAAAGTCTATCACACATTTAAGGTCTATCACACATTTAAAGTCTATCACACATTTAAAGTCTATCACACATTTAAAGTCTATCACACAAAGTATCACACTTTCAAAGCCTATCACACAATTAAAGTCTATCACACATTTAAAGTCTATCACACATTTAAAGTCTATCACACAAAGTCTATCACACATTTAAAGTCTATCACACATTTAAAGTCTATCACACTTTCAAAGTCTATCACACATTTAAAGTCTATCACTTATTTAAAGTCGATCACTTATTTAAAGTCTATCACACAATTAAAGTCTATCACACATTTAAAGTCTATCACACAAAGTATCACACTTTCAAAGCCTATCACACAATTAAAGTCTATCACACAATTAAAGTCTATCACACATTTAAAGTCTATCACACAAAGTCTATCACACATTTAAAGTCTATCACACTTTCAAAGTCTATCACACATTTAAAGTCTATCACACATTTAAAGTCTATCACACAAAGTATCACACTTTCAAAGCCTATCACACAATTAAAGTCTATCACACATTTAAAGTCTATCACACATTTAAAGTCTATCACCATTTAAGGTCTATCACAGATTTAAAGTCTATCACACATTTAAGGTCTATCACACATTTAAAGTCTATCACACATTTAAAGTCTATCACACATTTAAAGTCTATCACACAAAGTATCACACTTTCAAAGCCTATCACACAATTAAAGTCTATCACACATTTAAAGTCTATCACACATTTAAAGTCTATCACCATTTAAGGTCTATCACAGATTTAAAGTCTATCACACATTTAAAGTCTATCACACAAAGTATCACACTTTCAAAGCCTATCACACAACTAAAGTCTATCACACATTTAAAGTCTATCACACATTTAAAGTCTATCACACAAAGTCTATCACACATTTAAAGTCTATCACACAAAGTCTATCACACATTTAAAGTCTATCACACATTTAAAGTCTATCACACTTTCAAAGTCTATCACACATTTAAAGTCTATCACACATTTAAAGTCTATCACACATTTAAAGTCTATCACACAAAGTCTATCACACATTTAAAGTCTATCACACATTTAAAGTCTATCACACTTTCAAAGTCTATCACACATTTAAAGTCTATCACACATTTAAAGTCTATCACCATTTAAGGTCTATCACAGATTTAAAGTCTATCACACATTTAAGGTCTATCACACATTTAAAGTCTATCACACATTTAAAGTCTATCACACATTTAAAGTCTATCACACAAAGTATCACACTTTCAAAGCCTATCACACAATTAAAGTCTATCACACATTTAAAGTCTATCACACATTTAAAGTCTATCACACAAAGTCTATCACACATTTAAAGTCTATCACACATTTAAAGTCTATCACACTTTCAAAGTCTATCACACATTTAAAGTCTATCACTTATTTAAAGTCGATCACACATTTAAAGTCTATCACACAATTAAAGTCTATCACACATTTAAAGTCTATCACACAAAGTATCACACTTTCAAAGCCTATCACACAATTTAAGTCTATCACACAATTAAAGTCTATCACACATTTAAAGTCTATCACACAAAGTCTATCACACATTTAAAGTCTATCACACTTTCAAAGTCTATCACACAATTAAAGTCTATCACACATTTAAAGTCTATCACACAAAGTATCACACTTTCAAAGCCTATCACACAATTAAAGTCTATCACACATTTAAAGTCTATCACACATTTAAAGTCTATCACCATTTAAGGTCTATCACAGATTTAAAGTCTATCACACATTTAAGGTCTATCACACATTTAAAGTCTATCACACATTTAAAGTCTATCACACATTTAAAGTCTATCACACAAAGTATCACACTTTCAAAGCCTATCACACAATTAAAGTCTATCACACATTTAAAGTCTATCACACATTTAAAGTCTATCACCATTTAAGGTCTATCACAGATTTAAAGTCTATCACACATTTAAAGTCTATCACACAAAGTATCACACTTTCAAAGCCTATCACACAACTAAAGTCTATCACACATTTAAAGTCTATCACACATTTAAAGTCTATCACACAAAGTCTATCACACATTTAAAGTCTATCACACATTTAAAGTCTATCACACTTTCAAAGTCTATCACACATTTAAAGTCTATCACACATTTAAAGTCTATCACACATTTAAAGTCTATCACCATTTAAGGTCTATCACAGATTTAAAGTCTATCACACATTTAAGGTCTATCACACATTTAAAGTCTATCACACATTTAAAGTCTATCACACATTTAAAGTCTATCACACAAAGTATCACACTTTCAAAGCCTATCACACAATTAAAGTCTATCACACATTTAAAGTCTATCACACATTTAAAGTCTATCACACAAAGTCTATCACACATTTAAAGTCTATCACACATTTAAAGTCTATCACACTTTCAAAGTCTATCACACATTTAAAGTCTATCACTTATTTAAAGTCGATCACTTATTTAAAGTCTATCACACAATTAAAGTCTATCACACATTTAAAGTCTATCACACAAAGTATCACACTTTCAAAGCCTATCACACAATTAAAGTCTATCACACAATTAAAGTCTATCACACATTTAAAGTCTATCACACAAAGTCTATCACACATTTAAAGTCTATCACACTTTCAAAGTCTATCACACATTTAAAGTCTATCACACATTTAAAGTCTATCACAAATTTAAAGTCTATCACACAATTAAAGTCTATCACACATTTAAAGTCTATTACACATTTAAAGTCTATCACACAAAGTCTATCACACATTTAAAGTCTATCACACATTTAAAGTCTATCACACATTTAAAGTCTATCACACATTTAAAGTCTGTCACACAAAATATATCACACAAAGTCTATCACACATTTAAAGTCTATCACACATTTAAAGTCTATCCCACAATTAAAGTCTATCACACATTTAAAGATTATCACACATTTAAAGTCTATCACACATTTAAAGTCTATCACACATTTAAAGTCTGTCACACAAAATCTATCACACAAAGTCTATCACACATTTAAAGTCTATCACACATTTAAAGTCTATCCCACAATTAAAGGCTATCACACATTTAAGGTCTATCACACATTTAAAGTCTATCACACATTTAAAGTCTATCACACATTTAAGGTCTATCACACATTTAAAGTCTATCACACATTTAAAGTCAATCACACATTTAAGGTCTATCACACATTTAAAGTCTAACACACATTTAAAGTCTATCACACATTTAAAGTCTATCACACAAAGACTATCACACATTTAAAGTCTATCACACTTTCAAAGTCTATCACACAATTAAAGTCTAACGCACAATTTAAAGTCTATTTAAAAGTGTATGAAACATATATCAGGGCTCCAAGAAATTACTTGACACCATCACAGAAGTCACCAGGGACCCAGAGAAACGAGTCATTTCTATCGTTTGTGGACGAAGCTGCAGTGAATTTATACAAACCCACAACCCAAACCACGAAGGGATTACTCATCTTTCAACAGGTAAAATATAAGTATTCAATGTATCAATCAATCTATAAGTATTCAATGTATCAATCAATCTATAAGTATTCAATGTATCAATCAATCTATAAGTATTCAATGTATCAATCAATCTATAAGTATTCAATGTATCAATCAATCTATAAGTATTCAATGTATCAATCAATCTATAAGTATTCAATGTATCAATCAATCTATAAGTATTCAATGTATCAATCAATCTATAAGTATTCAATGTATCAATCAATCTATAAGTATTCAATGTATCAATCAATCTATAAGTATTCAATGTATCAATCAATCTGGCTAGCTAGCTAGTTATCATCTGCTCTTCCTCTACATATAAATTCCTGTTCACGTTCCACGTTATAATGGACTGGAGTTGAATGACTTGAATGATCGATGTTTTGTTTGGAAGTCTCTCTCTTGAGATAAGAGACTCAATGGGGACCAAGAAGATGTGGCTATTAGAAAGAAACAAAGAACAGTAAATGTTCTTGGCCAAGGACCTCTAGGTGAGACTAGAGGATTGGAATACATACAAACAAAAAATGGGAGATGAAATTGTGACTCAATATAAATAAAATATAATTTTTGTTTCTACACCAGATACCCAGGGCCGGTCCTACAGTTTGCGGGGCCCTATGCGAAACGGATTGCGCGGGGCTAATTCTAGGTAGAGATAAGGATAAGAAGTAAAAATGAAGATTTTGTATTATTGTATTAGCAAAATATCGATTTTGATGTTTGAGATAGTGATAGATTTAGATCTATATTTATATGCTAGTGACTAGTAAAGTAAATTAAGTATTTGAACTTCTTGTTTTGGTTTTTGATTCGTCTTATTATGACAATGCCGTTTTTTTTATCGCTTGTAGTATTGAATGAACCCCCGGAATACAATTTTGTCTGTTTTTAAGATTTGCTTTATGAGTTTTCAAAAGATTTTAATAATTTCAGGAGATTTTCGTGACTTTTTCGTATATTTTTGCTCCTGGAAAATCATAAGGCCACGGTAACCCTTTAATATTAAGTTAAAATAGTTTAATTTCATAATTTCCACCTAGAATTAGCGCGTGGCCTATGAAAGTGCGGGGCCCACTGTGGTCGCATAGGTTAAAGTGGCCTATGAAAGTGCGGGGCCCACTGTGGTCGCATAGGTTGAAGTGGCTTATGAAAGTGCGGGGCCCACTGTGGTCACATAGGTTGAAGTGTCCTATGAAAGGGCAGGGCCCAATGTGGTCGCTTAGGTTGCAGTGGCCGTTCTGCAGATACCTTCCTATAAGATGTCTACACACAAAACTTTCTTTAACATGTCTACACACAAACCTTTCTTTAACATGTCTACACACAAACCTTTCTTTAACATGTCTACACACAAACCTTTCTTTAACATGTCTACACACAAACCTTTCTTTAACATGTCTACACACAAACCTTTCTTTAACATGTCTACACACAAACCTTTCTTTAACATGTCTACACACAAACCTTTCTTTAACATGTCTACACACAAACCTTTCTTTAACATGTCTACACACAAACCTTTCTTTAACATGTCTACACACAAACCTTTCTTTAACATGTCTACACACAAACCTTTCTTTAACATGTCTACACACAAACCTTTCTTTAACATGTCTACACACAAACCTTTCTTTAACATGTCTACACAGAAACCTTTCTTTAACATGTCTACACAGAAACCTTTCTTTAACATGTCTACACAGAAACCTTTCTTTAACATGTCTACACAGAAACCTTTCTTTAACATGTCTACACAGAAACCTTTCTTTAACATGTCTACACAGAAACCTTTCTTTAACATGTCTACACACAAACCTTTCTTTAACATGTCTACACACAAACCTTTCTTTAACATGTCTACACACAAACCTTTCTTTAACATGTCTACACAGAAACCTTTCTTTAACATGTCTACACAGAAACCTTTCTTTAACATGTCTACACAGAAACCTTTCTTTAACATGTCTACACAGAAACCTTTCTTTAACATGTCTACACACAAACCTTTCTTTAACATGTCTACCCACAAACCTTTCTTTAACATGTCTACACAGAAACCTTTCTTTAACATGTCTACACACAAACCTTTCTTTAACATGTCTACACAGAAACCTTTCTTTAACATGTCTACACACAAACCTTTCTTTAACATGTCTACACAGAAACCTTTCTTTAACATGTCTACACACAAACCTTTCTTTAACATGTCTACACACAAACCTTTCTTTAACATGTCTACACACAAACCTTTCTTTAACATGTCTACACACAAACCTTTCTTTAACATGTCTACACACAAACCTTTCTTTAACATGTCTACACACAAACCTTTCTTTAACATGTCTACCAAAAAAAACTGTTTTTAACAACATGTCTATGCTGACCATGGGTTTCAAGACTGTGTTCTTTATCAAGAGACCCAAATAAGACACTGGCCCTAAAACACCCCAATAGAAAGAAAACTACATGGAGAGCTCCCAGATTTGGAAACCACTGCGTAGTTCTCATATATTGGTCAAGTCTCATATATTGGTCAAGACTCATATATTGGTCTAGTCTCATATATTGGTCAAGACTCATATATTGGTCTAGTCTCATATATTGGTCAAGACTCATATATTGGTCTAGTCTCATATATTGGTCAAGTCTCATATATTGGTCAATGTGACAGGTTTTCGCGTGTGACGTGTGTTTGGCTTGTTTAATTTCTAGGGGATGATTATTTTTGAAGTTATCACACACTGACCCGTCAGCATATAAATCGGGATCAGGCACGCAACGAGACAAGCAATGAAAGAGAGATACAAAAGTTAAAATTGAAGAATATTTATTTACATAAATATTTACATAGAAGAATAAAAGGGGGAAGGGTTTGCATCTATCTCTAATCAATACTATATTTAATAATCACTCTTGCACTTAATAAGAGAGTATATCACTTTTGTCCTCTGACTTACCTGGTTGTCCTGCTTGGGTCGCAGCTGGCTGTGTCCTGGCTAGAGGTTCTGCAGCTGGAGGTGGCGCTCTAACAGGTAGAGGGATGCCGGTGATTCAGTTCTTGTGGAGTCTCAATCCAAAGATCTGATATCTGTAGTGGGCACAGTAGGGCAATGTACTGTGGGCAGAGCTGATCTGCCGTGGGCAGCGTAGTTACATAGGATATGTCCAGTGAGTTGCGGAGATCTCGCACAGACACGTGGTCTATAGGGACGTCGTACCTAATAAGTTGACAGGTAGGGTTAGGGTTAGAGTAGAGCCGATAGCGCCAAGTAATAGATCGCAGTGCTAACTAGCCCCAAATAGAATAGGGATGTGATCCGATAAATAGACAGAAGTGCAGTGCTGAATAGCACTAAGTACATAGGCGATTGAGTAGGTTGACGAGTGGCTGTCAAACAATGCCGAATAAGTAGGCAGACACCTGAGGCAGACACCTGAGGCAGACACCAGGTATTCCTCTAAGAGTAAGAATGTATGAAATAGTCCAGACTCGATTGGTCAGCGAGAATGAGAAGTGAGAGAGTGTCTGTCCCGCCTTATTCTACCTTATAAAGGTCCGGAAGAGATTGGCCAAAACAGGAAATGCGATAGGCTAACGAGTATCTCTCACGTGGGTAAAGTCCGACGAAAAATGCACATTGGAAGGGTCAAGAGGCGTGGTGACACGAATAATCTCCTTGATCAAAGAGAGACGTGGGTGGGGTAGAACAAATAATGAAGCGTGTTCCATCAAAGGTGGCTTCGACTTGAAAGCCGGACATCTGGCGCCTAAGACCAAAGTACGAGACTAAGTGTTTAGTTTTCCTACAATCAAGGGGAGATAAGTGAAAAGACGCGACCTAGTTGTCGCCAAGGTGGTGAACTAAGCAAGAAGAGGAAAAGGGTGGGGGTCGGTAGGGAAATCGGGACTAAAAATGTGAAATAATGAAAATAAAATAAATAAGTAATAATAAATAATAATTAATGCTGTGATAAAATTTAGTGACTCTGACAGCAAGCTTTTGACTTGTCACAGTCAAGTCTCATATATTGGTCTAGTCTCATATATTGGTCCAGTCTCATATATTGGTCAAGTCTCATATATTGATCCAGTCATCTAAACACTCCATACCTTTCATCTAATCTACTAATTCTCCTAATCTACCCCACATCGCTTTCTACATGTCTAACCCACATACCTTTCTCCATGTGTATCTCACATACCTTTCTCCTAATCTACTAATTCTCCTAATCTACCCCACATACCTTTCTACATGTCTAACCCACATAACTTTCTCCATGTATACCTCACATAACTTTCTCCAAGTCTACCCCACATATTTTTTTCTGTGTCTACCCCACATACTTTCTCCATGTCTACCCCACATACCTTTCTCCATGTCTAACACACATACCTTTCTCCATGTCTACCTCACATACCTTTCTCCATGTCTACCCCACATACCTTTCTCCATGTCTACCCCACATACCTTTCTCCATGTCAACCCCACATACCTTTCTCAATTTCTACCTCACATACCTTTCTCCATGTCTACCCCAAATACATTTCTCCATGTCTACCCCACATACCTTTCTCAATGTCTACCTAACATACCTTTCTCAATGTATACCTCACATACCTTTCGCAATGTCTACCCCACATACCTTCCTCAATGTATACCTCACATACCTTTCTCCATGTCTACCTCACATACCTTTCTCAATGTCTACCCCACATACCTTTCTCAATGTCTACCTCACATACATTTCTCCATGTATACCTCACATACCTTTCTTAATGTCTACCCCACATAACTTTCTCCATGTATATCCCACATACCTTTCTCCATATCTACCCCATACTAATATGTCTACCCCATACCTTGCACTAATATGTCTACCCTACACCTTGCACTAATATGTCTACCCCATACCTTGCACTAATATGTCTACCACATACCTTGCACTAATATGTGTACCTTACACTAATATGTCTAGCCCCATGCCTTGCACTAATATGTGTACCTTACACCTTGCACTAATATTTCTACCCCCATACCTTCCACTATGATGTGTACCTTACACCTTGCACTAATATGTCTACCCTTCACCTTGAACTAAAATGTCTACCCCCATACCTTGCACTAATATGTGTACCTTACACCTTACTCTAATATGTCTACCCCAATACCTTGCACTAATATGTCTACCCTACACCTTGCACTAATATGTCTACCCCCCATACCTTGCACTAATATGTCTACCACATACCTTGCACTAATATGTCTACCACATACCTGCACTAATATGTCTACCCACAAACCTAGCACTAATATGTCTACCCCATACCTTGCACTAATATGTCTACCACATACCTTGCACTAATATGTCTACCCACATACCTTGCACTAATTTGTCTACCCCCATACCTTGCACTAATATGTCTACCACATACCTTGCACTAATATGTCTACCACATACCTTGCACTAATATGTCTACCCACATACCTCTCTCTAACATGTCTTCCCATATACCTATCTCTCTAACATGTCTACCCACATACCTCTCATTCTAACATGTCTACCCACATACCTCTCATTCTAACATGTCTACCCACATACCTCTCTCTCTAACATGTCTACCCACATACCTCTCTCTCTAACATGTCTACCCACATACCTCTCTCTCTAACATGTCTACCCACATACCTCTCTCTAACATGTCTACCCACATACCTCTCTCTCTCTAACATGTCTACCCACATACCTCTCTCTAACATGTCTACCCACATACCTCTCTCTCTCTCTAACATGTCTACCCACATACCTCTCTCTTACATGTCTACCCACATACCTCTCTCTCTAACATGTCTACCCACATACCTCTCTCTTACATGTCTACCCACATACCTCTCTCTAACATGTCTACCCACATACCTCTCTCTCTAACATGTCTACCCACATACCTCTCTCTCTAACATGTCTACCCACATACCTCTCTCTCTAACATGTCTACCCACATACCTCTCTCTTACATGTCTACCCACATACCTCTCTCTCTAACATGTCTACCCACATACCTCTCTCTCTAACATGTCTACCCACATACCTCTTTCTTGCATGTCAACCCACATACCTCTCTCTCTAACATGTCTACCCACATACCTCTCTCTAACATGTCTACCCACATACCTCTCATTCTAACATGTCTACCCACATACCTCTCTCTCTAACATGTCTACCCACATACCTCTCTCTCTTACATGTCTACTCACATACCTCTCATTCTAACATGTCTACCCACATACCTCTCTCTCTAACATGTCTACCCACATACCTCTCATTCTAACATGTCTACCCACATACCTCTCTCTCTAACATGTCTACCCACATACCTCTCTCTCTAACATGTCTACCCACATACCTCTCTCTCTAACATGTCTACCCACATACCTCTCTAGCATGTCTACCCACATACCTCTCTCTCTCTAACATGTCTACCCACATACCTCTCTCTCTAACATGTCTACCCACATACCTCTCATTCTAACATGTCTACCCACATACCTCTCTCTAACATGTCTACCCACATACCTCTCTATAACATGTCTTCCCACATACCTCTCTCTAACATGTCTACCTACATACCTCTCTCTCTAACATGTCTACCCACATACCTCTCTCTCTAACATGTCTACTTACATACCTCTCTCTCTAACATGTATAACCACATACCTCTCTCTAACATTTCTACCCACATACCTCTCTCTCTAACATGTCTACCCACATACCTCTCTCTAACATGTCTACCCACATACCTCTCTCTCTAACATGTCTACCCACATACCTCTCTCTAACATGTCTACCCACATACCTCTCTCTAACATGTCTACCCACATACCTCTCTCTAACATGTCTACCCACATACCTCTCTCTTACATGTCTACCCACATACCTCTCTCTAACATGTCTACCCACATACCTCTCTCTCTAACATGTCTACCCACATACCTCTCTCTCTAACATGTCTACCCACATACCTCTCTCTCTAACATGTCTACCCACATACCTCTCTCTTACATGTCTACCCACATACCTCTCTCTCTAACATGTCTACCCACATACCTCTCTCTCTAACATGTCTACCCACATACCTCTTTCTTGCATGTCAACCCACATACCTCTCTCTCTAACATGTCTACCCACATACCTCTCTCTAACATGTCTACCCACATACCTCTCATTCTAACATGTCTACCCACATACCTCTCTCTCTAACATGTCTACCCACATACCTCTCTCTCTTACATGTCTACTCACATACCTCTCATTCTAACATGTCTACCCACATACCTCTCTCTCTAACATGTCTACCCACATACCTCTCATTCTAACATGTCTACCCACATACCTCTCTCTCTAACATGTCTACCCACATACCTCTCTCTCTAACATGTCTACCCACATACCTCTCTCTCTAACATGTCTACCCACATACCTCTCTAGCATGTCTACCCACATACCTCTCTCTCTCTAACATGTCTACCCACATACCTCTCTCTCTAACATGTCTACCCACATACCTCTCATTCTAACATGTCTACCCACATACCTCTCTCTAACATGTCTACCCACATACCTCTCTATAACATGTCTTCCCACATACCTCTCTCTAACATGTCTACCTACATACCTCTCTCTCTAACATGTCTACCCACATACCTCTCTCTCTAACATGTCTACTTACATACCTCTCTCTCTAACATGTATAACCACATACCTCTCTCTAACATTTCTACCCACATACCTCTCTCTCTAACATGTCTACCCACATACCTCTCTCTAACATGTCTACCCACATACCTCTCTCTCTAACATGTCTACCCACATACCTCTCTCTAACATGTCTACCCACATACCTCTCTCTAACATGTCTACCCACATACCTCTCTCTAACATGTCTACCCACATACCTCTCTCTCTCTCTCTAACATGTCTACCCACATACCTCTCTCTCTAACATGTCTACCCACATACCTCTCTCTAACATGTCTACCCACATACCTCTCTCTCTAACATGTCTACCCACATACCTCTCTCTAACATGTCTACCCACAAACCTCTCTCTAGCATGTTTACCCACATACCTCTCTCTCTAACATGTCTACCCACATACCTCTCTCTCTAACATGTCTACCCACATACATCTCTCTCTAACATGTCTACCCACATACCTCTCTCTCTAACATGTCTACCCACATACCTCTCTCTCTAACATGTCTACCCACATACCTCTCTCTCTAACATGTCTACCCACATACATCTCTCTCTAACATGTCTACCCACATACCTCTCATTCTAACATGTCTACCCACATACCTCTCTCTCTAACATGTCTACCCACATACCTCTCTTTCTAACATGTCTACCCACATACCTCTCTCTAACATGTCTACCCACAAACCTCTCTCTAGCATGTTTACCCACATACCTCTCTCTAACATGTCTACCCACATACCTCTCTCTCTAACATGTCTACCCACATACCTCTCTCTCTCTAACATGTCTACCCACATACATCTCTCTCTAACATGTCTACCCACATACCTCTCTCTCTAACATGTCTACCCACATACCTCTCTCTCTAACATGTCTACCCACAAACCTCTCTCTAGCATGTCTACCCACATACCTCTCTCTCTAACATGTCTACCCACATACCTCTCTCTCTAACATGTCTACCCACATACATCTCTCTCTAACATGTCTACCCACATACCTCTCTCTCTAACATGTCTACCCACATACCTCTCTCTCTAACATGTCTACCCACATACCTCTCTCTCTAACATGTCTACCCACATACATCTCTCTCTAACATGTCTACCCACATACCTCTCATTCTAACATGTCTACCCACATATCCTCTCTCTCTAACATGTCTACCCACATACCTCTCTCTCTAACATGTCTACCCACATACCTCTCTCTAACATGTCTACCCACAGACCTCTCTCTAGCATGTTTACCCACATACCTCTCTCTAACATGTCTACCCACATACCTCTCTCTCTAACATGTCTACCCACATACCTCTCTCTCTCTAACATGTCTACCCACATACATCTCTCTCTAACATGTCTACCCACATACCTCTCTCTCTAACATGTCTACCCACATACCTCTCTCTCTAACATGTCTACCCACATACCTCTCTCTAACATGTCTACCCACATACATCTCTCTCTAATATGTCTACCCACATACCTCTCTCTCTAACATGTCTACCCACATACCTCTCTCTAACATGTCTACCCACATACCTCTCATTCTAACATGTCTACCCACATACCTCTCTCTCTAACATGTCTACCCACATACCTCTCTCTAGCATGTCTACCCACATACCTCTCTCTCTAACATGTCTACCCACATACATCTCTCTCTAACATGTCTACCCACATACCTCGCTCTAACATGTCTACCCACATACATCTCTCTCTCTCTAACATGTCTACCTACATACCTCTCTCTAACATGTCTACCCACATACCTCTCTCTCTAACATGTCTACCCACATACCTCTCTCTCTAACATGTCTACCCACATACCTCTCTCTAACATGTCTACCCACATACCTCTCTCTCTAACATGTCTACCCACATACCTCTCTCTAACATGTCTACCCACATACCTCTCTCTAACATGTCTACCCACATACCTCTCTCTAGCATGTCTACCCACATACCTCTCTCTCTAACATGTCTACCCACATACCTCTCTCTCTAACATGTCTACCCACATACCTCTCTCTAACATGTCTACCCACATACCTCTCTCTCTAACATGTCTACCCACATACCTTACTCTCTCTAACATGTCTACCCACATACCTCTCTCTAACATGTCTACCCACATACCTCTCATTCTAACATGTCTACCCACATATCTCTTTCTCTAACATGTCTACCCACATACCTCTCTCTAACATGTCTACCCACATACCTCTCTCTTACATGTCTACCCACATACCTCTCTCTCTCTCTCTAATATGTCTACCCACATACCTCTCATTCTAACATGTCTACCCACATACCTCTCTCTAACATGTCTACCCACATACCTCTCTCTCTCTCTAACATGTCTACCCACATACCTCTCTTTCTCTCTAACATGTCTACTCACATACCTCTCTCTAACATGTCTACCCACATACCTCTCTCTCTCTAATATGTCTACCCACATACCTCTCTCTCTAACATGTCTACCCACATACCTCTCTCTCTCTAACATGTCTACCCACATACCTCTCTCTCTAACATGTCTACCCACATACCTCTCTCTCTCTAACATGTTAGCCACATACCTCTCTCTCTAATATGTCTACCCACATACCTCTCTCTCTAACATATCTACCCACATACCTCTCTCTTTCTAACATGTCTACCCACATACCTCTCTCTAACATGTCTACCCACATACCTCTCTCTCTAACATGTCTACCCACATACCTCTCTCTAACATGTCTACCCACATACCTCTCTCTCTAATATGTCTACCCACATACCTCTCTCTCTAACATGTCTACCCACATACCTCTCTCTAACATGTCTACCCACATACCTCTCTCTTACATGTCTACCCACATACCTCTCTCTCTCTCTAACATGTCTACCCACATACCTCTCTCTAACATGTCTACCCACATACCTCTCTCTCTCTCTAATATGTCTACCCACATACCTCTCATTCTAACATTTCTACCCACATACCTCTCTCTAACATGTCTACCCACATACCTCTCATTCTAACATTTCTACCCACATACCTCTCTCTAACATGTCTACCCACATACCTCTCTCTCTCTCTAACATGTCTACCCACATACCTCTCTCTCTAACATGTCTACCCACATACCTCTCTCTCTAACATGTCTACCCACATACCTCTCTCTCTCTCTAACATGTCTACCCACATACCTCTCTCTCTCTCTAACATGTCTACCCACATACCTCTCTCTCTAACATGTCTACCCACATACCTCTCTCTAACATGTCTACCCACATACCTCTCTCTAACATGTCTACCCACATACCTCTCTCTCTAACATGTCTACCCACATACCTCTCTCTCTCTAACATGTCTACCCACATACCTCTCTCTCTAATATGTCTACCCACATACCTCTCTCTCTCTCTCTAACATGTCTACCCACATACCTCTCTCTCTAACATGTCTACCCACATACCTCTCTCTCTAACATGTCTACTCACATACCTCTCTCTCTAACATGTCTACCCACATACCTCTCTCTCTCTCTAACATGTCTACTCACATACCTCTCTCTCTAACATGTCTACCCACATACCTCTCTCTCTCTCTAACATGTCTACTCACATACCTCTTGTACAAGAGTTGATACGGCGATACGGTTGTTAACGAAGAAATGTGTGTACAGCCTGGGGTGTTATGTGCTGCTAATTGTACAGTATTGGCTGTGATCTAATTGACATTAAACTATTACGTTACTTTGGAGCTCAAGTTCTTTGAGTGGGTAGTGTTTTGTAGAGCACACAGCCTGGATAGTGAGAGTCGTTACAATAAATATAATCTTATACTTTTTTAAATGGAATGTCATGCAACTATATACACAGGAAACTGTTGCCTCTCCGTGGCGCATTCCTAGGACTTAAAAGGATCAGGGTTTGGTTATGCGTCATAATTTCTCTCTCGATCTAATCCAAAGGAATGCTTCGCATTACATTTGGCACCAACCTCAGTTGCAGGGAAGGAACGTGATACTCCAACTGGGGGGGAGGCTTCATCCCTTCTCGAGGCTGTCTACTGAAGCCTCAGTACCGCAAGGCAGCGGGGGTTTGAAGTTAGAGTACCCCTCTCCTATTACCTTACTAGGCTGACGAGCTCCATCTGTCCGAAGCTCACCGTTTTGAGGCGCCAGGTATACGCCTTCATCCCTTCATCTGTTAGTAAGAGCAGTTTCGTATCCAAATATCTAAGCCACACGAGCAGGCCAGGAGCTGGACTTAGTTATCTGAGGTTATTTGAGACGCAAGCCATTAAGAGTACGTTATAGACTATTTTAGAAGAAAAATAATGCTTTAAAAATACGAAATTTTTTAGATATTTCTATATATGCTTTATATGTAGACCGCGGCCTTTTGGGGAAATACCGAAAATAAAATACAAAGTTTTGATAGAAAGCTTGTGGTTTTTCGCGAATAGCTGTCCCAAAGTTTTAATTCTGTCAAAAACCGTTCTTAGTGAGCGCCTAGTAGGAAAACAATCTGTGTCATCACAACAACTTTCCTTAAGGATCATTCAAGCAGTCGTAGTCTTAGTTTCCATTCTCCACTAATGACAACTCTCTATTTGACTCCTCAGGTGGAGCTGCTGTTATTAAGTTATTAAATGATAGAAAACTGATGGCCTTGGAGGTGCTCAATTGTAAGGTAATTTTCCAAGTCTAATACCCTTCATTACCGCCCCCAAAAGTAGAATTAGCGATTGTGTGTGGTCTGTCTGTCCGTCCGTCCGACTCTATTAGATCGCAAAAACTAGAAAAGTTATGGAAAATCATATATCATAAAATTTTACATCTTGCAAAGTTCTAGTGCAATGGCTAATCTGCTTCTTACCGACGCGTTTTTATTTTAAATGAAATATGCAAGCTTTTTTTTCTTCTCATAATACCACTTTTTTTTAAAATTTATTTTTGTTCCTATTTGCTTAGATTATTTAAAAAAATTGAACAATAATGTAAAGAAAACTTTTTTTTACGTATGTGTATATATATAATTCTCTTCTTCGCTCAACAGTTTGGACGAGAAGAGGAAATAAAGGAAAGATCACTCTTTTATTTCTGCGGATAGAGTTATCCCACGAACTTTACGAGCCTTGCGTGTAGCAAAGTCATACAGTGTATCATGAAAATTTTATTTCCTACATACATCACAATCAATGGCAAGAATTATCAAATGTCTCAATCTATCTACGAGAATTGTTGACCTCAAGTAATTCTTCATTAGTTTGAGGCGCGAAAATCTTCTTTCACCAGATTACACAATTACGGCTAATGCAAAATGCCGTTTTTATTTATCGTGCGTAGGATTGGCGTTTTCCATATTGAATGACACCCCAAAATTACAATTTTTGTCTATATATTCCGTAAAAGGACTTTTTCTTATCTTTTGGTAAAGAGAGAGGAGGCCCCACTTTGTGAGTACTGTGACTCTCGCTTCACCGTTGTACATATCCTCGTTGATTGCCCCAGATACCAGGATGCCAGAGAGAAATTTTTTAGAGCACACAACTTAAAAACACTATTCGACAATGTTGAACCTACGAGGATCTCATTTATGAATTGTGAACATATAATATTTACATAAGATTTGTACCAAATTATTACATTTTTACTACCTTAACTATTTTAACTTTGAATAGACCTTGTTATTAATGTTTTAACTGTATGGAATTTAGCTCTTGTAAAGGAGAGTAATCCTTGAAGGATTACGGGCACGACATGGCCTAAATTGTGCTGATGTGCCAAAAACTCAAACTCCATGGCATTTTCCATATTGAATAACACCCCAAAATGACAATTTTTGTTTATATATTTCATGAGATTTGTATGAGTTTTCAAAAGAATTTAATAATTTCGGGAGATTTCCAGGACTTTTTCGTATATTTTGCAATTTCAGGAGATTTCCAGGAGCTCCTGGTGAATTGTTATAAGTTATACAATGTTTTAATTTAATAATTTATACAGCTAGAATTAGCGCGGGTCCTATAAAAGTGCGAGGCTCACTGGGATCGCATAAGTGCGGAGCCCACTACGGTCACCTACGCCGGCCCTGCAAAAAGCATATATATATTAGCCCTATATTACCCGCGGGTCTCAATGTGCGTGTCACTGATATAGTGCATTAGAATAGTTTGTGGGAAGCGTGGTCGAGAGGCTGAGTACGCTTGAACTTGGCTTGACTAAAGGGGGGCTCGATGCTCGACACCCGACTCGAGTAGAGCTGTGTTTACTGAGCACCTTAAGGCAGCACGGAAACAAATGTGAATGGACCAAAGCGCTCTGAGCAAAGTAGAGCTGTATTAAAAATAATTAGAAACAAGTAAATAAAATAATAATGTTATAAGTAAAGCGAATGCGAGAATGTAAAAATAGTAAGAATAATGCTTATAAAATAGCTAATCGACCTAATCCATTTTTGTTACAAAAAGATTTGCTTGCATATATATTGAGATCAGTTTAAGATTGCATTTAAGGTTCAATAAGGTTATTAATTATTTTATGTTAGTATATTTAATATCACCCATATAGAGCCTCATTTGCCTGTCCAATCACAGTGTGTTTTCACTGGGCATGTAAGGCGTGCGCGACTCATGAATGGAACTACTAAAAATGTATATCAACACGGCCTCGCAGCTACAGCGAACGAATGTATGTAAAATTGCTGTAGAAAAATAAATTTGAATGTTAATTTGATTAAAATATGAAATGAATGGACAATATTTATCATGTTCATGTGTTAAAGTATAAAACTTTCTTTGCAAAAAGAAGTTCTATTATCTTAGAGTTGAATTAGACCTAGCAATAGAGTTGATTAGAGAGATTGTAACAGTTCGATCTTGTCTAATGAAAGAATGTACATCAGGACTTCTAACTTCGCAGATATAAGGAACGAATTTATGTAAAAATGCTTTTGAAACACAAATTTGAAGCTTAATTGTATTAATTGATGAAATCAATAGATTATTTTTTTGTAATTTTCATGTGTCAAAGAAAAAACTATCTGTGCAAAGTGTAGTTCTTAAAATTAGATCTAGATCTAGATCCTTTCGATCTTTTCTCATGTAAACATGATAAACATGGCCTAGATCCATAAAATAGCAATACTTTCATAGAGTTGGGCAATTTTTTGGGAGGGTCTTAAGTTTGTTTTAAGGCTACTTTACATACGTCACGGTTCCAGTTAGTACCCAGGGAACATTTATGCCAAGTTTTATCAAAATTGGTGAAACGGTTTTGACTTCAATCGGTAACATACATACATATATACGCCTTACTTTCTACTTTATATACATATATATATATATATATATATATATATATATATATATATATATATTGCTTTAACTTGGCTAAATAAATCAACGAAAGGATTATAAAATAGAACATTTAATCAACAATAAGAAACTAGATGTAGAGCCAAACTAATCACATCACAAGCGTCCTTGTTTTCATCTGTTCTCTTATCATCTTTAACCTCATTGCTTTTAATGATTTAACTGTATGGAATTTAGCTCTGGTGATATGAAGGGAGAGTAATCCTTGAAGGATTACGGGCATGACATGACCTAAATTGTGCCGATGTGCCTAAAACTCAAAACTCATATTGTAATAAACCTAGTGGTTGCTTATTCTGACATTAGATGTGTTCTGTAGTCACAGATTAATAATAAATTACTGTAGACGTTACTATTTAATAATGATAATAACGAAACTGTCTTTATCAAGGTAGACATATATAACTAACTTTTTATTTCCGTCCGATTCTTTGCTTTCGCATAAAACATAAACAACAAACAATGACGTAATATCTTCTAATATTAACACATCCTTCCTTTTGAAGCTATCATCACATCCTTCCTTTTAAAGTTCTTAATACTTATATTTACAAGGAATTTTGACAACTCGACCACTTCTGGTTGTCTTGACCGGCACAGCAAGTTCTCTAGATGTTGGTTTATTATTGTCTGTTTCATTTGTTCTAACAGTTTGCTGTTCATTGTCTTCGTCGGTGTCATAGTACCCAGAGATGTCTTCTTTGTAGCTCTTGTTTAAAAACCGTTGATTTCGTCTGTATGTTTTCCCATCATTTGTCTTTATGATGTAAGATCTGGGTGATGGATGTTTCTTAATGACGACTGCTTTCTGTCATGTTTGTCCTAGACGAACTCTCACCTTCTCCACGACAGAGTAGTCTTTAGGTAACCTTGCTTTTGCATCGTACCTCACTTTGCTTTTCCTCTGTCGTTCGTTGAGTAATGTCTCTGCATTTTCAGCTACCGATGGTTTCAATAGTTTGGGATCAGTTGGAATGACGTCCCTGAGTCTTCTACTCATCAGCAGTTGTGATGGTGAATAAAGCAGTCCGCTTATCGGAGTATTTCTATACTCGAGCATAGCGAGATATGGATCTTTCCCACTTTTGTATGCTTTGTTGAATATCTGCTTTACGATACCAACATACACCTCACTTTGTCCATTTGATTGAGGGTATCTGGGACTTGATGTTGTTATCTTGAAACCCCATTCAGAAGCAAACTCTCTATATTAATAGCTATTGAATGGCATATTGTCGTTCACTATTTCTTCTGGTATGCCATGTCTAGCAAAAATACCTTTCATTGCCCTGATAACACATTCTGCTGTTTTGTTCTCTAGTCGTTTTATTTCAGGATATTTGGAGAAATAGTCCACAACTAGCAAATAGTCATTGTTTCGCCATTCAAACAAATCTGTCGCAACCTTTTTCCATGGTCTGTCTGGTACAGCATGAGGTAGCAATTTTTCCTTCACATTATTTCTTTTGAACGTTGCACATGTTGCGCATTTCATTATTGTCGAAAAAATATCTTTAGACAATCCTGGCCAAAACACACTCTGTTTTGCATTGAATCTGGTTTTCTCAAGACCAAAATGACCTGTGTGCAACTTGTCGAGAATTTCATTTCTCATACTTGAAGGAATTATAATTCTGTTCTCATAAAACAATATTCCATTCTCTTCATGAATACTGCCTTTAAATGACCAATACACTTTCACTGTTTCATGAACTTGAGTTTTTATCTTTGGCCAACCTTCTCTGACATAATTCATTACAAGTTTTAATTTAGCATCAGATTCAGTTTTCCTTCTAATTTCAATAATCTTCTGATCACTTCCCGGAAACTGTGCTGTTGCGCTATGAATTCTCATAACCATGTCATCATTTGAATTTGATTGTTCTTGACCATTGATGTACGCACGCGATAACGTATCAGCAATATGCATTTTTGAACCTGGAGTGTAAGTTACTGTTAATTGATATCTCAACAGTCTTAACATCATCAACTGAAGTCTTGGTGAAATCTTGTGTAAAGGCTTAGTCACAATAGTTTGCAAAGATTTGTGATCTGATTGTACAGTCACAGTTCTTCCAAAAATATAATGGTGAAAATGTTCAGCTGCAAACACTATAGCTAACATTTCCTTTTCTATTTGTGCATATCTACACTCTGTTTCTGTCAATGATCTTGACGTATACGCAACTGGTTTATCTTCTTGCATTAAACATGCTCCCAACCCTTTAGAAGAAGCGTCACACTGAATAGTAACTGGCTTTTCAGGGTTAAACAATTGCAGAACTGGAGCTTCACTAAGTGTTTTCTTTATTAGTTGGAAAGCATTTTCTTGCTTTTCATTTCACTGCCACAATACATCTTTCTTTAGCAATTCACGCAATGGACTGGTAATTGTTGACATGTTTGGAATGAAACTTGACAGAAAGTTCAACATCCCTATCAGTCTTTGAATTCCTGTTCGATCTGTTGGTGCTGGCATCTCCATTATTGCTTTGATTTTAGCTGGATATGGACGAATACCATCTGCTCCAATTTGTCTTCCGAGATAATTAACACCAGAAAGTTTATATTGTATCTTGTTCTTGTTGAACTTTACATTGTTCTTTCTAGCTCTTTCCAGAACCTTTTCAAAAATTTGATCATGTTCTTTTTCATCTTTTGCTGCAATCAGCATGCCATCTGACATGATATGTACACCTGGGATGTCTTCGAATACACGATAAGCACGTTTCTGTAATACTTCACTAGCTGAGGATATACCAAAAGGCATTCTCAAGAATCTGTATCTTCCAAACGGAGTATTGAATGTACATAAATAAGAGCTTGGTTCATCCAACTCAACTTGCCAATATGCATCCTTTTGATCAAGTATACTAAACACTTTTGCTGCTCCCAGTGAACTATTGATTTGATCAAATGTTGGTATAGTGAAATGTTCTCTCATTATATATTTGTTCAGTTCTCGGGGATCTAAACACAACCTCAAAGAATTATCTTTCTTCTTTGCTATAACCAAGTTATGAACCCATTCTGTTGGTTCATCAACTTCTGTGATCACTCCATCTTGTTGCATTTGTGTGAGTTTTCTTTTTAATTCTTCATAGAGTGATGGTGCATCCACATTGAATAACTGGTTTTGCATCTGACGTCAGTTTAATGTGATACTTCATTTTGTATATACCGAGTCCTTCGATTATATTTTTTCACAAACCTTTCTATCGGATTGGCCATGGGGCAGTTGTGAAGTTGTTTAGGGGGTATAGGTCCCTGCCTCACAAACCTTTCTATCGGATTGGCCATGGGGCAGTTGTGAAGTTGTTTAGGGGGTATAGGCCCCTGCCTCACAAACCTTTCTATCGGATTGGCCATGGGGCAGTTGTGAAGTTGTTTAGGGGGTATAGGTCCCTGCCTCACAAACCTTTCTATCGGATTGGCCATGGGGCAGTTGTGAAGTTGTTTAGGGGGTATAGGTCCCTGCCTCACAAACCTTTCTATCGGATTGGCCATGGGGCAGTTGTGAAGTTGTTTAGGGGGTATAGGTCCCTGCCTCACAAACCTTTCTATCGGATTGGCCATGGGGCAGTTGTGAAGTTGTTTAGGGGGTATAGGTCCCTGCCTCACGAACCTTTCTATCGGCCATGGGGAGTTGTGAAGATGTTTAGGGGGTATAGGTCCCTGCCTAGCAAAACTTTCTATCGGCCATGGGGAGTTGTGAATTTGATTAGGGGGTATAGGTCCCTGCCTCACAAACCTTTCTATCGGCCATGGGGAGTTGTGAAGATGTTTAGGGGGTATAGGTCCCTGCCTCACGAACCTTTCTATCGGCCATGGGGAGTTGTGAAGATGTTTAGGGGGTATAGGTCCCTGCCTCACAAACCTTTCTATCGGATCGGCCATGGGGAGTTGTGAAGATGTTTAGGGGGTATAGGTCCCTGCCTCACAAACCTTTCTATCGGATCGGCCATGGGGAGTTGTGAAGTTGTTTAGGTGATATAGGTCCCTGCCTGACAAACCTTTCTATCGGATTGGCCATGAGGAGTTGTGAAGATGTTTAGGGGGTATAGGTCCCTGCCTCACAAACCTTTCTATCGGCCATGGGGAGTTGTAAAGATGTTTAGGGGGTATAGGTCCCTGCCTCACGAACCTTTCTATCGGCCATGGGGAGTTGTGAAGATGTTTAGGGGGTATAGGTCCCTGCCTCACAAACCTTTCTATCGGATTGGCCATGAGGAGTTGTGAAGATGTTTAGGGGGTATAGGTCCCTGCCTCACAAACCTTTCTATCGGCCATGGGGAGTTGTGAAGATGTTTAGGGGGTATAGGTCCCTGCCTCACAAACCTTTCTATCGGCCATGGGGAGTTGTGAAGATGTATAGGGGGTATAGGTCCCTGCCTCACAAACCTTTCTATCGGCCATGGGGAGTTGTGAAGATGTTTAGGGGGTATAGGTCCCTGCCTCACAAACCACCTTTCTATCGGATTGGCCATGGGGAGTTGTGAAGTTGATTAGGGGGTATAGGTCCCTGCCTCACAAACCACCTTTCTATCGGATTGGCCATGGGGAGTTGTGAAGTTGATTAGGGGGTATAGGTCCCTGCCTCACAAACCACCTTTCTATCGGATTGGCCATGGGGAGTTGTGAAGTTGATTAGGGGGTATAGGTCCCTGCCTCACAAACCTTTCTATCGGCAATGGGGAGTTGTGAAGTTGTTTAGGGGGTATAGGTCCCTGCCTCACAAACCACCTTTCTATCGGATTGGCCATGGGGAGTTGTGAAGTTGATTAGGGGGTATAGGTCCCTGCCTCACAAACCACCTTTCTATCGGATTGGCCATGGGGAGTTGTGAAGTTGATTAGGGGGTATAGGTCCCTGCCTCACAAACCACCTTTCTATCGGATTGGCCATGGGGAGTTGTGAAGATGTTTAGGGGGTATAGGTCCCTGCCTCACAAACCACCTTTCTATCGGATTGGCCATGGGGAGTTGTGAAGATGTTTAGTGGGTATAGGTCCCTGCCTCACAAACCTTTCTATCGGATTGGCCATGGGGAGTTGTGAAGATGTTTAGGGGGTATAGGTCCCTAATGAAAATCTTGATCAAACTTGGCATAAACGTTCCTTGGATACTAACGGGAAAACTAACATATGTAAAGTAGCCCTAAAACAAGCTTAAGACCGTAAAAAATGTAACCCAACTCTATAAAAGTATTAAAATTTCATGGATCTAGGTCATATAGTCATGTTTACATGAGACAAGATCGAAAGGTCATGCATGCGGAAAGCAGAAAATCAAGCGAAAGCTAAAGCTAAACCTTAGATCTAATTCTAGGATCTAGTCTTCGCAAAGATAGTTTTTTTTTACTTAAACACACGAACATACAAAATAGAGTCCATTCATTTCATAAATAAAATAATTCTTCAAATGTGTGTGTTTCAAAATTATTTTACATACATTTTGTGTTCCCTAATGCTGCCACTTAATCCGTCTTTATGTACATTTAATGCATTCAGGAAATGGCGCGCTTCTAACACTACTTATCATGCATGCGCAAGACAAAAATCTCGCGAACGCTAAATCTAGATCTAATCTTCGAAATGGTAGGTTTTTTTTTTCCTTTTACATACATTCGTTCGCTATAGCTGAGAAATGTGACTCTAGCCGTCTTGATATTGATTTCATTAGTCCCATTCATTGTTGGGCACACCCACGTCAGCTGTGTAAAGACTTTATGATTGGACAGGCTACACAAAGCTCTGTATTGGGGAGGGGGATATTAAATATACGAACATACAATACTTAAATAATAAGCTGATTGTGCTCCTGAAATCCCCATTAAACTGATAGATCTAGAATGTATATTGAAAGTAGATGTATTTGACCTAATTTAAACAATTCAAATCTAATTTAAATCTAGGTCTACAACTATATTAGACTTATCCTTAGTTTTTATTTTGGATTTCATTTTGATGTAGTTCAAAACAGTTCGAATAGTTTAGTCACTGAGTGACTTCTAGAGCATTCATAGTCATTGAGTGACTTCTAGAGCCACATACATAGTCACTGAGTGACTTCTAGAGCCACATACATAGTCACTGAGTGACTTCTAGAGCATTCATAGTCATTGAGTGACTTCTAGAGCATTCATAGTCATTGAATGACTTCTAGAGCATTCATAGTCATTGAGTGACTTCTAGAGCATTCATAGTCATTGAGTGACTTCTAGAGCCACATACATAGTCACTGAGTGACTTCTAGAGCCACATACATAGTCACTGAGTGACTTCTAGAGCATTCATAGTCATTGAGTGACTTCTAGAGCATTCATAGTCATTGAGTGACTTCTAGAGCCACATACATAGTCATTGAGTGACTTCTAGAGCATTCATAGTCATTGAGTGACTTCTAGAGCATTCATAGTCATTGAGTGACTTCTAGAGCATTCATAGTCATTGAGTGACTTCTAGAGCATTCATAGTCATTGAGTGACTTCTAGAGCCACATACATAGTTATTGAGTGACTTCTAGAGCCACATACATAGTCACTGGGTGACTTCTAGAGCCACATTCATAGTCACTGAGTAACTTCTAGAGCCACATTCATAGTCATTGAGTGACTTCTAGAGCAGTCATAGTCATTGAGTGACTTCTAGAGCCAGATACATAGTCACTGGGTGACTTTTAAAGCCACATTCATAGTCATTGAGTGACTTCTAAAGCCACATTCATAGTCATTAAATGATTTCTAGAGCCACATACATAGTCACTGGGTGACTTCTAGAGCCACATACATAGTCACTGAGTGACTTCTAGAGCCACATTCATAGTCATTGAGTGACTTCTAGAGCCACATTCATAGTCATTGAGTGACTTAAAGAGCCACATTCATAGTAATTGAGTGACTTCTAGAGCCACATTCATAGTAATTTAGTGACTTCTAGAGCATTCATAGTCATTGAGTGACATCTAGAGCATTCATAGTCATTGAATGACTTCTAGAGCATTCATAGTCATTGAGTGACTTCTAGAGCATTCATAGTCATTGAGTGACTTCTAGAGCCACATACATAGTCACTGAGTGACTTCTAGAGCCACATACATCGTAACTGAGTGACTTCTAGAGCATTCATAGTCATTGAGTGACTTCTAGAGCATTCATAGTCATTGAGTGACTTCTAGAGCCACATACATAGTCACTGAGCGACTTCTAGAGCCACATACATAGTCACTGAGTGACTTCTAGAGCATTCATAGTCATTGAGTGACTTCTAGAGCATTCATAGTCATTGAGTGACTTCTAGAGCCACATACATAGTCATTGAGTGACTTCTAGAGCATTCATAGTCATTGAGTGACTTCTAGAGCATTCATAGTCATTGAGTGACTTCTAGAGCCACATACATAGTCATTGAGTGACTTCTAGAGCATTCATAGTCATTGAGTGACTTCTAGAGCATTCATAGTCATTGAGTGACTTCTAGAGCATTCATAGTCATTGAGTGACTTCTAGAGCATTCATAGTCATTGAGTGACTTCTAGAGCCAAATACATAGTTATTGAGTGACTTCTAGAGCCACATACATAGTCACTGAGTGACTTCTAGAGCCACATTCATAGTCACTGAGTAACTTCTAGAGCCAAATTCATAGTCATTGAGTGACTTCTAGAGCCACATTCATAGTCATTGAGTGACTTAAAGAGCCACATTCATAGTCATTGAGTGACTTCTAGAGCATTCATAGTCATTGAGTGACTTCTAGAGCAACATACATAGTCACTGGGTGACTTTTAGAGCCACATTCATAGCCATTGATTGACTTCTAGAGCCACATTCATAGTCATTGATTGATTTCTAGAGCCACATTCATAGTCACTGGGTGACTTCTAGAGCCACATACATAGTCACTGGGTGACTTCTAGAGCCACATACATAGTCACTGAGTGACTTCTAGAGCCACATTCATAGTCATTGAGTGACTTAAAGAGCCACATTCATAGTAATTGAGTGACTTCTAGAGCCAAATTCATAGTAATTGAGTGAATTAAAGAGCCACATTCATGGTCATTGAGTGACTTCTAGAGCATTCATAGTTATTAAGTGACTAAGCTTCTAGTGCATTCATAGTCGTTGAGTGACTAGGTTTCTAGAGCATTTATAGTCATTGAGTGACTAGGCTTCTAGAGCTTTTATAGTCATTGAGTGACTTTTAGAGCATTCATAGTCATTGAGTGACTTCTAGAGCATTCATAGTCATTGAGTGACTTCTAGAGCCACATACATAGTCACTGAGTGACTTCTAGAGCATTCATAGTCATTGAGTGACTTCTAGAGCATTCATAGTCATTGAGTGACTTCTAGAGCCACATACATAGTCATTGAGTGACTTCTAGAGCATTCATAGTCATTGAGTGACTTCTAGAGCATTCATAGTCATTGAGTGACTTCTAGAGCATTCATAGTCATTGAGTGACTTCTAGAGCATTCATAGTCATTGAGTGACTTCTAGAGCCACATACATAGTTATTGAGTGACTTCTAGAGCCACATACATAGTCACTGGTTGACTTCTAGAGCCACATTCATAGTCACTGAGTAACTTCTAGAGCCACATTCATAGTCATTGAGTGACTTCTAGAGCAGTCATAGTCATTGAGTGACTTCTAGAGCCAGATACATAGTCACTTGGTGACTTTTAGAGCCACATTCATAGTCATTGAGTGACTTCTAGAGCCACATTCATAGTCATTAAGTGATTTCTAGAGCCACATACATAGTCATTGGGTGACTTCTAGAGCCACATACATAGTCACTGAGTGACTTCTAGAGCCACATTCATAGTCATTGAGTGACTTCTAGAGCCACATTCATAGTCATTGAGTGACTTAAAGAGCCACATTCATAGTAATTGAGTGACTTCTAGAGCCACATTCATAGTAATTTAGTGACTTCTAGAGCATTCATAGTCATTGAGTGACATCTAGAGCATTCATAGTCATTGAATGACTTCTAGAGCATTCATAGTCATTGAGTGTCTTCTAGAGCATTCATAGTCATTGAGTGACTTCTAGAGCATTCTTAGTCATTGAGTGACTTCTAGAGCCACATACATAGTCATTGAGTGACTTCTAGAGCATTCATAGTCATTGAGTGACTTCTAGAGCATTCATAGTCATTGAGTGACTTCTAGAGCATTCATAGTCATTGAGTGACTTCTAGAGCATTCATAGTCATTGAGTGACTTCTAGAGCCAAATACATAGTTATTGAGTGACTTCTAGAGCCACATACATAGTCACTGAGTGACTTCTAGAGCCACATTCATAGTCACTGAGTAACTTCTAGAGCCAAATTCATAGTCATTGAGTGACTTCTAGAGCCACATTCATAGTCATTGAGTGACTTAAAGAGCCACATTCATAGTCATTGAGTGACTTCTAGAGCATTCATAGTCATTGAGTGACTTCTAGAGCAACATACATAGTCACTGGGTGACTTTTAGAGCCACATTCATAGCCATTGATTGACTTCTAGAGCCACATTCATAGTCACTGGGTGACTTCTAGAGCCACATACATAGTCACTGGGTGACTTCTAGAGCCACATACATAGTCACTGAGTGACTTCTAGAGCCACATTCATAGTCATTGAGTGACTTCTAGAGCCACATTCATAGTCATTGAGTGACTTAAAGAGCCACATTCATAGTAATTGAGTGACTTCTAGAGCCACATTCATAGTAATTGAGTGAATTAAAGAGCCACATTCATGGTCATTGAGTGACTTCTAGAGCATTCATAGTTATTGAGTGACTAAGCTTCTAGAGCATTCATAGTCGTTGAGTGACTAGGTTTCTAGAGCATTTATAGTCATTGAGTGACTAGGCTTCTAGAGCTTTTATAGTCATTGAGTGACTTTTAGAGCATTCATAGTCATTGAGTGACTTCTAGAGCATTCATAGTCATTGAGTGACTTCTAGAGCATTCATAGTCATTGAGTGACTTCTAGAGCATTCATAGTCATTGAGTGACTTCTAGAGCCACATACATAGTTATTGAGTGACTTCTAGAGCCACATACATAGTCACTGGGTGACTTCTAGAGCCACATTCATAGTCACTGAGTAACTTCTAGAGCCACATTCATAGTCATTGAGTGACTTCTAGAGCAGTCATAGTCATTGAGTGACTTCTAGAGCCAGATACATAGTCACTGGGTGACTTTTAAAGCCACATTCATAGTCATTGAGTGACTTCTAGAGCCACATTCATAGTCATTAAGTGATTTCTAGAGCCACATACATAGTCACTGGGTGACTTCTAGAGCCACATACATAGTCACTGAGTGACTTCTAGAGCCACATTCATAGTCATTGAGTGACTTCTAGAGCCACATTCATAGTCATTGAGTGACTTAAAGAGCCACATTCATAGTAATTGAGTGACTTCTAGAGCCACATTCATAGTAATTTAGTGACTTCTAGAGCATTCATAGTCATTGAGTGACATCTAGAGCATTCATAGTCATTGAATGACTTCTAGAGCATTCATAGTCATTGAGTGACTTCTAGAGCATTCATAGTCATTGAGTGACTTCTAGAGCCACATACATAGTCACTGAGTGACTTCTAGAGCCACATACATCGTCACTGAGTGACTTCTAGAGCATTCATAGTCATTGAGTGACTTCTAGAGCATTCATAGTCATTGAGTGACTTCTAGAGCCACATACATAGTCACTGAGCGACTTCTAGAGCCACATACATAGTCACTGAGTGACTTCTAGAGCATTCATAGTCATTGAGTGACTTCTAGAGCATTCATAGTCATTGAGTGACTTCTAGAGCCACATACATAGTCATTGAGTGACTTCTAGAGCATTCATAGTCATTGAGTGACTTCTAGAGCATTCATAGTCATTGAGTGACTTCTAGAGCATTCATAGTCATTGAGTGACTTCTAGAGCATTCATAGTCATTGAGTGACTTCTAGAGCCAAATACATAGTTATTGAGTGACTTCTAGAGCCACATACATAGTCACTGAGTGACTTCTAGAGCCACATTCATAGTCACTGAGTAACTTCTAGAGCCAAATTCATAGTCATTGAGTGACTTCTAGAGCCACATTCATAGTCATTGAGTGACTTAAAGAGCCACATTCATAGTCATTGAGTGACTTCTAGAGCATTCATAGTCATTGAGTGACTTCTAGAGCAACATACATAGTCACTGGGTGACTTTTAGAGCCACATTCATAGCCATTGATTGACTTCTAGAGCCACATTCATAGTCATTGATTGATTTCTAGAGCCACATTCATAGTCACTGGGTGACTTCTAGAGCCACATACATAGTCACTGGGTGACTTCTAGAGCCACATACATAGTCACTGAGTGACTTCTAGAGCCACATTCATAGTCATTGAGTGACTTAAAGAGCCACATTCATAGTAATTGAGTGACTTCTAGAGCCACATTCATAGTAATTGAGTGAATTAAAGAGCCACATTCATGGTCATTGAGTGACTTCTAGACCATTCATAGTTATTGAGTGACTAAGCTTCTAGTGCATTCATAGTCGTTGAGTGACTAGGTTTCTAGAGCATCTATAGTCATTGAGTGACTAGGCTTCTAGAGCTTTTATAGTCATTGAGTGACTTTTAGAGCATTCATAGTCATTGAGTGACTTCTAGAGCATTCATAGTCATTGAGTGACTTCTAGAGCCACATACATAGTCACTGAGTGACTTCTAGAGCATTCATAGTCATTGAGTGACTTCTAGAGCATTCATAGTCATTGAGTGACTTCTAGAGCCACATACATAGTCATTGAGTGACTTCTAGAGCATTCATAGTCATTGAGTGACTTCTAGAGCATTCATAGTCATTGAGTGACTTCTAGAGCATTCATAGTCATTGAGTGACTTCTAGAGCATTCATAGTCATTGAGTGACTTCTAGAGCCACATACATAGTTATTGAGTGACTTCTAGAGCCACATACATAGTCACTGGGTGACTTCTAGAGCCACATTCATAGTCACTGAGTAACTTCTAGAGCCACATTCATAGTCATTGAGTGACTTCTAGAGCAGTCATAGTCATTGAGTGACTTCTAGAGCCAGATACATAGTCACTGGGTGACTTTTAGAGCCACATTCATAGTCATTGAGTGACTTCTAGAGCCACATTCATAGTCATTAAGTGATTTCTAGAGCCACATACATAGTCATTGGGTGACTTCTAGAGCCACATACATAGTCACTGAGTGACTTCTAGAGCCACATTCATAGTCATTGAGTGACTTCTAGAGCCACATTCATAGTCATTGAGTGACTTAAAGAGCCACATTCATAGTAATTGAGTGACTTCTAGAGCCACATTCATAGTAATTTAGTGACTTCTAGAGCATTCATAGTCATTGAGTGACATCTAGAGCATTCATAGTCATTGAATGACTTCTAGAGCATTCATAGTCATTGAGTGTCTTCTAGAGCATTCATAGTCATTGAGTGACTTCTAGAGCCACATACATAGTCACTGAGTGACTTCTAGAGCCACATACATCGTCACTGAGTGACTTCTAGAGCATTCATAGTCATTGAGTGACTTCTAGAGCATTCTTAGTCATTGAGTGACTTCTAGAGCCACATACATAGTCATTGAGTGACTTCTAGAGCATTCATAGTCATTGAGTGACTTCTAGAGCATTCATAGTCATTGAGTGACTTCTAGAGCATTCATAGTCATTGAGTGACTTCTAGAGCATTCATAGTCATTAAGTGACTTCTAGAGCCAAATACATAGTTATTGAGTGACTTCTAGAGCCACATACATAGTCACTGAGTGACTTCTAGAGCCACATTCATAGTCACTGAGTAACTTCTAGAGCCAAATTCATAGTCATTGAGTGACTTCTAGAGCCACATTCATAGTCATTGAGTGACTTAAAGAGCCACATTCATAGTCATTGAGTGACTTCTAGAGCATTCATAGTCATTGAGTGACTTCTAGAGCAACATACATAGTCACTGGGTGACTTTTAGAGCCACATTCATAGCCATTGATTGACTTCTAGAGCCACATTCATAGTCATTGATTGATTTCTAGAGCCACATTCATAGTCACTGGGTGACTTCTAGAGCCACATACATAGTCACTGGGTGACTTCTAGAGCCACATACATAGTCACTGAGTGACTTCTAGAGCCACATTCATAGTCATTGAGTGACTTAAAGAGCCACATTCATAGTAATTGAGTGACTTCTAGAGCCACATTCATAGTAATTGAGTGAATTAAAGAGCCACATTCATGGTCATTGAGTGACTTCTAGAGCATTCATAGTTATTGAGTGACTAAGCTTCTAGAGCATTCATAGTCGTTGAGTGACTAGGTTTCTAGAGCATTTATAGTCATTGAGTGACTAGGCTTCTAGAGCTTTTATAGTCATTGAGTGACTTTTAGAGCATTCATAGTCATTGAGTGACTATCTTCCAGAGCATTCATATTCGTTGAGTGACAAGACTTCTATAGCCACATTCATAGTCATTGAGTTATTAGGCTTCTTCTAGAATCACATTCAAAGTCATTTAGTGACTAGGCTTCTAGGGCATTCATAGTCATTGAGTGACTAGGCTTCTAGAGCATTCATAGTAATTGAGTGACTTCTAGAGCATTCATAGTCATTGAGTGACTTCTAGAGCATTCATAGTCATTGAGTGACTTCTAGAGCATTCATAGTCACTGAGTGACTTCTAGAGCATTTATAGTCATTGAGTGACTTCTAGAGCATTTATAGTCATTGAGTGACTTCTAGAGCATTTATAGTCATTGAGTGACTTCTAGAGCATTTATAGTCATTGAGTGACTTCTAGAGCATTCATAGTCATTGAGTGACTTCTAGAGCATTTATAGTCATTGAGTGACTTCTAGAGCATTCATAGTCACTGAGTGACTTCTAGAGCATTTATAGTCATTGAGTGACTTCTAGAGCATTCATAGTCATTGAGTGACTTCTAGAGCATTTATAGTCATTGAGTGACTTCTAGAACATTTATAGTCATTGAGTGTCTTCTAGAGCATTTATAGTCACTGAGTGACTTCTAGAGCATTTATACTCATTGAGTGACTTCTAGAGCATTTATAGTCATTGAGTTACTTCTAGAGCATTTATAGTCACTGAGTGAATTCTAGAGCATTTATAGTCACTGAGTGACTTTTAGAGCATTTATAGTCATTGAGTGACTTCTAGAGCATTTATAGTCACTGAGTGACTTCTAGAGCATTTATAGTCATTGAGTGACTTCTAGAGCATTTATAGTCACTGAGTGACTTCTAGAGCATTTATAGTCATTGTGTGACTTCTAGAGCATTTATAGTCATTGAATGACTTCTAGAGCATTTATAGTCACTGAGTGACTTCTAGAGCATTTATAGTCATTGAGTGACTTCTAGAGCATTTATAGTCATTGAGTGACTTCTAGAACATTCATAGTCATTGAGTGACTTCTAGAGCATTTATAGTCATTGAGTGACTTCTAGAGCATTTATAGTCATTGAGTGACTTCTAGAACATTTATAGTCATTGAGTGACTTCTAGAACATATATAGTCATTGAGTGACTTCTAGAACATTTATAGTCATTGAGTGACTTCTAGAGCATTTATAGTCATTGAGTGACTTCTAGAGCATTTATAGTCACTGAGTGACTTCTAGAGCATTTATAGTCATTGAGTGACTTCTAGAGCATTCATAGTCATTGAGTGACTTCTAGAGCATTCATAGTCATTGAGTGACTTCTAGAGCATTTATAGTCATTGAGTGACTTCTAGAGCATTTATAGTCATTGAGTGACTTCTAGAGCATTCATAGTCATTGAGTGACTTCTAGAGCATTCATAGTCATTGAGTGACTTCTAGAGCCACATTCATAGTCATTGAGTGATTTCTAGAGCCACATTCATAGTCTTTGGGTGACTTCTAGAGCCACATACATAGTCACTGGGTGACTTCTAGAGCCACATACATAGTCACTGAGTGACTTCTAGAGCCACATTCATAGTCATTGAGTGACTTTTAGAGCCACATTCATAGTCATTGAGTGACTATCTTCCAGAGCATTCATATTCGTTGAGTGACTAGACTTCTAGAGCCACATTCATAGTCATTGAGTTATTAGGCTTCTTCTAGAATCACATTCAAAGTCATTTAGTGACTAGGCTTCTAGGGCATTCATAGTCATTGAGTGACTAGGCTTCTAGAGCATTCATAGTAATTGAGTGACTTTTAGAGCATTCATAGTCATTGAGTGACTTCTAGAGCATTCATAGTCATTGAGTGACTTCTAGAGCATTCATAGTTCTTATATTCTAGATCTAGATCTACAGATAATTAAAATAATGTTTTAGGAATTAGATGTATACAAAATCATTCTTTGCTTGGATAAACCATCTAATAGTAACTTATTTATAGATTTCAAAAAGTCTATTAACCATAAGTAGGCGATCATTTCTATGTATTAAACAAAATAATGTAGGCTACATGTAGATCTGTATCTATTATAATGGTACATATTATTATAGTATCTAGACTCTTGATTGATCTAGATCTAAATATATATTGAAGCCTTTTTAAAAAAATTAAATTGAGGTCGATAAGCTGCTCTATTCATACTATTTTTACATTCACGCATTCGCTTTACTTATAGCATTATTAATTTATCTAATTGTTTCTAACACACTATATCAGTGATATGCAAATCTTCACAATAACGTGACCTACACTTTTAGATCAATTATAGCGAGAACATATCAATAAAAGACTAACAGTCTGTTTCTATTTGATTGGAACATAGCCTCCTGGAAGACTGACCAACATTTTAGCCGCTGATTCAGGAGAGTTCACAGACCAGAGAGTCCTGGTGAAAGCAGACCTCAATCTAGATGTGGAGGAAAGTGGTCAAGTGCGAGACCCATTTCCACTTAGAGTCAGTATCATACATTTAGTGTGCTATTAGTACATCTAACGCTTGTTTCTACTTCCCTAGCAACTGACTTTACCTATGTAATCTAAACTTGTTTCTACTTCCTTAGCAACTGACTTTACCTCTGTAATCTAAAAACTTGTTTCTACTTCCCTAGCAACTGACTTTACCTTTGTAATCTAAAAACTTGTTTCTACTTCCTTAGCAACTGACTTTACCTATGTAATCTAAAAACTTGTTTCTACTTCCTTAGCAACTGACTTTACCTCTGTAATCTAAAAACTTGTTTCTACTTCCTTAGCAACTGACTTTACCTATGTAATCTAAAAACTTGTTTCTACTTCCCTAGCAACTGACTTTACCTCTGTAATCTAAAAACTTGTTTCTACTTCCTTAGCAACTGACTTTACCTCTGTAATCTAAACTTGTTTCTACTTCCCTAGCAACTGACTTTACCTCTGTAATCTAAAAACTTATTTCTACTTCCTTAGCAACTGACTTTACCTCTGTAATCTAAAAACTTGTTTCTACTTCCTTAGCAACTGACTTTACCTCTGTAATCTAAAAACTTGTTTCTACTTCCCTAGCAACTGACTTTACCTCTGTAATCTAAAAACTTATTTCTACTTCCTTAGCAACTGACTTTACCTCTGTAATCTAAAAACTTATTTCTACTTCCTTAGCAACTGACTTTACCTCTGTAATCTAAAAACTTATTTCTACTTCCCTAGCAACTGACTTTACCTCTGTAATCTAAAAACTTGTTTCTACTTCCCTAGCAACTGACTTTACCTCTGTAATCTAAAAACTTGTTTCTACTTCCTTAGCAACTGACTTTACCTCTGTAATCTAAAAACTTGTTTCTACTTACCTAGCAACTGACTTTACTTCTGTAATCTAAAAACTTGTTTCTACTTCCCTAGCAACTGACTTTACCTCTGTAATCTAAAAACTTGTTTCTACTTCCCTAGCAACTGACAGATTACCTCTGTAATCTAAAAACTTGTTTCTACTTTTCTAGCAATTAATCCCGCTGATCAAATTTCTTCAAAGAAAAGGAGCTCGCTCTATTACATTGATTGGTTATCGCGGTGAAGCCTGTGGGGTACCAGATGAGAAGTATAGCCTGGCGCCATTGAAAGAAGCTCTGGAAACTGTCTTAGACCAGGTTGGACATCTTCTCATGGCATTGAATTGTAAAACTGATTCGTTTGAACCTTGTACTTGACTAGAGACCTCTCTATTCTATAATTTAAATGTCTCTATTTGGTTTGAACAGCCTGTGGTCTTCATCCCGGAAGGTGTCTCGGACGCCGCTGATATTGCAATCCGTAGTCAGGAACCCGGCAGAGTTCTTTTACTTGAAAATATCCGGTTTCACCCGGAAGAAATAGGAGTGAAAGAATTACCTGGAGGGTTAAAGATCAAGGTCTCTTATGATGCTCTCAACGACTACCGGTATTTCTAACTTAAAGCTCATTAAGATTCAGGTTCAATATGTTTACTAATCAAACGATAGCACAAGCCTGTTTCTCTACTTACTTTGACTTTGTTTCATTTGCTTCACTGAAAGTGATTACATGAAACTGAAGTTTAAAAAAAAACACTAAAGATATTTGTTTAAATATTCTAGCACTCTTTGATTAGAAATCATTCAATGACTCATCTTTTATCTTTGTTTCAAATTGAAGTCTCATACTAATAATAAAAATAAAAGTTTTTAATGATGTTTTAGAATTTAATTACTTACCAAGAAGAACATTTTTCTCTGCATTTACTTTAGGGATTAATTCTCGTGCTGGCCTACTAGTTAATTATTCCAGTAGCTCGTAGGACATTCAGGCCTCCCTGAACATAGTGTTTCGCGGAACATATTTTAGGAAACACTAGTTTAGAACAAATTTGAATATGCTGCTCCCATGGGAGCTCAAGAAAGTAGAAAGAAACTAGAACACACAAATTAAAAGATTAGACTCATTTGGCCAGACACCCCATTTCTAGAAACTCACTGTAGACCCAGTCTTGAAGTCTTAGAAACTCACTGTAAAACCAGTCTTGAAGTCTTAGAAACTCACTGTAGAACCAGTCTTGAAGTCTTAGACACTCACTGTAGAACCAGTCTTGAAGTCTTAGAAACTCACTGTAGAACCAGTCTTGAAGTCTTAGAAACTCACTGTAGAACCAGTCTTGAAGTCTTAGAAACTCACTGTAGAACCAGTCTTGAAGTCTTAGAAACTCACTGTAGAACCAGTCTTGAAGTCTTAGAAACTCACTGTAGAACCAGTCTTGAAGTCTTAGAAACTCACTGTAGAACCAGTCTTGAAGTCTTAGAAACTCACTGTAGAACCAGTCTTGAAGTCTTAGAAACTCACTGTAGAACCAGTCTTGAAGTCTTAGAATTTGTTTATTTTTAAAAGTAGAAACCAAAAATGGAATTTCCCTGTCGAACCGGAAGTGGGCGGATTTTTTTTTTCTTTTATCAAACACATTCAGAAACAAACGAAATAATTTGGTTGGTCACTTTACATGGCATTCAAAATAAACAAATGTAAGATATTGCATCATACACAGATATTTCAGGGTAAAAAAGCTTTAAAATAAGATATTGCGTCGTTATTTCAGGGTAAAACAGCTTTAAAATAAGATATTGCGTCGTTATTTCAGGGTAAAACAGCTTTAAAATAAGATATTGCGTCGTTATTTCAGGGTAAAACAGCTTTAAAAAAGTACTGTTCTAGCCAAATCTTTAGTATCACTATCAAAGTTACGACCAAAACAAAGACCTATAACTCTCAAAAAAAAAAAAAGTAAAAAAGGTATCTATTATGTGGATAGTAGAAGGACCTATCCTTCAGCTAAAGACTATGTATGCACTAATGAAGTAACTCTCTAAAAGTAGTGTCAAATGATTGATTTCAATCTCAGCTGACTTTGAACTCTGACCATTATTTGAGTTGGTTTGTTTTACACAGATTGGTATTCATTGTTCCTAACACAATCAAACAAGACACAAATAGAACATGACAAATAGAACATGACAAATAGAACATGACAAATAGAACATGACAAATAGAACAAGACAAATAGAACATGACAAATAGAACATGACAAATAGAACATGACAAATAGAACATGACAAATAGAACAAGACAAATAGAACATGACAAATAGAACATGACAAATAGAACATGACAAATAGAACACGACAAATAGAACAAGACAAATAGAACAAGACTAATAGAACATGACAAAATACTAAGAAAAAAAAAGACTCCACACTTAGTCTACAGCTTACAGAGCGATTTGTTTCCTCTCAAAGAACTCAGTGAATGTTAGTCTTAAAAAAAAGGAACATTTCTTACCGCCCCTTCCCTACCTCCCATCGAGAAAGAATCACTGGGTTATGTGAATGTAGAGATCTATTACACTTTATAATAGTCCCATAGTAGCCCTTTAGATCTATACTTAGAATACAGTAGCGTAGCTATGAATTTGCCATCATTTGGGGGCCCTGGGGGGCTTGACCTTTGTGGGGGCCCCTGCATCTTGCGTAATATTTAATAATTAATGTAAAGAATGGCCCGGAGGGATTTTCCAATTCTCCCCCTCCCTCCCACTACCCTAGCTACGCCTGTGTTCCTAAACAGTCATTGAGTCAACTTTGAACATTATAATGTCTATGTGCGGATATACACGAAGACATAGAGAAAGTTCAAGAGAAATATTGTCTAGTTCTGTCACCAAATTTCAAATTATTGCCCACACTGTGTGGATCAACGAGCTACTAAATTTTGTTTGGCCCTGATGAACAGCAAGTGTGGAAACTAGTCAGAGACTTTAGGACATCCCAGGAACATTCGTCCAAGTCCTAAGACACAACTAGACAGTGTATACAGTACACCTAGACAGTGTATACAGTACACCTAGACAGTGTATACAGTACACCTAGACAGTGTATACAGTACACCTAGACAGTGTATACAGTACACCTAGACAGTGTATACAGTACACCTAGACAGTGTATACAGCACACCTAGACAGTGTATACAGTACACCTAGACAGTGTATACAGTACACCTAGACAGTGTATACAGTACACCTAGACAGTCAATCTAGTTGCTGCCATCAAAACAGAAGAAAAAACAACCGAGTTTTTTTAGCATCGAGACAGGTGTGAGACAGGTGTGAGACAGAGGTGCATCCTATCTCCCTTCTTCTTCCTCCTAGCCATCGGTTACATAATGAGGAGAGCAAATGAACCAGACTGCCTTTGGTATTCAATGGCGTGAACAAAACCGAATGACGGACTTGGACTTCGCCGATGACGTAGCACTACTCGGGGCTACAAATAAATGCATACAAGAAATGACGGAGAGCCTAGACAGAGAGCCACCCAAAATTGGCTTCCGCATAAACTTGGATTAGACTAAAATTATGCGAGTGGGATATAAAGCAAAGGGTGTCCCCGTCAGACTTGGCGAGTCAAAGCTTGAAGAGCTGGACAAGTTCACATACCTTGGCAACATCATAACAATTGATGGGGATGCCTACCATAACACAATCGTCATTCCAACAGCAACAAATGCATGTGAGACATGGAAGTCATCTGTCAAAATTGAGAAAAGACCAAATGTGGCTCAACAATGGGAGTCAGTTACACAGATCGGGTCTTAAACTAGGAAATCCTATGCCGAACCGGGAGTCGAACACTTAGTGAGGTTTTGATAGAGGGTCGCATGAGGTTTGCGGGACATGTTCTCCGACAAAATGAACTACGCATACCAAGAGTTGCGATGAAATGGATGCCAATACGAGGAAAGCGCAAACAGGGACGTCGTTGTATAGCTTGGCGCCACACCTTAATTGAGGACCTCAGACCAGTGGACAGGAGGCTTCAGACATTGCCAGCGACAGATCTTTGTGAAGACAGCTTGCCGCCCAATGCGCCGAACTGCGCGGGAGGACCTAAGTCTAAGTAAGTGAGAACACCAACTGTCCTATTTCTAGACAAATCTTTAGAGCCGTTTTCAATATCCGCATCAAGGTTATTGAACCCACCCACCAAGAAAACTTTATGAACGTACGAGATGAATTCTCTGTAAAAAGAGAAAATATGTCCTATCTACAACTTAGAGAGGGATTTATTTGTTTCTTAATAACTCATCAATGTGTTCAATTAAAAACAAACAAAAAAATTTTACCCCCCCCCCCACACACCATAAAAAATCATGTATTGTAAAAATTAACTGATTAGTTTTATCAAATAGTGGTAATTAATTACTTATGTTTGATAAAAAAATGAAATAAATATTGCCGTATTAAGATATGACTGTACATGTGGCGTTCTTCCCCTAAAACAATCTTGTTTGTTTTTTAAATTATCTATATAAATAATTCTCTTCTTCCTTCAAGAGTTTTGTCGAATAGTAAGGAGTAAAGGAAAGATCACTCTGCGGATAGTCCACGAGAAAACAAGAGGGGTGGGAGAACACGTAGTCATAACCTAGCAGGGCAGGACCACAACCTAGCAGGGCAGGACCACAACCTAGCAGGGCAGAGACCGTTCCAATAGCACTCTTTTTTTTTTATTTCTACCTCACGTTAAAAAAAAAAGGGGGGGGGGTAATCTACTCTGTAGTAACTATCGAGGCGACAGAGCACGCTCAAGAGTTTGAACACAATCGAAAGATGACCTTTTTATTTTTTTAACTCGGACGGAGGGAGTTATCCTAGGTAATTTAAGAGCGAAAGAAAACAACAGAATTTTTGTCTGTATATTTCAGGAGATTGGTATGAGTTTTCAAAAGATTTTAATAATTTCCGGATATCTCCAGGACTTTTTCGTATATTTTGCAATTTCAGGAGATTTCCAGGAGCTCCTGACAGGAGACCGCGGGAAATCTGTTATAAGTTATAAAATGGTTTAATTTAATAATTTATACACCTAAAATTAGCGCGGAGCCTATAAAAGTGCTGGGCCCATTGAGGTCGCATAGGTTGCAGTGGCCTAAGGTTGGCCCTGCAAAATAGCGGCGTATGCTACGCCGCGGGTCGACTGGTTTATTTATATTTTACTTGTTTGACATTGATTCTTTGGTTTTGTCTTGAACCCAAACAATTTGTCTCTTGACAGAAACAAACTCAGCTCTCTGGGAGACGCTTTGATCAATGAATCATTTCTCAGCCTGTATGACGCTGACAGTTCAACAGTCGGACTAAAACACAAGACAAAGTTGGCAGGTTTGTTAAGTAAACACAAGATAAAGTGGAGAGGTTTGTTAAGTAAACACAAGACAAAGTTGGCAGGTTTGTTAAGTAAACACAAGGCAAAGTTGGCAGGTTTGTTAAGTAAACACAAGGCAAAGTTGGCAGGTTTGTTAAGTAAACACAAGATAAAGTGGAGAGGTTTGATAAGTAAACACAAGACAAAGTTGGCAGGTTTGTTAAGTAAACACACGATAAAGTGGAGAGGTTTGTTAAGTAAAAACAAGACAAAGTGGAGAGGTTTGTTAAGTAAACACAAGACAAAGTGGAGAGGTTTGTTAAATCAACACACGATAAAGTGGAGAGGTTTATTAAGTAAACACAAGACAAAGTGGAGAGGTTTGTTAAGTAAACACAAGACAAAGTGGAGAGGTTTGTTAAGTAAACACAAGACAAAGTGGAGAGGTTTGTTAAGTAAACACAAGACAAAGTTGGCAGGTTTGTTAAGTAAACACACGATAAAGTGGAGAGGTTTGTTAAGTAAACACACGACAAAGTGGAGGGGTTTGTTAAGTAAACACAAGACAATGTTGACAATTTGTTATGTAAACATTCGACACAAATTTTTAAGTTATTTGAAACTATTCTGGTCATTCAAGATTTTAAGATTTGCGTCAAGATTTGGTTTCAGTCAGGAGAATAGTCCAAGCCCTGGACCCAATCACTCACCATCACTCTTCCAAATAACGGCAACTGTGTCAAAACTACTGGGCCTTCAGCCTTATAAACATCAAGGCAAAATCCTACACCCAGACCAAGCTGAAAGTGTGCACATTTATTCATACACCCAGAGACCAAGCTGAAAGTGTGCACATTTATTCACACACCCAGACCAAGCTGAAAGTGTGCACATTTATTCATACACCCAGAGACCAAGCTGAAAGTGTGCACATTTATTCATACACCCAGAGACCAAGCTGAAAGTGTGCACATTTATTCATACACCCAGAGACCAAGCTGAAAGTGTGCACATTTATACATACACCCAGACCAAGCTGAAAGTGTGCACATTTATTCATACACCCAGAGACCAAGCTGAAAGTGTGCACATTTATACATACACCCATAGACCAAGCTGAAAGTGTGCACATTTATACATACACCCATAGACCAAGCTGAAAGTGTGCACATTTATACATACACCCATAGACCAAGCTGAAAGTGTGCACATTTATTCATACACCCAGAGACCAAGCTGAAAGTGTGCACATTTATTCATACACTCAGAGAATAAGCTGAAAGTGTGCACATTTATTCATACACCCAGAGACCAAGCTGAAAGTGTGCACATTTATTCATACACCCAGAGACCAAGCTGAAAGTGTGCACATTTATTCATACACCCAGAGACCAAGCTGAAAGTGTGCACATTTATTCATACACCCAGAGACCAAGCTGAAAGTGTGCACATTTATTCATACACTCAGAGACCAAGCTGAAAGTGTGCACATTTAACTATACACCCAGAGACCAAGCTGAAAGTGTGCACATTTATTCATACACCCAGAGACCAAGCTGAAAGTGTGCACATTTATTCATACACCCAGAGACCAAGCTGAAAGTGTGCACATTTATTCATACACCCAGAGACCAAGCTGAAAGTGTGCACATTTATTCATACACCCAGAGACCAAGCTGAAAGTGTGCACATTTATTCATACACCCAGAGACCAAGCTGAAAGTGTGCACATTTATTCATACACCCAGAGAGCAAGCTGAAAGTGTGCACATTTATTCATACACCCAGAGAGCAAGCTGAAAGTGTGCACATTTATTCATACACCCAGAGACCAAGCTGAAAGTGTGCACATTTATTCATACACCCAGAGACCAAGCTGAAAGTGTGCACATTTATTCATACACCCAGAGAGCAAGCTGAAAGTGTGCACATTTATTCATACACCCAGAGACCAAGCTGAAAGTGTGCACATTTATTCACACACCCAGAGACCAAGCTGAAAGTGTGCACATTTATCTACACACCCATAGACCAAGCTGAAAGTGTGCACATTTATTCATACACCCAGAGACCAAGCTGAAAGTGTGCACATTTATTCATACACCCATAGACCAAGCTGAAAGTGTGCACATTTATACATACACCCAGAGACCAAGCTGAAAGTGTGCACATTTATCTATACACCCATAGACCAAGCTGAAAGTGTGCACATTTATACATACACCCAGAGACCAAGCTGAAAGTGTGCACATTTATACATACACCCATAGACCAAGCTGAAAGTGTGCACACTTATTCATACACCCAGAGACCAAGCTGAAAGTGTGCACATTTATTCATACACCCAGAGAGCAAGCTGAAAGTGTGCACATTTATTCATACACCCATAGACCAAGCTGAAAGTGTGCACATTTATACATACACCCAGAGACCAAGCTGAAAGTGTGCACATTTATACATACACCCAGTGACCAAGCTGAAAGTGTGCACATTTATTCATACACCCAGAGACCAAGCTGAAAGTGTGCACATTTATTCATACACCCAGAGACCAAGCTGAAAGTGTGCACATTTATTCATACACCCAGAGACCAAGCTGAAAGTGTGCACATTTACTTATATACCCAGAGACCAAGCTGAAAGTGTGCACATATATTCATACACCAAGAGACCAAGCTGAAAGTGTGCACATTTATTCACACACCCAGAGACCAAGCTGAAAGTGTGCACATATATTCATACACAGAGAATAAGCTGAAAGTGGGCATTCCAAGCTGAAAGTGGGCATTCCAAGCTGAAGTGGGCAGACCAAGCTGAAAGTGGGCACATTTATTGCTTTTACCAGACAAAATAAGAATGAATTAAAAAAACAACAACAATCAGTTAATTAACTATTGGCTTAACAAGTGAAAGAAATCGTACTTGACTAATAATGTGAAATAAGTTTAATTAATTGTATAGGTTAAAATTAACAATAGATAACTTTTAAACTTTTTATTTTGACAAGCACTTCCGTGGCGCAGAGGTTAGTGTATTGGCTTGAGAAGGCTAAAGAGGTGGTTCACCTTTTTTTTTTATAGATGCATTTGAAAATGAATCCCCCATAGATCTCTTTCTCTGTCTCTAGACATTTCGCTAAACAAAAACAATTGGTAAAAGCTATTTGTAATGGCATATTTATTCTTGTTAGTGTAGATCTATTATAAATGTAATGACATGACTAATTGATACAACTACACTTCATATCTAAGTTTTATTTTAAAGAATTTTTGTGTTGCATGTTTACTGCCTCCGCTGTACTCTGTAGAACTCTCTCAGCAATCCCCGAACTAGTTTCAATAGATTGTGCAAGTCATTGGAGAATTAGGGTCATGACATGGCCTAAATTGTGCGACGTGACAAAAAAATATCAAAGGATAATGAAAGATCCTCTCGATGGCTATGAAGGTACTACTGTAAGCCTTGGAGAAAGTAGAATTACGTCACTTGCGCTTTGCGGTCGACCTAGATGATGTGACGGGGAGAGATGAAGAACTGGCTGTGACTTGGTGATAGGCAAAGACAAGACTTCCCCAGCATAGGGCACGTTAAACACCTTGAAGCATTCGTCAGAGTAAGGAACCAAACTTGAGCTACTTTCCATAGGCTTGCAAATCTTGGACGCTGACTGCAGAACAAGAGGATCCAAACAATGGCATTGAGATGCTACAGAAAGATCCTAGGTATCACATTTAAAGACCGCATCATAAAGCAAGAGACTAGAAAGAGGATTAATACAGTGATCGGACCTCACACACTAACCTGCTCACAACGTCCTCAGGGCTTGCAAAGTTCCACCTTGAGAAAACAGTACACCAGGACAAAGAGGCTGACAGAGAAAGCCAATGGGAAGACAGCATGAAAGAATGGAGGACATGTCATTGAAAGAGATTCAAGTCAAAAGTCTGAGAGCTACCTCTCATTTCATTCATCCATAATCAAATGTTATCTGGTGGGCAATTATTGAAGTGAAAGTTTTGTATGCATAACATTCATTTATTGTTGCTCTAGCCTGCCGAAGTGCGGGACAAGGAAACTTTGAATCCAATAATTAAACCAGGTTACTTTGAGTCATCCATGTAAAACCAGGTTACTTTGAGTCATCCAAGTTAAACCAGGTTACTTTGAGTCATCCAAGTTAAACCAGGTTACTTTGAGTCATCCATGTTAAACCAGGTTACTTTGAGTCATCCAAGTTAAACCTGTAAGACCCAAAGTCAGAAATAACTTAAAAGTGAATAATGTCGTCAAGGAGACAATGTCAAGAAGAAAATGTCAAGGAGACAATGTCAAGGAGACAATGTCAAGGAGACAATGTTAAGGAGACAATGTCAAGGAGACAATGTTAAGGAGACAATGTCAAGGAGATAATATCAAGGAGACAATGTTAAGGAGAAAATGTCAATGAGACAATGTCAAATGGACAATGTCAAGGAGACAATGTCAAGAAGAAAATGTCAAGGAGACAATGTCAAGGAGACAATGTTAAGGAGACAATGTCAAGGAGACAATGTCAAGAAGAAAATGTCAAGGAGACAATGTTAAGGAGACAATGTTAAGGAGACAATGTCAGTAAGACAGTATATCAATGTTTTGAATTCCCAACATCTTCATGCGTAGCTAGAAGCTGTCCAATCTTTAGTTGTTTACTTGTCCAATGTTTAGTTGTTTTCAAGTTATTACTTGTCCAATGTTTAGTTGTTTTTAAGTTATTACTTGTCCAATGTTTAGTTGTTTTTAAGTTATTACTTGTCCAATGTTTAGTTGTTTTCAAGGTATTACTTGTCCAATGTTTAGTTGTTTTCAAGTTATTACTTGTCCAATGTTTAGTTGTTTTTAAGTTATTACTTGTCCAATGTTTAGTTGTTTTCAAGTTATTACTTGTCCAATGTTTAGTTGTTTTCACGTTATTACTTGTCCAATGTTTAGTTGTTTTCAAGTTATTACTTGTCCAATGTTTATTTGTTTTCAAGTTATTACTTGTCCAATGTTTAGTTGTTTTCACGTTATTACTTGTCCAATGTTTAGTTGTTTTCAAGTTATTACTTGTCCAATGTTTAGTTGTTTTTAAGTTATTACTTGTCCAATGTTTAGTTGTTTTCAAGTTATTACTTGTCCAATGTTTAGTTGTTTTCAAGTTATTACTTGTCCAATGTTTAGTTGTTTTCAAGTTATTACTTGTCCAATGTTTAGTTGTTTTAAAGTTATTACTTGTCCAATGTTTAGTTGTTTTCAAGTTATTACTTGTCCAATGTTTAGTTGTTTTCAAGTTATTACTTGTCCAATGTTTAGTTGTTTTCAATTATTAATTGTCCAATGTTTTGTTGTCTTCAAGTTATAACTTGTCCAATGATTTTTAGCGGCCCCCGAAAGGGGAAAAGACGCTATTAGTTTTTTGTGAAATGTCTGTCCGTCTGTCCGTCCGTCCCGTTTAGATCTCGTAAACTAGAAAAGATATTGAAAATACGACATCACACTATTTTAGACCATTCAAAGTTCTGATGTAACGGCTACTTTTTTTTTCTGAAAGCGAAAAATCTAATTTTTAAAATCAGTTATGCAAGCATTTTTTTACAGAGAAAAAGCTAATTAGTATGCATTATAAGTTAGACTTAATTTAAAACGAATAGTAATCTTGTAAATGTCATTTTCCTGAACTATTTTATATTGCGAATTTTTTTTTATGATTTGATTAAGAGATTGAGCCTTTTCAAAACAATTGGATCAATTATAAGACATCAGTTAGACCAGGGGAGGCGCGGTGGCTGAGCGGTAAAGCGCTTGGCTTCCGAGCCGTGGGTCCCGGGTTCGAATCCTGGTGAAGACTGGGATTTTCAACTTTGGAATCTTTGGGCGCCTCTGAGTCCACTCAGTTGATTGCCCCAGATACCAGGATGTCAGGGCGAAATATTTTAGAGTCACTAATTTAAATACACTATTTGATAATGTCGACCCTGGGAAGGTACTGGGCTTTATCCGGGAAGTGGGGCTATCTACGAAGATCTGATTTATGAATTTGTGAACATGTTCTATTTACATTAGATTTTTACCAAATATTTAAATTTTTACTACCTTTACTATTTTAAGTGTGAATAGACCTTGATTTTAATTATATGACTGAATAGAATCTGGCCCTTGTTGTTTAGAGAGAGAGGGATCCTTAGGGGACTGCAGGCACGACATGGCCTAAATTGTGCCGATGTGCCTCAAATCAAAAATCAAATCAAATCTAATGGGTACCTGACATTATTTGGGGAAAAGTAAAGGCGGTTGGTCGTTGTGCTGGCTACATGACACCCTCGTTAATCGTAGGCCACAAAAAACAGATGAACTTTACATCATCTGCCCTATAGACCACAAGCTCTAAAAGGGGAACTAGTTAGGCCAGGTTCACATCTAACTTTACATTCACTTTCACCTATCCTTTGATCTGCTGAACCGTTGGGGCACTACACAAGATCTGTTAACCTTCTTTCTCCATTCTTATCTCTCATTTGTCTTTATATAATTTCATTCGGATGTTCTTTCTGAAAATATTGAAGCCTGCCTGGGTGGACCACTTCGGGGGCCGATTTTGAGTTTGTGTTTCCACACAAACTGTCTTTTGTAACATTGTTCAAGTTATAACTTGTCCAATGTTTTTTTTATTCAAGTTCTAACTTGTCCAATGTTTTGTTTTCTTCAGGTCTCAACTTGAAGAAAGAGGTGATCCGCTATTTTGAGCTCCGAGATACTTTAGAACATCCTGTGCTGGCTATCATTGGGGGCAAAGACAGTGTGGCGAATGTCAGCAGGATCCAGAAAATGTTACATTTTGTGGATGAACTGATTCTGTGTGGGGGCGTGGCAAGTGCCTACTTCGCTTCGCAGGAAACTGTCAAGATTGGGAAAACTGCTGTCAATGAAGCCTGCTTGAAATACTTCCATAAGTAAAAACAACAACATAGGAATAGGGCTTGGCAACCATAGCGCGTGTGTAGAGTACTAACAACAACATAGGAGTAGGGCCTGGCAACCATAGCGCGTGTGTAGAGTACTAACAACAACATAGGAGTAGGGCCTGGCAACCATAGCGCGTGTGTAGAGTACTAACAACAACATAGGAGTAGGGCCTGGCAACCATAGCGCGTGTGTAGAGTACTAACAACAACATAGGAGTAGGGCCTGGCAACCATAGCGGCGTGTAGAGTACTAACAACAACATAGGAGTAGGGCTTGGCAACCATAGCGGCGTGTAGAGTACTAACAACAACATAGGAGTAGGGCTTGGCAACCATAGCGGCGTGTAGAGTACTAACAACAACATAGGAGTAGGGCCTGGCAACCATAGCGCGTGTGTAGAGTACTAACAACAACATAGGAGTAGGGCCTGGCAACCATAGCGGCGTGTAGAGTACTAACAACAACATAGGAGTAGGGCTTGGCAACCATAGCGCGTGTGTAGAGTACTAACAACAACATAGGAGTAGGGCCTGGCAACCATAGCGCGTGTGTGTAGAGTACTAACAACAACATAGGAGTAGGGCTTGGCAACCAAAGCGCGCGTGTAGAGTACTAACAACAACATAGGAGTAGGGCCTGGCAACCATAGCGCGTGTGTGTAGAGTACTAACAACAACATAGGAGTAAGGCTTGGCAACCAAAGCGGCCTGCAGAGTACTAACAACAACATAGGAGTAGGGCTTGGCAACAATAGCGGCCTGCAGAGTACTAACAACAACATAGAAGTAGGGCTTGGCAACCAAAGCGCGCGTGTAGAGTACTAACAACAACATAGGAGTAGGGCTTGGCAACCACAGCGCGTGTGTAGAGTACTAACAACAACATAGGAGTAGGGCTTGGCAACCATAGCGCGTGTGTAGAGTACTAACAACAACATAGGAGTAGGGCTTGGCAACCATAGCGGCCTGCAGAGTACTAACAACAACATAGGAGTAGGGCTTGGCAACCATAGCGGCCTGCAGAGTACTAACAACAACATAGGAGTAGGGCTTGGCAACCAAAGCGCGCGTGTAGAGTACTAACAACAACATAGGAGTAGGGCTTGGCAACCATAGCGCGTGTGTAGAGTACTAACAACAACATAGGAGTAGGGCCTGGCAACCATAGCGCGTGTGTAGAGTACTAACAACAACATAGGAGTAGGGCCTGGCAACCATAGCGCGTGTGTAGAGTACTAACAACAACATAGGAGTAGGGCCTGGCAACCATAGCGGCGTGTAGAGTACTAACAACAACATAGGAGTAGGGCTTGGCAACCATAGCGGCGTGTAGAGTACTAACAACAACATAGGAGTAGGGCTTGGCAACCATAGCGGCGTGTAGAGTACTAACAACAACATAGGAGTAGGGCCTGGCAACCATAGCGCGTGTGTAGAGTACTAACAACAACATAGGAGTAGGGCCTGGCAACCATAGCGGCGTGTAGAGTACTAACAACAACATAGGAGTAGGGCTTGGCAACCATAGCGCGTGTGTAGAGTACTAACAACAACATAGGAGTAGGGCCTGGCAACCATAGCGCGTGTGTGTAGAGTACTAACAACAACATAGGAGTAGGGCTTGGCAACCAAAGCGCGCGTGTAGAGTACTAACAACAACATAGGAGTAGGGCCTGGCAACCATAGCGCGTGTGTGTAGAGTACTAACAACAACATAGGAGTAAGGCTTGGCAACCAAAGCGCGCGTGTAGAGTACTAACAACAACATAGGAGTAGGGCTTGGCAACCATAGCGGCCTGCAGAGTACTAACAACAACATAGGAGTAGGGCTTGGCAACAATAGCGGCCTGCAGAGTACTAACAACAACATAGAAGTAGGGCTTGGCAACCAAAGCGCGCGTGTAGAGTACTAACAACAACATAGGAGTAGGGCTTGGCAACCACAGCGCGTGTGTAGAGTACTAACAACAACATAGGAGTAGGGCTTGGCAACCATAGCGCGTGTGTAGAGTACTAACAACAACATAGGAGTAGGGCTTGGCAACCATAGCGGCCTGCAGAGTACTAACAACAACATAGGAGTAGGGCTTGGCAACCATAGCGGCCTGCAGAGTACTAACAACAACATAGGAGTAGGGCTTGGCAACCAAAGCGCGCGTGTAGAGTACTAACAACAACATAGGAGTAGGGCTTGGCAACCATAGCGCGTGTGTAGAGTACTAACAACAACATAGGAGTAGGGCTTGGCAACCATAGCGCGTGTGTAGAGTACTAACAACAACATAGGAGTAGGGCTTGGCAACCATAGCGCGTGTGTAGAGTACTAACAACAACATAGGAGTAGGGCTTGGCAACCATAGCTGCCTGCAGTGTACTAACAACAACATAGGAGTAGGGTTTGGCAACCATAAGGCCTGCAGAGTACTAACAACAACATAGGAGTAGGGCTTGGCAACCATAGCGGCGTGTGGAGAGTACTAACAACAACATAGGAGTAGGGCTTGGCAACCATAGCGGCGTGTGCAGAGTACTAACGACAACATAGGAGTAGGGCTTGGCAACCATAGCGGCGTGTAGAGTACTAACAACAACATAGGAGTAGGGCTTGGCAACCATAGCGGCCTGCAGAGTACTAACAACAACATAGGAGTAGGGCCTGGCAACCATAGCGGCGTGCAGAGTACTAACAACAACATAGGAGTAGGGCTTGGCAACCATAGCGCGCGTGTAGAGTACTAACGACAACATAGGAGTAGGGCTTGGCAACCATAGCACGTATAGAGTACTAACAACAACATAGGAGTAGGGCTTGGCAACCATAGCGGCGTGTGCAGAGTACTAACGACAACATAGGAGTAGGGCTTGGCAACCATAGCGGCGTGTAGAGTACTAACAACAACATAGGAGTAGGGCTTGGCAACCTTAGCGCGTGTAGAGTACTAACAACAACATAGGAGTAGGGCTTGGCAACCATAGCGGCCTGTAGAGTACTAACAACAACATAGGAGTAGGGCTTGGCAACCATAGCGGCGTGTAGAGTACTAACAACAACATAGGAGTAGGGCTTGGCAACCATAGCGTGCCTGCAGGGTACTAACAACAACATAGGAGTAGGGCTTGGCAACAATAGCGGCCTGCAGAGTACTAACAACAACATAGGAGTAGGGCTTGGCAACCATAGCGGCGTGCTATCTACTTTTTTGTTTCGTTTAAAAAGAAAAGCTAATTTTTAATTTCCGTTTTTACTAAAGCAAGTAGTTAGTTCGAATGATCCAATGAAGCAGGCTTACCCATGGCCATGACACATAGTAGACAACACATACACATCTGGCTGACATGACACATAGTAGACAACACATACACATCTGGCTGACATGACACATAGTAGACAACACATACATTTCTTGCTGACATGATACATAGTAGACAACACATACATTTCTTGCTGACATGACACATAGTAGACAACACATACACATCTGGCTGACATGACACATAGTAGACAACACATACACATCTGGCTGACATGACACATAGTAGACAACACATACATTTCTTGCTGACATGATACATAGTAGACAACACATACATTTCTTGCTGACATGACACATAGTAGACAACACATACATATCTTGCTGACATGACACATAGTAGACAACACATACACATCTGGCTGACATGACACATAGTAGACAACATATACACATCTGGCTGACACGACACATAGTAGACAACACATACACATCTGGCTGACATGACACATAGTAGACAACACATACACATCTGGCTGACATGACACATAGTAGACAACACAAACACACATCTGGCTGATATGACACATAGTAGACAACACATACACATCTGGCTGACATGACACATAGTAGACAACACATACACATCTGGCTGACATGACACATAGTAGACAACACATACACATCTGGCTGACATGACACATAGTAGACAACACATACACATCTGGCTGACATGACACATACACATCTGGCTGACATGACACATAGTAGACAACACATACACATCTGGCTGACATGACACATAGTAGACAACATATACACATCTGGCTGACATGACACATAGTAGACAACACATACACATCTGGCTGACATGACACATAGTAGACAACACATACACATCTGGCTGACATGACACATAGTAGACAACATATACACATCTGGCTGACATGACACATAGTAGACAACACATACACATCTGGCTGACATGACACATAGTAGACAACACATACACATCTGGCTGACATGACACATAGTAGACAACACATACACATCTGGCTGACATGACACATAGTAGACAACACATACACATCTGGCTGACATGACACATAGTAGACAACACATACACATCTGGCTGACACGACACATAGTAGACAACACATACACATCTGGCTAACATGACACATAGTAGTCAACATATACACATCTGGCTGACATGACACATAGTAGACAACACATACACATCTGGCTGACATGACACATAGTAGACAACATATACACATCTGGCTGACATGACACATAGTAGACAACATATACACATCTGGCTGACATGACACTCACGTTAAACATTTCATCCATTTGAGAGACAGTTTTAGACAGTGAAAACCAAAACAACTGCCATTTGACTTTCTGGAAACATAGATATATAGGTCGGAACATGTATGATTATAAGCAAATATATATAGGTCGGAACATGTATGATTATAAGCAAATATATATAGGTCGGAACATGTATGATTATAAGCAGAGATATATAGGTCGGAACATGTATGATTATAAGCAAATATATATAGGTCGGAACATGTATGATTATAAGCAGAAATATATAGGTCGGAACATGTATGATTATAAGCAAATATATATAGGTCGGAACATGTATGATTATAAGCAGAGATATATATGTCGGAACATGTATGATTATAAGCAAATATATATAGGTCGGAACATGTATGATTATAAGCAGAGATATATAGGTCGGAACATGTATGATTATAAGCAGAGATATATAGGTCGGAACATGTATGATTATAAGCAGATATATATATAGGTCGGAACATGTATGATTATAAGCAGATATATATATAGGTCGGAACATGTATGATTATAAGCAGATATATATATAGGTCGGAACATGTATGATTATAAGCAGATATATATAGGTCGGAACATGTATGATTATAAGCAGATATATATAGGTCGGAACATGTATGATTATAAGCAGATATATATATAGGTCGGACATGTATGGTTATAAGCAGAAATATATTGGTCTGAACATGTATGATTATATTGAGACATAGATGTATAGGTGTGTGTGTGTGTATATAAAAAAGAAGAAAGGAAAATAGTTTACATTTCCACCCTAGATCCCCAACTCTGAAAAAAGCACCTAGCTACGCCCATGATGTAGTCTCCTACTTGTCTACTGACTAGTGTCACTAGAGAGTCCCATCAAAGGAAATAGTTTGTGGATTTGTTTCAAATGACGTCAACGGTTGGTACGGCTCGCCTCTAGGTTTGAGTTCTGTCTCTGTAGGGTATGGGGGTCAGTGCTAGGCGGCTCGCCTCTAGGTTTGAGTTCTGTCTCTGTAGGGTATGGGGGTCAGTGCTAGGCGGCTCGCCTCTAGGTTTGAGTTCTGTCTCTGTAGGGTATGGGGGTCAGTGCTAGGCGGCTCGCCTCTAGGTTTGAGTTCTGTCTCTGTAAGGTATGGGGGTCAGTGCTAGGCGGCTCGCCTCTAGGTCTGAGTTCTGTCTCTGTAGGGTATGGGGGTCAGTGCTAGGCGGCTCGCCTCTAGGTTTGAGTTCTGTCTCTGTAGGGTATGGGGGTCAGTGCTAGGCGGCTCGCCTCTAGGTTTGAGTTCTGTCTCTGTAGGGTATGGGGGTCGGTGCTAGGCGGCTCGCCTCTAGGTTTGAGTTCTGTCTCTGTAGGGTATGGGGGTCAGTGCTAGGCGGCTCGCCTCTAGGTTTGAGTTCTGTCTCTGTAGGGTATCGGGGTCAGTGCTAGGCGGCTCGCCTCTAGGTTTGAGTTCTGTCTCTGTAGGGTATGGGGGTCAGTGCTAGCAATGTCAGCAGAATCTAAATGTATCTTCTTCTTCTTGGATCTCAGTAGCTGATGTCATTCACATCGTGAATCTTTAGTGGTTGACACGCACATTAACGAATAGCTTTCACCATGGGCGCCCGCAGGGAGGTGCAAGGGGGTGCACTTGCACCCCCCTGGATTCTGAGTAGCCAAATTCTAGCCATTTTTTCTCAACACCAACTCAATGAACTTCTAAGTAGCACTGAACAAATAGTGCTTCCACTGGTTAGTGTAGTAGTAAATTAGCCTTGGCGTACCAGGAATTGATGACCAACCATGTACGTGTACGCCTCTGAATTCTGAGTAGCCACATTTTAGCCAATTATTTATATTCTATAATGAAATACCAGATCTCTTTTGTTTTATTACGTAGATGTAGATTTACTCAGAATCCAGGGGGGGGGGGGTTGCAAGTGCACCACCATGTACCCCCCCCCCTACGTGCGCCCATGAATTATTGATTCAATAGTTTAATGAATTACTTTTCAAAAAAAAATTTGCTCATCGTCTTCTAAGTTTAAATCTAAAGGACTATCATTGGAACATTATAAAGTGTAGTAGCTTAACAAGTAGTGCTTCCATTGAAGTACAGTTGTACAGATAGGCTTTTATTGTCACTAGAGTGAGCCAATCAGTAGTTCATGTCCGACCATGTACGAATTATTATAGGCTTGCCGAATATTCTATAGCATGATAGTCGTGACGATTTGCACATAGACTTAGTACTTGTTGTAAAAAAAATAGGTGCCGGTACTCAGTAATTAGGTGCCGGTACACAGTGATGGATTGTCTAACTTTTAACTACTAATAAATTAATAATAAACGTTAAAATACAAAAAAGTAATGTTCAACAGTTATAGACAGTTTCGGCAGCCACAGTCAACGTTTGCAGTTTTTGTCTGATCGAACGTAAGGAAGCACGAGCCTCACGGATCAAGTGAACACACAATGTTGTACAGTGAATACTTGGTTCACGTGTTTAGTTTCTTCTTCTGTTTAGTTCATGAACTAGAAGTATTTACTGAGCACTTAATCTCGATTAGGAATGAGGGGCCGAATAGGGGGCAGTTCTTTTCTTTAATATTATAACAAGAAAGTTACGACTTTGAGCCATGGGTGGCAGCTTGCACCCCCCCTGCAAAAAATCCTGCGGGCGCCCATGGCTTTCACCTTGTTAGAAATAAAACAAAGAATTGATTTCAAAGAAAACATACTTTCTCACTTGTGAATGGTATCGCACAGAAAAAGAAAGAATGTATTCTCGTGAAGGCCTCGTGCCTTATACAACAGAAAGTATAGGATGAAGCGATGTGGAGGAGGCTATTCGGTGTTTGAACTGGGCTACTCTCATAAAAGGATAACAAAGATTCTAATCATTGACCTTCGGCTCCGATAACTTTCCAATACCGAGGTTAAAGGTCATGTCTATAATTGGTTTCTTATTCTACAGAACTAGAAGCACGATAAATTAAATACTGAGGTTAAAGGTCATGTCTATAATTGGTTTCTTATTCTACTAGAAGCAAGATAAATTAAATACTGAGGTTAAAGGTCATGTCTACTCTACTAGCCCAGACCTGGTGCATAACGGCGGGGCATGAACTTGCGACCTTCATGACGACAATTCAAGCGCACACATTCAGAAATCAAAGTAGGGAAATAAAATCTAGTAGTAATTGGGGAAAAAAACGTACTTTTAATGTGAAAAGTGAAGCATATTTCCAATGAAATCTGAATGAATCGCTGTGTATTGTGGTTGTGACTATATTTCTAGCAGGTTTCTTCTTAACGGTGTAAGGTTCATGTTGACCTTTTCTTCCCTCTCTAGATTGATCAAAAAGGCAAAAGTTTGTGGCATTCCCATTCATTTACCTGTGGACTTGGTGGTAGCAGAAAGTCTCCTGCCTCCCCCACCACCAGAGGTTACAGAGGAAGAAGTGACGGAGGCACCTGTCTCTGATCTACCAAAGACAGAGGTAGTGACTACCTCCCAAGGTGTACCCCAGACCTCAATGGTATGTGACATCGGTCCTGATACAATCCAAGAGTTCCAGCAACTTATCAGCAACGCCAAAACTATTATTTACATTGGTGATGCAGGAGCGTATGACTATGAGCCTTTCAGCCAGGGAACCAAAGGTTGGTCGTCAGTTTACTAACACATTTTCATGTCAGTGTGACACAGAGGCCTGAGGGGGGGGGACAAACATCGGTGAGGTCATTGTTACAATTAAAAAAATGAATTCTATTTACCTCAGAAAATAGTTACATTTAAAATATCTATAAGGATGTCACACTTAAATAGGCAATCGAGACACCAGGATGTAACGGTCAGGGAAAAGTAAGGTGAAGGTGAAGCCTGGGCGTGAGAAACAAAAGATTCTAGAGGTTTGGGGAGATTATTTAAAAGTAGTTTTAACTTTTGAGCTAGATGCTGCTAGTGAAGCTACACAGTTGATTAGTTGATTTGAGTATTCCTAATAGTATAGTATCCTGTCACTGTGTTTTGTAGTTCTTGTTTCAAGTTGAAGTTTCAAACATTTCCAATCTCCACTGTCTCCTTGGATTGAATCTTAGTTTGTGTTGGTGCCAAGGCACTTCGGAATCAGAGGATATGGAGAAGTGACAACACAAGTCTATCTCTTTAAATAACATTATCTATCTATCTATCTATCTATCTATCTATCTATCTATCTATCTATCTCTCTTTCTATCAATCTGTGCATCATCCTATGTGTATCTATGTGTATGTATGCGAATGGATGTGTATGGATGTGTGACTCCAATGATGATTGTGAATGCGTTGTTTGTCGTCTCCAGGCCGCGACATTTTTGTCTATTTCTCCAGCACTTATGTCCAGCATTCAGACGGTCACCAACAATGGATCGACCTCAGTAGCTCTAGGTATGGACACGGGAGTCTGTCTGGGTCAACTGAATGCACTGGATACCTTTACGTATTACAGTACAGGAGTGGAAACCTTCACTGAGATTATGTTAGGCAGATCGTTGCCTGGCCTTGCAGTGCTTTCTACTGCCTTAGTGAGTTAAACCTTTACTTTCTACTTCTGCCTTACGTGAGTTAAACCTTTACTTTCTACTTCTGCCTTGGTGAGTTAAACCTTTACTTTCTACTTCTGTCTTACGTGAGTTAAACCTTTACTTTATACTTCTGTCTTAGTGAGTTAAACTTTTACTTTATACTTCTGCCTTAGTAAGTTAAACCTTTACCTTCTACTTCTGCCTTAGTGAGTAAAACCTTTTCTTTCTACTTCTGCCTTAGTGAGTTAAACCTTTACTTTCTACTCCTGCCTTAGTGAGTTAAACCTTTACTTTCTGCTTCTGTCTTAGTGAGTTAAACCTTTACTTTCTACTTCTGTCTTAGTGAGTTCAACCTTTACTTTCTACTTCTGTCTTAGTGAGTTAAACCTTTACTTTCTACTTCTGCCTTACGTGAGTTAAACCTTTTTTTTCTACTTCTGCCTTACGTGAGTTAAACCTTTACTTTCTACTTCTGCCTTAGTGAGTTAAACCTTTACTTTCTACTTCTGCCTTAACGAGTTAAACCTTTACTTTCTACTTCTGCCTTACGTGAGTTAAACCTTTACTTTGTACTTCTGTCTTAGTGAGTTAAACCTTTACCTTCTACTTCTGTCTTAGTGAGTTAAACCTTAAATTTTTACTTCTGCCTTAGTGAGTTAAACCTTTACTTTCTACTTCTGCCTTAGTGAGTTAAACCTTTACTTTCTACTTCTGCCTTAGTGAGTTAAACCTTTACTTTCTACTTCTGTCTTAGTGAGTTAAACCTTTACCTTCTACTTCTGTCTTAGTGAGTTAAACCTTTACTTTCTACTGGTTTGAACATTTAGTGTCACAATTTCGCTTGGTTAAAAAAGTTTGAAAGAAGAAACTCGTTTCTATTTTTGTCCTTCCTGCTTCAAATATTTTGGGAGGTAGTCAATAGCGACCTTTTTTAAAACGATTAGAGTTATTGAACTTCTCCACCTGATAACTACACACGTCCACCTGACACATCCACTTGACACATCCACCTGACACATCCACTTGACACATCCACCTGACACATCCACTTGACACATCCACTTGACACATCCACTTGACACATCCACTTGACACATCTACCTGACACATCCACCTGACACATCCACCTGACACATCTACCTGATACATCCACTTGACACATCTACCTGACACATCCACTTGACACATCCACTTGACAATCTACCTGACACATCCACCTGACACATCCACCTGACACATCCACCTGACACATCCACCTGACACATCCACTTGACACATCTAATTGACACATCTACCTGACACATCTACCTGACACATCCACCTTGTCAGAGGTTCTTATTTATATATATACGCTGCTTCTCTGCTCTGCTTGACACATCCACTTGACACATCCACTTGACACATCTACCTGACACATCCACCTGACACATCCACCTGACACATCTACCTGATACATCCACTTGACACATCCACCTGACACATCTACCTGACACATCCACTTGACACATCCACTTGACACATCCACTTGACACATCCACTTGACACATCTACCAGACACATCTACCTGACACATCCACCTGACACATCCACCTGACACATCTACCTGACACATCTACCTGACACATCCACCTTGTCAGAGGTTCTTATTTATATATATACGCTGCTTCTCTGCTCTGCTTGACACATCCACTTGACACATCCACTTGACACATCTACCTGACACATCCACCTGACACATCCACCTGACACATCTACCTGATACATCCACTTGACACATCCACCTGACACATCTACCTGACACATCCACTTGACACATCCACTTGACACATCCACTTGACACATCCACTTGACACATCTACCAGACACATCTACCTGACACATCCACCTGACACATCCACCTGACACATCTACCTGACACATCCCTTGACACATCCACTCGACACATCCACCTGACACATCCACTTGACACATCCATCTGACACATCCACCTGACACATCTACTTGACACATCCATCTGACACCTGGAAAGGAAAGAAATTCTTTCGAAGCATGGGACATGTCCTTGAAATTTACTAAAGCTTTCCACAGTGTTTAACCTAAATAACTTTTGAATCCTTGTGTCTAGGGGTAGAGTTGTGTTTGTGAAAGAAATAACTTTTAAATCCTTGTGTCTAGGGGTAGAGTTGTGTTTATGAAAGAAATAACTTTTGAATCCTTGTGTCTAGGGGTAGAGTTGTGTTTGTGAAAGAAATAACTTTTAAATCCTTGTGTCTAGGGGTAGAGTTGTGTTTGTGAAAGAAATAACTTTTGAATCCTTGTGTCTAGGGGTAGAGTTGTGTTTGTGAAAGAAATAACTTTTGAATCCTTGTGTCTAGGGGTAGAGTTGTGTTTGTGAAAGAAATAACTTTTAAATCCTTGTGTCTAGGGGTAGAGTTGTGTTTGTGAAAGAAATAACTTTTAAATCCTTGTGTCTGAGGGTAGAGTTGTGTTTGTGAAAGAAATAACTTTTGAATCCTTGTGTCTAGGGGTAGAGTTGTGTTTGTGAAAGAAATAACTTTTGAATCCTTGTGTCTAGGTGTAGAGTTGTGTTTGTGAAAGAAATAACTTTTAAATCCTTGTGTCTAGGGGTAGAGTTGTGTTTGTGAAAGAAATAACTTTTGAATCCTTGTGTCTGAGGGTAGAGTTGTGTTTGTGAAAGAAATAACTTTTGAATCCTTGTGTCTAGGGGTAGAGTTGTGTTTGTGAAAGAAATAACTTTTGAATCCTTGTGTCTAGGGGTAGAGTTGTGTTTGTGAAAGAAATAACTTTTGAATCCTTGTGTCTAGGGGTAGAGTTGTGTTTGTGAAAGAAATAACTTTTAAATCCTTGTGTCTGAGGGTAGAGTTGTGTTTGTGAAAGAAATAACTTTTAAATCCTTGTGTCTAGGTGTAGAGTTGTGTTTGTGAAAGAAATAACTTTTAAATCCTTGTGTCTAGGGGTAGAGTTGTGTTTGTGAAAGAAATAACTTTTAAATCCTTGTGTCTAGGTGTAGAGTTGTGTTTGTGAAAGAAATAACTTTTGAATCCTTTTGTCTGAGGGTAGAGTTGTATTCATGAAAACTAATCGCCTAGGCATTGTATTGACATTCAGGATAAGAAGTTGAAAAAACTAAGAATAGACCAGATGGATCTCCGAGGTAAACGTGTCTTGATCAGACTAGACCTGGATGTGCCAACATGTGAAGGTGTTGTGCTAGATACAGATAAGTTGGAAGAGGCATTACCCACCATTAGGTAAGAGATCAGTAGAGACATAGTGCATTGAACAGAGACTATTAGCTGAATAACTAGCAGCAAATAGCAAGAACTGTTAGCTAGATCACACCTATCATGAATCTATAGCAAGAACTGTTAGCTAGATCACACCTATCATGAATCTATAGCAAGAACTGTTAGCTAGATCACACCTATCATGAATCTATAGCAAGAACTGTTAGCTAGATCACACCTATCATGAATCTATAGCAAGAACTGCTAGCTAGATCACACCTATCATGAATCTATAGCAAGAACTGTTAGCTAGATCCATGAATCATGAATCTATAGTAAGAAATGCATCTCTTTTTTTTCTCTATCCAACTTTGTTTCCATCGCTCAAGTCTTTCTTTGTTCTCTCTGTGTGCTCAAGTCTTTCTATGTTCTCTCTGTGCTCAAGTCTTTCTTTGTTCTCTCTGTGCTCAAGTCTTTCTTTGTTCTCTCTGTGTGCTCAAGTCTTTCTTTGTTCTCTCTGTGCTCAAGTCTTTCTTTGTTGTTCTCTCTGTGTGCTCAAGTCTTTCTTTGTTCTCTCTGTGCTCAAGTCTTTCTTTGTTCTCTCTGTGCTCAAGTCTTTCTTTGTTCTCTCTGTGCTCAAGTCTTTCTTTGTTCTCTCTGTGCTCAAGTCTTTCTTTGTTCTCTCTGTGCTCAAGTCTTTCTTTGTTCTCTCTGTGTGCTCAAGTCTTTCTTTGTTCTCTCTGTGTGCTCAAGTCTTTCTTTGATCTCTCTGTGCTCAAGTCTTTCTTTGTTCTCTCTGTGCTCAAGTCTTTCTTTGTTCTCTCTGTGCTCAAGTCTTTCTTTGATCTCTCTGTGCTCAAGTCTTTCTTTGTTCTCTCTGTGCTCAAGTCTTTCTTTGTTCTCTCTGTGCTCAAGTCTTTCTTTGTTCTCTCTGTGCTCAAGTCTTTCTTTGATCTCTCTGTGCTCAAGTCTTTCTTTGTTCTCTCTGTGCTCAAGTCTTTCTTTGTTCTCTCTGTGCTCAAGTCTTTCTTTGTTCTCTCTGTGTGCTCAAGTCTTTCTTTGTTCTCTCTGTGCTCAAGTCTTTCTTTGTTCTCTCTGTGCTCAAGTCTTTCTTTGTTCTCTCTGTGCTCAAGTCTTTCTTTGTTCTCTCTGTGCTCAAGTCTTTCTTTGTTCTCTCTGTGCTCAAGTCTTTCTTTGTTCTCTCTGTGCTCAAGTCTTTCTTTGTTCTCTCTGTTCATTAATACGTCCCAAAGCTCAAACAAAGAGACGCTGGCGTATCTTCATTAGGGAGCTGCTATGAGCCGATGATGTGACACTCATATTTCATTCACAAGAAAGAACACAGAGGCCTAAGCAGCTTCTTAAGAGTTGAGCCTTACAATATGCCTCTCCAAGACCAAAATTCTGGCACAGGTCGCAGAAATACCTGAGATACACATTGGAAATACCTTGGTACTATCCTAGACAATAAACTCAATAATTTTACTGCAAATACTGAATATATCAGCAAAAAAAGGAAAGATTACGATTACTAAGAAAACTGTCCCCGTTTAATGTTAGCGAAAAGGCCTTGGCTATGTTTTATCACGCTCACATCTGCAATATTTTAAGTTTCAATATCACTGCAGTTGTTTGAGACAAATATCTATAAAAAAGCTAGCAAGATCCTCGAAATAAAGAATCACAATTTGTGTCAGGTTTTTGTGATTTTACCATCACAAAAGAGATACAAGACACCGATGGCAAAGACAAACAGACACAAACATTCTTTTGTTCCCCTGGCAATCAAATCATTAAATAAGAACAATCTGGTATAAACTTTGTCACATGTAAATTATGAGTGAGTCTGGTGTGAATGTACACTTTGGTTTCTTATAGTTATAATGTTTTTTGTTTGGTGTAATGCACAAATTGTAAGACAAATCATGTATAAACATCAGGAGAAAACACGACCCCTTAACTCAAGAAAACATTAAGAAATTAAAACAGACACAAAATAGACAGTGAAATTCGTAACAAACGAATATTCACAATTTATTACAATTACACTTTTTTTAAAAACACCTTTTAAAAAATCATCAAAACTTTAATTCCCCCCCCCCAAAAAAAAATTATTTCTACAATTATTTTTGTGTGTAAATTGTGTATCGGAAAATGCCGGGTACTTGAAGTAAGCTAGTCCTAAAAAAAAATACACGGATCTTGGGTAAAAGACTTGTCAAATAAAGTACTGTTAGTATGTAGTTTCAGGTCTTTTCTTTCTATAGCCTCTATCGGGTTTGATCACAACTACTCGTATTTTTGTGCAGAATTTTTTTTTCTCTATCAGGCACACTTAAAACGATAGCATAATAATTTCAGTTTAATTTAAAAAGAGAACTGAAAAATGTAAAAGATATATAAGGATAAATGTACTTCCGGCCCAATTTATAATTGTAGTTTTAAATCAAAGAATCGAAAAGCATAAGCGCAACAAAGCCCATGACCAATAATGAATGAACTAATTGTTGTTGTTGTTTTAATGTGTTGTCATGACAACATTTCAACTTTATCCGAGAATGGATGTAGAATGTAGAAATAATGTGTCCAAATAGTGTACCAGACAGACAGAATGAGTTTGTAAATATAAAGCCGTTGTTTGCTTCTTCCAATAGAAAAGATCAGATGGGTTTGGCTAGTATGAGATGGGTGTGGCTAGTATGAGATGGGTGTGGCTAGTATGAGATGGGTGTGGCTAGTATGAGATGGGTGTGATTAGTATGAGATGGGTGTGACTAGTACGAGATGAAAGTCCGCGTACAAACTTTGTCAAATCTTCCAATAGATCAGATGGGTGTGACTAGTATGAGATGAAGGTCCGCGTACAAACTTTGTCACATCTTTCAATAGATCAGATGGGTGTGACTAGTATGAGATGGGTGTGACTAGTATGAGATGAAAGTCCGCGTACAAACTTTGTCACATCTTCCAATAGATCAGATGGGTGTGACTAGTATGAGAAGGGTGTGACTAGTATGAGATGAAAATCCGCGTACAAACTTTGTCACATCTTTCAATAGATCAGATGGGTGTGACTAGTATGAGATGGGTGTGACTAGTATGAGATGGGTGTGACTAGTATGAGATGAGTATGACTAGTATGAGATGGGTATGACTAGTATGAGATGGGTGTGACTAGTATGAGATGGGTGTGACTAGTATGAGATGAAAGTCCGCGTACAAACTGTCACATCTTCCAATAGATCAGATGGGTGTGACTAGTATGAGATGGGTGTGACTAGTATGAGATGAAAGTCCGCGTACAAACTTTGTCACATCTTTCAATAGATCAGATGGGTGTGACTAGTATGAGATGGGTGTGACTAGTATGAGATGAAAGTCCGCGTACAAACTTTGTCACATCTTCCAATAGATCAGATGGGTGTGACTAATATGAGATGGGTGTGACTAGTATGAGATGAAAATCCGCGTACAAACTTTGTCACATCTTTCAATAGATCAGATGGGTGTGACTAGTATGAGATGGGTGTGACTAGTATGAGATGGGTGTGACTAGTATGAGATGGGTGTGACTAGTATGAGATGGGTATGACTAGTATGAGATGAAAGTCCGCGTACAAACTTTGTCACATCTTCCAATAGATCAGATGGGTGTGACTAGTATGAGATGGGTGTGACTAGTATGAGATGAAAGTCCGCGTACAAACTTTGTCACATCTTTCAATAGATCAGATGGGTGTGACTAGTATGAGATGGGTGTGACTAGTATTAGATGGGTGTGTGACTAGTATGAGATGGGTGTGACTAGTATGAGATGGGTGTGACTAGTATGAGATGGGTGTGACTACTATGAGATGGGTGTGACTAGTATGAGATGGGTGTGACTAGTATCAGATGGGTGTGACTAGTATGAGATGTGTGTGACTAATATGAGATGGGTGTGACTAGTATGAGATGAAAGTCCGCGTACAAACTTTGTCACATCTTTCAATAGATCAGATGGGTGTGTGACTAGTATGAGATGGGTGTGACTAGTATGAGATGGGTGTGACTAGTATGAGATGAAAATCCGCGTACAAACTTTTTCACATCTTTCAGGTATGCCTTAAAGATGGGCGCCAAGAGTGTTGTTTTAGTAGGTCACAGAGGAGATGTATCAGATGGGTGTGACTAGTATGAGATGGGTGTGACTAGTATGAGATGGGTGTGACTACTATGAGATGGGTGTGACTAGTATGAGATGAAAGTCCGCGTACAAACTTTGTCACATCTTCCAATAGATCAGATGGGTGTGACTAGTATGAGATGGGTGTGTGACTAGTATGAGATGGGTGTGACTAGTATGAGATGGGTGTGACTAGTATGAGATGGGTATGACTAGTATGAGATGAAAGTCCGCGTACAAACTTTGTCACATCTTCCAATAGATCAGATGGGTGTGACTAGTATGAGATGGGTGTGACTAGTATGAGATGAAAGTCCGCGTACAAACTTTGTCACATCTTTCAATAGATCAGATGGGTGTGACTAGTATGAGATGGGTGTGACTAGTATTAGATGGGTGTGTGACTAGTATGAGATGGGTGTGACTAGTATCAGATGGGTGTGACTAGTATGAGATGGGTGTGACTACTATGAGATGGGTGTGACTAGTATCAGATGGGTGTGACTAGTATCAGATGGCTGTGACTAGTATCAGATGGGTGTAACTAGTATGAGATGGGTGTGACTAGTATGAGATGAAAGTCCGCGTACAAACTTTGTCACATCTTTCAGGTATGCCTTAAAGATGGGCGCCAAGAGTGTTGTTTTAGTAGGTCACAGAGGAGATATATCAGATGGGTGTGACTAGTATGAGATGGGTGTGACTAGTATGAGATGGGTGTGACTACTATGAGATGGGTGTGACTAGTATCAGATGGGTGTGACTAGTATGAGATGGGTGTGTGACTAGTATCAGATGGGTGTGACTAGTATCAGATGGGTGTGTGACTAGTATGAGATGGGTGTGACTAGTATGAGATGGGTGTGACTAGTATGAGATGAAAGTCCGCGTACAAACTTTGTCACATCTTTCAATAGATCAGATGGGTGTGTGACTAGTATGAGATGGGTGTGACTAGTATGAGATGGGTGTGACTAGTATGAGATGAAAATCCGCGTACAAACTTTGTCACATCTTTCAGGTATGCCTTAAAGATGGGCGCCAAGAGTGTTGTTTTAGTAGGTCACAGAGGAGAGCCAAATGGATTCAAGAACTATTACTTGAAGATGGAACCTTTGCTAGAAGAATTGAACCAGTTGCTTGAAGTAAGTACATTACATAAGACACTACATAAGACACTACAATGACATTACACAAGACACTGCACAAGACACTGCACAAGGAACTTCTAGTGACGTCCTCCTTGAAAATGTTGTTTATTTAGCAAAGCTATTCCCTTATAATCTCTAAGTTGTTTCTGAGTATTTGAGCCAGGCATAACTAAACTGTAATGGATGAATGTTTTACAATTGCAGCTGAAGGTCACTTATGTCGATCGACCTTGTAGTATGAAGGCAATGACCTTACTATCTGACCCTGAACCAGGAAGCGTGTTTCTCATGGAGAATCTGAAGTTTTACCCTGCAGAATATGGCAGAGATCCGGAGCCTAAAGAAAAACCTAAAGATGAAACTGAAGAAAACCCAACTCAGGACCCAGCTGTTGAAGAAATTCAATCAAGAGGCAGGTCTAAAGAAATGTGTCTGTAGGATGGTCATGTGCCAACATCATTCTAGTGTTCTAATGTAGACAGAGAGATAGATCAGTAGATTGTGTTGGGTATATCAATACATTATGCTGGTTTTTTCAGTATATGTGTTTGGTATTTCAGTATATGTGTTTGGTATTTCAGTATATTGTGATGGGTATATTGGTACATTGTGATCGGTTAGGGTTAGTACATTGTGATGGGTATATTAGTGCAGTGATGTTTTAATATAGAGATTCGAAGTAAGAAGTGCTGTCACCATTATCATCTGTCCCTTGTCCCTGGGGTGCTGTCATCAGTATCATCTGTCCCTTGTCCCTGTGGTGCTGTCATCAGTATCATCTGTCCCTTGTCCCTGGGGTGCTGTCATCAGTATCATCTGTCCCTTGTCCCTGTGGTGCTGTCATCAGTATCATCTGTCCCTTGTCCCTGGGGTGCTGTCATCAGTATCATCTGTCCCTTGTCCCTGTGGTGCTGTCATCAGTATCATCTGTCCCTTGTCCCTGGGGTGCTGTCATCAGTATCATCTGTCCCTTGTCCCTGGGGTGCTGTCATCAGTATCATCTGTCCCTTGTCCCTGGGGTGCTGTCATCAGTATCATCTGTCCCTTGTCCCTGTGGTGCTGTCATCAGTATCATCTGTCCCTTGTCCCTGGGGTGCTGTCATCAGTATCATCTGTCCCTTGTCCCTGGGGTGCTGTCATCAGTATCATCTGTCCCTTGTCCCTGTGGTGCTGTCATCATTATCATCTGTCCCTTGTCCCTGGGGTGCTGTCATCAGTATCATCTGTCCCTTGTCCCTGGGGTGCTGTCATCAATATCATCTGTCCCTTGTCCCTGGGGTGCTGTCATCAGTATCATCTGTCCCTTGTCCCTGGGGTGCTGTCATCAGTATCATCTGTCCCTTGTCCCTGTGGTGCTGTCATCAGTATCATCTGTCCCTTGTCCCTGGGATGCTGTCATCAGTATCATCTGTCCCTTGTCCCTGTGGTGCTGTCATCAGTATCATCTGTCCCTTGTCCCTGGGGTGCTGTCATCAGTATCATCTGTCCCTTGTCCCTGGGGTGCTTTCATCAGTATCATCTGTCCCTTGTCCCTGGGGTGCTGTCATCAGTATCATCTGTCCCTTGTCCCTGGGGTGCTGTCATCAGTATCATCTTTCCCTTGTCCCTGGGGTGCTTTCATCCGTATCATCTGTCCCTTGTCCCTGGGATGCTGTCATCAGTATCATCTGTCCCTTGTCCCTGGGGTGCTGTCATCAGTATCATCTGTCCCTTGTCCCTGGGGTGCTGTCATCAGTATCATCTGTCCCTTGTCCCTGGGGTGCTTTCATCCGTATCATCTGTCCCTTGTCCCTGGGGTGCTGTCATCAGTATCATCTGTGCCTTGTCCCTGGGGTGCTGTCATCAGTATCATCTGCCCCTTGTCCCTGGGGTGCTATCATCAGTATCATCTGTCCCTCGTCCCTGGGGTGCTGTCATCTGAGATGAACTCCTATTGAAAAATCAGAGCAGGAAGGACTAGTCCTCCCGTAGTGCTCTGGCAAGAAACTTAGCCGTATGGCGTAGTGCCTCATAGCTACCATACAAGTCGAGTGACTGCACAGGCAAGTCCCCCCTTAGCTCGCGGAGCTGGGGACACTCGTACAAGACATGCGACACTGTTTCGACGCTCTCTCCACAGTGACGGCATCGGGAGTCAAAGTTAGTGCGGAACCGGGCAAAGTATGCCCCAATAGGACAATGTTCCGTCCTGCACTGCGCAACTATTGACTGCTCTGACCTCCTCAGTCGCCACCATGGATCGTCGCGATCTGGGTGACGCATGCGCTGCCAGACACCACGTGCTCTGTCGGATTCCTCCCAGGACTTTAACCACTTCTCATGAATGAGCGCTCGGATTTGTGCCGTTGCTTGTAAGTACGTGCTTGGTGCTTCGAGGTGTGTGGCTGCCATTGCACCCTCCCTTGCGAGGGCGTCTGCCGTTTCATTGCCTCTCACGCCGCAATTTGAAGGCGCCCACTGCATAAAAACGACAGCTCCAATAGCTCGGCGGATGTTATCTGCGGCGCCGATTGCCTCTTCTATTACGGGCGACCCTCCCCTGCCGCCACCCATAACTTGGAGACTGGAGCGAGAGTCAGTGACCAACACCACCGTAGTGGCGCTAGTCTCGCGTTGGAGCATTCGGGCCCTAATGGCCTCGAACGCCCTAGTTATCCCTGTGAGTTCGGCATCCTTGGAGCATGCGGCGTAGCCGCATGGACCAGAGAGCCTATCTGGTTCAGTCCGGTCGGGGTAGACGATAAGGGCCCCATACCCCGATCTGTCGGGGTCCCTCATTACCGACCCATCGGTATAACAGAAAATGGCATCTGATGGGTAGGATTTTATGGTTATGGATGCCAAATTTTGAAGAATGGCAGGTGTAAATCGCCTCTTGGTGGCTCCCTCTTGCCCTAATAGGGACAGGTTTATTTGTGGGGCCGGAAATCTCCTCCACGGAGGGCACGTACTAATTCTCCTAATAGGGATTCTATAAGTGGAGAGTCCATCTGAGTTAGACAAATTGGCCGCAATATGGAGGAACGATCGCATTTTGATGCGGTTCCTCTCTCTCCACTGTCGCACTAAGATTGAGGTGGGTAGCCTAGAGTCGCCCCTTTTGTAGCGCTCGTAGGCCGTAAGTACTGCCCTCTCCCTCCTAAGATGTAAGGGTGCCACGTTAGTTAAGATTTCAGCAGCGTTTGTTGGGCTTGTCCTAAAGGTGCCACAAATGAACCGTAGGGCCTGTGCTTGTACCCGGTCGAGTGATTCGAGGGCAGTTTTACTAGCGTATACTTGAACTGTATAGCTGTATTCAATTTGTGATCTGACTGCCCCTAAGTACAATGTGCGTAGCATGTCAGCTTTGGCACCCCACTTTGTGCTGGCCAGCTTTCTTAGTAACTCTAACTTCTCCGAGGCTTTTCGTTCAACATCCTGGACGTGCTGGAGCATTGACAGTTTTCTATCCAGGGTCACCCCTAGATATTTTGGCGTATTTTCACGCTGGAGTCGCAGCCCACCGAGTTGAAGCTCGAATGGAGCCTTAAGAATGTCTATCCCTAGGCTGAACAGGGACCAGGTTGTTTTGGCTACGTTTATCTGAATCTGCCATTTGTCGCAATACGAGGAGATGGTATGGAGGTCTGCTTGAAGTGCCGCCTGGATTTGGTCGGCTTTCTTCCCGGTTGACCAGAGGACAATATCGTCAGCATATAGCAGTTTTTTGGACCGTAGTGAGCTGGGCAAATCATTAAGAAAGGCTATGAAAAGTGTACATGACAGGGCGGAGCCCTGAGGCAGGCCATTGAGTTGTTGTTTTAGCTTGCTAAGGGAGTGCTGGTATTTTGTACGTGTGCTCCTCCCAGACAGAAAGGATTGTATCCAATTGTATATCTTGCCCCGCACACCCATAGCTCTTAGCTTAAGATAGAGGCCTTGCTTCCACACACGGTCGTAAGCCTGTTTTAGGTCTATGAACACCGCCTATGTGCTCTCGGACCTCTGGAACCCTCGGCCACCTCCTGTGCGAATGTTGTGACCTGGTCGATCGGGCTCAAGCCTGCCCTAAAGCCGGCCTGTTCTGGCGCCAGGATACCGGCACTCTCAAAGGACCAAACTAGCCGCTCGTTAATCATTCGCTCAGCAACTTTGCCAAGGGTTGAGGTTAGTGAAATGGGTCTGTAGGACTCCACGTTAGTCGCGTCTTTTCCCTTCTTAAGGACTGGCACAATGACAGCACTCTTCCAGGCCCCGGGCAGTCTGGACTCTGCCCAGGTTCGATTCATAAACTCCAAGAGTTTATCTCTCGCAATGCCCCCAAGGTGTTTTACCATCTCGGGGGTAACCTTATCTGGCCCCGGAGCTTTTCCTTTTTTGCACTTAGCTATCGCTCTGTCCAGCTCAGCACGACAGAAGGGCGCGTTGCACGTTGCTTGGCTTTCCGGCTCATCTGGCTCCCTCTCGAGCCTCTTACGTTCTTTGTTGAGGGCCTTGGACATGGCAGACTTCTTTTCGGGCTTGCTGATTTTAGCAAAATGTCGATTCAACAAGCCGGCCATTTTGGTTACCGTCGAGACCGGCCCTCCGGGTGACAATAGAGGGGCAGCCGTTCGCGCTGTGTCTTTGGCCTCTAGGTTTCGCAGAAGACTCCAGGCTTTCGAGTCCCGAAGATCCATCCTGGTGCAGGCAGCGTTCCAATGGTCCGACCGGACGCAGAGCCGATTGTACTCCCGCCGGATTTCAGGGGTACCCTTCCGTTCAGCAAGCCTCCGGGCTCGCTTACGTCTCAGGACCAGCTTATTCAATTCCTGAGACCACATGCGTTTCTGGCTTACGCCAGGATAAGTCCGCGGGACAAACCTCTTGGCCGCACCCAACATAGTTGCTGTTATTTCGCCGTATATGATGTCAACGTCCTTATCCTCCACTGCAATATTCATAAGGGCAGTGTTGACTGCTGCCTCGTAGGCTGGCCAGTTCGCCTTGGTGTAACTCCATCTATGCGGAGCTTTTGGGGTTACACCACTGGCCTCTGAGAGGGCAATTGTGACTAGTATGGGTCTATGGTCACTTCCAATGTGGTCTAAGACTTGAAACTGAGTATGGGATTCTAAATTAGCTGTAATTAGAGTAAGGTCTGGTCTAGATTGGCTGCCATTTCCGGTATGGTATAGAGTTGGGGGAGTATGTTTATTTTGAAGGCAGAACAAATTAGAATTATTTAGGAGTTCATGAATTTTATGTCCCGACGAGTCGGTTGAATCATAGCCCCACTGCTGAGACTTAGCGTTAAAGTCTCCTGCGATGACGTTGTGAGTATTGATATTTGTACAGTCATATTCGAGACCAATTTCGTGCTTGGGGGGGGGGGGGTTGTACAGATTAGTTACCGTGAGTTTACGCCCGAGTTTATGTACTTCAAGGGTGATGGCGTCGGTATGCCCATGCACTCGTGGACCTGGGACTTGTGTAGCAACCAAGTTGTTGCGCACATAAGTGATGAGCCCCCGGCAGTCTGTGCATTTGCACTTAAATGCAGTATAACCGGTGATACTGGCATTGCGTTTGCCAGTTAGTGTCTCTTGTAGTAAAGCCACGTCTATTGCCCTCTCGTGGAGGAGTTTTGAGAGTTCTAACACTTTGGGGATAACCCCGCAGATGTTAATTTGTAAGATCAGGAGGGACCTAGTGTTTATGGGCTTAGTCCCTGGAGTGGGTTGGGTCCCACTAGTGTCAGTTTGGGTTGTTTGGGGGCCGGAGGCTCCCGACACTATTTCGCTTCGGCAGGAGGTTGTGGCAGACTTCCATCAACCTTGTTCTAATCGGACCTCCGAAGGAGGTACGAATGCAGTGTTCGTTAAGAAGAGGACATAGGTGGAGGAATTTTAGCTAACTTTTCACGACCTGACAAATTCCCCCTCATCGAGGTCGCGGGGCGACTAGTAGCTGACTTTTCGTGTCCAGGCCTGACGCCCACTACCCGGCGCACGGAGCCTGTTCGGGTCTGCTTGTGCCCGCGTTTTACTGAGTCTGTGTCAATCATGGTTGTATGGTTAAGGCCGTTGGCGGCCTTAGTTACTGCTCTAATGCAGCAGCGTGCATGGCCTATACTTGTGTCGCCACTAAGGGCAAGGCAGAGACCTGCCCAAGCTATCACCGCCACAGATTGGTATATAAGTTTCCTGCAAGGCAGGAGTGGGGCGGCGCGCGTTTCTCGACATTCCCAGTGTCAGAGTTGCCATTGGTCGCGGCGGATTCCTCCACTAGCGCGCCAGGGAACGGGCTAGATAGAGCCTAGCTCGTGGACGCCAACCGGTCCGCCCGACGCAGCCCACGCCATTCAGTCCAGTCTTTGCCCAAAGAGAGACCCGCGAATCAGCCGAGTCCCAGGAGAACCCGACCAACCCTCGAGTTGGTATCCGCTTTTCGGAGATCCCGTTAGGTCTCTTACTCACCGTTGCCCCGGGGCCCCACAGGGGGGGGGCTGGACATAACCCCTTTGAGTTCCTTTTACACTTGCCGGCTGCTCATTCATCAGCGGCAAGCAACCAGAACCCTTGGCCACTCCATGAGAGCGGAGTGTTCACGCGGCGACCACGATGAGGTGGTACTGCAACGCCGCGGGTGCTGTCATCAGTATCATCTGTCCCTTGTCCCTGGGGTGCTGTCATCAGTAACATCTGTCCCTTGTCAGTTCACGTCACATAGTCCCTTCACTTCTCAAGGTCAGCTATCTCAAGACGAGGCTCCATTCTTTATCCAATCAACGTTTGTTTCTTCTTCCTTTTGTTGTTCGTGCTCCCTTCCCTCGACCTTGAAGGATGACTTACACTAGGACCAGCTCAGCTTCTCACAGTACTGAGGAGCAGTGCCAGCCAGAGGGTTGATGAAACTGTGTTGGGATTGATCACCAAGTGATCTATATAGTTTTACTATTGATCAAGATGTGTGAACATTGAGCAGTGCAGTGTGTGTGAACATTGAGCAGTGCAGTGTGTGTGAACATTGAGCAGTGCAGTGTGTGTGAACATTGAGCAGTGCAGTGTGTGTGAGCATTGAGCAGTGCAGTGTGTGTGAACATTGAGCAGTGCAGTGTGTGTGAACATTGAGCAGTGCAGTGTGTGTGAACATTGAGCAGTGCAGTGTGTGTGAACATTGAGCAGTGCAGTGTGTGTGAACATTGAGCAGTGCAGTTTGTGTGAATATTGAGCAGTGCAGAGCCTAGATATCTGAATGGTGTTATTAAACGAATGCCTAGATATCTGAATGGTGTTAGTAAGCGAATGCCTAGATAACTGAATGGTGTCATTAAACGAATGCCTAGATAACTGAATGGTGTTATTCAACGAATGCCTAGATATCTGAATGGTGTTATTAAACGAATGCCTAGATATCTGAATGGTGTTAGTAAGCGAATGCCTAGATAACTGAATGGTGTCATTAAACGAATGCCTAGATATCTGAATGGTGTTATTAAACGAATGCCTAAATAACTGAATGGTATTATTAAACAAATGCCTAGATAACTGAATGGTGTTATTAAGCGAATGCCTAGATAACTGAATGGTATTATTTAGCGAATGCCTAGATAACTGAATGGTGTTATTAAGCGAATGCCTAGATAACTGAATGGTGTTATTAAACGAATGCCTAGATAACTGAATGGTGTTATTAAGCGAATGCCTAGATAACTGAATGGTGTTATTCAACGAATGCCTAGATAACTGAATGGTGTTATTCAACGAATGCCTAGATATCTGAATGGTGTTATTAAACGAATGCCTAGATATCTGAATGGTATTGTTAAACGAATGCCTAGATAACTGAATGGTATTATTAAACGAATGCCTAGATAACTGAATGGTATTGTTAAACGAATGCCTAGATAACTGAATGGTATTATTAAGCGAATGCCTAGATCACTGAATGGTGTTATTAAGCGAATGCCTAGATAACTGAATGGTGTTATTAAACGAATGTCTAGATAACTGGGACTCTTAGGAAAACTTTTGCAAGGAAAGTGTTTGTTTGTGTGTCACTGAAACATTATGAGGGTACGGATCACTATTTGGAACACGCACATGGTCAGAGTTGAGTGTATGGTAGTATACGGATCATGATTTAAAATGTTTAGTTTGTCTTGCTGTTCTATTGTAAAGTATTTTTAAAACATTTCAATAAGAATAGAATCGAGCAAAATACTTTAAGATTTCTTCCATTTTTTCCCCCTAGAAGCGACTCAAGAGACGGACGAGGAGCCAGACGACGACGCCATCTTGTCAGTCAGTGATGGCGATGGTGGTCGTAACATTGATGCCGTGATGTTCCAGAAGATGGCGCTGAAGACTGTGGATGAATATCGCAATGAGATTGCTGCGTGTGGTGACGTTTTTATTAATGATGACGTCAAAGACGTGGAGCAGACTCTGACGTCACTAGAAGGTTTTGGCCTGGAGGAGAGAGCTGTGGGTTTTCTTCTCATTAAATTTCTGTTGGATGCAGACGACAATGCCTACAACTTACCTGGCGTGCTCAATTTGTCTCCTGCACCACCGTCTTAAATGTAGCCTACAACTTACCTGGCGTGCTCAATTTGTCTCCTGCACCACCATCTTAAATGTAGCCTACAACTTACCTGGCGTGCTCAATTTGTCTCCTGCACCACCGTCTTAAATGTAACCTACAACTTACCTGGCGTGCTCAATTTGTCTCCTGCACCACCGTCTTAAATGTAGCCTACAACTTACCTGGCGTGCTCAATTTGTCTCCTGCACCACCATCTTAAATGTAACCTACAACTTACCTGGCGTGCTCAATTTGTCTCCTGCACCACCATCTTAAATGTAACCTACAACTTACCTGGCGTTCTCAATTTGTCTCCTGCACCACCGTCTTAAATGTAGCCTATAGAAACAAACCTTTTGTCCAATCCTTTTGTCCAATCCATCCTTTTGTCCAATCCATCCTTTTGTCCAATCCATCCTTTTGTCCAATCCATCCTTTTGTCCAATCCATCCTTTTGTCCAATCCTTTTGTCCAATCCATCCTTTTGTCCAATCCATCCTTTTGTCCAGCTCACAATGAACACTGGAAAGTAAAGGATGTCCTAATGGCTCTGAGTCGTCTGGTGTATCAAAAGTTCTCTCTGAAATAAACTTGTCTTCTGCTAGTGATGTCTTTTGTGTCTTTTTACACACTCACACACACACACAGTTTTAACCTTTTGTCTATCAAGCTGAAGGCTATCAAGCTGAGGCTATCAAGCTGGAGGCTATCAAGCTGAGGCTATCAAGCTGGAGGCTATCAAGCTGAGGCTATCAAGCTGGAGGCTATCAAGCTGAGGCTATCAAGCTGGAGGCTATCAAGCTGAGGCTATCAAGCTGGAGGCTATCAAGCTGAGGCTATCCATCACTCTCAAAGAACGGAGGTCATACTTCAGGAGGGGAACTAACCCAGCTACACAAATCAATTCTCCCGATTGTTGTTGACCACTTTACCAACCTGGGCAGAACAGCGATGCGTCACTGTCCAGAGAAATAGACAGCCGTCTAGCAAAGGTCATCTCAAACTGAGAGTATGGCGGAATAGGTTTCTAAAACCAGTGGTTCTCACCACACTTTTGAATGGTTTCGAGACCCGGGTGCTTTATCGAAGGCATTTAAGGCTCCTCAAACGCTTCCATCCAAGGTGCATTCGCTTCATAATGGGAGGGAAATTCCACACACCACCTAGACACTTGATGAAATGTCACACACCACCTAGACACTTGATGAAATGCCACACACCACCTAGACACTTGATGAAATGTCACACACCACCTAGACACTTGATGAAATGTCACACACCACCTAGACACTTGATGAAATGTCACACACCACCTAGACACTTGATGAAATGTCACACACCACCTAGACACTTGATGAAATGTCACACACCACCTAGACACTTGATGAAATGTCACACACCACCTAGACACTTGATACGAACCGGTTTTGACAGAATGGCAGCCCATAGATTGCTATTCACGAAAAAACAACAACCTAGCAGTGGTCAGGTTGCAAGTATGTTAGCACTAGTGAGCACCTAGAGAAGGTCAAAGAGAAACTTGTGTAGGAAATGTCCTGCGGACCTGTACGACAGTTTACGTGATCAATAAGTCCGTCAGGGTTGTTAAGTTAGAGGGGTCCCAAACAGAGGACTCATTAGAACTAATGTTGGCCTTACCAAGTTTAAATAGCATTTTAATTTAAAGTTTTTTTTATTTGATTGGCACTCATTTATTTTAATTAACCTAATGCTTTATTTTTTTTTTGTTAATGTTTGCACTATGGGATTCTATGATAACATTTAATTTATTCTAACACCTAGAGATTTGGGTACGTGTAGCTGGTTTACTACAAGTTATTGTTTGGTACTCTCTACTCTCTACAATCTAGTTTATTTATACTTCAAGACAGTCATGTTGATTGGACTTCTATACAGTCTTTTTTTTTTACTTCTATACATATATATAAAGCTAGTCTTCGAGTCCGAAGATCAGTGAAGAATACAGCATTTCCCGTGGCTGCGCAGCCTCAGCTGTGACCTACATATTTTGCCACATCTAGGGCAAGCCTAACCATTGTCCGCAGGTGGTCGATTTAGATTTTCTTTTCGTCGTCTGCTTTGTCCTCGACAGTAGATTTTCTTTTGGTCTCAAATGTGTATCCCGCGGCCTTCGTGAGTGACCTCCTGCTGTCTCGTTCTGAGGCCGCATGCAGCCAGGTCCTCTCTTCTATGTCAGCCAAGGAAAGTTGACGTCTTAGCTGGTCTTTGAATAGTTTCCGTGGGGCGCCTCTGTTACGTCGACCACCTTTTAGCTCACCAAAAAAGATCGCCTTTGGCATACGTTCGTCTCCCATAAGGGATACGTGCCCTGCCCAACGTAGCTGTCGGACCATAAGTGTAGTTTATTGGACTTCTATACAGTCTAATTTATTGAACCTATACAGTCTATTGGACCTATACAGTCTATTGGACCTATACAGTCTATTGGACCTATACAGTCTATTGGACCTATACAGTCTATTGGACCTATACAGTCTATTGTATCTATACAATCTAGTTTATTGGTTTATTCGACTTTCTCTTCTAATGACTCTGGCCTTGACAAATCCAGGGGAGGTAATTCTCAAGTTTTGTAGGAACGATCTAGTTTTCTCTACTAACAAAAAAAAAATAAATATTTAAAGTGAAAAAAAAATCCCTTGGAGTTGATGTAACAACAGACTTATTTTAATATCCAAGTTTTAGCCTGTGTGGTTCGGATAAATGTTCAAAATATCTGCATGGAGAATCGATTACTCAATTTAGTATCGCTCTATACTTAGGCTCGTTTATTATGAGTAAAAAAAAAGTTGCATCAAAGGCATCCTATCGATTTCGGTTATTATTGATTTGTCACCGATCCCTGCCTCCTAAATAATCAATCAGATTTGGTTCGATCTTGTCATCTGATACAATAAATTGAGTTTCCTGCTTAGTTAGAGAGTTGTTTTCTAGGTGACTAGCCTGTAATCTCTAGTCTAAAGTAGTATCGCTGGAGTGATAAGTTAAACAAAATGTTTTATTAAATTGATCTATGGACTCAATGTCATATCAACTCAACTTACAGACACAGATATTTTCTGTAGGAAGCTCTGTGATAAAATTTCTTTGATTCAAATGTAACATCAGTAAGTTTACAGTAACCAGTCATCTTGAAAGTAACACGGTAAGTTGTCCATTTGTATAGGGACTCAAATCTAGTGACTAAACTAGACAACTTTTCACACATTAACAAGCTCCCAGCTTGACATTCTCACAAATTGACATGTTGACATTTTGACATATTGATATGACCACCGATTGCCAAACTCACCAATTGACATGCTCAGAGATTGACATCAAATTAAAAGATAAATAACAAGATTACAAAAAATGTTTATCTCAGAAACTCAGAAGCGGCCCCCCATCCCAGGGAATTGTCAAGTCATAGTTTGTTTTGATTGTCTGGAGTAATACAAATTTCAAAGAATCATTTTCGCTTTATTGTGGACTTCAAAACAAACTGAAGAAATTATTCTCTATCAAAAGACTTGTAGAACATCTGACAAGAAACTATTCTCTATCAAAAGACTTGTAGAACATCTGACAAGAAACTATTCTCTATCAAAAGACTTGTGGAACATCTGACAAGAAACTATTCTCTATCAAGAGACTTGTAGAACATCTGACAAGAAACTATTCTCTATCAAAAGACTTGTGGAACATCTGACAAGAAACTATTCTCCATCAAGAGACTTGTAGAACATATGACAAGAAACTATTCTCTATCAAAAGACTTGTGGAACATCTGACAAGAAACTATTCTCCATCAAGAGACTTGTAGAACATCTGACAAGAAACTATTCTCTATCAAAAGACTTGTAGAACATCTGACAAGAAACTATTCTCTATCTTGTAGAACTCAATGTTATATGTCCGACTAAGTGATTTGCGATCATCCTTTGGTCTTGTCACTAGAAAACTGAACAACGTCTTAGCGATGACTTGTATATTTATTTTTCTTGTTTAAAAAAATCAATCGGAGCTTTTCAATTTGTTTTTCTAGTTTTGTTTTCGATCTAGACTTGACAGACAGACGACACAAAACATTTGATCATACAAGCGTCTCTTTAAAAAAAATGTGGGACTTTGTGTGTTTAATGAATGCACGCTACTGGGACTTTGTGTGTTTAATGAATGCACGCCCCTGGGACTTTGTGTGTTTAATGAATGCACGCCCCTGGGACTTTGTGTGTTTAATGAATGCACGCCCCTGGGACTTTGTGTGTTTAATGAATGCACGCCCCTGGGACTTTGTGTGTTTAATGAATGCACGCCCCTGGGACTTTGTGTGTTTAATGAATGCACGCCACTGCACGATCCACTTTTTTTTTCTGGCCGTTACAAACACGTTGACAAGTTTCTGTTTGAGATTCGAACTCAAACCCAATGGCGTCACTAGGGGGTGCAGGCCGCAACGGATGACACCCGATAGGGGGTGACACCCAAATGAAAAAAATGCACTTTTCCAAAAAAACAAAAGGCCAAATTAAAAATGTGACAGAAGCAAGATTAAAAAGCATAGAAATGGTTGAATCAACGTATTCACTCTTATAGCAGAAGAAATGACCTTACCTAACGCAAAAAGTATAGAATCAACATTTTGTACAATGAACACCACCTCAACATCCCTAATAATAGGCAGCATTTACAGACCACCAAATTCTAGTTGAGAATACATGCAAGAACTATGTAATCATGTAACTACACTTGAATATGGGTGATTTCAACCTACCTGATATAAATTGGAAAATTCTAATCATAGATAAACACCAAAACATAAATGAGCTTTTCATAGAAACTTTACACAACCTAAGTTTAGATCAAATCATTAAAAACAACTAGATTAAACAACACATTAGATCTCTTCTTAACCAACAGACCTGGATTAGGAGTTGATTATGAAATTATCCCTGGTCTATCAGACCATGAGATCATAAAAATGTACTAAAAACAGTAGCCAATATAAAACCCAAAAGAAAAATCTTACTCTGGAATAAATGTAACCTAACACAACTACACCAAGCTACATTAAACTTTTAACAAACATTCTTATTAGAAAAAGACATTAAGCAACCAGTCGATGACCTCTGGAATTTCATTAAAAACTATCTTAAAAGCATTATGGAAAATCACATACCAACTGCATCTACGCAGGAGAAAATAAATAAATTTAAAGAAACTAAGGCAGAAAGACTTTATAAAAAGTATATTAAAATTAAACATATAACCCAAAAAGTGAGCAGACAGCTGCAGAGTGAATACATAAACAATGTAATATCTAAGGATAATAATAATAATAATAATAATGATAATCTTATTTATAAAGCGTTGTTAACTAACAAAATGTAGGCTCAAGGCGTTGTAATAACATTACAAACACAAACACGACAGTTAAAATGACAATTAATCTAAAAAAGTTTTAGACAGGTCTTAATGTTCTTCTTAAAAGTGGTGTAGAATGTTGTCTGCCTGAGATCAATGCACTGAAAAAGCCCGCAGACCGTAGCTTTTGAGGGAGAAACGTGGCACTACTAAAAGCTTAGTGCTCTCTGGGGGACATGTGGAGTAATCAGTTCGCTAAGGTACAGGGGCATCTCGTTGTTATATATACACTGATGACAAAGTGTGGCGACCTTGTAGTCGATTCTCGCTTTTACGGAAAGCCAATGGAGCGTGCGCAAGAGCGTAGTAGCAGAATCTTGTGTTTTTCTAAGGACTATTCGTGCGGCGTTGTTCTGTATACGCTGCAGCTTGGCGATTTTGTCATCGGGTATAGCACGGCATTGCAGTAGTCAAGGCGGGAGAGTATGAATGCCACAGCTAGCGTTTTTGTTGACTCCGTTGTTAAATATAGTCGGATCTGGCCTAATCTGCGCGGCTGCAGATAAAGACCCTTGCAGAGCTGACTTATGTGTGGGTCGAAAGATAGTGTTGAGTTGAAGAAAACTCCAAGATTCCGCACTACATGGACATAAGGAATCTGGCAGTTCGTGATAAAAAGAGAATCTGTTCTCTCAACTTTTGAGACGTTGTTCCGACTGTTAATCTTAATAATTTCTGTCTTGTCTTCGTTCATCTTGAGTTTATTTTCAATCCTCCAATCGCTCACCCTTGCAACGGTCCCACTCTGCCAGACACCTCTGAGGGTACTAAGGAATTGTATAACTGTGAGTCATCGGCAAAGAAATGGTACAAGATGCCGGTTGCCTGTATGACACCGCTAAGTGGGTATGTTTACATAGTGAACAGTACTGGGCCTAGAACTGATCCTTGGGGTACTCCGTACTTTAAGAGTAAGCTTGTTGATTCTGCCCCGTTAACAACGACACTTTGGGTGCGTTCAGTCAGTTAGGATTCGAGCCACTTTACGTCGATTCCTGCTAAACCAAAAGTGGCAGAGAATCTGGCCATCATAATTTCATAGTCTAGTGTATCAAAGGCTGCGGACAGGTCCAGCATGGAGAGAATCGATATTTGGCTTATGTCGGAATTGTGAAGTAAGTCGTTTAGTACCCTGACCACTGCTGTCTCTGTGCTAAGGCACTTTCTATATGCAGATTGAAATTTTTCCAAGAGACAGTACTGTCAAGATGAGAAAGAATTTGCGCTAACACGATACGCTTCAGAAGCTTTGACAGGAAGGGAAGGCATAAGTGATTTAAAAATTAGATTTTTCGCTTTTAGAAAAGAAAAAAGTTGCATCAGAACTTTGAATGGACTATAATATTATGATGTCGGATTTTCACTATCTTTTTTTAGTTTATGAGATCTAAACGGGACGAACGGACGGACGGATAGGCCACACAAAACTAGTAACACCTTTTACTAGGGAGTAACACCTTTAGTAAAATCACTAAATTTAGAAAGCCTTCACGACAGAAGGCTCAAAAGTAAAGTAGCAATCATACACAAGACACCGAACCATAATCTTCAAATACAAAATTTAATAAAATACTCTGAAAGACACAAAGATAAAGGCACATTCCTCGTCCCATATGCTAGGACAAATTTGTACAAATACTCCTTCTTCCCTAGTGCTATTAGAGCATGGAATGGTTTGCCTGAGCTAGCCAGGAGAACCAGTGACTTGGCAGAATTTAGGTCATTGGTTAATATGCATGACTAAATGCATGACGCGTAGGACGTAATCATCTTCTTTTTTGAAGTAACGTCTGTATTATATAAGATAAGATAAGATCTAGAGGGATATGTAGTATAGATCTAAAGTGACACGTAGTATACATCTAAAGGGACAGGCAATATAGATCTGTCGTTAGGTCAAGACTTGCCATTTTGAGGACCTCTGCAGGACGATTGAATACATTAAAAGAATGACCTTGACCTAAAGTTTTCATAACGAGTCTATCAGTACGGAGAACGGGAAATGGGTTCAAGAGAAATGGGTTCAAGAGAAATGGGTTCAAGAGAAATGGGTTCTCAAACTTTGTGGAAAGTGCAATATTTGAAGGTGCCATTTTCAAGTGTCATTTGTAAGTAGGTTGTAGATAGGTACCTAACCTTTTACAGCCCTAGATTCTTAAAATCGACCCTTTCTAAACCTAGATTCTTGAGTCTGTGTTTGAGTGTATGCTCTGTGAGTGTGTTGACAAATGGTTCCAGTAGACTTGTCCAACAGTTGATTGCAGTGGTTCTCATTTAGGCAATAAACTTCTCAAGCGTCTATGTAGTTTGTCTTTAACGTAGGTGCTTCTTAGTGTGTCGAGAACCATTGTTCCAGTCTTGATTATCAATGTCTCTAGTTTACGTGTAGGTATTAGTCATCAATAAACGAACACTATCTCATGACTCAACTAGCACCAGTCACACAGCAAAGGAAAGAATACTTACAACATTGCTTTCTTGCCTAGTAAGAAAGTTAATCGCGACTTATTTTTCTTCCAAATATTTGGAGTTGTCTGCCCTAAAGAAAATCTTACATGTATGGACATGTGCTTTCGTGAATCTCAGGAGATTTGATAGATCGCTAGAAAACAGGAAGGCATTTTTTTTTCTAATTGTAAGCTATAAAATGTGTCGCCTTTTGATATTCACTAATATAAGTCTACTCTAGTTGCAATCAAGTCAAAGTATATAGTCTAGTTCTAATCAAGCCAAAGTATATAGTCTAGTTCTAATCAAGTCAAAGTATATAGCCTAGTTCTAATCAAGTCAAAGTATATAGTCTAGTTCTAATTAAGTCAAAGTATATGGTCTAGTTCTAATCAAGTCAAAGTATATAGTCTAGTTTTAATCAAATCAAAGTTAATAGTCTAGTTCTAATCAAGTCAAAGTATATAGTCTAGTTCTAATCAAGTCAAAGTATATAGTCTAGTTTTAATCAAATCAAAGTCAATAGTCTAGTTCTAATCAAGTCAAAGTATATAGTCTAGTTTTAATCAAGTCAAAGTATATAGTCTAGTTCTAATCAAGTCAAAGTATATAGTCTAGTTCTAATCAAGCCAAAGTATATAGTCTAGTTCTAAACAAAGCAAAGTATATAGTCTAGTTCTAATCAAGTCAAAGTATATAGTCTAGTTTTAATCAAGTCAAAGTATATAGTCTAGTTCTAATCAAGTCAAAGTATATAGTCTAGTTCTAATCAAGCCAAAGTATATAGTCTAGTTCTAAACAAAGCAAAGTATATAGTCTAGTTCTAAACAAACCAAAGTCAATAGTCTAGTTCTAAACTTCTAAAAAAGTCAAATACTACATGCAGTTTTATTGTAAACTTCTAATTAGGTAAAATTCTGCCTGTAGTTTAAAATTAAAGCCAAAGTAAAGCCAAAGTCTACAGTCTAGTTCTAATTGCGTGAAGTTCTGTCTGTAGTGCTGAGTACGAGCTGATTGAGTTCTAGATTGCAACATAAACTCTCTCTCTCTCTCTTTATATATATATATATATCTCATTTATATGTCTGTAGTCTGTATCCTTTATGTCTGTTAGTTTTGCTATGGTTTATTGTTGGACCAGTCCTATTGGGTTATTGTTGGACCAGTCCTATTGGGTTATTGTTGGGCCAGTCCTATTGGGTTATTGTTGGACTAGTCCTATTGGGTTATTGTTGGGCCAGTCCTATTGGGTTATTGTTGGACTAGTCCTATTGGGTTATTGTTGGACTAGTCCTATTGGGTTATTGTTGGGCCAGTCCTATTGGGTTATTGTTGGACTAGTCCTATTGGGTTATTGTTGGGCCAGTCCTATTGGGTTATTGTTGGACTAGTCCTATTCATTCAATCAACATTCAAATTTTGTAGACAACCTAAAGCTTGATAACAACACATGAAACAATAAAAAAAAATCAACTTATTATTTTATCAATTAGTCGTAATTTAATCATTTTGTTATCCTAGAGAAAATGTACTCAGCTAAAGGAACATAAGCCTTATGTAGAGAATTAGGCTATTGAGACATTTCGTAGGACGTAATCATCTTCTTTTTTGAAGTAACGTCTGTATTATATAAGATAAGATAAGAAAGTTACAATAAAGGCGAAGTTACAATAAAGACAGGTTATAACAGAAAGTTACAATAAAGGCGAAGTTACAATAAAGACAGGTTATAACAGAAAGTTACAATAAAGGCGAAGTTACAATAAAGACAGGTTATAACAGAAAGTTACAATAAAGGCGAAGTTACAATAAAGACAGGTTATAACAGAAAGTTACAATAAAGGCGAAGTTACAATAAAAACAGGTTATAACAGAAAGTTACAATAAAGGCGAAGTTACAATAAAGACAGGTTATAACAGAAAGTTACAATAAAGGCGAAGTTACAATAAAGACAGGTTATAACAGAAAGTTACAATAAAGGCGAAGTTACAATAAAGACATGTTATAACAGAAAGTTACAATAAAGGCGAAGTTACTATAAAGACAGGTTATAACAGAAAGTTACAATAAAGGCGAAGTTACAATAAAGACAGGTTATAACAGAAAGTTACAATAAAGGCGATGTTACAATAAAGACAGGTTATAACAGAAAGTTACAATAAAGGCGAAGTTACAATAAAGACTGGTTATAACAGAAAGTTACAATAAAGGCGAAGTTACAATAAAGACTGGTTATAACAGAAAGTTACAATAAAGATAGGTAATAACAAAGAGATAGTTACAAAGATGAAGCTGTAACAGAAGTGCAACGCGAAACATTTTTTAAAAAATAACTCTTTTAAAAATTAGTCAATAAAAAAGGCCAGCCCAGGAAAGCAAGTGTTTAGCCCACAAATGGTGTTCCCTATTGTGCGACTGTCTGCTTCTTTCAATACAGTTTGTTTGCAAGGATCAGGTTTCAGAACGCCTCGATCGTTGAATTGATCTTATAGCTTATGAGGGTAAGGGAAATTTAATTTGATAACTAGAGCATTGTCTCTCTTTATAGTTCTCAAAGTTGTCTCTAGGTATTTGTAAGGTGTTTCTAACTGTAAGTAATGTCCTGGCTGAAAGTGTGTTTAACAATACGTGTCTGTTCTTTAACAATACTTGTGTGTGTGTTAAACAATACGTGTGTGTGTGTGTACATTACTCTCCTCTCTGTCCCAGGCAAAGTTTTCAGCACTGTTTTGTTGAGACGGCTTCAACAGTCTGTAGATGAAAGGCTCAGAGAAGAACAAGCAGGTTTCCGAAGAGGCAGATCATGTACAGAGCAGATTTTCGTTTTACGAAATATCATAGAACAAAGTTTTGAGTATCAACAACGGCTAACGATCAGTTTCGTGGACTTCAAAAAAGCGTTTGATAGTGTCCACCGAGAATCACTATGGAAAATAGTTAGAGAATACGGTATACCAGAAAAATTCGTCCAGATCCTACGACACCTTTACAGTCAGTCTAGTTGCTGCATTAAAACAGAAGAGGGAACAACAGAGTTTTTTACAATCGAGACAGGTGTGAGACAGGGGTGCATCTTATCTCCCTTCCTTTTCCTCCTAGCCATCGACTACATAATGAGGAGAGCAATGAACCAGACTGCCTTTGGTATTCCATGGCATGAACAACTCCGATTGACGGACTTGGACTTTGCTGATGATGTTGCACTACTCGGGGCTACAAATAAATGCATTCAAGAAATGACGGAGAGCCTAGACAGAGAGGCACCCAAAATTGGCCTCCGCATAAACTTGGATAAGACTAAAATTATGCGAGTGGGATATAAGGCAAAGGGTGTCCCCGTCAGACTTGGCGAGTCAAAGCTTGAAGAGCTGGACAAGTTCACGTACCTTGGCAGCATCATAACAAATGATGGAGACGCTTACCATGATGTAGCGTGCCGAATAGGAAAGGCAGGGAGCATTTTCCAAAGGCTGCAGCCTATTTGGACTAGCCAAGCCATTGGACTCGAGACAAAAATACACCTTCTCAACACAATCGTCATTCCAACTGCTACATATGCATGTGAGACGTGGAAGTCATCTGTCAAAATTGAGAAAAGACTAAATGTGGCTCAACAGAGATGGCTGAGACGGATTTTAAGAGTCAGATACACAGACCGGATCTCAAACAAGGAAATCCTTTGCCGAACTGGGAGTCGAACACTTAGTGAGGTTGTGACTGAGCGTCGCATGAGGTTTGCGGGACATGTTCTACGTCAAAATGAATTACGCACACCAAGAGTTGCGATAACATGGAAGCCAAAACGAGGAAAGCGCAAACAGGGACGTCCTCGTATTACCTGGCGACACACCTTCATGGAGGACCTCAGAACAGTGGACACCAGATGGGAAGAGGCTTCAGACATTGCCAGTGACAGATCATTATGGAGACAGCTTGCCGCCCAATGCGCCGAACGGCGCGGGAGGACCTAAGTCTAAGTCTAAAGTGTGTGTGTGTTTGTGTTAAACAATACGTGTGTGTTTGTGTTAAAAAATACGTGTGTGTTTGTGGTAAATAATACGTGTGTGTTTGTGTTAAACAATACGTGTGTACTTACTAATACGTATGTGTGTTTTGCAATACTTGTGATCATTATCTATTAGAGACTGTCAGCATGTATGTCATGTCAGCATGTATGTCATGGCAGCATGTATGTCATGTCAGAATGTATGTCATGTCAGAATGTATGTCATGTCAGCATGTATGTCATGGCAGCATGTATGTCATGTCAGAATGTATGTCATGTCAGAATGTATGTCATGTCAGCATGTATGTCATGCTAGAATGTATGTCATGTCAGCATGTATGTCATGTATTGTATTTCAATGTATTTCATGCCAGAATGTATGTCTACTTCTGAATTATATAGTTCCGTAATTCTACTTTTGTGACTCTACTACTGTAACTCAAAAGTTCTGTAATTCTACTTTCAACAATTCTACTGCAGTAATTCCACTACTGAAATTCTACTTCAACATTTTACTTTGTAGTTCTAGAATTATGTAGTTCTAGAACTATGTAGTTCTAGAATTATGTAGTTCTAGAATTATGTAGTTCTAGAATTATGTAGTTCTAGAATTATGTAGTTCTAGAATTATGTAATTCTACTTCTGTGATTCTACTTGTGTAATTCTACATCTGTGCCTAATTCATCTGTTTTTCTGCTTCTGTTATTTTACTTCTGTGATTCTTTTGCTGTAATTCTAGAGTTCTGTAATTCTAGAGTTTTGTAATTCTACTTCTGTAATTTCTCTTTCTGTAAATCTACATCCGTAATTCTATTTCTGTAATTCTACTTTTGTGATTCTACTACTGCAATTCTAGAATTATGTAATTCTACATATAGGCCTATCTATATTATAAAGTAGAATGTGTGGTGTATGTATGTATGTATGTATGGATGTATGTTACTTATAGACATCAAAACCGCTTGACCAATCTTGATAAAACTAGGCAGGAAAGTTCCTTGGGTACCAACTTAGACCGTAGTGTATGTATTGTAGCCCTAAAACAAACTTAAGACCCTCAAAAAAATAAAGTTGTCCGACTCTATTACAGCTATAGTATTTTATGGATCTAGGCCATGTCTACAATGTTGACATGAGAAAAGATAGAAAGGATTTAGACCTAGATCTAATTTTAAGAAATACACTTTGCGCAGATAGTTTTTTACTTTGACACATGAAAAGACAAAAGAAGATCCATTGATTTCAGTATATAATAAAATTAACCTTCAATTTTGTGTTTCAAAAGCATTTTTTACATTAATTATTTCCTTATATCTGTGATTACAGATTTCCTGACGAACATTCTTTCATTAGACAATTCCGTAATGAATCGCGTACTAAATATTAATTCGTTTAATTGTTTACTTTATAATCCCATCCCTAGATCTAAAACTCTAATTCAACTCTAAGATGATAAAACTTCTCTTCGCACAGATAGTTTTATACTTTAACACATAAACATATTAATTAAAGTCCATTCATTTCATATTTTGATCAAATAAACATTCAAATTTGGTTTTCTAAAGCTACATCCACCTGCGAATGCTGCGAAGCCGAGTTGAGATAGGCCTAGATCTATATTCATCCATGAATCGCGTACTAAAAATTATTTCGTTTAATTGTTCACTTTATAATCCCATTCATTTAACAAAGCTATCGCTCTTTTCGTTTTTAATAGATAAGAATGTATCGACTTCGGGTAAACCCATTTTCGCAAACCTAATTTTATTTTCGTAGCGAAAGAGAAATAACGTGAAAGGATCATTAGCTAAGTTTAACATACATATAAATCCAATCCATTAGATTATTCAAAAGCATTTTTTACATAAATTAGTTCCTGATATCTACAGATTTCCTGGCGAACATTCTTTCATTAGACATTACCAAATGGTTACACATTAACACATCTCTCTTCTGAGGTCTGAGTCTATTCCTAGGCCTGGACACAATAGCTGACCAAGTTAAGTGTGATAGATGGACACAATAGCTGACCAAGTTAAGTGTGATAGATGGACACAATAGCTGACCAAGTTAAGTGTGATAGATGGACACAATAGCTGACCAAGTTAAGTGTGATAGATGGACACAATAGCTGACCAAGTTAAGTGTGATAGATGGACACAATAGCTGACCAAGTTAAGTGTGATAGATGGACACAATAGCTGACCAAGTTAAGTGTGATATCAGACAAAGAATGTCACGGAATGTCACCTGTCTATCGAATTCTATGATCTACTGACACCAACAAGCGGCAATGAATGTTGACAGACAGCTGACAGAATAGTAAACTAAAACGGCAGTCAAGTATGACATTAAGCATGCTGACTAAAACAACTGTCAGGCTAGTCAATTAAAGTATGTTACCTCGATATTCTGTCAAGAAATGTCAAGACTGTCACGTGTTTCATTGTTACGGGTGACTACACTTAGTATTAGTATTAACTTTATATTCTAGGATAGACTTATTGAGCTATGTAGTTGGCTAGAGAGATCTAGATCTTAATGCTGTGCTATAGAGATCTAGATCTTAGTGCTGTGCTATAGAGATCTAGGTCTTAGTGCTGTGCTATAGAGATGTAGATCTTAGTGCTGTGCTATAGAGATCTAGATCTTAGTGCTGTGATACAGAAATTTAGATCTTACATCTGTGCTACAGAGATTTAGATCTTAGTGCTGTGCTATAGAGATCTAGATCGTAGTACTGTGCTATAGAGATCTAGATCTGAGTACTGTGCTATAGAGATCTACATCTTAGTGCTGTGCTATAGAGATCTAGATATTAGTACTGTGCTATAGAGATCTAGATCTAAATGCTGTGCAATAGAGGTCTAGATCCTAGTGCTTGGCTATAGAGATGTAGATCTTAGTGCTGTGCTATAGAGATCTAGATCTTAATGCTGTACTATAGAAATCTAGATCTTAGTGCTGTGATACAGAGATTTAGATCTTACATCTGTGCTACAGAGATCTAAATCGTAGTTTTGTGCTATAGAGATCTAGATCTTAGTACTGTGCTATAGAGATCTAGATCTTAATGCTGTATTACAGACAAATAGTATAGGATACGGGCAGCAATATTACTTAACTTTTGTTTCGTGAAAAATCTGTATGAACGCATGTGTGGTAAAACTAATATGAGATGTTAAGCTCTTAGGATCACTCTTCTATTCTATTACCACTAGGTCTATATTGATTGTTTTCTAGATTAAAATGTATTTCTTGAAATGGAATACCAAGCTTATAGCAACTCTTAGCTGTCTCTTAGATCTGTCTCTTAGCTCTGTCTCTTAGCTCTGTCTCTTAGCTCTGTCTCTTAGCTCTGTCTCTTAGCTCTGTCTGCCCCTCAAACGTTTATTTCTCCCACACCAGTCTCGAATCAAGTCTAAATTCTACAGATACAGATCATCTATGACTGGTATAATTCATGTACAGATACAGATCATCTATGACGGGTATAATTCATGTACATATACAGATCATCTATGACGGGTATAATTCATGTACAGAAACAGATCATCTATGACTGGTATAATTCATGTACATATACAGATCATCTATGACTGGTATAATTCATGTACAGATACAGATCATCTATGACTGGTATAGTTCATGTACAGATACAGATCATCTAAGACTGGTATAATTCATGTACATATACAGATCATCTATGACGGGTATAATTCAGGTACAGATACAAATCATCTATGACTGGTATAATTCATGTACATATACAAATCATCTATGACTGGTATAATTCATGTACAGATACAGATCATCTATGACTGGTATAATTCATGTACATATACAGATCATCTATGACCGGTATAATTCATGTACATATACAGATCATCTATGACTGGTATAATTCATGTACAGATACAGATAATCTATGACGGGTATAATTCATGTACAGATACAGATCATCTATGACTGGTATAATTCATGTACAGATACAGATCATCTATGACTGGTATAATTCATGAACATATACAGATAATCTATGACTGGTATAATTCATGTACAGATACAGATCATCTATGACTGGTATAATTCATGAAGATATACAGATAATCTATGACTGGTATAATTCATGAACATATACAGATAATACTATAGATCTTATATTATAGATGCAACTTCTTGTGTGACTAAAGAGGCCAATCCTTGATACACAGCTGCGATCGCTGGTTGGGCATATGTAATCACCAGGCGCAGTTGCCTTCTTTCTGAGCTTCTTGTCACGTTAGCATACATCCGTATGACGTAAAAGTGGGCGCGGCTCTCCTGCCTTCCGCCATACATGGGCAACCGACTCACGGCAGGACAAAAAGCTGTAGGTCGACTTCCACAGGACAATCTGTAGGACTTACTATGGAATAGCAGCTATACTATAAAATCAGTTTATAGCTATCTACTAATAGAATATAGATCTATATTTCTAGATTAGAAATAGTCTAGTAGAACTAGAATATAAAATATCTTATATAATACAGACGTTACTTCAAAGATCTACTAGAATAGTATTACCAACGCATTCATAAAGGCTATAGATCTATCTGTTGTATTAGATTTATATTTATATATATAGACTAGATCAATAGATCTAAATATACTAATAAAGAGATGTAAGTTAGATCTATACGGCCTTAGCGAATTGCGTTACACAAGAAAGGAACCTGGGGATTTGTCTCAACTCGGACACTTGGTATGTAATAGTAAAACACCTACCTAAATAAATCGTATATAGAAATCAAATACCTATATTTTATGTAGTATATATGGGTCGGTGTTTTTATATAATATAACTTTCGTAACTTCTTTTATAGAGAAATGACTTTTGAGCATAGACATAAATAAATATAGACTTGCCGATTAAAGAGTTTTATGAAACGAAAATTTGTGACTTGCAATTTTGTGTACTTTATTATACAGCATTTATGAGCAGTATAAAAGTTAAGTATTCATATCTATTTCAGCCATACACCTAAAAATATTGTAAATAAGGAGGCAGTGTAGTTTTGTTTAATCTCCAAGAATGAAGATCATGCAATTTTTCATAATTGGGAAATCCGAATACACTAGATATACATGTGTTCAAGTTACATAAAGTGACTTCCTTCAACCAGTCTCTAGTTATTGATGTCTAGGGTAGTGAGATATCTTTTACTGAACATTTGAGGTCTGACACATATACTCTATAGCCCATGACTGGTTCTTGCATTCATTTTAGTGCAGCCAATATTAATTGCTGTCTTCATCACAGAGACATAATTCTAAACGCGTTATGTCTTTTCAATTCCAGAGTCTTGATGGAAGATACCATGACTGAATCCTTCAACCAATTTAAAGATGATTCCAGACCAGCATTTATCAGGCTTCCGTGTAAGTAAATAGAGACACCCGCACATTGAATTCAAATGTTCTAAAGATATGAGGAAAGGAAGACAAAGAAAAGTTTTAAGATTCAAATAGGAAAAACAAAAGCCAAAAAACAAAGTAAGAACAAAACGAATTAGAGAAAAATAAGAAAAACATTTTACAAAAATAATTTTTAAAAAAGACAATATCTCAAGTATACTAAAAACAAGATTACAAAGAGAGTTTGTGTTACACAAACTCAGAGGCGGCCCCCGTCGAAGTCGGATCCCTGTCGGATCTGCATATTCGCAAATAATATTCAAGAGGTGATTTAATTTTGATGTAAAATGTTTTACACGTTTCGGATGTTCCTTCAGAGTTGAAGATAATTACTTCCTAGTCCAAACCTCCCGCAGGACGACGGGGGATGGGAGCGGGCAGGGTTTGAACTCTGGGCCATCCATAAATCTGAACGACAGTCCAGCGCGCAAACCGCACGACCAGGCAGCCATCCGATGGTCAAAAGTAATAATGTTTCAAAGATTCATTTGCCGTAAATTTAAATTTAAATTTAATAAAAAAATAGTAGATTAGTTTTAGTATATTAAAACATTACAATATTGATCAAAACGTTTGGAAATGAAAATCTACACTTTTTTTTTACACTTTAAGTTTAGAAATTGAAATTCTACATCTTAATCTAGTCTATTTTAGTCTAAACTAGATCTAGAAATTCTAGATCTAGACTCTAAAATAATTTTAATTAGAATATAAATCCAGATCTAGATATACTGTAATAAAAATCTAGATCTAGTTTAAAAAATCTAGATTAGATCTAAATCAAGATATCATTCCTTTTTTAAACGCGAGTCACATAACGAGGCTTAATAAACATTACTATACCGAGTTCTTTTTTCATTTCATTTGAAGAATTAATTCCATATAACGTCAGAGGGAAAAAAACACTACGTCACACGGCCTAGCTAGACTAAAAATCGCCTTCATCTATAAGAGCCATTTATCGAGTGTTCATAGACTTTGGTGCACCGAGTGCGTTCTTTAAGCATTTCATTTAAAGAATTCATTCCATATGACGTCAAAGGAAAAAAAAACACTACGTCACACGGCTTAGTTAGACTAAAATATGTTTTCATTAATACAAGCAATTTTTTCGAGGGTTAATAGACATTGGTGCACCGAGTGCGTTCTTTTAGCATTTCATTTAAAGAATTCATTCCATATGACGTCAAAGGAAAAAAAAACACTACGTCACAAGGCCTAGCTAGACTAAAAATCACCTTTATCAACACGAGCCATTTCTCGAGTGTTCATAGACATTGGTGCACCGAGTGCGTTCTTTTAGCATTTCATTTAAAGAATTCATTCCATGTGACGTCAAAGGAAAAAAAAACACTACGTCACACGGCTTAGTTAGACTAAAATATGTTTTCATTAATACAAGCAATTTTTTCGAGGGTTAATAGACATTGGTGCACCGAGTGCGTTCTTTTAACATTACATTTAAAGAGTCCATTCATATGACGTCAAAGAAAAAAAATTCCATTACCTCACAATAGGCTAGTACCGGTACCATAAAAAAAAATGTCTTTATTTACACGAGATATTTAACGAGGGTTCATAGACATTGGTGCACTGAGTTCTAATAGATATTATTTAAAAAGGATCAAAGCCACATTGTTTTTGCGTTTTGTCTGTCAGTCGGTCTGTCCGTTATCTTGATATAAAAAAAACAACTAAAAGTTATTAAAAATTGATTAACCTTTATTTTACGTTTCAAAACATCGCAATAATTTTTAAGTATGAACACAATTGAAAAGTTTATATAATAGATTGTTCCGGATGTTTGTATAAATAGTAAAAGAAAAAGAGAATTTCAGATAAATGTAATACCGTTAATTAATTTTTTTGGATGGTCTCGTATAAAAATTAGATGTACTACAGCCACGTGGAGAGATTTTCATACCTTACTTTGGTGTTTGGATTCTGTTTTCCTTAAAAATCGGAACATAATATTAACGATAATTAGATTTTTTAATGTTTTAGGTAGAAAGTTAAATGTACTGTAAGAGAGTAGTGAGTTAAAATATTTTTCATAAAAATCCGTAAAAACATTATTTCGTAAATGAGAAGATTATTTGTTTATTAATTAGAAGAGGGAGTTCAAACAATTATTTGGCGTTAGTAGATCTTTAAATAAATTCGGAAATTTCTGGCGACGATTTGTAAGAAACAAAATCCGGAACTTTCTTTATCGATTACAAAACTTCTATGTTATGTTTTACAAGAAAATTAAATGTCTAAAAAGTAATTTTCAGTAATCAATTCTAGTAAATTACTTTTTTTAAAAGCCTTATGCGATTTCAAACAATCATTAGGCATAATTCATGTTTTATAAAACAATATCCGGAACATTTTTACAATTAAAGAAATATAAGTCAGTATAGAGATTATGATTTAGCATTAATATGCTATTTACATAAAAAACGGAACAATATATTATTGATAATGTGTTTTTGCAACGTTTAAGCATGGAAATGGAATGTAATATAAGTTAGAAGAGCAAACAAACATTTGTTGGCGTTGATTAGTTTTGCACAAAAAAATCCGGAACAATCAATTTTAGATACTTAAAACTATTGAGATGTTATGGGAGGAACATTAAAGGGTAAATCAGATTTTCAATAGCTTTTAGAGTTCTAGTTTTTTAAATCTAATCGTGACGGACAGACCGACCAACAGACAAAACGCACAAAAATAAGCTTCTTTTATTCGGATGGGGGCACTAAACAAAAAATAAATAAAATCTGATTTTTTAAAAAAGTTTAAGGAATTGGTTTAGCACCTGATCATGTTGCGACGTTACGCTACTGCACGAAAATCGCTGCATAAAAAGTCCATTTAAAAAAATGTGCGTGATATTTACATAAAAAGTGCATTATTAGCCTTTATAAACAAACAGAAATGTTTTCTTTTAATTTTAGCAACTAGTTGACCAGAAAAAACGTCTTTAACTATTATTTATATTTGTTGTAAACATTTCCTGTACATTTTTAAAATATATTTGACTTAGTGATACTAAAAATACACAAAAATTGTCCATCTTTGTTAGCATGTTGTAACATTGCCTCCCTTACATTTACGTAATTGTTTTAGAATTGGTGTATTTTTATGAAAAAATCGCTTGCATAATTAATTTTATAAATTAAACGGTTTGCTTTTAGAAAACCAAAAGTAGCCGTTGCACCTAAACTTTTCAAGCCGGATTTAATGATGAAATAATATTTTTCATATCTCTTCTAGTTTTCGAGATCTGAGTGTGACAGACGGACAGACGGACAGACGGACAGACGGACAGACGGACAGACGGACATTTTGCACAAACCTAATAGCGGCTTTTTCCCCTTACGGGGGCCGCTAAAAAACTGACATCTAAAAAAAAATTTAACTCAAATCGTGTATCGAACTAATTTATATATAGAGCTCCTCTTTCGTGGTCGAAGATGAGCACATTTCTCATTTCCTATGGATTCGAAGATGACTGTAAAGTCCAATCCTCGTTTTAAAAAGCCGGCGCATACGTGGCATGGGGTGGGTTTGGTCAGTTGCAGATAGGCCTGCTTCATATCTCAGCATTTTGTTGGTTCGGCGCTCATTCGCCCTGGCCACTCTTCTTGCTTTAAAACTTGAAAGTCCGAGACTCAGCTTCACACCATGAGGAGAGATCGAGAGCTAGTGCTTCCCAGCCGTGAATGTCGATATCGCATTCCTTGAAGGAGCTCTTGAGAGTGTCTTTGTAGTGCTTGACCTCCCTGGAAGCGATTTCCTGCACATAACTCCCCGGAGAAGGAGGTTATTGGAGGAGGTTGTTGGAGAAGGTTGTTGTGTTGAAACAGCCTGTAGACGAGAGAGAAGAGCAAGCAGGTGAGGCAGATCCTGTGCGGAGCAGATCTAGGAAATATCAAAGTCTCGAGTACAAACAACTAACAAACAGTTTCGTAGTAGATTCTGTGCGGAGCAGATCTAGGAAATATCAAAGTCTCGAGTACAAACAACTAACAAACAGTTTCGTAGCAGATTCTGTGCGAAGCAGATCTAGGAAATATCAAAGTCTCGAGTACAAACAACTAACAAACAGTTTCGTAGCAGATTCTGTGCGGAGCAGATCTAGGAAATATCAAAGTCTCGAGTACAAACAACTAACAAACAGTTTCGTAGCAGATTCTGTGCGGAGCAGATCTAGGAAATATCAAAGTCTCGAGTACAAACAACTAACAAACAGTTTCGTAGCAGATCCTGTGCGGAGCAGATCTAGGAAATATCAAAGTCTCGAGTACAAACAACTAACAAACAGTTTCGTAGCAGATTCTGTGCGAAGCAGATCTAGGAAATATCAAAGTCTCGAGTACAAACAACTAACAAACAGTTTCGTAGCAGATCCTGTGCGGAGCAGATCTAGGAAATATCAAAGTCTCGAGTACCAAAAACTAACAAATAGTTTTGTAGACTTGAAGAAAGAGTAGGAGTCCATCGTGAGTCACTGAGAATATGGCGTCCCAGAAAAATGTGTCCAGACAATCAAGTTGCTGCATTCAAATAAAATAAGGAAGAGTTAGCATCAAGACAGATGTAAGACAGGTGTGAGACAGAAGTGAGACTGGGGTGAGACAGGTGTGAGACAGGAGTTAGACTGTGGTGAGACAGGTGTGAGACAAGTGTGATACAAGAGTGAGACTGGGGTGAGACAGGTGTGAGACAGGAGTGAGACTGTGGTGAGACAGATGAGACTAGAAATGTGCTCAAAGAATCATGAACTTGAAGTGTGCTCAGAGAATCATGAACTTGAAGTGTGCTCAGAGAATCATGAACTAGAAATGTGCTCAAAGAATCATGAACTAGAAGTGTGCTGAAAGAATCATGAACTTGAAGTGTGCTAAAAGAATCATGAACTCTAAGTGTGCTCTAAGAATCATGAACTTGAAGTGTGCTCAGAAAATCATGAACTAGAAGTGTGCTCAGAGAATCATGAACTAGAAGTGTGCTCTAAGAATCATGAACTTGAAGTGTGCTCAGAGAATCATGAACTAGAAGTGTGCTAAAAGAATCATGAACTCGAAGTGTGCTCTAAGAATCATGAACTTGAAGTGTGCTCAGAGAATCATGAACTAGAAGTGTGCTAAAAGAATCATGAACTCGAAGTGTGCTCTAAGAATCATGAACTTGAAGTGTGCTCAGAGAATCATGAACTAGAAGTGTGCTCAGAGAATCATGAACTAGAAGTGCGCTGAAAGAATCATGAACTAGTAGTGTGCTCAAAGAATTATGAACTCAAACTGTGTACTATGTATGCTGAACTTAATTAGGACACTATCAATTAACATTGGTCTACAACCAAACCCAAATCCTGTTATAGCCACACAGTCCCGCTATTAGTAACACATCCTTAGTGCAGCTTTTAAATATAACTGTTATAAAATCACATCAGTATAACGTTTAACTATAACATCACATCAGTATAACGTTTAAATATAACATCACATCAGTATAACGTTTAAATATAACATCACATCAGTATAACGTTTAAACATAACATCACATCAGTATAACACTTGAATATAGCATCACATCAGTATAACATTTAAATATAACATCACATCATTATAACACTTGAATATAACACCACATCAGTATAACATTTGAATATAACACCACATCAGTATAACATTTAAACATAACATTCTATCCTATTATTACTACAACATCAGTCAGTGTTTCAGTTGCTGTACATTTTATTCATGCCATTTTCAATTGACAAAATATAACAACTTGAGATGGACCAATTTAAAGTTGACATCCACTTTAGCACTCGCACAAAGCTCCTTAGGTGGCATAACGCAGTGTAAAGACGTCTTACTATAATACGTACAGAATGTTTCAGAGACTTACTTGACTTTGACCTTTGTGCTACCAAATCAATCAGCTGTAAAACCTAGAGATGCAGACTTACTTGACTTTGACCTTTGTGTCACCAAATCAATCAGCTGTAAAACCTAGAGAGATGCAGACTTACTTGACTTTGACCTTTGTGTCACCAAATCAATCAGCTGTAAAACCTAGAGAGATGCAGACTTACTTGACTTTGACCTTTGTGTCACCAAATCAATCAGCTGTAAAACCTAGAGATGCAGACTTACTTGACTTTGACCTTTGTGTCACCAAATCAATCAGCTGTAAAACCTAGAGAGATGCAGACTTACTTGACTTTGACTGATGCTGCAACAGAAAGACCAAGAAAATGTTTTCGTATTTTTGAAGGGAAGATTGTGCTGAGATAAAGAGTATTATGCTTCATAAGACTTTGCATCTTGAAAAATAACAACTGCATCTTTTAGCTACTCATTAAAATAACTAATTTTACAAGTAATATTCAAGCATTCTACTCCCGTGAGACGATCTTTTCCATTTTCAACTTCATATGTTAGGTCTCTGTGACCAGGTTAAATATGTTAGGATTGTGTGACCAGGTTAAATATGTTAGGTCTCTGTGACCAGGTTAAATATGTTAGGTCTCTGTGACCAGGTTAAATATGTTAGGTCTCTGTGACCAGGTTAAATATGTTAGGTTTCTGTGACATGGTTAAATAAGTTTAATTTCTGTAGCCAGGTTAAATATGCTAGGTTTCTGTGACAATGTTAAATATGTTAGATTTCTGTGACCTGGTTAAATAAGTTTAATTTCTGTGGCCAGGTTAAATATGTTAGGTCTCTGTGAGCAGGTTAAATATGTTAGGTCTCTGTGACCAGGTTAAATATGTTAGGTTTGTGTGACCAGGTTGAATATGCTAGGTTTCTGTGACAATGTTAAATATGTTAGATTTCTGTGACCTGGTTAAATAAGTTTAATTTCTGTGACCAGGTTAAATATGTTAGGTCTCTGTGACCAGGTTAAATATGTTAGGTCTCTGTGACCAGGTTATATATGTTAGGTTTGTGTGACCAGGTGAAATATGTTAGGTTTCTGTGACCAGGTTAAATATGTAAGGTCTCTGTGACCAGGTTAAATATGTAAGGTCTCTGTGACCAGGTTAAATATGTTAGGTCTCTGTGACCAGGTTAAATATGTTAAGGCTCTGTGACCAGGTTAAATATGTTAGGTCTCTGTGACCAGGTTAAATATGTTAGGTCTCTGTGACCAGGTTAAATATGCTAGGTTTCTGTGACAATGTTAAATATGTTAGATTTCTGTGACCTGGTTAAATAAGTTAATTTTCTGTGGCCAGGTTAAATATGTTAGGTTTTTGTGACCGGGTTAAATATGTTAGGTCTCTGTGAGCAGGTTAAATATGTTAGGTCTCTGTGACCAGGTTAAATATGTTAGGTTTCTGTGACCAGGTTAAATATGTTAGGTTTTTGTGACCAGGTTAAATATGTTAGGTTTCTGTGACCAGGTTAAATATGTTAGGTTTTTGTGACCAGGTTAAATATGTTAGGTTTCTGTGACCAGGTTAAATATGTTAGGTCTCTATGACCAGGTTAAATATGTTAGGTTTCTGTGACCAGGTTAAATATGTTAGGTTTCTGTGACCAGGTTAAATATGTTAGGTCTCTGTGACCAGGTTAAATATGCTAGGTTTCTGTGACAATGTTAAATATGTTAGATTTCTGTGACCTGGTTAAATAAGTTAATTTTCTGTGGCCAGGTTAAATATGTTAGGTCTCTATGACCAGGTTAAATATGTTAGGTTTCTGTGACCAGGTTAAATATGTTAGATCTCTGTGACCAGGTTAAATATGTTAGGTCTCTGTGACCAGGTTAAATATGTTAGGTCTCTGTGAGCAGGTTAAATATGTTAGGTCTCTATGACCAGGTTAAATATGTTAGGTCTCTGTGACCAGGTTAAATATGTAAGGTCTCTATGACCAGGTTAAATATGTTAGGTTTCTGTGACCAGGTTAAATATGTTAGGTCTCTGTGAGCAGGTTAAATATGTTAGGTCTCTGTGACCAGGTTAATTATGTTAGGTCTCTGTGACCAGGTTAAATATGTTAGGTCTCTATGACCAGGTTAAATATGTTAGATTTCTGTGACCAGGTTAAATATGTTAGGTCTCTGTGAGCAGGTTAAATATGTTAGGTCTCTATGACTAGGTTAAATATGTTAGGTTTCTGTGACCAGGTTAAATATGTTAGGTTTCTGTGACCAGGTTAAATATGTTAGGTTTCTGTGACCAGGTTAAATTGGTTAGGTTTGTATGCCCTTGTTAAGCATGTTAAGCTTCTGTTAAGCCTATGCTATAAGTAAACTGTATTCTGTATTGAATGTGAGATGGAATCTACTTTTTCTCTACAGATACAGTAGGTATCTACCTTGATGCTCTTGACGCTCGACCTGACAAAGACATCAATGTTGGTTCTCATCACGCTTTTATGATGGAGGTGATGGACCAAATGTTTCAACATTTCAAGACGTTGGATCTCTCTCAACTGAAAGGTCACTTGCTGGCAAGACGAGCTGCAGAAGGGATGATTCTAGAAGGGTTTCGATCAGGTAACTCATTTTTATTTGGTGCCTATTTTAAAAAGTGGCTTTGATAAAGTTATAGTCTCTCAATCACAGATGTTTGAGTGTTTCTTTGCTGTGATGTATAGTGTATCAATCACAGATGTTTGAGTGTTTCTTTGCTGTGAAGTATAGTGTATCAATCACAGATGTTAGAGTGTTTCTTTGCTGTGAAGTATAGTGTATCAATCACAGATGTTTGAGTGTTTCTTTGCTGTGAAGTATAGTTATCAATCACAGATGTTTGAGTGTTTCTTTGCTGTGAAGTATAGTGTATCAATCACAGATGTTAGAGTGTTTCTTTGCTGTGAAGTATAGTTATCAATCACAGATGTTTGAGTGTTTCTTTGCTGTGAAGTATAGTGTATCAATCACAGATGTTAGAGTGTTTCTTTGCTGTAAAGTATAGTTATCAATCACAGATGTTTGAGTGTTTCTTTGCTGTGAAGTATAGTTATCAATCACAGATGTTTGAGTGTTTCTTTGCTGTGATGTATAGTGTATCAATCACAGATGTTAGAGTGTTTCTTTGCTGTGAAGTATAGTTATCAATCACAGATGTTTGAGTGTTTCTTTGCTGTGAAGTATAGTTATCAATCACAGATGTTTGAGTGTTTCTTTGCTGTGAAGTATAGTGTATCAATCACAGATGTTTGAGTGTTTCTTTGCTGTGAAGTATAGTGTATCAATCACAGATGTTTGAGTGTTTCTTTGCTGTGAAGTATAGTGTATCAATCACAGATGTTAGAGTGTTTCTTTGCTGTGAAGTATAGTTATCAATCACAGATGTTTGAGTGTTTCTTTGCTGTGAAGTATAGTTATCAATCACAGATGTTTGAGTGTTTCTTTGCTGTGAAGTATAGTGTATCAATCACATCTATCATCGCAACATCATCAACTGTTCCTTGACTCTTGCAGTAGTTGTGACAATTTGCGTCACCAAAGTCTTCCAATGTCCTGGTTAGCAGCTGCTCATAGCAGGACATCAAGTCAGCTTTTCTTTCATTTGTATGTTGGCGCTTGGTGAAAACTGGCCTACATTGTAAAAAAAAAAAAAAAAGATACACACTTTTAAATCAAGATTATAAAGAGAGTTTGTGTTATCACAGAAACTCAGATGCGGCCCCCATCGATTTCACCAATGGACCAAAACTATTCAAGCCCTAGTCTTGTTTGGATCGAAGTAATAACATGTACAAATCATTGGGCACTCAAATAATAATAATAACAAATAATTATTTTTTCTTTTTTAAAGTTTAAATCTTTCAAAATGAATTTAATATTTTATCAAAGATAAATACTTTTTCAATTACAAATTGTTGTTTTTTACATATTCATTATGTCAAGTTCCCCTTTCAGACCTAGTGATCTATGGAGAAGATAATGTAAAGGTCATCTGTTTCTATGGCCCACGGTTAACGAGGGTATCATGTGGCCAGCATAACAATCAGCCCCCTTTACTTTTCCCCAATTAATGTCAGGTAACCATTAGAGCTGGATGGACTCAGAGGCGCCCTGAAGATCCCGAATGTAAAAATACCAGTCTTCAAAGGAATTCGAAACCAGGCCCTCAAGGTTAAAAGCTAAGCGCTTTACCACTCAGTCACCGCGCCTCCATTTAGCGTACACTTATGTTTTTTAAAATAATATTAATTAATCTTACCCATACATTCGAAATTAATAAAATGTTCGATGTTTTAAAGAGAAACTAAAAAAGATTTATTCTTCTTACAAAATTAGATAAATTGGCAACAAGAAAAACTATTCTTGACCTACTTAAGGTAGTGAGCATAGACATAAATAAATATAGACTGGCCGATTAAAGAGTTTTATGAAACGAAATTTTGTGACTTGCAATTTTGTGTACTTTATTATACAGCATTTATGAGCAGTATAAAAGTTAAGTATTCATATCTATTTCAGCCATAACCTATATAAGTATTACATTATTTTCACTAGTGTTTTTTTTTTAATCTCTAAGAATGAAGATCATGCAATTTTTCATAATTCGGAAATCCGAATACAATAGATATACATGTTACATGAATTTACTTCCTTCGGCCAGTCTATATTTATTTATGTCTATGGTAGTAAGTTAGAAATGACTTGGTGACTTTTCCCACAACAAATAAAAATTAATATCTCCCCTCCATTTGTCATACAAACTAGATCTAGATGTAGAACTAAATCTAGAATATAGACTAGATCTAGAATCTTGATATAGAATCTACATCTAGACTAGAATTCGTAGGCCTATGACTTTATATGTTTAATCTTAAAATTACTAGACACCTATGCCAATGTAATGAACAGGAATAGTAGGCCTTTTGGTACTTGGTAATGGTGTACTAGACTGTGCTGCTCGTATCCAATACTACTGTGTACGTAATATATAAATCTAAGCCCCTAAGCTGTCATTAGATAAGCAGTTGCCTTAATAATTATAATTCTGTTTAAATTATCAATACATTTATAATATATATATTGTAAATATATCTAGATTTGGGCTCTATTTAGTTTTATTTAGACTGTCAAGTGTAGGCCACTATAATGAGGATATGTCAAAACTGCGCGCTATAAAAGTAGTTCGTTTTTTTAAAACTTACAACTAAAGCGAAGTTCGTATCAGAATTATTTGTTAAAAACAACATTTGAATCAGTATTTCATTGAATAAGTTAGTTAATAAATGGAAAATATATTCTATAATAATACCATGATACTTTTGACATTGTGACCTTAGATGCAAATGTTTTGGTACCAATGCAGGAATCTATTAATGAAGCTTGCGGGTTATTAATACAAATAGTATAGGATACGGGCAGCAATATTACTTAACTTTTGTTTCGTGAAAAATCTGTATGAACGCATGTGTGGTAAAACTAATATGTGATGTTAAGCTCTTAGGATCACTCTTCTATTCTATTACCACTAGGTCTATATTGATTGTTTTCTAGATTAAAATTTATTTCTTGAAATGGAATACCAAGCTTATAGCAACTCTTAGCTCTGTCTCTTAGCTGTGTCTCTTAGCTCTGTCTCTTAGCTCTGTCTCTTAGCTTAGCTAAATAAGTAAAGTAGAGATCCAACTGATCACCTAAAAAGTAGAGTAGAGATCCAACTGATCACCTAAAAAGTAGAGATCCGACTGATCTGCTAAAAAGTAGAGATCCAACTGATCACCTAAAAAGTAGAGATCCAACTGATCACCTAAAAAGTAGAGTAGAGATCCAACTGATCACCTAAAAAGTAGAGTAGAGATCCAACTGATCACCTAAAAATAGAGTAGAGATCCAACTGATCACCTAAAAAGTAGAGATCCAACTGATCACCTAAAAAGTAGAGTAGAGATCCAACTGATCACCTAAAAAGTAGAGTAGAGATCCAACTGATCACCTAAAAAGTAGAGATCCAACTGATTACCTAAATAAATAAAGTAGAGATCCAACTGATCACCTAAAAATAGAGTAGAGATCCAACTGATCACCTAAAAAGTAGAGTAGAGATTCAACTGATTACCTAAATAAGTAGAGTAGAGATTCAACTGATTACCTAAAAAGTAGAGTAGAGATCCAACTGATCACCTAAAAAGTAGAGATCCAACTGATCACCTAAAAAGTAGAGATCCAACTGATCACCTAAAAAGTAGAGATCCAACTGATTACCTAAAAAGTAGAGATCCAACTGATTACCTAAATAAGTAGAGTAGAGATCCAAATGATCACCTAAAAAGTAGAGATCCAACTGATTACCTAAATAAATAAAGTAGAGATCCAACTGATCACCTAAAAATAGAGTAGAGATCCAACTGATTACCTAAATAAGTAAAGTAGAGATCCAACTGATCACCTAAAAAGTAGAGTTCCAACTGATCACCTAAAAAGTAGTGTAGAGATCCAACTGATCACCTAAATAAGTAGAGTAGAGATCCAACTGATCATCTAAAAATAGAGTAGAGATCCAACTGATCACCTAAAAATAGAGTAGAGATCCAACTGATCACCTAAATAAGTAAAGTAGAGATCCAACTGATCACCTAAATAAGTAAAGTAGAGATCCAACTGATCACCTAAAAATAGAGTAGAGATCCAACTGATCACCTAATAAGTAGTGTAGAGATCCAACTGATCACCTAAATAAGTAAAGTAGAGATCCAACTGATCACCTAAATAAGTAGAGTAGAGATTCAACTGATTTCCTAAAAATAGAGTAGAGATTCAACTGATTTCCTAAAAATAGAGTAGAGATCCAACTCATTACTTAAAAAGTAGAGATTCAACTGATCACCTAAAAAGTAGAGATCCAACTGATTACCTAAAAAGTAGAGATCCAACTGATTACCTAAATAAGTAGAGTAGAGATCCAACTGATCACCTAAAAAGTAGAGATCCAACTGATCACATAAAGATAGAGTAGAGATCCAACTGATCACCTAAAAAGTAGTGTAGAGATCCAACTGATCACCTAAATAAGTAAAGTAGAGATCCAACTGATCACCTAAATAAGTAGAGTAGAGATCCAGCTGATTACCTAAAAATAGAGTAGAGATTCAACTGTTTACCTAAAAATAGAGTAGAGATTTAACTGATTACCTAAAAATAGAGTAGAGCTTCAACTGATTACCTAAAAATAGAGTAGAGATTGAACTGATTACCTAAAAAGTAGTGTAGAGATTCGACTGATTACCTAAAAATAGAGTAGAGATTCGACTGATTACCTAAACATAGAGTAGAGATTCAACTGATTACCTAAAAATAGAGTAGAGCTTCAACTGATTACCTAAAAATAAAGTAGAGATTCAACTGATTACCTAAAAAGTAGAGTAGAGATCCAACTGATCACCTAAAAAGTAGAGATCCAACTGATCACCTAAAAATAGAGTAGAGATCCAACTGATCACCTAAAAAGTAGTGTAGAGATCCAACTGATCACCTAAATAAGTAGAGAAGAGATCCAACTGATCACCTAAATAAGTAGAGTAGAGATCCAACTGATTACCTAAAAATAGAGTAGAGATTCAACTGATTACCTAAAAATAGAGTAGAGCTTCAACTGATTACCTAAAAAAAGAGTAGAGATTGAACTGATTACCTAAAAAGTAGAGTAGAGATTCGACTGATTACCTAAAAATAGAGTAGAGATTCGACTGATTACCTAAACATAGAGTAGAGATTCAACTGATTACCTAAAAATAGAGTAGAGCTTCAACTGATTACCTAAAAATAGAGTAGAGATTCAACTGATTACCTATAAATAGAGTAGAGATTGAACTGATTACCTAAAAAGTGGAGTAGAGATTCCACTGATTACCTAAAAATAGAGTAGAGATCCAACTGATTACCTAAAAAGTAGAGATCCAACTGATCACCTAAAAAGTAGAGTAGAGATCCAACTGATTACCTAAAAAGTAGAGATCCAACTGATCACCTAAAAAGTAGAGATCCAACTGATCACCTAAAAAGTAGAGATCCAACTGATCACCTAAAAAGTAGAGATCCAACTGATTACCTAAAAATAGAGTAGAGTTTCAACTGATTACCTAAAAATAGAGTAGAGCTTCAACTGATTACCTAAAAAGTAGAGATCCAACTGATCACCTAAATAAGTAGAGTAGAGATCCAACTGATCACCTAAATAAGTAGAGTAGAGATCCAACTGATTACCTAAAAATAGAGTAGAGATTCAACTGATTACCTAAAAATAGAGTAGAGATTCAACTGATTACCTAAAAATAGAGTAGAGATTGAACTGATTACCTAAAAAGTAGAGTAGAGATTCGACTGATTACCTAAAAACAGAATGAAAACCTCCCAGACAGTGTCGGTGGCACCTGGTGCGGTAGCTCAGGGCGTTATCCCTTCACATCAACTTTCTACAAATATGTTCCAATAAACACTATTGCTAGTTAGTTCTTTTTGTTGAACAAATACAGTGAGCTGATTACCTACTATTATTGATTTTTACTCAAATGTAAAATGAGTGTCAATTCTATTATACAATCACACTGTTTATGATATTTACTCAAATTTTATTGCAAATTTTACAATGATAATTAATTAAAATTAGAAACAGACTAAACATCACCTGAACAGGTTTCTTTTGTGATACTTTAAGACAGAAGTGGTATAACGTTGTGCTTTGTCATTTAAACATAAACTACCATCTAGACGTGTCTAGCATGTTTGGGCATATATCTAGAGATTTTAATAAGATTATCTTGTCTGATCTGTTTGCTTTTACCTGGATATAATTTTTTCAACTTGGTTGTGATCCCCTAAAATGGTTTTACCCTTTGCTACCGCACCGTTCGCACCCTCCTAGTGACGCTACTGCTCTCAGATACGTACCACTCCCCAAATATGTCGATTAATATATTGGAGTAGACGGGCTGGGAAATTTTTTAAAAATAATAGCCTGCACAAATAACCGGTTTCCCATGCGAACAGCATATTGCACTATTACCCACTAGTAGGCCTACTAATCCTGATCATAATCGCTCTATCTACTTGATAGTCTAGACTAGGACTAGAACTAGAATCTAAACTAGGTCTAGACATAGAATCTAGACTAGGTCTAGATCAAGATCTAAAATCTAGAATCCAGGCTATATCTAGAATCTAGACTAGACCTAAAATCAAGATATATAATCTAGATCTAGAATAGAATTCGTATGACTTTAAATTTTAAAATTACTAGACCTAGACTTAGGTCAATAGTATGATCTAGTACGCCTACTCCTGGATAATAATGCACTATGCCTATGCTGTTCGCATCTCATTCACTTCTTAATGTGTTTACATAATACATAAATCTGCACCTTTAAACTGTAAGAAAATAAACCATTTCCTTAATAATTATAATATATACATGTAAATTTTGTTCAAATTGTTTAATACGTTTAAATCTAAATCTAGATCTACATCTGGCCCACTGGCGGATCCGGGGGGGGGGGCGGACGAATTTTAGTATAGAATTCACACAATTTGTATACGAATTTATTACTTATGTTAATAATATATATTAATTATTTATATTATAACCTATTTTTAGATTATTTCGCCCCCTCCTTCCAGTATTTTGGAGATTTGGTAGGGTCGGGAGGGGGCGATAGCATCAATCCGCCCCCCCCACCATAAACTTTCGAGTGTGGGGGGGCGGTCCTATTTATTAGTAGAAATCACAATTTGCTAACAGAATCAATTAAATATCTATATGATTAAAACTTGTTATTGGTATTTTAACAGGTCTTTATATTATGTCGTTCACCTGTTGGCCGATTGGAAGGGGAAGAGCGAATACCTCTACTGCCCTTACCATCTAAACCCTTTGAGTGTGGGGGGGGGGGCGGTCCTACTTTTATGGAGAAATCATAGTATGTGAACAAAATTAGTCGAATATCTATATAATATAAACAGGTGGAAGTGCGATACATGCAATCACCTTCCCCCCATCGGACAAACCAATACTTTTTCTTTTTGTATTATAGTAAGAAATTACAAAATAAAAAAAATCTGTCACTAATATAATTTATATATGCTATAAAGTAAATTCTTATATCGAGTCCCCATCCCCTATTCTTTAATGCAAAATGCAATCATTAGCAGAAATTATAAAAAGGAGCGAGGATTAATCGTTTTCATTTTACCGCCATTCCCCTTTCCAGACAGAGTTTGTGTAATTTCACATGAATTTATCATAACTATTTTAAGAAAGACTTTGCTTTGGAAAAGTTATAATTCAAACGAAATTTTTCAATATAACAGTCACGGTTGAGATGAGTTCAAAAGCCAGATAATCTTTTCCTAGTCGCCTTTTTCCAACCTTTACTCTATCTCATATTTTTCTAGTTAAATAAATTTTGGACTATAACTCATAATTTATGCTTCAATTTCATTGAAAATTGTTAATCGAATTTTTTTTTCGGCGACGATCCTCAAAGCTTTAATCTAAATATGTGGGGTATCTTATCTTTTCAAAGAACAAATCGGTTGTATTTGCAATGTATTAAGGGACTATAAATTCATATTAGAATATTTTTCCACATTATTCAAAAGGTCATTTATAATAGAATGAATAATGAGCTGTAGGTCAGGAGAATGCGTTACTGCATTGAAGAAATTCAGAAAACGCTTTTAGCATCGAGGCTTCGCCCCGAACCTCACTGATGAATAATAAGCTATAGATGTCAGGAGAATGCGTTTCTGCAGTGAAGAATGCAAGACAACGCTTTTGAAGTCGGGGCTTTGCCCCGAACCCCACTAATAAATAATAAGCTGTAGATGTCAGGAGAATGCGTTTCAGCAGTGAAAAATGCAAGAAAACGCTTTTGGCGAGCTCCACTGATAAATAATGAGCTGTAGATGTCAGGAGAATGCGTTTCTGCAGTGAAAAATGCAAGAAAACGCTTTTGGAGTTGTGGGTTCGCCCCGAACCCCACTAATATATAATGAGCTGTAGATGTCAGGAGAATGCATTTGCAGCCTTGAAAAATACAAGAAAACGCTTTTGGCGTCGGGGCTTCGCCACGAACCCCACTGATAAATAATGAACTGTAGATGTCAGGAGAATGCATTTGCTGTGAAAAATGCAAGAAAACGCTTTTGGCGTCGGGGCTTTGCCCCGAATCCCACTGATAAATAATGAACTGTAGATGTCAGGAGAATGCGTTTCTGAAGTGTAAAATGCAAGAAAACGCTCACTGAGGAAGCTTACAGCGCTCTCCCAGACCCCCAAGTTTGCAAGAGAAAGGCCTCAACATGACTGTTTTTTGTTCTGTTTTTTTTCGCCGAAGATTGAGAAACAGTCTTATTTTATTCTCATATATCGAATATATATATATATATTAGGGGTGCACCGGATAGTCCCTCCGGCTCCGGCTTCTGCCGAATATCCGGCATTTTTTACTATCCGGTGCTATTCGGCTCCGGTCGGAAATCACTACCGGATAGTAAACCGGATAGTAAAAAATACACCTATTTAATATGCATAAAGTGGACCTCGTTCCATTAATGTCTGTTGTAGAATGTATTAATGTTTATATTAAAACAAAATAATGTGCTTATAAATAGAGCCATTATGAATATGCACCAAACATCGTTTATTATAAAGACAAGGCGTGTTAATAACTTAATATAAATAGAAATGAAACTTTACATCATAAATGCGCTTTACATACAGAGCAGCAATGGCTGACACTTTTTTCAATTTGTCTTGACCTTTTAGTAGGTTAGTTAACATGTTAAAATGCTACATTCCTTGACTACGTCATGCTGACCAGACGTCTGTCTAGCTGTGCGAATATATCTCCAGAGGAAGAGATGAACAACTCCCACCCCTTTTTATTTGTTTAGTCCATCACATTGAGTTTTTTTTATAGGCAGTTGACCACAAGTTAAATACGATGGACGTAGGTTTAATGTCAGCGTATTGACACTCTCTAGAGGTCACACCTTTCTAGGGAACTGAGTTTGTTTATTTAGTAGTTAATCTTTATTAGGGGGGCTGGACTACAAGAGCCACACCTCTAAGGTAACTAGGTATATTTCCAGATGAACTCCCTCCCCCTTTTATTTGTTTAGTCCATCACATTGAGTTCATTGATTGACAGGTGACCCCAAGTCAGATACGATGGACGTAAGCACTCTCTAGAGGTCACACGAGGGAACTATGTTTGTTTACTTAGTAGTTAATCTTAATTGGGGGGGGGTGGACTGGACTTAAAGCAAAACATCTACACGGGTATCCGGACAAAGAGTTTGCTTATTTGGAGAAAAATCTTAATCACGTGGTTGGTCTAGAGGCCACACCTTTTCAAGTGTGCTACGTTACTTGAACATAAATCTCAATTAGTAAGCTGGACTAAAGATCACACGCACCTAAACGAGTGACATTTAGCTACACAGAACACAAACCGCGAGATTATATAGCCCAGTAAGCCAGTAACTAATTATTTTGTAGAAGACACAAACAGGGCTATCTTTAAATGGAGAGCTAAACACCCCCTACTCTTTATTTTATTTCTTTGGTCATTGACACCCAATTTATTGATAGACATTGACCATTTATAAGCCAGAATGAAAAAAACGCAGCTTGCTAACAAAGGATATTACACTGTCAATAAATATTAACGTTAAATAATTTTTCTAACGTGTTAACTTGAATATTACTCCTGCAGTTAAGTGTCTTGATTTGATAACAATATTCTTAATAATTTGTGACAGTCAATTAACTCCTTGTTATTATTTTTTTTTTACTTAAGATGCATACTTAGCTACTGTGTATCAGGCGAGGACGACTTTTACACACCTGACATTCATAGGATTACTATCGTTCCCTTTTGTAACAGTTACTGAAACCACGAATAAAATAATTAATAAGTATTAATTAAGAAAGATGTTTCAAACATACGATCTTTGCATTTAATGTTTCTTACGTACGTTCTTTGCACTTTAAAATAAAACAAAGATGTGCATGTTTGCGTGTGTGTATTTTTGCCTTGTATTAAAACCTTTAGAAAGAAAGCTAATTTCATTATTTAATTCTTTTGACTTAATAAATAACGGAAAACCTTACAGTAAATTTTTAAATCGCATAAAATAAATTGAACAATAGTACCGCAGTTAGATCTAGCAAACAAAGAAACAATATGCTGGAGTGTAAAAAAACAACAAAAAAAAACCTTGACCTCTAACTAGTGGACGGGTATAATGTATCTATATGCTTGACTGACCATGCCAATGTGTTGTCTTTTTTGACTGACACCCAACTCTATTGCGTGCGTATGCTCAAGGAAAAAACAATGCTTGATGGTTAACACAAACAACTATACACACTACTCTAGGACTACATGTGTAGACTCACTAGGTATATCTGACCAGGTTGTTGCTCTGAAATGCATGAACACATACATCCGACCACTATATAAGGCAGATTGCACTTTACTTATGAGAGATTTACATTAGTAATTAGTTAAATATATACTAACATTATTTACATAGACCTTCCTACACATCCTTTACATATGGTGGTATCGTACATACAGACACACTCATGCTATACAGATTTTTAGAAATACTGTTAAGTTTGAATAAATTAATCAGTAATAGAGTTTAAAACAATAAGGTATATAAAAGGAAAAAAAATAAAACCAACCAATATAGGTATGTTATTTAACAGTTTCGTAAAATGTTCAGCAACACAAGCTATTAACAAGACACTTAGGTATCCGGCTCCGGCTCCAGCCCCGGCCGAATATCAAATTTTACTATCCGGTCATATCCGGCTCCGGCCGGATATCAAAAAGTACTATCCGGTGCACCCCTAATATATATATATATGTGCTGTACGCACGTTTATGTATAGGGTTAGGGTTTACTGGGCGTTAGGGTTAGGGTTTGGAAAAAAATCGCCCCCCCCACTCCAAAGTTCTGGATCCGCCAGTGACACTGGCGGATCCAGGGGGGGGGGCGGTAGGGGCGATCGCCCTCCCCCCAACTCGGGACGAATTTTAGTATAGAATTCACACAATTTGTATACAAATTTATTACTTATGTTAATAATACATACTAATTATTTATATTTCAACCTATTTTTTTATTATTTCGCCCCCTCCTCTAGTATGTTGACCGATTTGGTGGGGTCGGGAGGGGGCGATGGTATCAATCCCGCCCTCCCCCATACACTTTCGAGTGGGGGGGGCGGTCCAATTTATTTGTAGAAATCACATCTTGCTAACAGAATCAATTAAATATCTATATGATTAAAACTTGTTATTGATATTTTAACCGATCTTTATATTATGTCGTTCCCTGTTTTTCGTTTCGAGGTGTGGGGGGGGGGGCGAATACCTCTACTGCCCTTCCCACCTAAACCATTTGAGTGGGGGGGGGGCGGTCCTACTTTTATGGAGAAATCATAGTTTGTGAACAAAATTAGTTGAATTAATCTATAAATGTTATATTATGTCGCTTCGGTGGGGTTGGGGGGAGGGCGATTGCATATTTTGCCCTTCCCACTCTAGCCCTCTGAGTGGGGTGGGCGGTCCTATTTTTATGGAGAATCATAGTTTGTGAACAAAATTAGTTGAATATCTATATAATATAAACTACGTATTGATATGTGAACCCATTGTATATTATGTCGTACCATACTCTAATCTCAAATTTTATCAATAGTAAATTTAAATGAAAAAGGGTTGCACCAGGTGGGAAGGGCGATATATGCAATTGCATTTCCCCCATCGGACAAACCAATACTTTTTCTTTTAGTATTATAGTTTAGAAATTACAAAATGTAAAAAATCTGCCACTAATATAATTTATATATACTATAAATTAAATTCTTATATCGAGTCGCCCTACTTTTTTTTTATTCTTTAATGCCAAATGCAATCTTTAGCAGAAATTATTAAAGGAGCGAGGATTAATCGTTTTCATTCTACCGCCCCTCCCATTTCCAGAGTTTATGTAATTTCACATGAATTTATCATAATTATTTTAAGAAAGACTTTGCATTGGAAAAGTTAGAATTCAAACGAAATTTTTCAGTATAAGAATCATGATTGAGATGAGTTCTAAACCGAAAAAGATAAATTTATAGTCGCCTTTTCCCAACCTTTACTAAATCGGATATTTTTCTAGTTAAAAAAATTTGGGACTATAACTCACAACTTGTAGCATCATTTTATTGAATATTATTTATCGAATAATTTTTTTTCGGCGGCGATCCTCAAAGCCAAAATCTAAATATGTGGGGTATCTTATCTTTTCAAGGAACAAATCGGTTTTATTTGCAATGTATTAAGGGCCTATAAATTCATTTAAGAATATCTTTCAAGTATAATATTATTCAAAAGGTCCTTTTTTTAAAAATAGTATGAATAATGAGCTTTAGGTCAGGAGAATGCGTTTCTGCAGTGAAAAATGCCTGAAAACGTTTTTGGCGTCGGGGCTTCGCCCCGAACTCCATTGATGAATAATGAGCTGTAGATGTCAGGAAAATGCATTTCTGCAGTGAAGAATGCAAGAAAACGCTTTTGTCGTCGGGGCTTTGCCCCAAACCCCACTAGGGAACCTTATAGCGTTGCCCCACTTTTTCGCCGAAGGTTGAGAAATGCTGCTTTTTAAAATTCTCATATATATAATATATATATATATATATATATATATATATATATATATATATATATATGTGTGTGTGTGTGTGTATGTGTGTTCTGTACACACGTTTACGCATAGGGTTAGGGTTTACTGGGCGTTAGGGTTAGGGTTTGGAAAAAAATCGCCCCCCCCCCACTCCAAAGTTCTGGATCCGCTAGTGTATCTGACCAATAAGGTTCTCACTAGGGACACAGAAGCTTGTGTATCTGACCAATAAGGTTCTCACTAGGGACACAAAAGCTTGTGTGTCTGACCAATAAGGTTCTCACTAGGGGCAAAAGCTTGTGTATCTGACCAATAAGGTTCTTACTAGGGACACAAAAGCTTGTGTGTCTGACCAATAAGGTTCTTTAGGGACACAGAAGCTTGTGTATCTGACCAACAAGGTTCTTTAGGGACACAAAAGCTTGTGTGTCTGACCAATAAGGTTCTTTAGGGACACAGAAGCTTGTGTATCTGACCAACAAGGTTCTTTAGGGACACAAAAGCTTGTGTATCTGATCAACAAGGTTCTCACTAGGGACACAAAAGCTTGTGTATCTGACCAATAAGGTTCTCACTAGGGACACAAAAGCTTGAGTGTCTGACCAACAAGGTTCTTTAGGGACACAAAAGCTTGTGTGTCTGACCAATAAGGTTCTTTAGGGACACAAAAGCTTGTGTATCTGACCAACAAGGTTCTCACTAGGGACACAAAAGCTTGTGTGTCTGACCAACAAGGTTCTTTAGGGACACAAAAGTTTGTGTATCTAACCAACAAGGTTCTTTAGGGACACAAAAGCTTGTGTATCTGACCAACAAGGTTCTTTAGGGACACAAAAGCTTGTGTATCTGACCAACAAGGTTCTCACTAGGGACACAAAAGCTTGTGTATTTTACCAACAAGGTTCTCACTAGGGACACAAAAGCTTGTGTATCTGACCAACAAAGTTCTCACTAGGGACACAAAAGCTTGAGTGTCTGACCAATAAGGTTCTTTAGGGACACAAAAGCTGGTGTATCTGACCAACAAGGTTCTTTAGGGACACAAAAGCTTGTGTATCTGACCAACAAGGTTCTCACTAGGGACACAAAAGCTTGTGTATCTAACCAACAAGGTTCTTTAGGGACACAAAAGCTTGTGTATCTAACCAACAAGGTTCTTTAGAAACACAAAAGCTTGTGTATCTGACCAACAAGGTTCTTTAGGGACACAAAAGCTTGTGTGTCTGACCAACAAGGTTCTCACTAGGGAGCACAGAAAATTTGAGTGTCTGACCAATAAGGTTGTCACTAGGGACACATAAGCTTGAGTGTCTGACCAACAAGGTTCTCAAACATTATTGCGTTACTATTTTTGAAAGATAACTTTTTTTTTTTTTCTAAATATTTAAAAATGTACATGACAATTTTTTGTTTGACTTTCAAAATCTGCTACTTCTTTTTTTATTGTTTATTACATTTCTCCTGTGTCTTGGCTGTTACATTTCTCTTTGAGTTACAGGCTCTGTCTTGACTGTTATATTTCTCTTTGAGTTACAGGCTGTTGCTTGGCTGTTACATTTCTCTTTGAGTTACAGGCTGTGTCTTGGCTGTTACATTTCTCTCTGAGTTACAGGCTGTGTCCTGGCTATAACATTTCTCTTTGAGTTACAGGCTGTGTCTTGGCTGTTACATTTCTTTTTGAGTTACAGGCTGTGTCTTGGCTGTTACATTTCTCTTGTACTTCTGAATTACAGGCTGTGTCTTGGCTGTTACATTTGACACATTGGACGCTGTGGACAACCTTTGGACCCTGTACATTAAAGGAAAGCTGACACCGATCTTTCAGGATCTACTAGTGGACCAAGCGTTATTGAAGGCGACCAAGACAGTAAAGATCTCGCTCAGGTCGAAACTGTGGGAGGATGAGTATAAGTCGTGTTTAAACGAAATCACCACAAGATCCACAGTTAGACAAAGGCTTTCCAGTTTTGGTAGGTTCATTAGGTTTTTAATCGTTAGATTGGTCAGGAAAAAGTCAATTATGTGTTCTAATCTAGCTTTCGTATTTGATATGACGGATCTGACTTAATTAAATAACAGAGTATGGAGTGGAAAAATATAATTTCTTAAGATATTCAGATATTTATTGAGCTAGCCTGTAACCAACACACACATTTCTTAAGGTAATATTCAAACTAAATTTTCAATAATGCCGTATAACAAAGAAAGTAATTCAATTCCATTACAGTAAAAAAAAACAATACACCAGATGTTAATGTCTTCTAAGTCACCGCAACTGGTGGGGAATCAAATAATCTCTCACAACAATTGGTGGGGAATCAAATAATCTCTCACAACAACTGGTGGGGAATCAAATAATCTCTCACAACAACTGGTGGGGAATCAAATAATCTCTCACAACAACTGGTGGGGAATCAAATAATCTCTCACAACAATTGGTGGGGAATCAAATAATCTCTCACAACAACTGGTGGGGAATCAAATAATCTCTCACAACAACTGGTGGGGAATCCAAAAATTGTGCCAAAGTTGCAATAGGCAGTGATGAAACAGGCTTCCAGTGGACGGAACACTTCCACTTTAAAGGTCAGTGAAGAGTCCAAGTTTGTTCTCCCAACATTAGAAAGGAAGCCATAATAGTGATATCAAGTCTCGTTTATTTATAGACACCGCAGTCTGAATGACTCATTGAAACTTGTACGCAGCTTGATAAATCTCATCAAAGCATTTGACAAAGTGAGTCGCAATGGCTTGTGGATGATTCTGTCTCGACCCTCTGAAGCAAGTACATTGGGTCAAAAAAGGTCAAATCAGATACAACGGTGTATTATCAGCTCACTTCTCTATAGAGTTCGTTCATCGTGGTTCGATGATGACCACTTTTGTCATTCAGGTGGCTGAGGGCTTTGCATTGGGGTTTTGTGTCTCCTCATGTGGCTGGCGAGACCTATGTGAAAACGATTCTCTATAGAGAATGGTGTGGTGAAGCTGGGTTGTGTGCTACCGCCAATACAAGGCTAAATAAGAAAAAGACGCGAGGCCAGGATGAGGGCACCAGGTCTAGCACCAATGGCAGCCTACGGTTCTTGTTCTCTTGCTCTTGAAGAGATGATTAGATTGCTACTCAGCTAAGTGGACGATTGCGTTCTTCTTGCACACACAGCAAACAAGAGTTTCAACCTGCCGTCCATGAATCACTCCATCAACCTGGTAATGAGATCTGATGTATCTCCCCCCCCCCTCTTATTTTAACTCTCCGCTTACATGAATTAGCACGGCCACACCCTCCCAGACACAAACTTCTGACCGAGAATTCTAGTTTCACTTTTGTAACATTTCTGTCACCATTCTCAAAAATAATGTTACATACAATCATTGCCTTATTCAGTGGCGTAGCTAGGGTGAGGGGAGGAGGGGGAGAATTTGAAAATTCCCCCGGCCCCACTGGAGTGGAGCCCCAAAATGAGTGTTTTTTACATTAAATATTAAATATTACGAAAATTACAGGGGCCCCCAAAGACTTCAAGCCCCTCCCCCGGGCCCATAAAAGATGATGGAAAATTCCTAGCTACGCCCCTGGCCTTATCTTTGATTTTGTAATTCAGTAATAAAGTAGTTCATAAGTTCTGTGTTGGTCCAACAGCTTGGCGCGCGGCGAGTCTTCATGTGGTGTCTACAGTGTAGACAGCTCCTTTAGGCCCTATGAACCTGGCATGCACAGAATATATATATGTGTGTGTGTGTGTGTGTTCTTTATGTAGAAAACTGTCTAGATACGAACTACAATGAGATGAGGGGAACCCAGGAGTCATGCTCATTACACATAATAAATATTAAAATTCAATATTTTAAAAGGGGGGGGGGGAAGAAGTCTGGCCTCGAATATAATTATTAAGTAAGTAGATGTTGGAATGTTATGTGTCATGTGTGTTATGTGTCATGTGTGTTATGTGTCATGTGTGTTATGTGTCATGTGTGTTATGTGTCATGTGTGTTATGTGTTATGTGTGTTATGTGTCATGTGTGTTAACAAAGTGTGTCAATAAATTCACTCATGAATCTGGTACTAGAGTGTTGGTGTTGTTTATTAAGTGTAGCGTTCCTAGTTTAACAAGTGGTAGCAGAGCTGTAAGTAAAATTATTTACTTTATTGATCCAATTCGGAGTAATAATGGCTACTAGGATAGAAATTCCATCATTTATTAAAGAAAAGCCATACGAATTGTATAAACAAGAGTTACTGGCATGGAATGAAATAACTGACCTGAAAGAAGAGAAAAGAGCCCTTTCATTACCACAAAACAGTGAATCAGGGATCAGAGAAAAAGTGTTCGAACAATTAGACCTATCAGAGCTCAAGTGTCGGGAAGGCTTTGAGAGACTTTTGCAGTTTCTTGACAAGAACTTGGCCAAAGATGACCTCGCAGATAGCATTCACAAATTTGACGAGTTTGAAGATTTTAAACAGGGGGAAAACCAGACAATACAGGATTTCATAGCAGAATTTGATACAAAATATAGAAGAATAGAGAAAAAAAAGATGAAGCTGTTACCTGAGATTCTGGCCTTCAAGTTACTAAGGAAGGCAAGAATAACACGAAATGAAAAGATGCTTGTTTTGACCGGAATGAATTACGCCAATCGTGACACCTTGTATGAAGAAGCTAAGTCATCTTTGAAAAAGTTTAAGGGAGAAGAAAGTAAGCTGAAGGACCAAGAGGCATGTATCAAACTTGAGCCAACGTTTTTGGCTGAAAATGAAGAAGCTTTATGGGCAGCGGGATACCAAAGACATGAAAACTTCAGTAGCTTTGGAAAACGAGAAGATGAGACAAAATGTAATTATAAGCCTAAAGTCGGACATCAAGTGAGAGGTGGAGGACAAGGATGGGGCGGCACCCGAGGTTTTGGATTCCCAAAAGTTCAACGAAGTTCGAAAAATATAAACCCAGTTGGTCCCGACGGAAATGTCTTAACATGTAAGTCATGATGATCATAATCTTTTGTCCAAGTGCCCTGACAGTTGGGAAAACATGTCTAAGAGGATCAATGTTGTAGACCAGGAAGAAGAAGCCTGTTTGTTCACAGGAAATCACAAAGATGAAACTTCCCAATTGGGGGTCGAAGCTTTTAACTGTGCCGTATTGGACAGCGCATGCAGTAGTACAGTGTGTGGAATGACATGGTTGGAGGCTTTTCTTGAGCTCTTTAGATGAAGAGGACCGCAACAAAGTTACGTTAAGAGAAGGTCACAGAATGTTTAAGTTTGATGGTGGGACAATAATAAAATCAAAAGGTGAATATGAGTTACCTGCCACAGTGGCTGGAAAGAAAGTTAAGCTTCTGACTGATGCTGTAGAAACAGACATACCATTATTACTCTCCAGATCTGCTATGAAAACAGCAGGAGTAAAAATGGATCTGGAAAATGATACAGCTGTTATATTTGGAAAAGAGGTTGCCTTAAACTTAACATCTTCTGGTCATTATTGCATTCCCATTGACAAGACAGAAATGATTCAAATTGAAGAGGTCAACACAGTAAAAGTATTCGACGAATCCCCTGAAAAACGCAAGGCAACTATTAGAAAACTACACAGGCAGTTCGCACACCCTCCGAAGGATAGACTTAAGGCTTTACTTCAAGACGCTAACATTTGGTGTGAGGATTTTGAAGAGGAATTAACAGATATAGAAAGAAGCTGTGAACTGTGCAAAGTATTTGCCAAGACACCATCTCGACCTGTAGTGGCCTGCCCTATGCCCAGAGACTTTAATGAAAAAATTGCAATGGATCTCAAACAATACAAAGGTCAATGGATACTGCACATGGTTGATATGTGGTCGAGGTACAGTGTTTGTGTACTAATCAACCGGAAAAAAACGTCTAATGTCGTTGATGCCTTGATGACAAACTGGGTAGGAATATTTGGAGTGATGAAGGCGTTGATGACGGATAATGGCGGCGAGTTCAATTCTGATGAGCTTCGAGAAGTAGCATCAATCCTGAATATTCAAGTTAGTACAACTGCAGCTTTCAGTCCATATCAGAATGGCTTGTGTGAACGGGTCCACGCTATTACCGATCACATGCTAATGAAACTTGAGGCTGAAAATTCAGACGTAGATCTTGAAACTCTCTTATTCTGGGCTAAAAACTCTTTGCAAATGAGAAATGGTTATAGTAGCCATCAACTTGTGTTTGGGAGAAACCCTAATTTACCTAACATTCTGCAGGCGAAATTACTAGCTTTAGAGGGCAGCACAACAAGTGAAGTCTTCCATAAGCACCTGACCGCTCTCCACGAGGCACGTAAAGCTTACATTCAATCAGAGTCAAGTGAAAGAATACGACGAGCCCTGCGTTCTAAAGTTCGAGCGTCAGAGCAGGCGTTTCAAAATGGTGACAACGTTTTTTACAAGCGTGAAGGCAAAGAGAGATGGTTAGGACCCGGAAAAGTGGTATTTCAAGATGGAAAAGTTGTTTTTGTGAGACATGGCGGTGTATTTGTCAGAGTGGCACCTAACAGACTTTATAAAGCGGCGAGCGTGGATGAGGAAGAGAGTACAGAAGATAATGAGAAGAACACAAAAACAATTCATGACGTCATCAAGAGTGGTGTAAGCGAAATATTTGATGGAGATCGTGAAGTTATTAGAGATGAAAGTGACACAAGGACAGACATTCATTCTGTAACTTGTTTGAAACCAAATGAACAAATAGAATACAGAATGGACGAATCAGAACAATGGACAGAAGCTACCATTCTCGGTAGAGCAGGCAAAGCCACAGGAAAGTATAAGTATTGGTATAACATAGAAAATAATGTGGACAAAGAAAGAAAAAGTGTTGACCTTAAACGAATTGAGTGGAAATATTCAAGGGGAGGCATTAGCGACAATGTATGCTTATCAATGGTTGAATCAAGCAAAGAGATAGATGAAGCCAAACAATTGGAGTTATTGAAATTAAAACAGTTTGAAACATATGAAGAGGTTGAAGACTGTGGACAAAATGCTATTGCTACACGTTGGGTTATAACAATGAAAAATGGTTCACCAAAAGCACGTCTAGTTGTAAGAGGTTTTGAAGAGCAAGACTTAATACCAAAAGATAGTCCAACTGTTGCCAAAGGTTCCATGAGAATTTTTTTGTCAATTGTGGCTAGTAAACAATGGCAGATTAAAACATCAAATATGCATTCTTACAAGGAAAGCCCCTGGATAGAGAGGTACATATTATACCTCCAAAAGAGAGTAATACTCCAAGTAAAGTTATTTAGAAACTGAAGTATGGGCTATATGGACTTAAGGATGGTGCAAGACAGTTTTATTTAAGTGTCAAAGAAGAGCTTATTGAACTTGGTTGCAAACAGTCAAGCCTTGATCCAGCACTGTTCACATTAACGAGTGATGGAGTTGTATGTGACATCATTTGTTGCCATGTTGACGACTTTCTTCATGCTGGCAATGACGTTTTTGAGAAGACCATGTGTGAATTGCGTCAACGATTTGTGGCAGGAAAGATAGAAGAGCGAAATTTTTATTACATCGGATTCGACATCAGACAAGTCACAGATGGGATAATCCTGGACCACACAGCGTACATCGAAAAACTTGATCGCCCAAAGTTAGACCCAGCAAGATGTTTGCAAAAGGATTTGCAGTTGAATGATACAGAACAGTCTTTGTACAGAAAACGCATTAGCCAGTTAAATTGGGTCGTTCAAGGCTCCAGACCTGATATGGCTTTTGCGTTAGTTGATCTCAGCACAAAGTTAAACAAAGCTTTGGTTACGGACCTAATGCGAGCAATAAAAGTCATCGGAAAGCTAAAGGACTTAAGACCCATACAATTGTATAGAAGTCTGAATGGAAAACCTGAAGAAGACTGGGAGCTGCTTCTGTTCTGCGATGCCGCTTTGGTTAACCTTAGTGGTGGTACAGGAAGTACAAGTGCCCATAATGTATGGATTAAAGACAAAGACGGGCATTGCTGTCCAATTTTTTGGCGAGCCTCGAAGATCAAAAGGGTAGTGAGATCTACCATAGCTGCTGAGGCATTAGGCTTGCAAGAAGGCCTAGAATCTGCTTCTTTTACAGAACTGTAATAGAAGAACTCTATGGTCTTGAGAAACAGTCGTTGCCTATCACAGTTTTCATTGACAACAAAAGTGTCATTAGAGGACAACCACCAAGCTAGAGGAAGACAAAAGGCTGCGTATTGACATTGCTTCCATCAACGAGATGCACAGGACTGAAAGAATTGAAATTCGCTGGTGTCCTGGGAGAGCACAACTAGCTAATGTAATGACCAAACGAGGCGCATCGGGACTTTTATTGCTGACCATACTGCAAGAAGGAAGACTCCCGGATGAGTTTGTGTAAGCAGCACTGTTATTTCATTTTTTTTTCCTTATTCACCATATTTCTATTTCTAGTAATGTAAATATATCTTTGTGTAAATGGCCCTGTCATATATTTTCTTCCAATATATCATTTTTCCTAATTATGTAAATATGCCTACAATTTCATTTTGTTATTCACCATACTTGTCTTGTAGTAAAAAAAAAACATGAATAAAACAGATTTTGTAACTTGTTTGCTTTTTGCGTTATTTTACATTAATACTATTGTCACGTATAAAATACTTGTTAATATAATATGTCCTTGTATTTCTCGGTTGATTTTTCTACATTTTTTTCTGATTCTGGTTTTTGCCTTTAAAGTTGAAAGTAAGAATGAGTGAGAAAAAGAAGAGAGAAATTGTAATGAATGTTGACATTGTTTATCTGAGTAGCTTGAATGATTCCCCTTGACTAAGGGAGTGAATTTTGGAATGTTATGTGTCATGTGTGTTGACAAAGTGTGTCAATAAATTCACTCATGAATCTGGTACTAGAGTGTTGGTGTTGTTTATTAAGTGTAGCGTTCCTAGTTTAACAGTAGAATTCACAGGCCTATCATTAGAGTTGTAAAGACTCTGAATAGATTTATACATTCGCTTAACCAGTTTTGTTTCATGAAGGTTAAATTTAATAAAAATCTATTTTTAGTTGTTAAGAGAATAACAATCATTCTTACTAAAAAGTCGCCAGCTTCGTAAAGGAGGTCTATTTACATGCACTTGATTTAGTTACTCAATGTTTCCCTCATGTTTCTAGAGAATGACTTCATGTCAATGTTTTGTTCTTGTTTCTAGAGAATGACTTCATGTCAATGTTTTCCTCATGTTTCTAGAGAATGACTTCATGTCAATGTTTTGTTCTTGTTTCTAAAGAATGACTTCATGTCAATGTTTTGTTCTTGTTTCTAAAGAATGACTTCATGTCAATGTTTTGTTCTTGTTTCTAGAGAATGACTTCACGTCAATGTTTTGTTCTTGTTTCTAGAGAATGACTTCATGTCAATGTTTTCCTCATGTTTCTAGAGAATGACTTCATGTCAATGTTTTCCTCATGTTTCTAGAGAATGACTTCATGTAAGCGTTTTGTTCTTGTTTCTAGAAAATGACTTCATGTCAGCGTTTTGTTCTTGTTTCTAGAGAATGACTTCATGTCAGCGTTTTGTTCTTGTTTCTAGAGAATGACTTCATGCCAATGTTTTGTTCTTATTTCTAGAGAATGACTTCATGTCAGCGTTTTGTTCTTGTTTCTAGAGAATGACTTCATGTCAGCGTTTTGTTCTTGTTTCTAGAGAATGACTTCATGTCAGCGTTTTGTTCTTGTTTCTAGAGAATGACTTCATGTCAGCGTTTTGTTCTTGTTTCTAGAGAATGACTTCATGTCAGCGTTTTGTTCTTGTTTCTAGAGATGACTTCATTTCTGTTTTCTTTTTCTAGACAATGATTTCAGGTCATTGTTTTGTTCTTTTTCTAGAGAATGAATTAAGGTTAATGTTTTTGTTTTCTATTTTTGGAGAATGACTTTAAGTTAATGTTTTGTTCTTGTTTCTAGAGAATGACTTCAAGATGGTCTGTCGGATAAAGCAGTCGCAACAAAATATGCCAGGAATCATCGCCAAGGCCAGGGAACACGAAAGTCAATTCGAGCGCAACCTCGGAGAGTTTATGCTGACCTTAAAACGAACCCTCCCACCAAACATGACAGTCCTGAAAAACTTGAAAGAATTTTCGACTAACATCCGAGTAGCGAAAGGAATCAAGAAAACAGGCTTTGAGTCAGTAGATCAGTTCTTGAAAGCCTTGGAATTTTTTAGACAGTAAGTCATTTGAAAGATATTTGTGGATTAGTTTGTGCTAGTCACTAATCATTAGATTTTCAATGGAAATCTCTACCATTAGGTTTTCAATGGAAATCTCTACCATTAGGTTTTCAATGGAAGTATCTACTCATTAGGTTTTCAATGGAAGTATCTACTCATTAGGTTTTCAATGGAAGTATCTACTCATTAGGTTTTCAATGGAAGTATCTACTCATTAGGTTTTCAATGGAAGTATCTACTCATTAGGTTTTCAATGGAAGTATCTACTCATTAGGTTTTCAATGGAAGTATCTACTCATTAGGTTTTCAATGGAAGTATCTACTCATTAGGTTTTCAATGGAAGTATCTACTCATTAGGTTTTCAATGGAAGTATCTACTCATTAGGTTTTCAATGGAAGTATCTACTCATTAGGTTTTCAATGGAAGTATCTACTCATTAGGTTTTCAATGGAAGCCTCTACTCATTAGGTTTTCAATGGAAGTCTCTACTCATTAAGTTTTCAATGGAAGCCTCTACTCATTAAGTTTTCAATGGAAGTCCCATAGACCTGCTGTTGTTGTTTTGAAGAGATCAATCCTATAACGCAATACATTCGTCTGTGTTGAGGATATTTCCAGACTGAATCGACAACGTGCTGACCAGAACAAATAATACTTAAAGACCAACTGAAGAGGTTTTTTTCGAAATTGAGATAGCGATTGATTCAGACAGTAGATAGCATCAAAGTTAGTTCCTAAAATTTTGAGATTTTAGAAAAGCGTATTTATATTAGAAAAAGTCATTTGAAAGTGGACAAAATAACGAGATTTGAAAATCAGCTTCAATGGCCGAAACCGGAAGTGATGTATTGTAATGGACTGAGAAAATGTAAATAAAAATAGACATGGCTGGATACGTTATTGATAGCGATTTAGATGATATACTTATCTAAATCTAGCTGTCAAACAATTTTAAATGATACTTATCATGGGATGCACCTGAGATTGGCATGTAAGTTTCCTGCAAGGCAGGAGTGGGGTGGCGCGCGTTTCTCGATATTCCCAGTGTCAGAGTCGCCATTGGTCGCGGCGGATTCCTCCACTAGCGCGCCAGGGAACGGGCTAGATAGAGCCTAGCTCGTGGACGCCAACCGGTCCGTCCGACGCAGCCCGCTAAGGCCGCGCCAGTCAGTCCGGTCTTTGTCCAAAAAGAGACCCGCGAATCAGCCGAGCCCCAGGAGAACCCGACCAACCCTCGAGTTGGTGTCCAGCGCTATCCGCTTTTCGGAGAACCCGTGGTCTCTTACTAACCGTTGCCCCGGGGCCCCACAGGGGGGGCTGGACATAACCCCTTTGAGTTCCTTTTACACTTGCCGGCTGCTCATTCATCAGCGGCAAGCAACCAGTACCCTTGGCCACTCCATGAGAGCGGAGTGTTCACGCGGCGACCACGATGAGGTGGTACTGGAACGCCGCGCATGGGATGCACCAGAATGCCCTGAAGCTAACTCTTCTACTTTTTCAAAATATATTCTAGAGCAGACTATTTAATTAATATTATAGATAGATTAATAGATAGGACTAGAGTCACTAGACAGTCACTAAGTCTAAGTCAGTCTAAGTCTAAGTTATGATCGTCTTAGTATAGATCTAGATAGTAGATTATAGATCTACTATAAATTATAATAATAAACTATACTAGTATACTAAAAGTATAAGTCTATTATAATTTTTATTATAACAAAACTAAATGGATAGATCTGTCTATCTCTAATTCTAGCTAGGCCTTCTAACACTTTTACTAGTCACTCACTAGATTCTAGATCTTGTTTATAATAATAATACTTGACTGACTTGACTTTGGCTTGTAGTAATACTAATAGAGTTTAATACTTATACTAGCGACACTAGAGTAATCGTTTATAAACTAGTAGATTTAAGTAGATCTAGAGTAATCTAGACTAGCCTCTATCTATGTTAAGTCTAAGCCCAGTCGCCAACATTTTTTAATACTTGAATTTGTATATCTCTGTAATAGTAATAATAGTGAGACCTAGTGAGTAGTGTCCTAGCATAAAGATTATTCATACTATTCATAGATATAAATAAATATAATATTATATTAGTCAAGGACTAAACCTAAAGCCTAAGCTAAATCTTTATAGAATATATTTTTAAAAGATCTAATTCTAATATAGCCCTTTACTAGCCCTTACTATACTTATTAATAAGGCTAGACTTTAGATCTAAAAAATAATAAGTCATCATTTATATTGGTAATATTAAATACAGATCTATACTAAACACATGTGACTTGTCATAAACTTAAACAGGGTCGGTCCTAACGATTGCGGGGCTTTATCATGCTTATGTGAAACTGATTGCGCGGGGCCTAGTCTGGGTGGGAATAAGGAAAATAAGTGGAAATTAAGATTCTTGTATTTTAAAAAAATTCGACTTTGCATTGTATTCAATCTTTACTAAGTACAAGATTACGATCAAATCAACTTTACTTTACGAACTTTGCAACCTATGGGATATTAATAAGCCAGTCACTTTAAAAGTAAATAAAGTATGGAAACTTCTGATTAAAGTGAAAATTTGCCTGATTATTACATTTTATTACATGAAAGTTGACAATGCCTTTTATCGCGCGTAGGATTAGCGTTTTCCGGAATGAATGACACCCACAAATGACAATTTTGTCTATTTTTCAGGAGATTTTTATGAGCTTTCATGAGATTTCCAGGTATTATATATACCGGTATATATATATATATATATTGCAATTTAACAATTACACCTAGAATTAGCGTGGGGCCTATGAAAGTGCAGGGTCCACTGCGACCGAATAGGTTGCAGTGGCTTAAGACCGGCCCTGGTCTGAAATATATTAGATTGCCTAGACCTAGAGTAGAGTAATTTATTATTATTAAGAACAATAAGAGTTAGATGTTAATGTTAGATCAGATAATCAGTATAACATTTAATATATATATATAACCACTAGTTCTATACATATGTATACATAATTAAGTATAAATGTTAGTAAATAAATTTTTAAAAATCTATTTTACAGAAAACATATATGACATGTGGCATACAGACAAGTTTACTAGATGGATCATTCATCATTTTGGAAATACAAGAAGAGTTAATATTCCCTGTTTCTATTGTGAAACAAATCACAGAAACATTCTACAATTTTATTTTATATATAATAAATACCAATAAATGTAAATAAAAAATCACATTTTAATAGAGTTCTTCATTATACACACAACATTATTTTAGTATGTTCCTTTTCACTTGCTAGGTTTAGAAAAAGCTTCAAATCAGGATTTAATATTATTATGTCATAGCCCATAACTCCACCAGGATGTTAGTTAATGGCAGTGGTCAATGTTTGAACCTGAGACCACAGAGAAGACAGTTCGGAGCGCAAACCACACAACTTTCTGCGTTTTGAAACGTATTCAAATTTTGATCATTTCTATGTTATTGCAGATTTGAATGTCCATTGCAATGATGACTTGATCTGTAAAGGGGTTACATTTAAAAAAAAAATAAGAGTTGGATCTCATTCTTCAAATGATGCTATTTATTAGAAATTGCAAGGTGGAATAGATATTAGAGGCCATAAGAAAATCCACTGCCGAGGGAAGACGTAGACATCGTCAAGAACATTTAAATTGACCACCAGCTAGGGCTGCGTAGCCATGGAAAATACTGCATTTCTCATTAATCTTTCGACTCGACTGCCAGCCTTATTTATTGAACACTTTAAATTATGAATAGCTCTGCATTTTTTAATAACAATAAAATATATATATATTCAGTGATTGGGTTACTAAAATTTAATAAAATGAGTTGCATAACTACATCTACATACCAGATGGGAAGAGGCTTCAGACATTGCCAGTGACAGATCATTATGGAGACAGCTTGCCGCCCAATGCGCCGAACGGCGCGGGAGGACCTAAGTCTAAGTAAGTCTAAAGCATAACTACATCAACAGTAGCCTATATGCATTACTGAATATTATATTGATACTACAATTTATTTTTCACTTCCCAGAGAAAAGAAAAAAAACAACAACTCCTTTTCCAGTTAGATAATCTCTTCTATTGTCTAAACACAATTTAAACTTTGTTACAGTAACAGATTAACTTGCTAACTTAACTATCTAATGATTCTATACGTGAGATAAATGAAAATTCAATTTTTACATATAGATTTATAGAACCTTAAACTACGTCATCGACCTTGGTTGTCTGGGAAATACTGATCTCGAATGGCTTCGAGATTGTGAAATTTAATAGTCCCTAAAACGCACATTAAATTGCTTATATCTAAATAATTACAAAGAATATATGTTTAATATTTCGTATGTATGTTTCTTTAAGCATTATGAAACTAAAAAAAAAGTATTACACCGGTTTCAGCGTCTGACCCCAAAACCTCTTCAGTTGGTCTTTAAGATAGTAAATCAGTGGTTCCCAAACTTTTTTGTCTCATAGACCCCTTGCCATGTTTTCCAGTTTTCGGTAGACCCCCTGATTTTTTTAGGAAATTCATTAACTTCAAATTTGTTTTTCTCAAAGATTCTAGGCCATATATATACAAAAAAAAAAAGCCCCATTGGTTGAAAAGTTTGATAATAAAATTTCCATATTGAGCTTCAATTAAGGTTTAACATTATATCTTCTTGATTAGATAATGTTTGACTAAGTTAAATTTGGAAAATAACATTATTCATCCTCTACATTCATTTAATCCTCACAACAAACACTGATATTATGATTTCGCTTTGACAAAATTTAGGTTATCACCTTGTCGCAGCAAATTATCCACATTAAATGTATGAAAGAAGTCTGTTAAATAGACTATGTCAGCTTCCCGCTTATTTTTTTGGTTTTAAAATTGGATCTTTAGCTACAAGGACAAAATATTGTCACACATTCGACAACTATCAAACTTCAGTGTGAAGGAGCCATTGATCTTAGTTCTTTTTTTATTCTTGATTCATAAAAACGAAAAATTTGATAGTAATAACACTATAAAATCGGGCAAGGTTAACTAGTCCAGTTTTATTTTTTTTTAGAAGTAAGTCATTTGCAAGTAATTACATAAGAACCTTTCAGTGTCCTAACTCATCTTACCATTACACCTTTGAACTGTATTGTTGCTTAAAGGAATATTTCTCCTGATATCAGATATAGGATTGTGTAAAACAGGTTGTAAAACCTCCCCAATGGCTGGCAAAGTCTTTTTTTTTTTTGCCTACAGTGTGCAGTTTTCTGGAGTTTGATAAAGTAAAATATTTTAAAATGCCCACAAACCTCTTCTCTTTTGTGATGTTCAATCAAACTTTTTTTCTACTCTGGGTCTATTCTGAACTTGAAGTGATCCAAAATATTTCAAATCTGAATCTATTTTATCATGTTGGCGTCTCAAATGATGTTCCAGATTCAATGGTTTTATAGAGACATAACTTTAAACTTTATTGCATAAAAAGCACAAATGCATTTGCTTGTTTCACAAGGACGAAATAAATCCAAATTTCTAATAACCAACACTGCACTTTCTACAGTTCTTTTTAGACTCGGTCATGTAGGCTACTTTCATATAGACAAAATTAAGCTATTTAAAAAAAAGATGTTAAAATTTCAAAATAAAATCATTCGACTAACATAGTTGCAATTCAAATGATTAACTAAGGCACAAACCATTAATGGGAAATTTAAAGTCTCGACATGCTTAAATGAGATCCACTATCGTAGACCCCCATTTACAGGTCATAGACCCCCAATTTATTTTTTCACTTCCGTAGACCCCCTGGAAGTCCTCGTAGACACCTGGGGGTCTAAATAGACCACTTTGGGAAACAGTGTAGTAAATCATTTCAAAGTTATCAGTGAGTCAATACTTTTTGTGACAGTAAGACTGGTCAAAAGTAATCAATAAGTTCGTTTTCAGGAACATTGATAAAAAATTATCAGTGAACTTTACTGTTTCAGGAAAATGTTCTAAAGTTATCAGTGAGTCAATATTCTTTGTGCCAGTAATACAAAATAAACAACAGGATATCTTACGTTGAACAAGATTACAAAGATGGCATCCGACTGACGATACATAAGTAATATACTTTTCACTAGGTTTTACAGCTTAGACTAAAAAAAGTATTTTTAATACGAACTAGTTAACGAGGGTAAATAAACATTTTAATGCGTTCTTATAGCATTTCATGTAATGAAATCATTACGAATGACGTCAAAGGAAAAACCAATCCACTCCATCAAACGGCTTATAATATAATAATGAAAATGTCTTCGATTGCAAAGATTAAGGATCAGTGCAGTGTTTCAAATGACTATGTATTATAGTTAGACTAAAAATGTAATTTTTGTTTCAACAAGAGAAAGTTGACGAGAGTTAAATAGACGAGGACGCACCGAGTTCTTATAGCATTTCATGGACAGAAATCATTCCGAATGACGTGAAACGAGAATAAAAAACACTTTCCATTACGTCACACTGGCCTAGTTAGACTAAAAAATGTCTCTTTCAACACAAGAGAGTGGATGTAGGCCACTTAACATTGCGCACGAGTTTTTAGAGCCTTGAAAATGTAATAGCCAGACAAATATACTCAGAATCCCGGAATAGTCTAATACCGATCCTTACATTTTTGGGATGTTTTGGTATGAAAATTAGATATACCATAATTTGGAGGAGAGATTTTTATAAAATTCTTTGGTGTTAAGAAGTTGTTTATCAATAATTTTATTATTTAAAAAAACATTCTTAGTGAGCACCAAGGAATCTGTGTACGAAATTTGATGCGAATACGTAACGCGATAGTTTAAGAAATCCTGCGATCAATGAAGTAGTCAGTGAGTGGTAGTTCGCACTTCTATTATAGATCTGACTTTGGTCTGAATCTATAGGCCTATCATTTCAATTCTATAAACTCTACTTAAAGTTTATATGCATTGAACCAGAGGCATGGGGATATTAACAGTCTTTGTTAGGGATAGTGGGTGGTGGTAAAAGTCTTTGTTAGGGATGGGGCGGAGTAACCTGAGATGAACTCCTATTGAAAAATCAGAGCAGGAAGGACTATTCCTCCCGTAGTGCTCTGGCAAGAAACTTAGCCGTATGGCGTAGTGCCTCATAGCTACCATACAAGTCGAGTGACTGCACAGGCAAGTCCCCCCTTAGCTCGCAGAGCTGGGGACACTCGTACAAGACATTCGACACTGTTTCGACGCTCTCTCCACAGTGACAACATTGGGAGTCAAAGTTAGTGCGGAACCGGGCAAAATATGCCCCAATAGGACAATGTTCCATCCTGCACTGCGCAACTATTGACTGCTCTGACCTCCTCAGTCGCCACCATGGATCGTCGCGTTCTTGGTGACGCATGCGCTGCCAGACACCACGTGCTCTGTCGGATTCCTCCCAGGACTTTAACCACTTCTCATGAATGATTGCTCGGATTTGTGCCGTTGCTTGTAAAAACGTGCTTGGTGCTTCGAGGTGTGTGGCTGCCAAAGCACCCTCCCTTGCGAGGGCGTCTGCTGTTTCATTGCCCCTCACGCCGCAATGTGAAGGTGCCCACTGCATGAAAACGACAGCTCCAATAGCTCGGCGGATGTTATCTGCGGCGCCGATTGCCTCTTCTATTACGGGCGACCCTCCCCTGCCGCCACCCATAGCTTGGAGACTGGAGCGAGAGTCAGTGACCAACACCACCGCAGTGGCGCTAGTCTCGCGTTGGAGCATTCGGGCCCTAATGGACTCGAACGCCCGAGCTATCCCTGTGAGTTCGGAATCCATGGACCAGAGAGCCTGTCTGGTTCAGTCCGGTCGGGGTAGACGATAAGGGCCCCATACCCCGATCTGTCGGGGTCCCTTAGTACCAACCCATCGGTATAGCAGAAAATGGCATCTGATGGGTAGGATTTTATGGTTATGGATGCCAAGTTTTGGAGAATGGCAGGTGTTAATCGCCTCTTGGTGGCTCCCTCTTGCCCTATCAGGGACAGGTTTATTTGTGGGGCCGGCAATCTCCTCCACGGAGGGCACGTACTAATTCTCCTAATAGGGATTCTATCAGTGGAGAGCCCAGCTGATTTAGACAAATTGGCCGCAATATGGAGGAACGATCGCATTTTGATGCGGTTCCTCTCTCTCCACTGTTGCACTAAAATTGACGTGGGTAGCCTAGAGTCGCCCCTTTTGTAGCGCTCGTAGGCGGTAAGTACTGCCCTCTCCCTCCTAAGATGTAAGGGTGCCATGTTTGTTAAGATTTCAGAAGCGTTTGTTGGGCTTGTCCGAAATGTGCCACAAATGAACCTGTTCTTGTACTCGGTCGAGTGATTCGAGGGCAGTTTTACTAGCGTATACTTGAACTGTATAGCTGTACTCTATTTCTGATCTGACTGCCCCTAAGTACAATATGTGTAGCATGTCAGCTTTGGCACCCCACTTTGTGCTGGCTAGCTTTCTTAGTAACGCCAACTTCTCCGAGGCTTTTCGTTCAACATCCTGGACTGGGCGGAGTAACAGTCTTTGGTAGGGATGGTGGGTGGTGGTAACAGTCTTTGTAAGGGATGGTGGGTGGTGGTAACAGTCTTTGGTAGGGATGGTGGGTGGTGGTAACAGTCTTTGGTAGGGATGGTGGGTGGTGGTAACAGTCTTTGGTAGGGATGGTGGGTGGTGGTAACAGTCTTTGGTAGGGATGGTGGGTGGTGGTAACAGTCTTTGGTAGGGATGGTAGGTGGTGGTAACAGTCTTTGTAAGGGATGGTGGGTGGTGGTAAAAGTCTTTGGTAGTATAGTGAGTGGTGGTAACAGTCTTTGGTAGGGATGGTGGGTGAAGGTAACAGTCTTTGGTAGGGATGGTAGGTGGTGGTAACAGTCTTTGTTAGGGATGGTGGGTGGTGGTGTAAGTCTTTGGTAGTATACTGAGTGGTGGTAACAGTCTTTGGTAGGGATTATGGGTGGTGGTAACAGTCTTTGGTAGGGATGGTGGGTAATGGTAACAGTCTTTGGTAGGGATAGTGGGTGGTGGTAACAGTCTTTGGTAGGGATGGTGGGTGGTGGTAACAGTCTTTGGTAGGGATGGTGGGTGGTGGTAACAGTCTTTGGTAGGGATTGTAGGTGGTGGTAACAGTCTTTGGTAGGGATTGGGCGGAGTAACAGTCTTTGGTAGGGATGGTAGGTGGTGGTAACAGTCTTTGGTAGGGATTGGGCGGAGTAACAGTCTTTGGTAGGGATGGTAGGTGGTGGTAACAGTCTTTGGTAGGGATGGTAGGTGATGGTAACAGTCTTTGGTAGGGATTGGGCGGAGTAACAGTCTTTGGTAGGGATGGTGGGTGGTGGTAACAGTCTTTGGTAGGGATGGTAGGTGTTGGTAACAGTCTTTGGTAGGGGTGGTGGGTGGTGGTAACAGTCTTTTTTATGGATAGTGGGTGGTGGTAACAGTCTTTGGTAGGGATGGTAGGTGGTGGTAACAGTCTTTGGTAGGGGTGGTAGGTGGTGGTAACAGTCTTTTTTTTGGATAGTGGGTGGTGGTAACAGTCTTTGGTAGGGATGGTAGGTGGTGGTAACAGTCTTTGGTAGGGGTGGTAGGTGGTGGTAACAGTCTTTGGTAGGGATGGTGGGTGGTGGTAACATTCTTTGGTAGGGATTTGGAGGAGTAACAGTCTTTGGTAGGGATGGTAGGTGGTGGTAACAGTCTTTGGTAGGGGTGGTAGGTGGTGGTAACAGTCTTTGGTAGGGGTGGTAGGTGGTGGTAACAGTCTTTGGTAGGGATGGTGGGTGGTGGTAACAGTCTTTGGTAGGGATGGTGGGTGGTGGTAACAGTCTTTGGTAGGGATGGTGGGTGGTGGTAACAGTCTTTGGTAGGGATTGTAGGTGGTGGTAACAGTCTTTGGTAGGGATTGGGCGGAGTAACAGTCTTTGGTAGGGATGGTAGGTGGTGGTAACAGTCTTTGGTAGGGATGGTAGGTGATGGTAACAGTCTTTGGTAGGGATTGGGCGGAGTAACAGTCTTTGGTAGGGATGGTGGGTGGTGGTAACAGTCTTTGATAGGGATGGTAGGTGTTGGTAACAGTCTTTGGTAGGGGTGGTGGGTGGTGGTAACAGTCTTTTTTATGGATAGTGGGTGGTGGTAACAGTCTTTGGTAGAGATATTAGGTGGTGGTAACAGTCTTTGGTAGGGGTGGTAGGTGGTGGTAACAGTCATTTTTATGGATGGTGGGTGGTTTTAACAGTTATTGGTAGGGATGGTAGGTGGTGGGAACAGTCTTTGGTAGGGATGGTAGGTGGTAGTAACAGTCTTTGGTAGGGATGGTGGGTGGTGGTAACAGTCTTTTTTTTGGATAGTGGGTGGTGGTAACAGTCTTTGGTAGGGATGGTAGGTGGTGGTAACAGTCTTTGGTAGGGATGGTGGGTGGTGGTAACATTCTTTGGTAGGGATTTGGAGGAGTAACAGTCTTTGGTAGGGATGGTAGGTGGTGGTAACAGTCTTTGGTTGGGGTGGTAGGTGGTGGTAACAGTCTTTGGTAGGGATGGTAGGTGGTGGTAACATTCTTTGGTAGGGATGGTGGGTGGTGGTAACAGTCTTTGGTAGGGATGGTGGGTGGTGGTAACAGTCTTTGGTAGGGATGGTAGGTGGTGGGAACAGTATTTGGTAGGGGTGGTAGGTGGTGGTAACAGTGTTTGGTAGGGATGGTGGTTGTTGGTACCAGTATTTGGTAGGGATGGTGGGTGGTGGTAATAGTCTTTGGTAGGGATGGTGGGTGGTGGTAACAGTCTTGGATAGGGATGGTGAGTGGTGGTAATAGTCTTTGGTAGGGATGGTGGGTGGTGGTAACAGTCTTTGGTAGGGATGGTAGGTGGTGGTAACAGTCTTTGGTAGGGATGGTGGTTGTTGGTACCAGTCTTTGGTAGGGATGGTGGGTGGTGGTAATAGTCTTTGGTAGGGATGGTGGGTGGTGGTAACAGTCTTTGGTAGGGATGGTAGGTGGTGGTAACAGTCTTTGGTAGGGATGGTGGTTGTTGGTACCAGTCTTTGGTAGGGATGGTGGGTGGTGGTAATAGTCTTTGGTAGGGATGGTGGGTGGTGGTAACAGTCTTGGATAGGGATGGTGAGTGGTGGTAACAGTCTTTGGTAGGGATGGTGGGTGGTGGTAATAGTCTTTGGTAGGGATGGTGGGTGGTGGTAACAGTCTTGGATAGGGATGGTGAGTGGTGGTAACAGTCTTTGGTAGGGATGGTGGGTGGTGGTAATAGTCTTTGGTAGGGATGGTGGGTGGTGGTAACAGTCTTGGATAGGGATGGTGAGTGGTGGTAACAGTCTTTGGTAGGGATGGTGGGTGGTGGTAACAGTCTTTGGTAGGGATGGTGGGTGGTGGTAACAGTCTTTGGTAGGGATGGTGGGTGGTGGTAACAGTCTTTGGTAGGGATGGTTGGTGGTGGTAATAGTCTTTGTTAGGGATGGTGGGTGGTGGTAACAGTCTTTGGTAGGGATGGTTGGTGGTGGTAATAGTCTTTGTTAGGGATGGTGGGTGGTGGTAACAGTCTTTGGTAGGGGTGGTAGGTGGTGGTAACAGTCTTTGTTAGGGATGGTGGGTGGTGGTAACAGTCTTTTTAGTATGGTGGGTGGTGGTAACAGTCTTGGATAGGGATGTTCCTTTTTTTTTAATATCAAACTTCCGTTAGTTAGTCAAAGCTAAATGATGTCATTAGAAGCAGAACATTTATTTAACATTTGGCTTGTTCTGGTTTAAGATAATAAGGGGGCTGACCCAGGCATTCCATTACTTGAAGATCTGGTAGAGAGTCTCAGGCGACATGTTCTACTGTTTTTTTTTCATACATATCGTTCTAGCTGCTTGTTTTGATCCGCATTTTTCCCTTTCAAATGTTGGTAGGAAGACTAGAAAAAAAAAGGAATAAAGAACTTAAAGAAGAAATAAATGTTGAGCCATGAATAAATTGAAACAGAAATTATCATGACGATGATAGAAGAAGATATTTACCTTGGTCACATTTCATTTGTCGTGTGTCACAATTGATCTAGCATAAAGAAAGTCACAGCTATCCACTTGTTAAAGAATGATAGACGCATTCAGACATTCATGTCTTGACATTCTTGATGTGACTGCTTTAATATTCCAACTATTTCTTTGTCTTCAGGACATTTGCAGAGATTGAGAAGCAGACAATCAATCCTTTGTGCCAAGTGAGAGCTGTCTGTGAACATGAGAAACAAGTGGAGTTCAAGAAACAGATCCGAGACTCCTGGGCCGAAATGACGTCACTGCTGAAGCAGGACTCTGATCTCAGTCAGGCCAAGTACAAAGACTGGGAAAGGAAAGTTTTAAAAATGGAGCACGCATTGTTTTTTGGCTTAATAAGTTTGATACCTTTAAGTTTGGACCGATTGACTACCATTGACGTCAGCACTGATGAATACATTATGGCCTTTCCAGAGATGGCGGAGTAAATGTGAGAGTTACATTACACGAGTGTGTGAGATGGAGGCTGTGTGAGATGAAGGCTGTGTGAGATGGAGGCTGTGTGAGATGGAGGCTGTGTGAGATGGAGGCTGTGTGAGATGGAGGCTGTGTGAGATGAAGACTGTGTGAGATGGAGGCTGTGTGAGATGGAGGCTGTGTGAGATGGAGGCTGTGTGAGATGGAGGCTGTGTGAGATGAAGACTGTGTGAGATGGAGACTGTGTGAGATGAAGACTGTGTGAGATGAAGACTGTGTGAGATGGAGGTTGTGTGAGATGAAGACTGTGTGAGATGAAGACTGTGTGAGATGAAGGCTGTGTGAGATGGAGGCTGTGTGAGATGGAGGCTGTGTGAGATGGAGGCTGTGTGAGATGAAGACTGTGTGAGATGAAGACTGTGTGAGATGGAGGCTGTGTGAGATGAAGGCTGTGTGAGATGGAGGCTGTGTGAGATGGAGGCTGTGTGAGATGGAGGCTGTGTGAGATGGAGGCTGTGTGAGATGGAGGCTGTGTGAGATGGAGGCTGTGTGAGATGGAGGCTGTGTGAGATGGAGGCTGTGTGAGATGGAGGCTGTGTGAGATGGAGGCTGTGTGAGATGGAGGCTGTGTGAGATGGAGGCTGTGTGAGATGAAGACTGTGTGAGATGGAGGCTGTGTGAGATGGAGGCTGTGTGAGATGGAGGCTGTGTGAGATGAAGACTGTGTGAGATGGAGACTGTGTGAGATGAAGACTGTGTGAGATAGAGGCTGTGTGAGATGAAGGCTGTGTGAGATGGAGGCTGTGTGAGATGGAGGCTGTGTGAGATGGAGGCTGTGTGAGATGGAGGCTGTGTGAGATGGAGGCTGTGTGAGATGAAGACTGTGTGAGATGGAGGCTGTGTGAGATGGAGGCTGTGTGAGATAGAGGCTGTGTGAGATGGAGGCTGTGTGAGATAGAGGCTGTGTGAGATGGAGGCTGTGTGAGATAGAGGCTGTGTGAGATGAAGGCTGTGTGAGATGGAGGCTGTGTGAGATGGAGGCTGTGTGAGATGGAGGCTGTGTGAGATGGAGGCTGTGTGAGATGGAGGCTGTGTGAGATGGAGGCTGTGTGAGATGAAGACTGTGTGAGATGAAGACTGTGTGAGATGGAGGCTGTGTGAGATGGAGGCTGTCAGAGATGGAGGCTGTGTGAGATGAAGACTGTGTGAGATGGAGGCTGTGTGAGATGGAGGCTGTGTGAGATAGAGGCTGTGTGAGATAGAGGCTGTGTGAATGAGAATACAAGATCAGGAAACTGATTCTTGACGTATTTCTTCAGTATTAAACTAAAAATAACAAAAATATAATGCATTTGAATATTTCAAAAGTAACATTCAGACACTCAAGTATGTTTTAAATAACAAATTTCTACAAGCATTTGATTTGGGAATTTCTTTGGTTTATTTTAGAATAGGTGTTTGTATAGCATGTCTGTGATGGTGCAGCTCATCAATGAATAACTTGATCTACTCTTGTCTGGGGTATCTGGTAAAAGGTTTCCCTGCTGTCATTAGGCAGTTCATAACTTGATCCTTATTGCATTTTAAAAGCGCTACTTGGAATGGTGTAGAAAAACAAGAAAAAGAGATAGGGAAAATGTGCGGGAAATATAATGAAACTTTTCTTTTAAAACGTAAGTTAATAAAAAGATTTTCAATTAATAAATTAAAAAATAAATTTGAAACAAAAATTGTAAAAATTAATTTGGGCTACAGGGGACATAACTCTGCAAGTGTAAATAGACTTTCACTGTCTATAATGTGACTAAAATGTCTCAAATTGAAGTGACGAAAGAAGATTTTGTTCACATATCTATTTACTTGTATTTCTATGCGTAGAGTTTCGAAAAGAAACTCAAGGAGGTCACTTCCAGGGTTCCCAGGTGGATAATGGGGCATTTTTTTTTAGAAACACTGCTCATTTGTCACCATGGTCTTTTAGACTTGAATATCGACCCGCCTTTCTTCATTTTATTTGTACTGCAATCTTCTTACAAGACGACATAATGCATTGAAGACCTAGGGAGAAATGAGTTTCTGCAATGCTGAAAACTCTTAACGCCAGGGCTCCGCCCAGAACCTCGCTTTCAGCACTCACACAGACCAATGGCTGAGATTCTGCAAACGTTTATTGTTTTAGATGAGCGTTACTATTAAAAGTATTAGACTGGCACAACTGTTTCCAGAACGTCTTAAAGAATTTCAAATGTAAGAAGGAAAAGAAGTTCCGTTGATACTGTTTTTAATTTGAATACATTTACATTTGAATCTTTGTAATAACTGTTGATCTGTGACATTTGACGTCTCGAGAGACGATCTTTTCCCTTTGCAACTTCTTGTGTGACTAAAGAGGCCAATCCTTGATACACAGCTGCGATCGCAGGTTGGGCATATGTAACTGTTGATAACGACATTTCAAAACAAAATATAAACACATGTTTACACTCAATCAACGAATGTAGGTCATTAGCTGACTGTAGTTTAGTTCAAGAAAAATAGCTTTTATTGGGATTTATGTGTGTGTGTGTGTGTGGTTGGGTGACACTGACCCTAGTGACAATACTGATTGGATGCATAAGCTACCACGAGTTCAGAGCCTTAAAAAGTGCACACACATCTGAGACATGATAAAATACTGCTAATGTGTTGTTTCATCCCCCTGTTTCGGGTCTTCTTTAATTAGCACCTGTAGTGGTTTAGGTCTAAACTCTTGGTATTTTTGTCGAGATTGAGTTCTCTCTCAGTTAATGTTGGCCAATGACCTTGACTTTCCTTTGTAGCTGTGACGACGACTAGATAGTTGTATCATTACACTGCTTTGATTGGTTCCTACACTTTAGGTGCATTTGTCCTAGGGCTGTAACATTTCCTCCTTTTTGTACCAAGTTTAGAGCTCTGTCTGTCTGTCTGTCTGTCTAGTAAATATTTTGTACACGTTAGTTCTACCGCACTCATTCTCTGATAAAGTTGAAAGTTTGCAAAATTATTAAATGGTTTAGACAAGAAATGAATCAATAAAAACAATAATTACTAGTAATGAATTATTTGGTTTGATACCAACTAGGGGAATTAATTCTTCAGTATTCACAAATATGGCTCACTTTGTAGTTGTTCCCCCTTAGATACGTGTTAACGCTCTTTCTCTCACACGCATTAAGGATTAAGTTGAAACTTGAACAATTATTGATAGCTAACAAAACATGAATCAATCACCAATTAGTCAATTATTTATTGGCAATTGATTGTTTTGTTTGATATTAAATAATTGAAATAACGTCTACCTTATTGATAGATATAGTCTTAGATAAGCTGTGTGTGTGTGTGTATTTTAAAAAGAGAATTGAATTTTTGAACACGTTATCCCCCCCCCCCCCTAAAAAAAATGTCGGATCAGATTTAACCTTGACACAATCATTTGTTGTACTTTACAAAACATGAACAAATCAAAAAAATTAACCAATCATCAAATTAATTATTGATAATTAGTAAGTTAGTTTGGTATCGAAAAAGGGAATTAAATGCTACTTATTGAGAGATGTAGACTGTATATGTGGAGTTATTCCTCTTTTAACGTTTTGTACAGGTGTCTTCTCCCAGTTGCCATTCTCAGAGCAAATTTTCTAAATATTTTATACTCGTTGAGAATATAGGAACCAAGCAAAACATTTATTTCATACTCGATGTGAATATAGGAACCAAGCAAAACATTTATTTCATACTCGATGAGAATATAGGAACCAAGCAAAACATTTATTTCATACTCGATGAGAATATAGAAACCAAGCAAAACATTTATTTCATACTCGATGAGAATATAGGAACCAAGCAAAACATTTATTTCATACTCGTTGAGAATATAGGAACCAAGCAAAACATTTATTTCATACTCGATGAGAATATAGAAACCAAGCAAAACATGAACCTAGTAGTTGATCAATTAGTGGTCATTAATTAATTTTGTTTTATTAAAAAAAGACATATTCATGACATATATGCCAGTGATTTTGTGGTTCTTCCCCTTAATAAGCTCTGTTTTTTTTTAAATTACTTTTTCTACTTTGCATGTTTTGAACTTCCACTAAACGGGCCAATGCTCTAAGCCCGTGAAGTATTGTACCTGTGAGCATCCTCCGGTTGATAGACCTAAAGTATTGTATTTGTGAGCATCCTCCGGTTGATAGACCTAAAGTATTGTATTTGTGAGCATCCTCCGGTTGATAGACCTAAAGTATTGTATTTGTGAGCATCCTCCGGTTGATAGACCTGAAGTATTGTATTTGTGAGCATCCTCCGGTTGATAGACCTGAAGTATTGTACCTGTGAGCATCCTCCGGTTGATAGACCTGAAGTATTGTACCTGTGAGCATCCTCCGGTTGATAGACCTAAAGTATTGTATTTGTGAGCATCCTCCGGTTGATAGACCTAAAGTATTGTATTTGTGAGCATCCTCCGATTGATAGACCTGAAGTATTGTATTTGTGAGCATCCTCCGGTTGATAGACCTGAAGTATTGTATTTGTGAGCATCCTCCGGTTGATAGACCTGAAGTATTGTACCTGTGAGCATCCTCCGGTTGATAGACCTGAAGTATTGTATTTGTGAGCATCCTCCGGTTGATAGACCTGAAGTATTGTACCTGTGAGCATCCTCCGGTTGATAGACCTAAAGTATTGTATTTGTGAGCATCCTCCGGTTGATAGACCTGAAGTATTGTATCTGTGAGCATCCTCCGGTTGATAGACCTGAAGTATTGTACCTGTGAGCATCCTAAGGTTGATAGACCTGAAGTATTGTATTTGTGAGCATCCTCCGGTTGATAGACCTGAAGTATTGTACCTGTGAGCATCCTCCGGTTGATAGACCTGAAGTATTGTATTTGTGAGCATCCTCCGGTTGATAGACCTGAAGTATTGTACCTGTGAGCATCCTCCGGTTGATAGACCTGAAGTATTGTATTTGTGAGCATCCTCCGGTTGATAGACCTGAAGTATTGTATTTGTGAGCATCCTCCGGTTGATAGACCTGAAGTATTGTATTTGTGAGCATCCTCCGGCTGATAGACCTGAAGTATTGTATCTGTGAGCATCCTCCGGTTGATAGACCTGAAGTATTGTACCTGTGAGCATCCTCCGACCTGAAGTATTGTATTTGTGAGCATCCTCCGGTTGATAGACCTGAAGTATTGTACCTGTGAGCATCCTCCGACCTGAAGTATTGTATTTGTGAGCATCCTCCGGTTGATAGACCTGAAGTATTGTACCTGTGAGCATCCTCCGGTTGATAGACCTGAAGTATTGTACCTGTGAGCATCCTCCGATTGATAGACCTGAAGTATTGTACCTGTGAGCATCCTCCGGTTGATAGACCTGAAGTATTGTATCTGTGAGCATCCTCCGGTTGATAGACCTGAAGTATTGTATCTGTGAGCATCCTCCGGTTGATAGACCCATCAGCACACATTTTTGAATTCTAGATATAGCACCTCTGTTAAGTTTTATATTTTTTACAGCCCTAAGGCTGTATAAAATAATTGTAAATATCTCTTTATATATATATATTCTATAGCTGGTGACCCTTAGGCAGATAACTGCACACTGTGCTACAGCCTTGTTCGTTGTTTTGTCAAGTAGTTCTAAGAAGTAATGTAGTCTTTTCTCAACCCTAAGCTATGTAACATATAATTTAATTTTTAGATCTAGATCTAGTAATTGAACATCAAAAATAGAAGTAGGCCTACTCTCGTCTCATAATTTTTATTTTGCAATTTTTAGATATAAAATCTAGAAAGATCTATGTAATCAATCTATTTAAATGTACATAAGATGATTAAAATCAACAGACATAAATTAATTCCATCTAGGATTTTTGAAACATTATCTCAATGGAAACTAACAGGAAATGGCTTTGTTTCATATATTTGCGTGAATATATAGTTCTGTGTTTAATAGCCCATTCTAAAGAAAAATCCGAGAAATGATTTTGCATTATTTCTAAACTTTGAAAACTAAAGATCATTTCTTTTCTAAGACAGAAAATATTGATTGAAGCGACTTCCCTTACAGCTTGAAAAAGAGTTACGTACATAAAAATCTATCTATATATATATAGGTCTGTGAATCGATCAATCGCGGATAAGAATTTGTTTCCGATCTCCAGTATAGATATAATATATATGTCGATAATCCCAACCATAAACTCTAAACGGGAAATTCGGACCACAGGCAGTTCCGAGAAGTAAGACCTACTTAAAGATTTGAAGACAAAACATTCCGATGTTCGGTACCACAGTAGTATCTGCTGTTTTAGCATGGGGCACTGGCGGATCCGGGGGGGGGGAGCGGTAGGGGACGATCACACACACCCCTCGGCCGACGATACACAAATATTCGTCACCAATATGTCAATTTACTTCGATCGATGGGTAGACCTGTCAATAGTGGATACCGACGTAATCGGCAAAAAGTTCGTTTCCGATGTCAAATTTGTGGTAGAACAAATATGAAACCCTCAGAGAACACATCATAATGGACACTGTGATGGAAGCTTACAATAATAATGTGAAAACATACGTCACGGAGCGAGAGCCAAAGACCATCAGCAGCCTGATAGCACAACTAAGGCAGTATAAGGCCGCACACCCAAGGGAAGTGTTAGCTAGAGAGAACCCAACTGCGACATCAGCTTTTATGGTGAACAACGCTGCAAGAATGCGGACTCTATATAGAAGAGAGAACGCTGACAAGAGCCCAACATATACAGAAAGAAGAGAGAAAGATGAAGAAATGAGTCCAACATATAGATATCGATGAGAGAAAGATGAAGAAATGAGTCCAACATATAGATATCGATGAGAGAAAGATGAAGAAATGAGTCCAACATATAGATATCGATGAGAGAAAGATGAAGAAATGAGTCCAACATATAGATATCGATGAGAGAAAGATGAAGAAATGAGTCCAACATATAGATATCGATGAGAGAAAGATGAAAAAATGAGTCCAACATATAGATATCGATGAGAGAACGCAGATAAAAGCCCAACATACACATATAAGAAAGACACAGCTAAGAGCCCAACATATACATATAGAAGAGACAAAGATGAGGAAAGGAGCCCAACATATACCTACAGGGAACGAGAATACAGACGTAATCAGCAAAAAGTTCGTTTTTAATGTCAAATTTGTGGTAGAACAAACCACACTACAGAGACTTGCTTCTACAACGGACTCAATAAAGATCGAGAGATCGAGCGTTTGCTGCCAAACATGCTAATAAACTGCAGGTATACCCAGGCTTTGTGGGAGAACAGAGGACCAATGTACTGTACGATACGGGTGTAACCGCAATTTTAGTCGTAAAAGAGTACGTCAACCCACAAGAGTACACAGGACGAAGACAAGACTGTGTTGGTTACACTGGTCAAGTAACTACACATCTGGTAGCACGTATCAACATATACACACCGTTCATCAGTGGTTGGCATGAGGCTTTAGTACTAGATAATAAGCCAGACAACATTGGTCTTATCATTGGCTCTATCAAAGGCTCTAAACCATGCACAGTAGAAGAATTGAACAAGTGGAAAGAAAAATACACACAGAAATGTTCCATGATTACTACAAGAGCTCAGAAGAAAGCAGAAGAAGTGCTAAATACAAACGATAAGATATAAGTTCCTTATAACAATGAAAATGAAAATACAGAAACAGAAAACAACGATATGACAAGTAATAATCAAGTGAACAACCCGAAGGAAATCTCCGCACAAAGTCAAGACCCACTACAGATTAAAACGGAAAAATTTGTCAGTGAACAGAAAAATGATCCAGATCTAATAAAACTCATAGAAAGTGAAGCTCCACCAAGACGAGGTCTAATCAAGATAGACGAAGATGGTGTTTATGTGAGAGAAATACATCTGAAAGCAGGCAAGACACAACAATTGCTAATTCCAATGAAATATAGAGCAACAATTTTAAAGCTTGCACATGACACCCCGTTTGCAGGACATGTGGGAGTAAGGAGAACATAGAATAGAATCTTGAATGAATTTTTTGGGCCTAAAATTACTCAACATGTCAAGGCCTATATAAAATCTTGCCATATTTGCCAAATACAGGGAGCAAAAGGAACATATATGCAAGCTCCAATACAAACAGCAAACCTAACTGAAATGCCATTTCAGAAGATAGCTCTAGATATTTATCCGTTGATATATAGCCCTATGAAAAGAATTACTAGCTCGTTGGCCACACTGTGAAAACTCTAATTTGAAAGTTATAATTTTCCAAGTAAAAAATGGAATACATTTTAATTGGGCAAGTAAACATTGGAGTGAAAAAAAAAGATTACAGCTAAAAAAAATAATTCTGTTCAAAAATATTTCAGTTCATTATAAGTTGTATAATGTTTTTTCTTGTTACTTTTTATTAGCGGCCCCCGAAAGCGAAAAATCTAATTTTTTAAATCATTTATGCAAGCAGTTTTTTTTCCATAAAAATACACCACTTTTACAACTATTAACTTTTAAACACTCAAACACTTCAAGCTATTTGTTAGGGGAGACAACTGTTTTCTATTTTTTTAATTTATGCAAACAGTTGTAAATTTTTGTCAAAAATTTTTGTTTTTATATTTGTATTGTTATGTAATTTCTGTTATACTAATTCAAATAGGATTCAAATAAGAGATTGAGCCTTTTCAAAACAATTACATCATTATAATATAAGACATCTGTTAGGCCAAGGGAGGCGCGGTTCGTGAGCGGTAAAGCGCTTGGCTTCCGAACCTGAGGTCCAGGGTTCGAATCCTGGTGAAGACTGGGATTTTCAACTTTGGGCGTCTCTGAGTAGCTGACGTCTATGAGCTCTAATGGGTAGCTGACATCAGTTGGGGAAAAGTAAAGGCGGTTGGTCTATGAGCTCTAATGGGTAGCTGACATCAGTTGGGGAAAAGTAAAGGCGGTTGGTCGTTGTGCTGGCTACATGACACCCTCGTTAACCGTAGGCCACAAAAACAGATGAACTTTACATCATCTGCCCTATAGACCACAAGGTCTGAAGGGGGAACTAGTTAGGCCAGGTTCACATCTAACTTTACATTCACTTTCACCTATCCTTTGATCTGCTGGACCGTTGGGGCACAAGATCTGTCAACCTTCTTTTTCCATTCTTATCTGAGCTAGCCAGGAAAACAAGTGACTTGGCAGAATTTAAGTCATTGGCTAATATGCATGACTAAATGCATGACGCGTAGGACGTAATCATCTTCTTTTTTGAAGTAAGTCTGTATTATATAAGATTATCTCTCATTTGTCTTTGATATAATTTCATTTAGATGTTCTTTCTGAAAATATTGAAGCCTGCCTGTGTGGACCACTTCGGGGGCCGATTCTGAGTTTGTGTTTCCACACAAACTGTCTTTATAACCTTGTTATTATAGATCTAAACTCTAAATTACAATAATATTAATGTTATTGGAAACATGGGCGTAGCCAGGATTTTTTTTTTTGGGGGGGGGGGGGGTTGCGGGGGTGTTTGCCCGCAAAAAGAAATATATGTGTGTGTGCGTGCGTGTGTGTGTGTACATCAATAATCTCTATTTCATTCTTTCGGAAGACGTTTATTGTGCCCTAGAATAGGTTCTTCCAGGAGTTAGTGGAAAAATTGTTAACTAACCGCTATTGCCAGCAAGGAGGTCAGGGGAAGCGCTGTGAGCTCCCCAGCACGAGGTGAATTCCCACCGCCAAGCACTATTTCCGGTATTGAAAGCCAAAGAAATGCATTTTCTGAGGTATCTAGCCTATAGTGCATTATTCTGCTATTAAAAAGTTTTATTTCAAAAACCGTATGTGCTATTCTTACTGAATTAGATCCTCCCGCGTTGTTCGGCGCATTGGGCGGCTAGCTGCTTCCACAAAAAACTGTCACTGGCAATGTCTGAAGCCTCCTCCCACCTGCTCTGAGGACCTCCATGAAAGTGTGTCGCCAAGTTGTACTAGGATGTCAATGTTTGCGCTTTCCTTGTAATGGCTTCCATGTCATCGCAACTCTTATTATGCGTAATTCATTTTGTCGGAGAACATGTCCCGCTAACCTCATGCGACGCCCTGTCAAAACCTTACTAAGAGGTCGACTCCCAGTTCGGCATAGGACTTTTTTAGCGGCCCCCGAAAGGAGAAAAGACGCTATTTGGTTTGTGTGGCCTGTCTATCCGTCTGTCCCGTTTAGATCTCAGAAACTAGAAGAGGAAATGAAAATCGAACATGATATTTTAGATCATTCAACGTTCTGATGCAACGGCTACTTTTTTCTTTTCTGAAAGCGAAAAATCTAATTTTTAAAATCAATTAAGCAAGCAGTTTTTTCATAAAAAATACATCATTTTTTTACAACTATTCACTATTAATAGTACCAAACACTGGAGGTTTTTAATAAGGAAGATGACTTTTTACCATTTTTACATGTATATATTCCACATCGACAAACAAGTGACACAGATTAGTTTGTAATATCTGTTTATAAATGCTGTGACCCACTTTAATTCATCAGTGACAGTGACAATACGCTGAAAGAAAGAAAGGGAAACAAATGTAACATGCTACTCAGAAGTTTTGCAATATGTTCGGTGTAGAACTATTTCATTGGTTCAACACATGACAACATGTCAATGAATACTTGTGCAACTTGATCCGAGATTTGAACTGGGAGAACCAACGTGTACACGCTACTCTCAAGACAGAGTGAATAGAAACTTTGTGAGGAAGTAATTGAAACTCTAGAAAGAGGATGTCACACTGAAGAAGAATGTCACACTGAAGAAGAATGTCACACTGAAGAAGAATGTCACACTGAAGAAGAATGTCACACTGAAGAAGAAAGTCTCGATAGAAATAGTCCACTTCTCTTTTTTTTTGTTTGTTTTGTTATGTCGTTGTTTATTTGGTTTCCCAATAATGCTGGCTTGAAGAAGAAGTCCCAAGTATGTCAGTTTTGTCCCGAGAATGCAGGAATGTTGTTTTAGAGTTGAAGGCAAGTTTTTGATCCAAATACTTTCTAGTTACATAGTCCTTAAAATAGCCAAGAGCCTTTTCACGCATACGTCGGGACTCTTTGAAGTAGCAGACGTCACAATTATTTGAAAATGACGTCAATACTAATTAAAAGCACCGATGTCAAGATTATTTGGAAGAACTGACGTCATGACTATTAGGAATGACGGACGTCAAGACTAATTAGAAGCGCTGACGTCAAGACAAGGGCGTCAGGAATGGCAAATACGTCATGTCATTGCAAGTTTCAGACATTCACGTCATGAAGAGGAGATATTTGAGTTAGTTCTAAGGTATGTTTTGAAATGACCACATGATCTATCTTGAGTTAGTTCTAAGGTATGTTTTGAAATGACCACATGATCTATCTTGAGTTAGTTCTAAGATATGTTTTGAAATGACCACATGATCTATCTTGAGTTAGTTCTAAGGTATGATTTGAAATGACCACATGATCTATCTTGAGTTAGTTCTAAGGTATGTTTTGAAATGACCACATGATCTATCTTGAGTTAGTTCTAAGGTATGATTTGAAATGACCACATGATCTATCTTGAGTTAGTTCTAAGGTATGCTTTGAAATGACCACATGATCTATCTTGAGTAAGTTCTAAGGTATGTTTTGAAATGACCACATGATCTATCTTGAGTTAGTTCTAAGGTATGTTTTGAAATGACCACATGATCTATCTTGAGTTAGTTCTAAGGTATGTTTTGAAATGACCACATGATCTATCTTGAGTTAGTTCTAAGGTATGTTTTGAAATGACCACATGATCTATCTTGAGTTAGTTCTAAGGTATGTTTTGAAATGACCACATGATCTATCTTGAGTTAGTTCTAAGGTATGTTTTGAAATGACCACATGATCTATCTTGAGTTAGTTCTAAGGTACGCTTTGAAATGACCACATGATCTATCATCTTTATCTTCGTTATTCTATACTGACTTTATGACCATTGATAGTAATATTATTAAAATGTATCCCATCATGTCGTTGTTTAAAAAGGATCTGACCAGGGAACAGAAAGTTGAGTGCCCAGTAATCACCAAACACCATTCGAAGATTCTCGCCCCTGGAGCTGCTAATCTTAACGTCCACCTGCTTGGCTACTTCATACAATGTCATCCCCATGGAAACCAATGTGAACTGACCAATGCTGTAGATGACACTCATGGTTCCAAACACGGCCAGCATCTCGGCGTGGAAAGTCAGCAGCAGAAACTGCCAGGAAACTCTTCCAATGACAAACTTAAAGAGAGACCAAGGGAAAATGTAGTCCAGCCAAGTGTACGCTTCAGACATGTTTCTAAGATAAGACAGGGTCATGTAGAAGCCTGCCAGGCCAGTGATGACCCCAAGGAAACAGAAGACTATAAAGTAACGTTGGTTGTAATGACCAACACATGTTCCTATCAGGAAGCAATGGTGGTCTCGTCTCAGTATACAAGTCTTGCAGGCTACACAGTGATGGCTTCTTGGGGGCTTGTACCGCTGACACTCTGTGCAGAATCTCCATTCTAATCCATTGGAGTCTAGAGCTAACTTATCCTGGCCATTGGTCTCGGAACAATTCGTCATCCATTCCCTAGGAATAGTATCTGGTCGATCATTTAAGTCGGGCAATCTGTTTGAGTAACATATTGAACACAGCCAGTTGGCTTGACCCATGGCAAATACGTAACAGACTAATACTTTCAGGTAGTACTGGCTCATAGCATCACAGTTTGAGAATACGTGAGGTACTAAGTAGGTCAAGGTCATGTGGAGCTGTGTAATAGCCTGAAATTGAAATAGTATTCTGAACAAATACTTTGAGTTGGTGTCTGACGAAGACTTCTTCTGGTAGTGAGCTTTTAACTTTTGCATCAATGATACATTACGGTCTTTGGAGAACTCTTCTCTGCTGCCTCCCATTTCTAGTCTGGCACTTCTCAGAACTGTCGACCGCGCAGAGTTGGGGGGTTTCTCTTTCATTGGACTGTCGTAAGGCTGAAAATAAAATAACAGTTATTAGCTTACTTAAAGTTATAGGCATTGAATCATATCAACTGTTCATATCAACTGTTCATATCAACTGTTTCTAGGCCTGTATGACATGACAATTGAATCATATCAACTGTTCATATCAACTGTTTCTAGGCCTTTAAGACATGACAATTGAATCATATCAACTGTTTATATCAACTGTTCATATCAACGGTTTCTAGGCCTGTATGACATGACAATTGAATCATATCAACTGTTCATATCAACTGTTTCTAGGCCTTTAAGACATGACAATTGAATCATATCAACTGTTTATATCAACTGTTCATATCAACGGTTTCTAGGCCTGTATGACATGACAATTGAATCATATCAACTGTTCATATCAACTGTTTCTAGGCCTTTAAGACATGACAATTGAATCATATCAACTGTTTATATCAACTGTTCATATCAACGGTTTCTAGGCCTGTTTGACATGACAATTGAATCATATCAACTGTTCATATCAACTGTTTCTAGGCCTTTAAGACATGACAATTGAATCATATCAACTGTTTATATCAACTGTTCATATCAACGGTTTCTAGGCCTGTATGACATGACAATTGAATCATATCAACTGTTCATATCAACTGTTTCTAGGCCTGTATGACATGACAATTAAATCATATCAACTGTTCATATCAACTGTTTCTAGGCCTTTAAGACATGACAATTGAATCATATCAACTGTTTATATCAACTGTTCATATCAACGGTTTCTAGGCCTGTATGACATGACAATTGAATCATATCAACTGTTTATATCAACTGTTCATATCAACTGTTTCTAGGCCTGTATGACGTATCAACTGTTCATATCAACTGTTCATATCAACTGTTCATATCAACTGTTTCTAGGCCTGTTTGACATGACAATTGAATCATATCAACTGTTCATATCAACTGTTTCTAGGCCTTTAAGACATGACAATTGAATCATATCAACTGTTTATATCAACTGTTCATATCAACGGTTTCTAGGCCTGTATGACATGACAATTGAATCATATCAACTGTTCATATCAACTGTTTCTATGCCTGTATGACGTATCAACTGTTCATATCAACTGTTCATATCAACTGTTTCTAGGCCTGTTTGACATGACAATTAAATCATATCAACTGTTCATATGAACTGTTTATATTAACTGTTCATATCAACTGTTTCTAGGCCTGTTTGACATGACAATTAAATCATATCAACTGTTCATATGAACTGTTTCTATGCCTGTATGACGTATCAACTGTTCATATCAACTGTTCATATCAACTGTTTCTAGGCCTGTTTGACATGACAATTAAATCATATCAACTGTTCATATCAACTGTTTATATTAACTGTTCATATCAATTGTTTCTAGGCCTGTATGACATGACAATTGAATCATATCAACTGTTCATATCAACTGTTCATATCAACGGTTTCTAGGCCTGTATGACATGACAATTGAATCATATCAACTGTTCATATCAACTGTTTCTAGGCCTGTATGACATGACAATTGAATCATATCAACTGTTTATATCAACTGTTTATATCAACTGTTCATATCAACTGTTCATATTGTTATAACTTTGCAAGCGCACCGCCATCCAGGCTAGTGCTAGAAGGTGCACACTGTGATAGACTAGACTGAAAAGGATGTCAACATTAGAAAGGAGAACGATTTCCGCCAAAGTCGAGAGCCAAGATGAAGAGACTTTGCTAAGAGAAGATGTTTTTTTTTTGTGTAACTGTGATGTCGTGTAAATAAACATATATGTGCCTCGTTGAGTTGCCTCACTTAAGTTATTACAATTATAAACAATCCGTTACTCAACGGAGACGCCGTTGATGGTAGCGCTGTCTATGACAGTAATAGCGAGCCGTGCATGCTTGGCTCCTACGACAAGAATCCTGACAATTGTTGTGACAGCGCTGAACACAGATCTGATCATGTCAACGTGATTCCTGCCTGTACCCAGGCGTTCAACAAGAAATGTGCTGACAGGGCTGCCTGGCAGGGAGAGTACGAGCACCGGAAGACTTGTCAACAAAGTCTTGACAAACCGACGTTTGTCCTGATACCAGTATCAGCAAGAGAAGCGCTGTTGGTGGTACAGCAGATGGACACATAGAACGTTGCAAACGTGCCCCACAGATTTGTCTTTCAGCCAAGCTTAAAGATTATTCCGTGTTTGACAACCTGGCCTCCTGGGGGCCTACGGCGCATCGAGAAAGCCTGCTGGAACAACGTGTAAGACGGTCTTGATGACCACCGCCATGACATCCACTGCCTCGCTTCTTGCCATGAGGCTGCCGTCGAGGGTGACTAAGAGATAGGTCAGACAACGAAAATCACTTCCTATTAACCAAAGGCAGATCAATTGGAGCAGAAGGAGAATGCGGCACCTGCAGAGAGCAGTGTGGATTGCTTCGTGGGGAGCACGCTCCATGCAATCTGTGACTCCCACCTACCGACCTCCACCTGCACTGACCAACCGTGAACATGTTTCTTTTCGGGACGAAAAGACTAAAAAGGGGGTAGTGTTGTAACCCTGCATTGCACCAGTGCTTGAGATGCGCACTAGCGCACTGTTGAACGTAAACAGGAAGACACTAGAAGAGAGAGAAGAACAGTACATCAGGGATTGTAAAGAGTCTGAATGTTTGGAAACTAAGAAGCCAGCTTTTATGCACATTCGGGTTGCTGTCTAAAGGACTAATAAATTAGTAGGATAACTCTGTTAAACTGTGTTGAGTTGCCTGCCTTTTCGTTGAGTGCCTAGAGAGTTACAACAATATCAACTGATCATATCAACTGTTCATATCAAGTGTTCATATCAATTGTATGACGTGACCATGAATGACGACATCTGGCTAATATTTGGAAAACTGTTTTCCTAGCAACGTTCAGTTGGTTGTCACACAGTTTGGGAACCAGTTTGAAATGAAAACAGTGTGTGTGTGTGTGTGTGTATGTGTGTGTGTGTGAGTTTCATTTCGTCTATCGAGACATTCAATGTGTCAAGGAAATAAAATAATATAGGGAGTTACTAAATGGGGAGTTACTAAGTGGGGAGTTACTAAATGCGGAGTTACTAAAGTAGAGTTACTAAGTGGGGAGTTGCTAAGTGGGGAGTTACTAAGTGTGGAGTTACTAAGTGCGGAGTTACTAAGTGCGGAGTTACTAAGTGGGGAGTTACTAAGTGTGGAGTTACTAAGTGCGGAGTTACTAAGTGTGGAGTTACTAAGTGTGGAGTTACTAAGTGTGGAGTTACTAAGTGGGGAGTTACTAAGTGTGAAGTTACTAAATGTGGAGTTACTAAGTGCGGAGTTACTAAGTGCGGAGTTACTAAGTGTGGAGTTACTAAGTGTGGAGTTACTAAGTGTGGAGTTACTAAGTGTGGAGTTACTAAGTGTGGAGTTACTAAGTGTGGAGTTACTAAGTGTGGAGTTACTAAGTGCAGAGTTACTAAGTGTGGAGTTACTAAGTGTGGAGTTACTAAGTGTGAAGTTACTAAGTGTGGAGTTACTAAGTGTGGAGTTACTCAGTGCGGAGTTACTAAGTGTGGAGTTACTAAGTGTGGAGTTACTAAGTGTGGAGTTACTAAGTAAGTGGGAGTTACTAAGTGTGGAGTTACTAAGTGGGGAGTTACTCAGTGCGGAGTTACTAAGTGTGGAGTTACTAAGTGTGGAGTTACTAAGTGTGGAGTTACTAAGTAAGTGGGAGTTACTAAGTGTGGAGTTACTAAGTGGGGAGTTACTAAGTGTGGAGTTACTAAGTGTGGAGTTACTAAGTGTGGAGTTACTAAGTGTGGAGTTACTAAGTGCGGAGTTACTAAGTGCGGAGTTACTAAGTGTGGAGTTACTAAGTGTGGAGTTACTAAGTGTGGAGTTACTAAGTGTGGAGTTACTAAGTGTGGAGTTACTCAGTGCGGAGTTACTAAGTGTGGAGTTACTAAGTGGGGAGTTACTAAGTGTGGAGTTACTAAGTGTGGAGTTACTAAGTGTGGAGTTACTAAGTAAGTGGGAGTTACTAAGTGTGGAGTTACTAAGTGGGGAGTTACTAAGTGTGGAGTTACTAAGTGTGGAGTTACTAAGTGTGGAGTTACTAAGTGTGGAGTTACTAAGTGCGGAGTTACTAAGTGCGGAGTTACTAAGGGAGAGTTAATAAGTGGGGAGTTACTAAGTGGGGAGTTACTAAGTGGGGAGTTACTAAGTGAGGAGTTACTAAGTGTGGAGTTACTAAGTGTGGAGTTACTAAGTGTGGAGTTTCTAAGTGTGGAGTTACTAAGTGGGGAGTTACTAAGTGGGGAGTTACTAAGTGGGGAGTTACTAAGTGGGGAGCTACTAAGTGGGGAGTTACTAAGTGGGGAGTTACTAAGTGGGGAGTTACTAAGTGGGGAGTTACTAAGTGCGGAGTTACTAAGTGGAAAGTTACTAAGTAGGGAGTTACTAAGTGGGGAGTTACTAAGTGGGGAGTTACTAAAAGGGGAGTTACTAAGTGGGGAGTTACTAAGGGGAGAGTTACTAAGTGGGGAGTTACTAAGTGGGGAGTTACTAAGTGGGGAGTTACTAAGTGGGGAGTTACTAAGTGGGGAGTTACTAAGTGCGGAGTTACTAAGTGGAAAGTTACTAAGTAGGGAGTTACTAAGTGGGGAGTTACTAAGTGGGGAGTTACTAAGTGGGGAGTTACTAAGTGGGAAGTTACTAAGTGGGGAGTTACTAAGTGGAGAGTTACTAAGTGGGGAGTTACTAAGTGGGGAGTTACTAAGTGGGGAGTTACTAAGGGAGAGTTACTATGTGGGAAGTTACTAAGTGTGGAGTTACTAAGTGGGGAGTTACTAAGTGTGGAGTTACTAAGTGTGGAGTTACTAAGTGGGGAGTTACTAAGTGTGGAGTTACTAAGTGTGGAGTTAATAAGTGTGGAGTTACTAAGTGTGGAGTTACTAAGTGTGGAGCTACTAAGTGGGGAGCTACTAAGTGGGGAGTTACTAAGTGGGGAGTTACTAAGTGTGGAGTTACTAAGTGGGGAGTTACTAAGTAGGGAGTTACTAAGTGTGGAGTTACTAAGTGTGGAGCTACTAAGTGTGGAGTTACTAAGTGTGGAGTTACTAAGTGTGGAGTTACTAAGTGTGGAGCTACTAAGTGGGGAGCTACTAAGTAGGAAGTTACTAAGTGTGGAGTTACTAAGTGGGAAGTTACTAAGTGCGGAGTTACTAAGTGGGGAGTTACTAAGTGGGTAGTTACTAAGTGAGGAGTTACTAAGTGGGGAGTTACTAAGTGGGGAGTTACTAAGTGTGGAGTTGCTAAGTGGGGAGTTACTAAATGGGGAGTTTCTAAGGGATAGTTACTAAGTGGGGAGTAACTAAGTGGGAAGTTACTAAGTGGGGAGTTACTAAGTGGGGAGTTACTAAGTGGGAAGTTACTAAGTGGGAAGTTACTAAGTGGGGAGTTACTAAGTGGGGAGTTACTAAGTGGAGAGTTACTAAGTGTGGAGTTACTAAGTGGGGAGTTACTAAGTGTGAAGTTACTAAGTGTGGAGTTACTAAGTGTGGAGTTAATAAATGTGGAGTTACTAAGTGTAGAGTTACTAAGTGTGGAGTTACTAAGTGTGGAGTTACTTAGTGCGGAGTTACTAAGTGGGGAGTTACTAAGTGAGGAGTTACTAAGGGGAGAGTTACTAAGTGCGGAGTTACCAAGTGGGGAGTTACTAAGTGGGGAGTTACTAAGTGTGAAGTTACTAAGTGTGGAGTTACTATGTGTGGAGTTACTAAGTGAGGAGTTACTAAGGGGAGAGTTACTAAGTGCGGAGTTACCAAGTGGGGAGTTACTAAGTGGGGAGTTACTAAGTGCGGAGTTACTAAGTGCGGAGTTAGTAAGGGGAGAGTTACTAAATGGGGATTTACTAAGTGCGGAATTACTAAGTGGGGAGTTACTAAGTGGGGAGTTACTAAGGGAGAGTTACTAAGGGAGAGTTACTAAGTAGGGAGTTACTAAGGGGAGAGTTACTAAGTTAGGAGTTACTAAGTGGGGAGTTACTAAGTGGGAAGTTACTAAGTGGGAAGTTACTAAGTGGGGAGTTACTAAGGTAGAGTTACTAAGTGGGAAGTTACTAAGTGGGGAATTACTAAGTGGGGAGTTACTAAGTGGGGAGTTACTAAGTGTGGAGTTACTAAGTGGGGAGTTACTAAGTGTGGAGTTACTAAGTGTGGAGTTACTAAGTGTGGAGTTAATAAGTGGGGAGTTACTAAGTGGGGAGTTACTAAAAGGGGAGTTACTAAGTGGGGAGTTACTAAGGGGAGAGTTACTAAGTGGGGAGTTACTAAGTGGGGAGTTACTAAGTGGGGAGTTACTAAGTGGGGAGTTACTAAGTGGGGAGTTACTAAGTGCGGAGTTACTAAGTGGGAAGTTACTAAGTAGGGAGTTACTAAGTAGGGAGTTACTAAGTGGGGAGTTACTAAGTGGGGAGTTACTAAGTGGGAAGTTACTAAGTGGGGAGTTACTAAGTGGAGAGTTACTAAGTGGGGAGTTACTAAGTGGGGAGTTACTAAGTGGGGAGTTACTAAGGGAGAGTTACTATGTGGGAAGTTACTAAGTGTGGAGTTACTAAGTGGGGAGTTACTAAGTGTGGAATTACTAAGTGTGGAGTTACTAAGTGGGGAGTTACTAAGTGTGGAGTTACTAAGTGTGGAGTTAATAAGTGTGGAGTTACTAAGTGTGGAGTTACTAAGTGTGGAGCTACTAAGTGGGGAGCTACTAAGTGGGGAGTTACTAAGTGGGGAGTTACTAAGTGTGGAGTTACTAAGTGGGGAGTTACTAAGTGGGGAGTTACTAAGTGTGGAGTTACTAAGTGTGGAGCTACTAAGTGTGGAGTTACTAAGTGTGGAGTTACTAAGTGTGGAGCTACTAACTGGGGAGCTACTAAGTGGGGAGTTACTAAGTGTGGAGTTACTAAGTGGGAAGTTACTAAGTGCGGAGTTACTAAGTGGGGAGTTACTAAGTGGGGAGTTACTAAGTGAGGAGTTACTAAGTGGGGAGTTACTAAGTGGGGAGTTACTAAGTGTGGAGTTACTAAGTGGGGAGTTACTAAATGGGGAGTTTCTAAGGGAGAGTTACTAAGTGGGGAGTAACTAAGTGGGAAGTTACTAAGTGGGGAGTTACTAAGTGGGGAGTTACTAAGTGGGAAGTTACTAAGTGGGAAGTTACTAAGTGGGGAGTTACTAAGTGGGGAGTTACTAAGTGGAGAGTTACTAAGTGTGGAGTTACTAAGTGGGGAGTTACTAAGTGTGAAGTTACTAAGTGTGGAGTTACTAAGTGTGGAGTTACTTAGTGCGGAGTTACTAAGTGGGGAGTTACTAAGTGAGGAGTTACTAAGGGGAGAGTTACTAAGTGCGGAGTTACCAAGTGGGGAGTTACTAAGTGGGGAGTTACTAAGTGTGGAGTTACTAAGTGTGGAGTTACTAAGTGTGGAGTTACTAAGTGAGGAGTTACTAAGGGGAGAGTTACTAAGTGCGGAGTTACCAAGTGGGGAGTTACTAAGTGGGGAGTTACTAAGTGCGGAGTTACTAAGTGCGGAGTTAGTAAGGGGAGAGTTACTAAATGGGGATTTACTAAGTGCGGAATTACTAAGTGGGGAGTTACTAAGTGGGGAGTTACTAAGGGAGAGTTACTAAGTAGGGAGTTACTAAGGGGAGAGTTACTAAGTTAGGAGTTACTAAGTGGGGAGTTACTAAGTGGGAAGTTACTAAGTGGGGAGTTACTAAGTGGGGAGTTACTAAGTGGGGAGTTACTAAGTGGGAAGTTACTAAGTGGGGAATTACTAAGTGGGGAGTTACTAAGTGGGGAGTTACTAAGTGTGGAGTTACTAAGTGGGGAGTTACTAAGTGTGGAGTTACTAAGTGTGGAGTTACTAAGTGTGGAGTTAATAAGTGTTGAGTTACTAAGTATGGAGTTACTAACTGTGGAGTTACTAAGTGTGGAGTTACTAAGTGTGGAGTTTCTAAGTGGTGAGTTACTAAGTGTGGAGTTAATAAGTGTGGAGTTACTAAGTGTGGAGTTACTAACTGTGGAGTTACTAAGTGTGGAGTTACTAAGTGTGGAGTTAATAAGTGTGGAGTTACTAAGTGTGGAGTTACTATTTGTGGAGATACTAAGTGTGGAGTTACTAAGTGTGGAGTTACTAAGTGTGGAGTTAATAAGTGTGGAGTTACTAAGTGTGGAGTTACTAAGTGTGGAGTTACTAAGTGGGGAGTTACTAAGTGCGGAGTTACTAAGTGGGGAGTTACTAAGTGGGGAGTTACTAAGTGGAAGGTTACTAAGGGGAGAGTTACTAAGTGTGGAGTTACTAAGTGGGGAGTTACTAAGTGGGGAGTTACTAAGTGGGGAGTTACTAAGTGCGGAGTTACTAAGTGGGGAGTTACTAAGTGGGGAGTTACTAAGTGGAGAGTTACTAAGTGGGGAGTTACTAAGTGGGGAATTACTAAGTGGGGAGTTACTAAGTGGGGAGTTACTAAGTGGGGAGTTACTAAGTGGGAAGTTACTAAGGGAGAGTTACTATGTGGGAAGTTACTAAGTGGGGAGTTAGTAAGTGTGGAGTTACTAAGTGGGGAGTTACTAAGTGGGGAGTTACTAAGTGTGGAGTTACTAAGTGTGGAGTTACTAAGTGTGGAGTTAATAAGTGTGGAGTTACTAAGTGTGGAGTTACTAAGTGTGGAGCTACTAAGTGGGGAGCTACTAAGTGGGGAGTTACTAAGTGTGGAGTTACTAAGTGGGAAGTTACTAAGTGCGGAGTTACTAAGTGGGGAGTTACTAAGTGGGGAGTTACTAAGTGAGGAGTTACTAAGTGGGGAGTTACTAAGTGGGGAGTTACTAAGTGTGGAGTTACTAAGTGGGGAGTTACTAAATGGGGAGTTTCTAAGGGAGAGTTACTAAGTGGGGAGTAACTAAGTGGGAAGTTACTAAGTGGGGAGTTACTAAGTGGTGAGTTACTAAGTGGGAAGTTACTAAGTGGGAAGTTACTAAGTGGGGAGTTACTAAGTGGGGAGTTACTAAGTGGAGAGTTACTAAGTGTGGAGTTACTAAGTGGGGAGTTACTAAGTGTGAACTTACTAAGTGTGGAGTTACTAAGTGTGGAGTTAATAAATGTGGAGTTACTAAGTGTGGAGTTACTAACTGTGGAGTTACTAAGTGTGGAGTTACTTAGTGCGGAGTTACTAAGTGGGGAGTTACTAAGTGGGGAGTTACTAAGTGTGGAGTTACTAAGTGTGGAGTTACTGAGTGTGGAGTTACTAAGTGAGGAGTTACTAAGGGGAGAGTTACTAAGTGCGGAGTTACCAAGTGGGGAGTTACTAAGTGGGGAGTTACTAAGTGCGGAGTTACTAAGTGCGGAGTTAGTAAAAGGAGAGTTACTAAATGGGGATTTACTAAGTGCGGAATTACTAAGTGGGGAGTTACTAAGTGGGGAGTTACTAAGGGAGAGTTACTAAGTAGGGAGTTACTAAGGGGAGAGTTACTAAGTTAGGAGTTACTAAGTGGGGAGTTACTAAGTGTGAAGTTACTAAGTGGGGAGTTACTAAGTGGGGAGTTACTAAGGTAGAGTTACTAAGTGGGAAGTTACTAAGTGGGGAATTACTAAGTGGGGAGTTACTAAGTGGGAAGTTACTAAGTGGGGAGTTACTAAGTGGGGAGTTACTAAGTGGGAAGTTACTAAGTGGGAAGTTACTAAGTGGGGAGTTACTAAGTGGGGAGTTACTAAGTGGAGAGTTACTAAGTGTGGAGTTACTAAGTGGGGAGTTACTAAGTGTGAAGTTACTAAGTGTGGAGTTACTAAGTGTGGAGTTAATAAATGTGGAGTTACTAAGTGTAGAGTTACTAAGTGTGGAGTTACTAAGTGTGGAGTTACTTAGTGCGGAGTTACTAAGTGGGGAGTTACTAAGTGGGGAATTACTAAGTGTGGAGTTACTAAGTGTGGAGTTACTAAGTGTGGAGTTACTAAGTGAGGAGTTACTAAGGGGAGAGTTACTAAGTGCGGAGTTACCAAGTGGGGAGTTACTAAGTGGGGAGTTACTAAGTGCGGAGTTACTAAGTGCGGAGTTAGTAAGGGGAGAGTTACTAAATGGGGATTTACTAAGTGCGGAATTACTAAGTGGGGAGTTACTAAGTGGAAAGTTACTAAGGGAGAGTTACTAAGTAGGGAGTTACTAAGGCGAGAGTTACTAAGTTAGGAGTTACTAAGTGGGGAGTTACTAAGTGGGAAGTTACTAAGTGGGGAGTTACTAAGTGGGGAGTTACTAAGGTAGAGTTACTAAGTGGGAAGTTACTAAGTGGGGAATTACTAAGTGGGGAGTTACTAAGTGGGGAGTTACTAAGTGTGGAGTTACTAAGTGGGGAGTTACTAAGTGTGGAGTTAATAAGTGTGGAGTTACTAAGTATGGAGTTACTAACTGTGGAGTTACTAAGTGTGGAGTTACTAAGTGTGGAGTTTCTAAGTGGTGAGTTACTAAGTGTGGAGTTAATAAGTGTGGAGTTACTAAGTGTGGAGTTACTAACTGTGGAGTTACTAAGTGTAAAGTTACTAAGTGTGGAGTTAATAAGTGTGGAGTTACTAAGTGTGGAGTTACTAATTGTGAAGATACTAAGTGGGGAGTTACTAAGTGTGGAGTTACTAAGTGTGGAGTTACTAAGTGGGGAGTTACTAAGTGCGGAGTTACTAAGTGGGGAGTTACTAAGTGGGGAGTTACTAAGTGGGGAGTTACTAAGGGGAGAGTTACTAAGTGTGGAGTTACTAAGTGGGGAGTTACTAAGTGGGGAGTTACTAAGTGGGGAGTTACTAAGTGCCGAGTTACTAAGTGGGGAGTTACTAAGTGGGGAGTTACTAAGTGGAGAGTTACTAAGTGGGGAGTTACTAAGTGGGGAGTTACTAAGTGGGGAGTTACTAAGGGAGAGTTACTATGTGGGAAGTTACTAAGTGGGGAGTTACTAAGTGGGGAGTTACTAAGTGGGGAGTTACTAAGTGTGGAGTTACTATGTGGGGAGTTACTAAGTGGGGAGTTACTAAGTGGGGAGTTACTAATGGAGAGTTACTATGTGGGAAGTTACTAAGTGGGGAGTTACTAAGTGGGGAGTTACTAAGTGGGGAGTTACTAAGTGGGAAGTTACTAAGGGAGAGTTACTATGTGGGAAGTTACTAAGTGGGAAGTTACTAAGTGGGGAGTTACTAAGTGTGGAGTTACTAAGTGGGGAGTTACTAAGTGTGGAGTTACTAAGTGTGGAGTTACTAAGTGTGGAGTTACTAAGTGTAGAGTTACTAAGTGGGGAGTTACTAAGTGGGGAGTTACTAAGTGAGGAGTTACTAAGTGTGGAGTTACTAAGTGTGGAGTTACTAAGTGGGGAGTTACTAAATGGGGAGTTACTAAGGGAGAGTTACTAAGTGGGGAGTTACTAAGTTGGGAGTTACTAAGTGGGGAGTTACTAAGTGGGAAGTTACTAAGGGAGAGTTACTATGTGGGAAGTTACTAAGTGGGGAGTTAGTAAGTGTGGAGTTACTAAGTGTGGAGCTACTAAGTGGGGAGCTACTAAGTGGGGAGTTACTAAGTACGGAGTTACTAAGTGGGAAGTTACTAAGTGCGGAGTTACTAAGTGGGGAGTTACTAAGTGGGGAGTTACTAAGTGAGGAGTTACTAAGTGGGGAGTTACTAAGTGGGGAGTTACTAAGTGTGGAGTTACTAAGTGGGGAGTTACTAAATGGGGAGTTTCTAAGGGAGAGTTACTAAGTGGGGAGTAACTAAGTGGGAAGTTACTAAGTGGGGAGTTACTAAGTGGGGAGTTACTAAGTGGGAAGTTACTAAGTGGGAAGTTACTAAGTGGGGAGTTACTAAGTGGGGAGTTACTAAGTGGAGAGTTACTAAGTGTGGAGTTACTAAGTGGGGAGTTACTAAGTGTGAACTTACTAAGTGTGGAGTTACTAAGTGTGGAGTTAATAAATGTGGAGTTACTAAGTGTGGAGTTACTAACTGTGGAGTTACTAAGTGTGGAGTTACTTAGATCGGAGTTACTAAGTGGGGAGTTTCTAAGTGGGGAGTTACTAAGTGTGGAGTTACTAAGTGAGGAGTTACTAAGGGGAGAGTTACTAAGTGCGGAGTTACCAAGTGGGGAGTTACTAAGTGGGGAGTTACTAAGTGCGGAGTTACTAAGTGCGGAGTTAGTAAGGGGAGAGTTACTAAATGGGGATTTACTAAGTGCGGAATTACTAAGTGGGGAGTTACTAAGTGGGGAGTTACTAAGGGAGAGTTACTAAGTAGGGAGTTACTAAGGGGAGAGTTACTAAGTTAGGAGTTACTAAGTGGGGAGTTACTAAGTGTGAAGTTACTTAGTGGGGAGTTACTAAGTGGGGAGTTACTAAGGTAGAGTTACTAAGTGGGAAGTTACTAAGTGGGGAATTACTAAGTGGGGAGTTACTAAGTGGGGAGTTACTAAGTGTGGAGTTACTAAGTGGGGAGTTACTAAGTGGGGAGTTACTAAGTGTGGAGTTACTAAGTGTGGAGTTACTAAGTGTGGAGTTAATAAGTGTGGAGTTACTAAGTATGGAGTTACTAACTGTGGAGTTACTAAGTGTGGAGTTACTAAGTGTGGAGTTTCTAAGTGGTGAGTTACTAAGTGTGGAGTTAATAAGTGTGGAGTTACTAAGTGTGGAGTTACTAACTGTGGAGTTACTAAGTGTGGAGTTACTAAGTGTGGAGTTAATAAGTGTGGAGTTACTAAGTGTGGAGATACTAAGTGTGGAGTTACTAAGTGTGGAGTTAATAAGTGTGGAATTACTAAGTGTGGAGTTACTAAGTGTGGAGTTACTAAGTGTGGAGTTACTAAGTGGGGAGTTACTAAGTGCGGAGTTACTAAGTGGGGAGTTACTAAGTGGGGAGTTACTAAGTGGGGAGTTACTAAGGGGAGAGTTACTAAGTGTGGAGTTACTAAGTGGGGAGTTACTAAGTGAGAAGTTACCAAGTGTGGAGTTAATAAGTGTGGAGTTACTAAGTGTGGAGTTACTAAGTGTGGAGTTACTAAGTGGGGAGTTACTAAGTGCGGAGTTACTAAGTGGGGAGTTACTAAGTGGGGAGTTACTAAGTGGGGAGTTACTAAGTGTGGAGTTACTAAGTGTGGAGTTACTAAGTGGGGAGTTACTAAGTGGGGAGTTACTAAGTGGGGAGTTACTAAGTGTGGAGTTAATAAGTGTGAAGTTACTAACTGTGGAGTTACTAACTGTGGAGTTACTAAGTGTGGAGTTACTAAGTGCGGAGTTACTAAGTGGGGAGTTACTAAGTGGGGAGTTACTAAGTGGGGAGTTACTAAGTGGGGAGTTACTAAGTGTGGAGTTACTAAGTGCGGAGTTACTAAGTGGGGAGTTACTAAGTGCGGAGTTACTAAGTGGGGAGTTACTAAGTGCGGAGTTACTAAGTGCGGAGTTACTAAGTGTTGAGTTACTAAATGTGGAGTTACTAAGTGTGGAGTTACTAAGTGGGGAGTTACTAAGCTTAGATGTATGTAAAATTGAGTGTGTACTAAATCTAATTATTTGTGTAAACTTTATTGCAATATGTCTTTGACAAACCCGGTGGATCTAATTTTGTAAAGCGAAACCAGCCGCCATTAAAAAACCGAAAGTGATAGATTCATTGTTTCTCGATGGCTGCATCTTTTTCTTTGACTTCCCATTCTCTTGTGAAATCCTCCAAAATCTTTCATTTGTTTTGATATTTAAAACTTCACAAAGATAAGTTATATGATGATATTAACTCATTATTTATGTTTTGAATGGATATTTATTGAAACTAACTTACAGAAAATAGCCACATAACCAAATTATTAGACAATCAGCCACTCAAAAAAAAAATTCACAAGACTGGACTCAACACCGGCTAAAAAGAGCTCATTTTGTTCAGAAATCACATAACCTTAAAAAGAAATACCACTTAGAAAATATAACTTTTGAGTCAATGAAGCAGCATAATGCTTTTCCTTCCTGGGAGCAGAGTTCACTCCCTCCTATAAGAGACAGTATTGAAAGAGTAACAAAAAATCCAATCACAACTAAACAGCGCTTAAGGAATTAGTGAACTCTTTTCTAAAAACCCATTACCCCAAAAAACAATGGGTCAGAGTTTACACAGATGGATCCACTCAAAAAATACAACACAAATGGCATACTAATTGAATGGCCCAATGGAGAAAGACTGGAAAAGTCAATTGTAACTGACAATCTCTCAGACAGCCATAGGGCAGTAAGGCAAGCCCTTGAACTAGCAGCTAACATACTAATAAACTACAACATGTTCACTTAACAGTCGAATCGTCTTACTGACTGATGCCAAAACAGTCCTTCAAATCCTGAAAAATTCCAAAATTCTGATACTTCTTTTATAAAGCAACTCTAAATCAACAGCAAGGAAACCTTTCTTCAATGGATTCCATCAGGCATTGAATTAGAAGGCAATGAAAAGCAGCAGATATACTGGTGGAAGGACGACGAAACAAATGAACTCTCCCCAGGGAGAAATGATAAAAATAATACAGTGTAGAATAAATAAGAATTGGACCCGCTCACATCCCAATTACAAGAGAAAGGACGCCTGTTATAAGCTACCTCGACATGACCAACGAATACTTTTTCGACTCAGAACCGGACACAACTGACAACATATGTCCCGGAAGCTAAAAGTCGGAACGAGAGAAACCTGCCATTGTGAAGCATCATCATAGAATGCTGACATTGTCCTTCAAAGCTGCATGCTATATAATGAAACCCGAACAAACCTCTGGCCCCAAACCCTCCTATAGTAGAAACACTATACGGAGAACTGCCTGATCTGGAGACCACTGGGCAGTTCATCTCAGATATAACATTAATGATCTGGAGACCACTGGGCAGTTCATCTCAGATATAACATTAATGATCTGGAGACCACTGGGCAGTTCATCTCAGATATAACATTAGTGATCTGGAGACCGCTGGGAAGTTCATCTAAGATATAACATTAGAGATCTGGAGACCACTGGGCAGTTCATCTCAGATATAACATTAGTGATCTGGAGACCACTGCGCAGTTCATCTCAGATACAACATTACTGATCTGAAGCAGTTCATCTCAGATATAACATTACTGATCTGAAGCAGTTCATCTCAGATACAACATTACTGATCTGGAGCAGTTCATCTCAGATATAACATTACTGATCTGGAGCAGTTCATCTCAGATATAACATTACTGATCTGGAGCAGTTCATCTCAGATATAACATTACTGATCTGAAGCAGTTCATCTCAGATATAACATTACTGATCTGAAGCAGTTGATCTCAGATACAACATTACTGATCTGGAGCAGTTTATCTCAGATATAACATTACTGATCTGGAGCAGTTCATCTCAGATATAACATTACTGATCTGGAGCAGTTCATCTCAGATATAACATTACTGATCTGAAGCAGTTCATCTCAGATATAACATTACTGATCTGAAGCAGTTCATCTCAGATATAACATTACTGATCTGAAGCAGTTCATCTCAGATACAACATTACTGATCTGGAGAAGTTCCTCTCAGATATAACATTACTGATCTGGAGCAGTTCATCTCAGATATAACATTACTGATCTGGAGACCACTGCGCAGTTCATCTCAGATACGACATTACTGATCTGAAGCAGTTCATCTCAGATATAGCATTACTGATTTGGAGCAGTTCATCTCAGATATAACATTACTGATCTGGAGACCACTGCGCAGTTCATCTCAGATATAACATTACTGATCTGGAGCAGTTCATCTCAAATACAACATTACTGATCTGGAGCAGTTCATCTCAGATATAACATTTCTGATCTGGAGCAGTTCATCTCAGATATAACATTACTGATCTGAAGCAGTTCATCTCAGATACAACATTACTGATCTGGAGCAGTTCATCTCAGATATAACATTACTGATCTGGAGACCACTGCGCAGTTCATCTCAGATACAACATTACTGATCTGGAGCAGTTCATCTCAGACATAACATTACTGATCTGGAGCAGTTCATCTCAGATATAACATTACTGATCTGGAGCAGTTCATCTCAGATATAACATTAATGATCTGAAGCAGTTCATCTCAGATATAACATTACTGATCTGGAGCAGCTCATCTCAGATATAACATTGCTGATCTGGAGCAGTTCATCTCAGATATAACATTACTGATCTGGAGCAGTTCATCTCAGATATAACATTACTGATCTGGAGCAGTTCATCTCAGATATAACACTACTGATCTGGAGCAGTTCATCTCAAATACAACATTATTAATCTGAAGCAGTTCATCTCAGATACAATATTACTGATCTGGAGACTACTGCGCAGTTCATCTCAGATACAACATTACTGATCTGAAGCAGTTCATCTCAGATACAACATTACTGATCTGAAGCAGTTCATCTTAGATACAACATTACTGATCTGAAGCAGTTCATCTCAGATACAACATTACTAATCTCAAGCAGTTCATCTCAGATACAACATTACTAATCTGGAGCAGTTCATCTCAGATATAACATTGTTGATCTGAAGCAGTTCATCTCAGATATAACATTACTGATCTGGAGCAGTTCATCTCAGATATAACATTACTGATCTGGAACACTTCATCTCAGATACAACATTACTGATCTGGAGCAGTTCATCTCAGATATAACATTACTGATCTGGAGACCACTGCGCAGTTCATCTCAGATACAACATTACTGATCTGAAGCAGTTCATCTCAGATATAGCATTACTGATTTGGAGCAGTTCATCTCAGATATAACATTACTGATCTGGAGACCACTGCGCAGTTCATCTCAGATATAACATTACTGATCTGGAGCAGTTCATCTCAAATACAACATTACTGATCTGGAGCAGTTCATCTCAGATATAACATTTCTGATCTGGAGCAGTTCATCTCAGATATAACATTACTGATCTGAAGCAGTTCATCTCAGATACAACATTACTGATCTGAAGCAGTTCATCTCAGATATAACATTACTGATCTGAAGCAGTTCATCTCAAATACAACATTACTGATCTGGAGCAGTTCATCTCAGATATAACATTACTGATCTGAAGCAGTTCATCTCAGCTATAACATTACTGATCTGAAGCAGTTCATCTCACAAATAAAATTACTGATCTGCAGACCACTGCGCAGTTCATCTCAGATATAACATTACTGATCTGGAGCAGTTCATCTCACAAATAAAATTACTGATCTGGAGACCACTGCGCGGTTCATCTCAGATACAACATTACTGATCTGAAGCAGTTCATCTCAGATATAACATTACTGATGTGGAGCAGTTCATCTCAGATATAACATTACTGATCTGAAGCAGTTCATCTCAGATATAACATAACTGATCTGGAGCAGTTCATCTCAGATATAACATTACTGATCTGGAGCAGTTCATCTCAGATATAACATTACTGATCTGGAGCAGTTCATCTCAGATATAACATTACTGATCTGGAGCAGTTCATCTCAGATACAACATTATTGATCTGGAGACTACTGCGCAGTTCATCTCAGATACAACATTACTGATCTGAAGCAGTTCATCTCAGATACAACATTACTGATCTGAAGCAGTTCATCTCAGATACAACATTACTGATCTGAAGCAGTTCATCTCAGATATAACATTGTTGATCTGAAGCTGTTCATCTCAGATATAACATTACTGATCTGGAGCAGTTCATCTCAGATATAACATTACTGATCTGGAGCAGTTCATCTCAGATATAACATTACTGATCTGAAGCAGTTCATCTCAGATACAACATTACTGATCTGAAGCAGTTCATCTCAGATACAACATTACTGATCTGGAGCAGTTCATCTCAGATATAACATTACTGATCTGCAGACCACTGCGCAGTTCATCTCAGATATAACATTACTGATCTGGAGCAGTTCATCTCAAATACAACATTACTGATCTGGAGCAGTTCATCTCAGATATAACATTACTGATCTGGAGCAGTTCATCTCAGATATAACATTACTGATCTGAAGCAGTTCATCTCAGATACAACATTACTGATCTGAAGCAGTTCATCTCAGATATAACATTACTGATCTGAAGCAGTTCATCTCAAATACAACATTACTGATCTGGAGCAGTTCATCTCAGATATAACATTACTGATCTGAAGCAGTTCATCTTAGCTATAACATTACTGATCTGAAGCAGTTCATCTCAGATACAACATTACTGATCTGGAGCAGTTCATCTCAGATATAACATTACTGATCTGGAGCAGTTCATCTCAGATATAACATTACCGATCTGGAGCAGTACAGCTCAGATATAACATTACTGATCTGAAGCAGTTCATCTCAGATACAACATTACTGATCTGGAGCAGTTCATCTCAGATATAACATTACTGATCTGGAGACCACTGCGCAGTTCATTTCAGATACAACATTACTGATCTGGAGCAGTTCATCTCAGACATAACATTACTGATCTGGAGCAGTTCATCTCAGATATAACATTACTGATCTGGAGCAGTTCATCTCAGATATAACATTACTGATCTGGAGCAGTTCATCTCAGATATAACATTACTGATCTGGAGCAGTTCATCTCAGATACAACATTATTGATCTGAAGCAGTTCATCTCAGATACAACATTACTGATCTGGAAACTACTGCGCAGTTCATCTCAGATACAACATTACTGATCTGAAGCAGTTCATCTCAGATACAACATTACTGATCTGAAGCAGTTCATCTCAGATACAACATTACTGATCTGAAGCAGTTCATCTCAGATACAACATTACTGATCTGAAGCAGTTCATCTCAGATATAACATTACTGATCTAGAGCAGTTCATCTCAGATATAACATTGTTGATCTAAAGCAGTTCATCTCAGATATAACATTACTGATCTGGAGCAGTTCATCTCAAATATAACATTACTGATCTGGAGCAGTTCATCTCAGATATAACATTACTGATCTGAAGCAGTTCATCTCAGATACAACATTACTGATCTGAAGCAGTTCATCTCAGATACAACATTACTGATCTGGAGCAGTTCATCTCAGATATAACATTACTGATCTGCAGACCACTGCGCAGTTCATCTCAGATATAACATTACTGATCTGGAGCAGTTCATCTCAGATATAAAATTACTGATCTGGAGACCACTGCGCGGTTCATCTCAGATACAACATTACTGATCTGAAGCAGTTCATCTCAGATATAACATTACTGATGTGGAGCAGTTCATCTCAGATATAACATTACTGATCTGAAGCAGTTCATCTCAGATATAACATAACTGATCTGGAGCAGTTCATCTCAGATATAACATTACTGATCTGGAGCAGTTCATCTCAGATATAACATTACTGATCTGGAGCAGTTCATCTCAGATATAACATTACTGATCTGGAGCAGTTCATCTCAGATACAACATTATTGATCTGGAGACTACTGCGCAGTTCATCTCAGATACAACATTACTGATCTGAAGCAGTTCATCTCAGATACAACATTACTGATCTGAAGCAGTTCATCTCAGATACAACATTACTGATCTGAAGCAGTTCATCTCAGATATAACATTGTTGATCTGAAGCTGTTCATCTCAGATATAACATTACTGATCTGGAGCAGTTCATCTCAGATATAACATTACTGATCTGGAGCAGTTCATCTCAGATATAACATTACTGATCTGAAGCAGTTCATCTCAGATACAACATTACTGATCTGAAGCAGTTCATCTCAGATACAACATTACTGATCTGGAGCAGTTCATCTCAGATATAACATTACTGATCTGCAGACCACTGCGCAGTTCATCTCAGATATAACATTACTGATCTGGAGCAGTTCATCTCAAATACAACATTACTGATCTGGAGCAGTTCATCTCAGATATAACATTACTGATCTGGAGCAGTTCATCTCAGATATAACATTACTGATCTGAAGCAGTTCATCTCAGATACAACATTACTGATCTGAAGCAGTTCATCTCAGATATAACATTACTGATCTGAAGCAGTTCATCTCAAATACAACATTACTGATCTGGAGCAGTTCATCTCAGATATAACATTACTGATCTAAAGCAGTTCATCTTAGCTATAACATTACTGATCTGAAGCAGTTCATCTCAGATACAACATTACTGATCTGGAGCAGTTCATCTCAGATATAACATTACTGATCTGGAGCAGTTCATCTCAGATATAACATTACTGATCTGGAGCAGTTCATCTCAGATACAACATTATTGATCTGAAGCAGTTCATCTCAGATACAACATTACTGATCTGGAGACTACTGCGCAGTTCATCTCAGATACAACATTACTGATCTGAAGCAGTTCATCTCAGATACAACATTACTGATCTGAAGCAGTTCATCTCAGATACAACATTACTGATCTGGAGCAGTTCATCTCAGATATAACATTACTGATCTGGAGCATTTCATCTCAGATAAAACATTACTGATCTGGAGCAGTTCATCTCAGATACAACATTACTGATCTGAAGCAGTTCATCTCAGATACAACATTACTGATCTGAAGCAGTTCATCTCAGATACAACATTACTGATCTGAAGCAGTTCATCTCAGATACAACATTACTGATCTGGAGCAGTTCATCTCAGATATAACATTACTGATCTGAAGCAGTTCATCTCAGATACAACATTACTGATCTGGAGCAGTTCATCTCAGATATAACATTACTGATCTGGAGCAGTTCATCTCAGATAAAACATTACTGATCTGGAGCAGTTCATCTCAGATATAACATTGCTGATCTGAAGCAGTTCATCTCAGATACAACATTACTTATCTGAAGCAGTTCATCTCAGATACAACATTACTGATCTGGAGCAGTTCATCTCAGATATAACATTACTGATCTGCAGACCACTGCGCAGTTCATCTCAGATATAACATTACTGATCTGGAGCAGTTCATCTCAGATATAAAATTACTGATCTGGAGACCACTGCGCAGTTCATCTCAGATACAACATTACTGATCTGAAGCAGTTCATCTCAGATATAACATTACTGATCTCAAGCTGTTTATCTCAGATACAACATTACTGATCTGAAGCAGTTCATCTCAGATACAACATTACTGATCTGGAGCAGTTCATCTCAGATATAACATTACTGATCTGGAGACCACTGCGCAGTTCATTTCAGATACAACATTACTGATCTGGAGCAGTTCATCTCAGACATAACATTACTGATCTGGAGCAGTTCATCTCAGATATAACATTACTGATCTGGAGCAGTTCATCTCAGATATAACATTACTGATCTGAAGCAGTTCATCTCAGATATAACATAACTGATCTGGAGCAATTCATCTCAGATATAACATTACTGATCTGGAGCAGTTCATCTCAGATATAACATTACTGATCTGGAGCAGTTCATCTCAGATATAACATTACTGATCTGGAGCAGTTCATCTCAGATACAACATTATTGATCTGAAGCAGTTCATCTCAGATACAACATTACTGATCTGGAGACTACTGCGCAGTTCATCTCAGATACAACATTACTGATCTGAAGCAGTTCATCTCAGATACAACATTACTGATCTGAAGCAGTCCATCTCAGATACAACATTACTGATCTGAAGCAGTTCATCTCAGATACAACATTACTGATCTGAAGCAGTTCATCTCAGATATAACATTACTGATCTGGAGCAGTTCATCTCAGATATAACATTGTTGATCTGAAGCAGTTCATCTCAGATATAACATTATTGATCTGGAGCAGTTCATCTCAGATATAACATTACTGATCTGGAGCAGTTCATCTCAGATATAACATTACTGATCTGAAGCAGTTCATCTCAGATACAACATTACTGATCTGAAGCAGTTCATCTCAGATACAACATTACTGATCTGGAGCAGTTCATCTCAGATATAACATTTCTTATCTGCAGACCACTGCGCAGTTCATCTCAGATATAACATTACTGATCTGGAGCAGTTCATCTCAGATATAACATTACTGATCTGGAGACCACTGCGCAGTTCATCTCAGATATAACATTACTGATCTGGAGCAGTTCATCTCAGATATAACATTACTGATCTGAAGCAGTTCATCTCAGATACAACATTTCTGATCTGGAGCAGTTCATCTCAGATATAACATTACTGATCTGGAGACCACTGCGCAGTTCATCTCAGATATAACATTACTGATCTGGAGAGATCTGGAGCAGTTCATCTCAGATACAACATTACTGATCTGAACCCTTCGACAAGTAAAATGAGAACGAAGAAAATATTCAAATCAAATCTTTTTAACTGCCTGAGTGAACGACTTAAGGGGCTGAATCTGCCACACAAAGTCTCAGATTGTAAAACAATTGTGTTGCAACTGACCTTCTACTTATGTTCTATTTATTCCATTACTGCCTCAACAAGTTTTGAACTCTGGTTTCACACTGTTTGTCTGGTACGTGTCAGAGTTCAATAGGTAACTAATTGATGGGCCGGTCCAAGTTTAAAAGGGAGGGGGTCCAAGTCAAAACAAACAATATATATAGCTTAGTACAAAATCAACGATCTCTACCAATACAAGACTAATCTTTACCAAGACAAGACTGATCTCTACCAATACAAGACTGATCTCTACTAATACAAGACTGATCTCTACCAATACAAGACTGATCTCTACCAATACAAGACTGATCTCTACTAATACAAGACTGATCTCTACCAATACGAGACTGATCTCTACCAATACGAGACTGATCTCTACCAATACAAGACTGATCTCTACCAATACGAGACTGATCTCTACCAATACAAGACTGATCTCCAAATCTCCTGATCTCTACCAATACGAGACTGATCTCTACCAATACGAGACTGATCTCTACCAATACAAGACTGATCTCTACCAATACGAGACTGATCTCTACCAATACGAGACTGATCTCTACCAATACGAGACTGATCTCTACCAATATGAGACTGATCTCTACCAATATGAGACTGATCTCTACCAATACGAGACTGATCTTTACCAATACGAGACTGATCTCTACCAATACGAGACTGATCTCTACCAATACAAGACTGTCTCTACCAATACGAGACTGATCTCTACCAATACGAGACTGATCTCTACCAATACGAGACTGATCTCTACCAATACAAGACTGATCTCTACCAATACAAGACTGATCTCTACCAATACGAGACTGATCTCTACCAATACAAGACTGATCTCTACCAATAAGAGACTGATCTCTACCAATACAAGACTGATCTCTACCAATACGAGACTGATCTCTACCAATACGAGACTGATCTCTACCAATACGAGATTGATCTCTACCAATACGAGACTGATCTCTACCAATACAAGACTGATCTCTACCAATACAAGACTGATCTCTACCAATACGAGATTGATCTCTACCAATACGAGACTGATCTCTACCAATACAAGACTGATCTCTACCAATACGAGACTGATCTCTACCAATATGAGACTGATCTCTACCAATAAGAGACTGATCTCTACCAATACAAGACTGATCTCTACCAATACGAGACTGATCTCTACCAATACGAGACTGATCTCTACCAATACGAGATTGATCTCTACCAATACAAGACTGATCTCTACCAATACAAGACTGATCTCTACCAATACAAGACTGATCTCTACCAATACAAGACTGATCTCTACCAATACAAGACTGATCTCTACCAATACGAGACTGATCTCTACCAATACAAGACTGATCTCTACCAATACGAGACTGATCTCTACCAATACAAGACTGATCTCCAAATCTCCTGATCTCTACCAATACGAGACTGATCTCTACCAATACGAGACTGATCTCTACCAATACAAGACTGATCTCTACCAATACAAGACTGATCTCTACCAATACGAGACTGATCTCTACCAATATGAGACTGATCTCTACCAATACGAGACTGATCTCTACCAATACGAGACTGATCTCTACCAATACGAGACTGATCTCTACCAATATGAGACTGATCTCTACCAATACGAGACTGATCTCTACCAATACGAGACTTATCTCTACCAATACGAGACTGATCTCTACCAATATGAGACTGATCTCTACCAATATGAGACTGATCTCTACCAATACGAGACTGATCTTTACCAATACGAGACTGATCTCTACCAATACGAGACTGATCTCTACCAATACAAGACTGTTTCTACCAATACGAGACTGATCTCTACCAATACGAGACTGATCTCTACCAATACGAGACTGATCTCTACCAATACAAGACTGATCTCTACCAATACAAGACTGATCTCTACCAATACGAGACTGATCTCTACCAATACAAGACTGATCTCTACCAATAAGAGACTGATCTCTACCAATACAAGACTGATCTCTACCAATACGAGACTGATCTCTACCAATACGCGACTGATCTCTACCAATACGAGATTGATCTCTACCAATACGAGACTGATCTCTACCAATACAAGACTGATCTCTACCAATACAAGACTGATCTCTACCAATACGAGATTGATCTCTACCAATACGAGACTGATCTCTACCAATACAAGACTGATCTCTACCAATACAAGACTGATCTCTACCAATACAAGACTGATCTCTACCAATACAAGGCATATCTCTACCAATACAAGACTGATCTCTACCAATTCTAACTTAAAACTAATGTACGTCTTATCTCTACCAGAATTTACATTCCAGCCTGAACTTTTTAATTATTCTCGCTCTCACGTCTTTCCTTGACCTTTGATCATGACACTTGGCTTTAGCCAATGGAATTATTTTCTACAACCAATCAAATAATTTTCTATCAAGTGTCATTAGCATGATAAACAGGTGTCTGCTACGTCATTGGAAAAACCGACGTTGACCATAACCTAGACCCGGGGTCGGCAACCTGCATGCCGCTCTTTGGATAAGTTACTTCATTTTCAATGGTTAAAACAGTATCAAGATAAAATCAGTGAAACTTTTGACACGAATTACTTCAGCACAGTTATAAAAAGTCATCAAAGATGAATTTCTTGATAGATTTAAGCAGTTCAAAACCAACAAAATCATTCTAGCATTCCTAGTAAATCCTCTCAACACTAATAGTAACGAAATCCACATTGATCCATTTGGAATTGATACTGGATCTCTAGAAATGCAATTGATCGATTTAAAAAGTAAAGCTTTGTAAAGTGGAAAATTTACAGAGTTGAAAAGCAAGTTGGAAGAGTTGAAGGTCTAGAAATGTAACGCAACAAAAGTGGACAGCTTTAAAAGAAATGCTGAGAGTTGATTCGGTGCAAGGATTAGTCTTCCAGATTGGCTACAGTCAGGTGATGAAGTTGACATTAAGAGTACTGAGTATCTTTGAATCGACATAGTCGTGCGAGTAAGCGTTCTCTTGCAGGAATATAATTTAAAGTAAAGTAAGAAGTTGACTAACAAATAAAAATTAAGATTCGTATTTGAAACTAAAAACAATAAGTTCTGAGCCAAATTTATCCAAACTTTCTAAAACCATGCAAAGCCAATGCTCCCATTGAATTTGTTTACTCATTTGTTAGTTATTAAAATATAAGTTAGTATTGTAAGTAAATGTTTATCTTCTTTAGTTACCGAAATAAAAAATAATTATCTAACAATGCCATATATATATATATATATTTAATTAATACATGACATTGATACGTGACATGGATACATCTATCTATCTATCTACCTAACTCCTAGATACCCCCTCCCCCCCCCCATTGGTCCACAAATGAGATTGGACCAAAAGCGCTCTGAGCATGTTATAAGCATGAAAGTAGCGCTATATAAAAGCTATAATAATAATAATATCTCATTTGTTGTGCTACTTATATATGAATAAATAGACTCGTTTTTTTTCCATTAAACAATTGTGAGTACTATTTATTGTTGGCAAGAAAAAAATGTTGTGGCTCTTTAAAAACTTTAAAATTTTGTAAATCTGAAATTTTGGCTATTCCGACTCAAAAGGTTGCCGATCCTGACCTAGACTTGAGTTTATTTTAAATTATTTCATATTTTAAATTAATACGTGACATGGATACATTTATCTATCTATCTATCTATCTATCTATCTATCTATCTATCTATCTATCTATCTATCTATCTATCTATCTATCTATCTAACTATCTATCTATCTATCTACCTATCTATCTATCTACCTATCTATCTATCTATCTATCTATCTATCTACCTATCTATCTATCTACCTATCTATCTACCTATCTATCTACCTATCTAACCCTAACCCTAACCCTATCTATCTAACTATCTATCTATCTATCTATCTTTCTATCTACCTGCCTATCTATCTACCTATCTATCTACCTATCTATCTATCTACCTATCTATCTATCTATCTATCTATCTATCTAACTATCTATCTATCTATCTATCTTTCTATCTACCTACCTATCTATCTACCTATCTATCTATTTATCTATCTATCTACCTATCTATCTACCTATCTATCTACCTATCTATCTACCTACCTATCTACCTATCTATCTACCTACCTATCTACCAATCTACCTATCTCTGTGGATTATGTTTTGACCTGATGACGTTGTGGCACGTTCTCTCGCCCACTTCTTGGATCCAGTTGAACATGTGGCACATCATTAGTTAGAGTCGACAACAAGAGACACGACTATAGCCCGATAACAAGAGACACGACTATAGCCCGATAACAAGAGACACGACTATAGCCCGATAACAAGAGACACGACTATAGCCCGATAACAAGAGACACGACTATAGCCCGATAACAAGAGACACGACTATAGCCCGATAACAAGAGACACGACTATAGCCCGATAACAAGAGACACGACTATAGCCCGATAACAAGAGACACGACTCAATCCAAAAAATAAGCAAGTCATTGAGTACCAATAAAATAATTTTGTGTTTTAGGCCTAGAGCAGAAAGAGAGCTAAACCCTGTATTTTTCAGTTCAATGGCAGTAATTAGCGGTTATTTCCACTAAGATGAACTTTAATCTTAAAAATTATTCTTTTTCTATTGCTTCTTTTGTGATAGGCTCAGTTATACCTTAGTTTGTTTTGTGGTAGGCTCAGTTATAGCTTAGTTTGTTTTGTGGTAGGCTCAGTTATAGCTAAGCTTGTTTTGTGTTAGGCTCAGTTATAGCTAAGCTTGTTTTGTGGTAGGCTCAGTTATAGCTAAGCTTGTTTTGTGGTAGGCTCAGTTATAGCTAAGCTTGTTTTGTGGTAGGCTCAGTTATAGCTAAGCTTGTTTTGTGGTAGGCTAGTTATAGCTTAGTTTGTTTGTGGTAGGCTCAGTAATAGCTAAGCTTGTTTTGTGGTAGGCTCAGTTATAGCTTAGTTTGTTTTGTGGTAGGCTCAGTTATACCTTTGTTTGTTTTGTGGTAGGCTCAGTTATAGCTTAGTTTGTTTTGTGGTAGGCTCGGTTATAGCTTAGTTTGTTTTGTGGTAGTCTCAGTTATAGCTTAGTTTGTTTTGTGGTAGGCTTAGTTATAGCTTAGTTTGTTTTGTGGTAGGCTTAGTTATAGCTTAGTTTTTTTTGTGGTAGGCTCAGTTATAGCTTAGTTTGTTTTGTGGTAGGCTCAGTTATAGCTTAGTTTGTTTTGTGGTAGTCTCAGTTATAGCTTAGTTTGTTTTGTGGTAGGCTTAGTTATAGTTTGTTTTGTGGTAGGCTTAGTTATAGCTTAGTTTTTTTTTGTGGTAGGCTCAGTTATAGCTTAGTTTGTTTTGTGGTAGGCTCAGTTATAGCTTAGTTTTTTTTTGTGGTAGGCTTAGTTATAGCTTAGTTTTTTTTTGTGGTAGGCTCAGTTATAGCTTAGTTTGTTTTGTGGTAGGCTCAGTTATAGCTTAGTTTGTTTTGTGGTAGGCTTAGTTATAGCTTAGTTTTTTTTTGTGGTAGGCTCAGTTATAGCTTAGTTTTTTTTTGTGGTAGGCTCAGTTATAGCTTAGTTTGTTTTGTGGTAGGCTCAGTTATAGCTTAGTTTGTTTTGTGGTAGGCTTAGTTATAGCTTAGTTTTTTTTTGTGGTAGGCTTAGTTATAGCTTAGTTTGTTTTGTGGTAGTCTCAGTTATAGCTTAGTTTGTTTTGTGGTAGGCTTAGTTATAGCTTAGTTTTTTTTTTTGTGGTAGGCTCAGTTATAGCTTAGTTTGTTTTGTGGTAGGCTCAGTTATAGCTTAGTTTGTTTTGTGGTAGGCTTAGTTATAGCCTTGTTTGCCTATAGGTAAAAATCCAACACTGGGTAACTTCAACTGAAGATGTAGAGTTCATTGAGGTCTTTCTATGGTAAAGACACTCTAGAGCAAACTGTTGTCTTTTTATGTTAAAGACACTCTATTGTAAACTGAAGTCTTTCTGTAGTAAAGTAACTCTAGTTACAAAGCATGTATTTATGTGCAAAATGTCAGCTCAATTGGATACTGAAAAGTTGTCCAAATCAATAAGTCACTAAAACAAAAGACTTGGATCAAAGTTTTCAAACTTCAGACGAACAATGATCAAAGTTACAATGTGTTGACATCTACTTACTATGTCACCTATATCAGATTATGTATGTGTCATCTATTTACTATGTCACCTATATCAGATTATGTATGTGTCGACATCTATTTACTATGTCACCTATATCAGATTATGTATGTGTCATCTATTTACTATGTCACCTATATCAGATTATGTATGTGTCGACATCTATTTAATATGTCATCTATATCAGATTATGTTATGTTGACATCTATTTACTATGTCACCTATATCAGATTATGTTATGTTGACATCTATTTACTATGTCACCTATATGAGATTATGTTATGTTGAAATCTCTTTACTATGTCACCTATATCAGATTATGTATGTGTCGACATCTCTTTACTATGTCACCTATATCAGATTATGTATGTGTCATCTATTTACTATGTCACCTATATGAGATTATGTATGTGTTGACATCTATTTACTATGTCACCTATATGGGATTATGTTACGTTGACATTTATTTACTATGTCACCTATATCAGATTATGTATGTGTCATCTATTTACTATGTCACCTATATGAGATTATGTATGTGTCGACATCTATTTACTATGTCACCTATATGGGATTATGTTACGTTGACATTTATTTACTATGTCACCTATATGAGATTATGTTATGTTGACATCTATTTACTATGTTACCTATATGAGATTATGTTATGTTGACATCTATTTACTATATTACCTATATGAGATTAAATTATGTTGACATCTATTTACTGTGTTACCTATATCAGATTATGTTATGTTGACATCTATTTATTATGTCACCTATATGAGATTATGTTATGTTGACATCTATTTACTATGTCACCTATATCAGATTATGTATGTGTCGACATCTATTTACTATGTCACCTATATCAGATTATGTTATGTTGACATCTATTTACTATGTTACCTATATCAGATTATGTTATGTTGACATCTATTTACTATGTCACCTATATCAGATTATGTTATGTTGACATTTATTTACTACGTCACCTATATGAGATTATGTTATGTTGACATTTATTTACTACGTTACCTATATGAGATTATGTTATGTTGACATTTATTTACTATGTCACCTATATGAGATTATGTTATGTTGACATTTATTTACTATGTCACCTATATGAGATTATGTTATGTTGACATTTATTTACTACGTTACCTATATGAGATTATGTTATGTTGACATCTATTTACTATGTCACCTATATGAGATTATGTTATGTTGACATCTATTTACTATGTCACCTATATGGGATTATGTTATGTTGACATCTATTTACTATGTTACCTATATCAGATTATGTATGTGTCGACATCTATTTACTATGTCACCTATATCAGATTATGTTATGTTGACATCTATTTACTATGTCACCTATATGAGATTATGTTATGTTGAAATCTCTTTACTATGTCACCTATATCAGATTATGTATGTGTCGACATCTCTTTACTATGTCACCTATATCAGATTATGTATGTGTCATCTATTTACTATGTCACCTATATTAGATTATGTATGTGTCGACATCTATTTACTATGTCACCTATATGGGATTATGTTATGTTGACATTTATTTACTATGTCACCTATATGAGATTATGTTATTTTGACATCTATTTACTATGTTACCTATATGAGATTATGTTATGTTGACATCTATTTACTGTGTTACCTATATCAGATTATGTTATGTTGACATCTATTTACTATGTTACCTATATGAGATTATGTTATGTTGACATCTATTTACTGTGTTACCTATATCAGATTATGTTATGTTGACATCTATTTACTATGTCACCTATATGAGATTATGTTTTGTTGACATCTATTTACTATGTCACCTATATGAGATTATGTTATGTTGAAATCTCTTTACTATGTCACCTATATCAGATTATGTATGTGTCGACATCTCTTTACTATGTCACCTATATCAGATTATGTATGTGTCATCTATTTACTATGTCACCTATATTAGATTATGTATGTGTCGACATCTATTTACTATGTCACCTATATGGGATTATGTTATGTTGACATTTATTTACTATGTCACCTATATGAGATTATGTTATTTTGACATCTATTTACTATGTCACCTATATCAGATTATGTATGTGTCATCTATTTACTATGTCACCTATATTAGATTATGTATGTGTCGACATCTATTTACTATGTCACCTATATGAGATTATGTTATTTTGACATCTATTTACTATGTCACCTATATGAGATTATGTTTTGTTGACATCTATTTACTATGTCATCTATATCAGATTATGTATGTGTCGAAATCTATTTACTATGTCACCTATATCAGATTATGTTATGTTGACATTTATTTACTATGTCACCTATATGAGATTATGTTATGTTGACATCTATTTACTATGTCACCTATATGGGATTATGTTATGTTGACATCTACTTACTATGTTACCTATATCAGATTATGTTATGTTGACATCTATTTACTATGTCACCTATATGAGATTATGTTATGTTGACATCTATTTACTGTGTCACCTATATGAGATTATGTTATGTTGACATCTATTTACTGTGTCACCTATATGATTATGTAACGTAATTTATATAAGGGCATGTAGGCCGTGTTGAGTTGCCACTTGCTCCCGAATTAACAGCTTGACCACTGGACCTGTGTTGTAAATTGTATTTATTCTGTAATGTTTTTCTAGCCTTGTCTCTGAGGGATTCAACTCTGTATTGAAGAATCAGATAGGCTTTACCGAACGGATGTCTATAGGTGGGATTCTATGAAACTTGTAGGCTCTTAGGTTTCCCTTAGCTTATAGTTCATCTTGACTCTTTTTTTTTTTTTTTTGGCTAGAAGTGGCTAGTGTCAGCCTGAAGCCTGTAACCCCAGAGTGGCCAAAAGTGGTCGTGTTTTGACCTGAGGCCTATGACCTTCATTTGCTTTACACTGACGTGTGATGGGGGTATCTGGAAATTTAGGCACCGGATAATTAGGCACCGGATATTTAGGCACCGGATATTTAGGCACCCGGAAATTTAGGCACCCGGATATTTAGGCACCCGGAAATTTAGGCACCCGGATAATTAGGCACCCGGAAATTTAGGCACCGGATAATTAGGCACTTTTTGACAAGGCGGAAAATTAGGCACCGGATAATTAGGCATTCTTTGATTCGCGACCTTAATTTTGAAAGTAGTTTTAAAATGTTAACGTATATGTTATCCTTAGGCTCTGGGCTATTGGTGACGTTATCAAAAAAATAGCATTTATAACGATTCTAACTGAATTTTCATGATATAAACGAAAAACTGACAAAACGAGGAAAAAAATGACAATCGTGAGAATGTGTGGAAAAAATGACTCCGGATTAATAGTAATTATAAAATATAGACCTCACAGTATTCAGGGAAGGGGAGGTAGAGTTGATTCTCTTCTCATTGCTTCCTGACCTTAGCCCTTCCCCCTTTACGCACTCCCACTAAAGGAGAGGATTTGTGGCGGGTAGATGTTGAACTAGGTCGTGAAAATGACGCAATGAGTCTTCTTATCTTATCTTATATGATACAGATGTTACTTCAAAAAAGAAGATGATTACGTCCTACGCGTCATGCATTTAGTCATGCATGTTAACCAATGACTTAAATTCAGCCAAGTCACTGGTTTTCCTGGCTAGCTCAGGCAACCCATTCCATGCTCTAATATCACTAGGGAAGAAGGAGTGTTTGTACAAATTTGTCCTAGCATATGGGACGAGGAATGTGCCTTTATCTTTGTGTCTTTCAGAGTATTTTATTAAACTTTGTTTTTGTATTTGAAGATTATGGTTCAGTGTTTTATGTATGATTGCTACTTTACTTTTGAGCCTTCTGTCCTGAAGGCTTTCTAAATTTAGTGATTTTACTAAAGGTGTTACTCTAGTTAAATGTGAATATTCGTTTGTTATGAATCTCACTGCTCTATTTTGTGTCTGTTCCAGTTTTTTAATGTTTTCTTGAGTTGAGGGGTCCCAAACGGAGGATGCATATTCTATTATTGGCCTAACCAAGGTTAAATAACATTTTAGTTTTATGTTCTTATTTGATTTATAGAAATTTCTTTTAATAAATCCTAATGCTTTGTTTGATTTTTTTGTAGTTTCATCAATATGCGGGTTCCATGACAGTTTTTCATTTATTATAACACCTAGGTATTTTGCGTTTTTAGTCTGTGTTACTGGTTTGCCATGAATAAGATAAGTGGAATTAATTTGTTTTAGTTTTTTTGTTACTCTTAACAACTGATATTTTTCTGGGTGGAAAGACATGCTCCAATTTGATTCCCATTTCTGTAATTCATCTAATTCTCTTTGTAAAATATCTGTGTCCTGTGTTGTTTTTATTGTTCTATATATTATGCAATCGTCTGCAAATAATCTGACTTTTGTTCCTGAAGTAATGCAATTAGGTAAATCATTTATGTAAATTAAAAATAGTAGTGGACCCAATACTGTTCCTTGTCTCAAGGCTACACACTGGAGAACTGGGCAGGGTACAGCATTGAACATTACTGCTAAAATGGAAGTCTGGAGAAAATTGTCTTCTTATAGTGGGAATTGAAATGAGCAGGGTGGATTTGCGCGCGTTACTTATAGGAATTAAATATGTTGATAAACTAAAGTAGTATACATATTTTAAAGTACCATTAATATATATTATCAACACTCCTTCTTTTATATTGTTAATGGGTAACCCCTTTAGGAAGATCTATTGTGTGAGTGTATAGGTGTGTTACGTCCTTCAAATGTGGTAATTAACTTATATTGAATATATATGTAAATTTATGTAATATAATATTTATATAAATAGCAATGGAAATCGCAAAACGGCTAGAAATTACGATAAAATATAATGTTTTGAAAATTTAAAAAAAGTTTATGGAAAAGACAGATGAGTTAAAAATTTAAATATAATTTTTTTTGGAATATTGGTCTCTTATTAATACTTATTCTGCTTATAGAAGATTGTTGATGTTCCAATTTAACCCCGCCTTCTCTATCATAAACCAAATATATTTACTACAATTGTCGAGAAGGTATGATTCCTCCATTAGTAGCCTACCTTATACAATTATTTGTTTCTTCAGAATGAAAAAAAAAAAAAAACAACGACAAAAAAGGTTTCATACACTCATTATTAAACACACACACACATATTAAAAAAAAACAACACTCGTTTCCCTAACTTTCAAAACTGCCAATGAAATTTAACTATCTTCATTTCCCTTATATATATTATTATTTTTATTACTGTTCTTATTATTATGATGGTTTTAACAGAAATGTGTCTACCAAAGTTTTTGGAAGGCCTCTAAAATATAATCCCCAGACTTCCATTTCAACACCTTTGTGTTTCCATTCCCTTTAGTCCAGTGTGTAGCCTTCAGATTCACTACGTAACTTTTACGACCAAGTTTACATCTACCTGCGAGAAATCCTCTCATTTAAGTGAGAGTGTGTGCGCCCCCCCCCCTCGCCCCGCCCATCCCATTTAAAGAGTACGACCCCTCCCTTTTCCACAAGCAGAGGGCGATTGCGATTATATTTATCGCCAACACTCCCCGACATAATAACAATATTTTATAATACTTTTTAATCCTAAGTATTTACATTACTAACTAAATATTTACACAATTTGCATAACCATCAATTAAAAAAAACCTTAGTGGTTGGTGATGGACGGAAGCAATGAGCGAAGTATCATCTCTACCAACCCTCCCCTGAATCCTGTGATGTCTATATTATATACTCAGGAGTCTTTTGTTTGCACACATTCTCATGATTGTCATTTTTTCCCATTTTGTTTCAACTTTTCTTTAGCTAGAATCGTTATAGTTGCTATTTTTTATAACGTCACCGATAGCCCAGAGCCTAAGGATAACATATACGTTAACATTTTAAAACTACTTTCAAAATTAAGGTCGCTAATTAAAGAGTGCCTAATTATCCGGTGCCTAATTTTCCGCCTTGTCAAAAAGTGCCTAATTATCCGGTGCCTAAATTTCCGGGTGCCTAAATATCCGGGTGCCTAAATTTCCGGGTGCCTAAATATCCGGTGCATAAATATCCGCAAATACGCGGTGCCTAAATATCCGGTGCCTAAATTTCCTAAATTCGTGTGATGGGACAGTAGATTGTATATTTAGTTGAAATATATGACTAGTGGCGAGTAACTTTTGTTTATTGTGTGTTGAGAAGGCCTATAGAGTTGATGGCCATTTATTGACACATTTAGTTTACCCATGTAAATAAACTTTGTATACATGTTTACCTGCGATTTTGTTAAGTCTTGTGTTGCATACATTAGTTGAATTGTCTACCTAGAGGTTATATTTAATAACCTAGGCAGTACAAGTAGGGACCAATGTACCTCTGGACGAATGTGCCAGCACACCTTTAACACAGATCTTGTCACTAATTCTAATTGAATCTTTTTAGATATACCCGCTAATAGGTAAATTAATTGATCAAAATTTTGTTACGTAGAATGGGGTGCTCTTTTAGAATCAATCCCCATAATTAGGTTACCTAGGGGGGGGTACTCTTACAAGTAACCTCTACAATATGTAGCAGGGTCTCTGGGAGAAGGTTTTTTAATGCTGCCTTTATAATGAACAATTCTCCTTGGAAGATGCAATTGTGTCAGTGTAAGTGTCAGTGTAAGTGTGTGTTAAAAATGTATAGGAAAAATTAGTCACTTATAAATACTTATTCTGCTGATAGCATTGCCAAATCTGTAGAGGTCTTACTATGAGTATTATTTTGACAGTTCTTAATAAACCAATGAATCAAACTACCTCCAAAGAAAGGAGGTTTAAGTGCCGAACATCAACGTTTGTACCGCCCCCTCTCCCACCATCCCCTTTTAAAAGTAAGACCCCTCTTCCCTTTTCCACGAGCACATGTTAAGAGTTAAAGTGGATGGGGAGAGGCCGATTCTATTTATCACCAACACTTCCCGACATAATATAGAATACATATTTTATAGTATTATTATTTAATCTAAAGTATTTACATTAGTAGCCTAACTACTATCCTGTGATGTCTATATGATATAATGACTCTTAATCCGGAGTTTCTCCACACATTCTCATGATTGTCATTTTTTTTCCCGTTTTGTCAGCTTTTATTTTGTATCACGAAAATGCGATAAGAATCGTTATAGTTGCTATTTTTGATAACGTCACCGATAGCCCACAGCATAAGGATAAAATATACGTTAAAACGTTTTAATTATGTTCAAAATTAAGGTCGCTATTAAAGAGTGCCTAATTTTCCGGTGCCTAATTTTCCGCCTTGTCAAAAAGTGCCTAATTATCCGGTGCCTAAATTTCCGGGTGCCTAAATATCCGGTGCCCAAATTTACAGTGCCTAAATTTCCTAGATTCGTGATTCTGTATGAAAACGTGTGTTGGAGTATTCTGTATCGAACTATTCACTAGTTTTGTGTTTCATATTGATTCTAGTTCTGTGTCAGTGTTTGTTTCCTATCAAGTGTGACTACTACACAGAGCCGGTCCTAACGATTGCGGGGCTCTATACGAAACGGATTACGCGGGGCCCAATTTGGTATAAGGCTAATAAGTGAAAATTGCATTGTATTCATTCTTACAAAGTAAAATACCTCCCTCGATCAAGTTAACTTTACGAGCCTTGCGTGTAGCGAAGTCATACAATATATTCTCAAAATGTTGTTTCCTACATAGATCACGATCAAAGTATTGCCCAACTGTTCAATCTCTCTTCGTGAATTGTTGACCTCAAGTCATTGAATGACACCCCAATATGACAATTTCGTCTATTTTTCAGGAGATTTCCATGAGCCCGTGGAAAATCAGGAGGCCGCGGGAAACCTGTACTATAAGTTATAAAATGGTTTAATTTAATAATATTCACCTAGAATTAGCGCGTGGACTATGAAAGTGCGGGGCCCACCGCAGTCGCATAGGTTGCAGTGGCCTAAGACCGGCCCTGCTACTATACACTCTCTCTTAGAATAGGACTATATCAAGATCTCTCTTTTAGACTATATCTAGATCTAGACAGCAGTAGGCTACACGCTCTATTTTAGACTAGATCTAGACAGCAGTAGGCTACACTCTTAGACTAGGACAAGACAGCAGCAGGCTACAGTGACTCACCTGCAAGTGTCCATGAGTCTGGATACAAGTCAAATGAGATCGCGTCCTACCAAGTCGGGATTCAAATTGAACACACTCAAAGTTTAATGGCACCATGAACGAAGTTTCGGATCAATCGGTCAGACAGAGATCGATAATTTGGACAGTGCCGGTGTAGGTTATTTTATTAACCATTATATATTTTCATTCGTGTGTGTACATGTTCGTCCAAGAAACAGAGAGATGCCCCCCCCCCCCATAGTTAAACGAAATAATTACATCTATATTAACAACAAAATGTAGGCTGACGATAATGAAGACCATGACGAGAATACTCTGCAAACACACACATACACACACATACATATATATATATATATATATATATATATATATATATATATATATATACACACACACATATATATATATATATATATATATATATATATATATATATATATATATATATATATATAATATTATGTTAAATTATGTTAAAATATTATGATAGAGTTAACAATGTCTATACACCGGGTAAGTCCGCGTCGTTAGCTTGAGTCAGTCCGGTAACCTGTGGCAACACACTCACAACAGTTATAGATGTGCTAGGCCCTACTCTGTGTGTTCGCTGGATAGAGGTCAAAGGTTGCTGTCACAGATGATCTGCTAATCTTCAATGCATGAATGTGCTTCATATTACCCTCTTTGTTACAAGCAATGACACACGCATAGTTAGGTCTTGGTTGTCTATTTAGTCAAGTCTTTAAATCTATCCTTCTTAGGCACCCGGAAATTTAGGCACCCGGATATTTAGGCACTCGGATAATTAGGCACTCGGATAATTAGGCACTTTTAGACAAGGCGGAATATTAGGCACCAGAAAATTAGGCACTCTTTAATTAGCGACGTTAATTTTGAAAATAATTAAAAAATGTTAACGTAGGCTATATTTTATCCTTAGGCTCTGGGCTATCGGTGACGTTATAAAAAATATCAATTATAACGATTCTAACTAAAGAAAAGCTGACAAAATGAAAAAGAAATGACAATCATGAGAATGTGTGGAAAAAATGACTGCTGAGTCATTATATAATAAAGACATTACAGGTTTCAGGGGAGGGGATGTAGAAATGATTCTCCGCTCATTGCTTCCCTCCATCACCAACCCCTAAGGTTGACTGGTGAGTTTTTTTAAATTATGTAATTTGTGTAAATATTAAGTTACTAATGTAAATACTTTATATTAAAAAGTATTATAAAATATTGTTATTATGTCCGGGAGTGTTGGCGATAAATATAATCGCAATCGCTCTCTGCTTGTGGGAAAGGGAGGGGTCGTACTTTAAAAAATGGGATGAGCGGGGGGGCACACACTCCCACTTAAGGGAGAGGATTTCTCGCAGGTAGATGTAAGCTTGGTCGTAAAAGTTACGTAGCGAATCTTAAGGCTACACACTGTGGTCAAGGCTATGGAAATTAGATCAGCATAGTACTATAAGGTGTCAAAATGGAAGTCTTGGGATTATATTTTATAGGCCTTCCAAAACCTTTGGTAGACTTATTTCTGTTATAACAATCATAATATTAATAACAGTAATAAAAATTATAATATAAGAGAAATGCAGATAGTTTAATTTCATTGGGCAGTGATGAAAGTTGCAGATAGCTTAATTTCATTGGGCAGTGATGAAAGTTAGAGAAACCAGATGAATAAGATCTAGATCTATATCTAGTTACTTGTCAAAGGCTGGTAGGTAAATAAAACAATCCTCCTCAAACTGCTCAGAACATAGAGTAGTCTATTAGATCTAAAGGAGTGTGTGCAGTGAAGTTTGTTCCCTATCAGTTTTACAACCCATTCTTGACAGAGAGCTTTGTGCAGTGAAGTTTGTTCCCTATCAGTTTTACAACCCATTTCTTCACATAGAGCTTTGTGCAGTGAAGTTTGTTCCCTATCAGTTTCACAACCCATTTCTTGACAGAGAGCTTTGTGCAGTGAAGTTTGTTCCCTATCAGTTTCACAACCCATTTCTTGACAGAGAGCTTTGTGCAGTGAAGTTTGTTCCCTATCAGTTTCACGACCCATTTCTTGACATAGAGCTTTGTGCAGTGAAGTTTGTTCCCTATCAGTTTCACGACCCATTTCTTGACAGAGAGCTTTGTGCAGTGAAGTTTGTTCCCTATCAGTTTCACAACCCATTTCTTGACATAGAGCTTTGTGCAGTGAAGTTTGTTCCCTATCAGTTTCACGACCCATTTCTTGACAGAGAGCTTTGTGCAGTGAAGTTTGTTCCCTATCAGTTTCACAACCCATTCTTGACAGAGAGCTTTGTGCAGTGAAGTTTGTTCCCTATCAGTTTCACGACCCATTTCTTGACAGAGAGCTTTGTGCAGTGAAGTTTGTTCCCTATCAGTTTCACGACCCATTTCTTCACATAGAGCTTTGTGCAGTGAAGTTTGTTCCCTATCAGTTTCACGACCCATTTCTTGACATAGAGCTTTGTGCAGTGAAGTTTGTTCCCTATCAGTTTCACAACCCATTTCTTGACATAGAGCTTTGTGCAGTGAAGTTTGTTCCCTATCAGTTTCACAACCCATTTCTTGACATAGAGCTTTGTGCAGTGAAGTTTGTTCCCTATCAGTTTCACAACCCATTTCTTGACAAAGAGCTTTGTGCAGTGAAGTTTGTTCCCTATCAGTTTCACAACCCATTTCTTGACATAGAGCTTTGTGCAGTGAAGTTTGTTCCCTATCAGTTTCACAACCCATTTCTTGACAAAGAGCTTTGTGCAGTGAAGTTTGTTCCCTATCAGTTTCACAACCCATTTCTTGACATAGAGCTTTGTGCAGTGAAGTTTGTTCCCTATCAGTTTCACGACCCATTTCTTGAAAGAGAGCTTTGTGCAGTGAAGTTTGTTCCCTATCAGTTTCACAACCCATTTCTTCACATAGAGCTTTGTGCAGTGAAGTTTGTTTCCTATCAGTTTCACGACCCATTTCTTCACATAGAGCTTTGTGCAGTGAAGTTTGTTCCCTATCAGCTTCACGACCCATTTCTTGACATAGAGCTTTGTGCAGTGAAGTTTGTTCCCTATCAGTTTCACGACCCATTTCTTGACATAGAGCTTTGTGCAGTGAAGTTTGTTCCCTATCAGTTTCACAACCCATTTCTTGACATAGAGCTTTGTGCAGTGAAGTTTGTTCCCTATCAGTTTTACAACCCATTCTTGACAGAGAGCTTTGTGCAGTGAAGTTTGTTCCCTATCAGTTTCACGACCCATTTCTTGACATAGAGCTTTGTGCAGTGAAGTTTGTTCCCTATCAGTTTCACAACCCATTTCTTGACATCGAGCTTTGTGCATGAAGTTTGTTCCCTATCAGTTTCACAACCCATTTCTTGACATAGAGCTTTGTGCAGTGAAGTTTGTTCCCTATCAGTTTCACAACCCATTTCTTGACATAGAGCTTTGTGCAGTGAAGTTTGTTCCCTATCAGTTTCACGACCCATTTCTTGACAGAGAGCTTTGTGCAGTGAAGTTTGTCCCCTATCAGTTTCACGACCCATTTCTTGACATAGAGCTTTGTGCAGTGAAGTTTGTTCCCTATTAGTTTCACAACCCATTTCTTGACATAGAGCTTTGTGCAGTGAAGTTTGTTCCCTATCAGTTTTACAACCCATTTCTTGACAGAGAGCTTTGTGCAGTGAAGTTTGTTCCCTATCAGTTTCACAATCCATTTCTTGACATAGAGCTTTGTGCAGTGAAGTTTGTTCCCTATCAGTTTCACGACCCATTTCTTGACAGAGAGCTTTGTGCAGTGAAGTTTGTTCCCTATCAGTTTCACAACCCATTTCTTCACATAGAGCTTTGTGCAGTGAAGTTTGTTCCCTATCAGTTTCACGACCCATTTCTTCACATAGAGCTTTGTGCAGTGAAGTTTGTTCCCTATCAGTTTCACGACCCATTTCTTGACATAGAGCTTTGTGCAGTGAAGTTTGTTCCCTATCAGTTTCACGACCCATTTCTTGACAGAGAGCTTTGTGCAGTGAAGTTTGTTCCCTATCAGTTTCACGACCCATTTCTTGACAGAGAGCTTTGTGCAGTGAAGTTTGTTCCCTATCAGTTTCACGACCCATTTCTTGACAGAGAGCTTTGTGCAGTGAAGTTTGTCCCCTATCAGTTTCACGACCCATTTCTTGACATAGAGCTTTGTGCAGTGAAGTTTGTTCCCTATTAGTTTCACAACCCATTTCTTGACATAGAGCTTTGTGCAGTGAAGTTTGTTCCCTATCAGTTTTACAACCCATTTCTTGACAGAGAGCTTTGTGCAGTGAAGTTTGTTCCCTATCAGTTTCACAACCCATTTCTTGACATAGAGCTTTGTGCAGTGAAGTTTGTTCCCTATCAGTTTCACGACCCATTTCTTGACAGAGAGCTTTGTGCAGTGAAGTTTGTTCCCTATCAGTTTCACGACCCATTTCTTCACATAGAGCTTTGTGCAGTGAAGTTTGTTCCCTATCAGTTTCACGACCCATTTCTTCACATAGAGCTTTGTGCAGTGAAGTTTGTTCCCTATCAGTTTCACGACCCATTTCTTGACATAGAGCTTTGTGCAGTGAAGTTTGTTCCCTATCAGTTTCACAACCCATTTCTTGACATAGAGCTTTGTGCAGTGAAGTTTGTTCCCTATCAGTTTCACAACCCATTTCTTGACATAGAGCTTTGTGCAGTGAAGTTTGTTCCCTATCAGTTTCACAACCCATTTCTTGACAAAGAGCTTTGTGCAGTGAAGTTTGTTCCCTATCAGTTTCACAACCCATTTCTTGACAGAGAGCTTTGTGCAGTGAAGTTTGTTCCCTATCAGTTTCACAACCCATTTCTTGACATAGAGCTTTGTGCAGTGAAGTTTGTTCCCTATCAGTTTTACAACCCATTTCTTGACAGAGAGCTTTGTGCAGTGGTCACAGGAAAACGATGAAAACTTTTTTTTTTCTCTACCTTTTTTTATTTTTTTTTATGTTCGTCATTATTACAGTCAAATACAACGCATTGCTTCCCCATCTTTCCAGTACTAATCTATACACACAAGTGAATCGTTGATGGTTGTCACGTGACCGTATGTTTCCGCGAATGAGGTCTATTATGTGTGTGTTTGTGTATGTGTTTAATAATGCGTGTATGAGACTATTTTCTTTCTTTTTTTTTAAATTCGAACTTTTGTTTTTTATTTTTGTGTTTATTGTGAAGAGCTAAACCAATGGGTACTGAAAGGAATGGGGGGGGGGGGGAGGTCATACCTTCGTCTCAAACCTAATCCAATCTATTTGGTTCATGAGGCGCGAGCTTGAATTGGATAGCAACATTTTCACCGCACCACCCCTTCCTTGCGACATCCTTCAAAAAGAAGCAAATTAAGTTTGAAGGGGAACGGGCGGTTTTATTTGTCTTAGGGGCTACTATTTATCTTAGGGGCTACTATTTGTCTTAGGGGCTACTATTTGTCTTAGGGGCTACTATTTGTCTTAAGGGCTACTATTTATCTTAGGGGCTACTATTTGTCTTAGGGGCTACTATTTATCACAGCTATAACGCATGGTCTCGGTTTAAATATTGTCATCAAGTAACAAAAGAATTTATTTTTATATGGAACTTATTGAGTCTTATTTCTTTGCATAAATAATTCCTTTTTAAAAAAAAAGATCTATAAATTCAGGCAACCCATTGACCTGTTCTAACAGCACTAGGGAATAGAAGGAACACATTCATGAATTAGCATTGAACTAATGGAACAAAAAAAATGTGTCTCTATTTTTTGTTTGTTTGTCTTTAGTGTATTTGATTAGGTTTTGTGTTTTAAATATTTTTTTTAATGTTTTCTACTAATCTTTGTTCTATGCATTGTGTTATTGTATTAAGAACACCTGGCATTAGCGTTTTACACCGTTGTAATGTTGTTGTTTTTCTGTTATTGTAAAAAGGCCTCTGGTCAGACATAAAAACAATGGCATAAATTGATACGAAAATTTTTTAGCAAATTTATTTACAAAACTTACAAAGACAAAAAAAATAAAACCAAAGAAAAATGTTTTAGTTAAAAGGTGAGATTGTGTAATAGTTAGAGCTAACTATAATTTACAAAACAAAGTCACTTATTTTGAAAACAAAGTTGATTCAAGTCTTATATAATCTAGTGAAATTTTATGTTGTGGCCAATTCCCTTTAAGAATTGTTCTAATGTTTTGTTTTTTTTTCCGTATATTGTGTACACAAATTTTGTAGTCTTTTTTGTTGGTCAATTAAAACCTTTTTGTATTTCTTAAATGGCGGAGTGCCAATAGCGTCCTTTGCAATGAATGCAGTAACTGTTGCCTCTTCTTTTTGTAAAGTTTGAATTAATTTCCAAATTGAACGGTGTTGATAGCCCACTCAATGGAAAACATTTGCTGTTCCATCCTTCACCAAAATGTTGTTAGTTCTGGGCCACAACTCGACTTTGATGTAGCTGGATAAAAACGTTTATAGCATCGGCATGATATTTCGCATGTCGCGGAAAAGACTCGATACATTTCGAACCCAGGCGTCTTATAGGATCAACAGGTAGACCCAATTTCTTTTGTAAAGGAGCCTGATTCATAGTTTTATCATAAACTGTCAACATAAGCATCATATTAAGAACTTTAAAGATTTTCATCTGTTATAAGCAGACAAAGTAATCTGTTTAATAACAGATGAAAAGAGACCCCCCAATATTCCCAAAATTAATATTGAAATGTTCAACTCATCTGTTTTTTTTCCCATAAACTCTTTGTTTTGTTTTTATTTTCAAAACATCATCAAAAGTTTATCCTTGATTTCTAGCCATTTGGCAATGTCCAAACATATATATTTTAGATAGATATTATGAATATATGCGTAGGTATAAGAAAAAATTAATTACCACAAAAAAAATACTTGAAGGAGGTAACACACCTATACACTTACACAATAGATCTTCCTAAAGGGGTTACCCATTGATAATAGTGATTAATGCTGTTATAAAAAAATGAATACTACTTTAGTTTATTGACATATTTAATCCCTATAAGTAACGCGAGCAAAGCCCTCCCCCTCATTCCCATACCCACTGTAAGGAGACAAGTTTCTCCAGACTTCCAACTTAGCACCTATGCTGTTCCATACCCTTGATCCAGTGTGTAGCCTTCAGATTCACTACGTTACTTTTACGACCAAGTTTACATCTACCTGCGAGAAATCCTCTCATTTAAGTGGGAGTGTGTGCCGCCCCCACCCCGCCCTGTCCATTAAAAAAACACGACCTCTCCCTTTTCCACAAGCATTGGGCAATTGCGATTATACTAATCGCCAACACTTCCCGACATGATAATTTTTTTAATCTTTTTAATCTAAAGAATTTACATTAATAACTAATAATAATAAGACTAGTCTTCGAGTCCGACGATTAGTGAGGAATGCAGTATTTCCTGTTGCTGCCCAGTCTCTGCTGTGACCTACACATTTTGCCACATTCAGAGCAAGCATTAATAACTAAATATTTACACTAATTGCATACTCATCAATTTAAAAAAAAAACTCACCAGTCAACCTGTGATGTCTATATTATATAATGACTCAGGAGTCATTTTTTTCCACACATTCTCATGATTGTCATTTTTTCCCCATTTTGTCAGCTTTTCTTTAGTTAGAATGGTTCTAGTTGCTATTTATTATAACGTCACCGATAGCCCAGAGCTTAAGGATAAAATATACGTCAACATTTTACAATTATTTTTCAATTATCTTCAAAATTAAAGTCCCTAATTAAAGAGTGCCTAAATTTTCGGGTGCCTAAATTTCAGGGTGCCTAAATATCCGGTGCCTAAATTTCAGGGTGCCTAAATATCCGGTGCCTAAATACCCGTAAATATGCGGTGCCTAAATATCCGGTGCCTAAATTTCCTAAATTCTTCATAGACATAGGAAGAGACAGTGCACTATTGGACTATTAGTAAATGCTTTTCACTAGTGAAGTGTCGGCTCTTGAAATCTTCCCCTCTGTCCGTACATTTGGAATATTGTGAAGAAACTGCAGGCTGCCTATTTATTTCTTCAAACATGTTTTCTCTGGATTAGACTGGGCGGGACTCAGCCCCTCTGTCCGTACATTTGGAATATTGTGAAGAAACTGCAGGCTGCCTATTTATTTCTTCACACATGTTTTCTCTGGATGAGACTGGGGGGAGCCCCACTGTGACACTTTTTGGCTCTTTATTTATACGATGAAAATCCATAAGTTTTTGTTTACCACAGACTTGTTAGCTCTTCAGAGATCTAGCACCTTTGTTTAGTTTACCACAGACTTGTTAGCTCTTCAGAGATCTAGCACCTTTGTTTAGTTTACCACAGACTTGTTAGCTCTTCAGAGATCTAGCACCTTTGTTTAGTTTACCACAGACTTGTTAGCTCTTCAGAGATCTAGCACCTTTGTTTAGTTTACCACAGACTTGTTAGCTCTTCAGAGATCTAGCACCTTTGTTTAGTTTACCACAGACTTGTTAGCTCTTCAGAGATCTAGCACCTTTGTTTAGTTTACCACAGACTTGTTAGCTCTTCAGAGATCTAGCACCTTTGTTTAGTTTACCACAGACTTGTTAGCTCTTCAGAGATCTAGCACCTTTGTTTAGTTTACCACAGACTTGTTAGCTCTTCAGAGATCTAGCACCTTTGTTTAGTTTACCACAGACTTGTTAGCTCTTCAGAGATCTAGCACCTTTGTTTAGTTTACCACAGACTTGTTAGCTCTTCAGAGATCTAGCACCTTTGTTTAGTTTACCACAGACTTGTTAGCTCTTCAGAGATCTAGCACCTTTGTTTAGTTTTACCACACGGCAGACACTACCTACCACTTTTAGACCTAGAGGGAAATAAATGCAGAGTGCATAGAAAATAGCGCAAGACCCCGAAGTTACCCTTGTTTGGGTGGGGGTGTTTTCCAGTCCTGTATGTCCGCCCTCGCACGCCCATGGCTCTAAGCTCTAGATAGACTTAATTCCACACTCGGTCATATGCTGACTATTTATGTTATCCCTGAGACCAGGAGATTCTATCCCGTGTGCCGGGATAGGTCCGCGGGATAGGCCTCTTGGCCGCACCCAAAATGGCTGCAGTGATTTCGCCGTAATTGAAGTCGACTTCATTCCCTCAACCGCGAGAGTTGGTGTAGCTTTCCTTTCTGGTTACACCTTAGCCTCTGAGCTGGCAATAGGATTGATCTCTATGGGTCTAGGATCACAAGCACCTTACTTGAGGTTGTTCCTTCTAGATCAGCTGAAAGTTCAATCGGGTCTTGAGAGAGACCATTGGACAGTGTGTACGAGGGTTGGTGGACATTTGTAGTGTTTAAAAGGTCATAGACTTTTATTGTCCCGAAGAATCTTGCATGTCATAGCCCCACGCAGGAGACTTCGCGTTAAGATCCCCGGCTAGGAAGGTTCTGGCAAAGTTACAGCCAAATTTGATGGCGAGCTCATTTTTATGTGGATTATAGCAGTTGATGACAGTGAGTTTTCTCCCAGCATATAAATGGCTCCTTGTATCTCGGAAGACATGGATGCGCCGAGGTGAGTCAATGGCTTTGGTTTCGTCTTGAGACGGGGCAGAATCTGGTGTGACTGATCAAGCCAATTCTTGAGCGGCAGAGTTTGCCACAGTTTGTGCATATATATGCATCTGGCTTAGGGCTAGTGGACAGGGCAGCTTTCTTCTTTTTTTCTCTTGACTGATGCAGCTTCTTTTCTTTTGCACTCGGCGAAGTTCGTACCAGCATGTAAGTCTTAAGTCTGTCTCCATCACGTAAGTCTGTCTCTATCACGTAAGTCTGTCTCCATCACGTAAGTCTGTCTCTATCACGTAAGTCTGTCTCCATCACGTAAGTGTGTCTCCATCACGTAAGTCTGTCTCCATCATGTAAGTCTGTCTCCATCACGTAAGTCTGTCTCCATCATGTAAATCTGTCTCCATCACGTAAGTCTGTCTCTATCATGTAAGTCTGTCTCCATCACGTAAGTCTGTCTCCATCACGTAAGTCTGTCTCCATCATGTAATTCTGTCTCCATCACGTAAGTCTGTCTCCATCACGTAAGTCTGTCTCTATCACGTAAGTCTGTCTCCATCACGCAAGTCTGTCTCCATCATGTAAGTCTGTCTCCATCACGTAAGTCTGTCTCCATCACGTAAGTCTGTCTCCATCATGTAAGTCTGTCTCCATCACGTAAGTCTGTCTCCATCATGTAAGTCTGTCTCCATCACGTAAGTCTGTCTCTATCACGTAAGTCTGTCTCCATCACGTAAGTCTGTCTCCATCATGTAAGTCTGTCTCCATCACGTAAGTCTGTCTCCATCATGTAAGTCTGTCTCCATCACGTAAGTCTGTCTCCATCACGTCCAGTCTTGGGCTATTTACCCCCACATGCTTTGCTCAGCTTATAGTATGTCTTTAGATCTCTCTCTCTCTCTCTGTATATATATATCGAGAGATGACGTCAGTTCGCCCTTGAGTTTGAGGGTCAGGGTTACCGGTAATTAACATGCCGTTCCGTACGAAGGTTCTAATACGGCGGCACTCTGTGCATTTATAGACTGTGACGCCATATTTTGTTTGTTTTAGTTGATGACCTTGATGAGATCTATTTGTGACCTCTGAACCCTTTACATGACGTTCATAGTCTGCTTAGTTGGCATCTTAGAACAACAGCCCTGGCCCTGGGCATAACAAGTGACCGCCACAACCTTCCTTCCTTTGTGGTAGGCCTCGGCGAAGGCAATCAATGTGAAGGCGTGCAGACAGAAGTGTTCTAACTCATTAACTAGATCTAGAAGCGTGCTAACAGAGAGGTGTCCTAACTCATTAACTAGATCTAGAAGCGTGCTAACAGAGAGGTGTCCTAACTCATTAACTAGATCTAAAGGTGTGTAGACAGAGAGACGTGTATTAACGCATTAACTAGAAAGAGATGTAAAGACAGAGGTGTGTCCTAACTCTAAGTTTGAAAGAAAAGCTTTCCTCTAAGTGACCAGGGCAGAAACAGAGAGTACCAGTGAATGTGTTTTCTATCAGCTGTGAAGGACAAAAATAGATTTGTGAAGGGAACAGTTGAATGTTTTGTTTGCATGTCTGAATTAAGATTCCAGTTTTAGACATTCATCAATATTGGCCTAAGTCGCAACATCTATACGTAGATTCAAATTGCCAAATAGCTGAGGAGCTCATTTGAAATGAAGACAAGGTTTGCTTTCCCTAACCATCTCTCTGAGGAACTCATTTGAAATGAAGTCAAGCTTTGCTTTCCCTAACCATCTCTCTGAGGAACTCATTTGAAATGAAGACAAGGTTTGTTTTCCCTAACCATCTCTCTGAGGAACTCATTTGAAATGAAGACAAGGTTTGCTTTCCCTAACCATCTCTCTGAGGAACTCATTTGAAATGAAGACAAGGTTTGCTTTCCCTAACCATCTCTCTGAGGAACTCATTTGAAATGAAGTCAAGCTTTGCTTTCCCTAACCATCTCTCTGAGGAACTCATTTGAAATAAAGTCAAGCTTTGCTTTCCCTAACCATCTCTCTGAGGAACTCATTTGAAATGAAGACAAGGTTTGTTTTCCCTAACCATCTCTCTGAGGAACTCATTTGAAATGAAGACAAGGTTTGCTTTCCCTAACCATCTCTCTGAGGAACTCATTTGAAATGAAGTCAAGCTTTGCTTTCCCTAACCATCTCTCTGAGGAACTCATTTGAAATGAAGTCAAGCTTTGCTTTCCCTAACCATCTCTCTGAGGAACTCATTTGAAATGAAGTCAAGCTTTGTTTTCCCTAACCATCTCTCTGAGGAACTCATTTGAAATGAAGACAAGGTTTGCTTTCCCTAACCATCTCTCTGAGGAACTCATTTGAAATGAAGTCAAGCTTTGCTTTCCCTAACCATCTCTCTGAGGAACTCATTTGAAATGAAGACAAGGTTTGTTTTCCCTAACCATCTCTCTGAGGAACTCATTTGAAATAAAGTCAAGCTTTGCTTTCCCTAACCATCTCTCTGAGGAACTCATATGAAATGAAGTCAAGCTTTGCTTTCCCTAACCATCTCTCTGAGGAACTCATTTGAAATGAAGTCAAGCTTTGCTTTCCCTAACCATCTCTCTGAGGAACTCATTTGAAATGAAGACAAGGTTTGTTTTCCCTAACCATCTCTCTGAGGAACTCATTTGAAATGAAGACAAGGTTTGTTTTCCCTAACCATCTCTCTGAGGAACTCATTTGAAATGAAGACAAGGTTTGTTTTCCCTAACCATCTCTCTGAGGAACTCATTTGAAATGAAGACAAGGTTTGCTTTCCCTAACCATCTCTCTGAGGAACTCATTTGAAATGAAGACAAGGTTTGCTTTCCCTAACCATCTCTCTGAGGAACTCATTTGAAATAAAGTCAAGCTTTGCTTTCCCTAACCATCTCTCTGAGGAACTCATATGAAATGAAGTCAAGCTTTGCTTTCCCTAACCATCTCTCTGAGGAACTCATTTGAAATGAAGACAAGGTTTGTTTTCCCTAACCATCTCTCTGAGGAACTCATTTGAAATGAAGACAAGGTTTGTTTTCCCTAACCATCTCTCTGAGGAACTCATTTGAAATGAAGTCAAGCTTTGCTTTCGCTAACCATCTCTCTGAGGAACTCATTTGAAATGAAGTCAAGCTTTGCTTTCCCTAACCATCTCTCTGAGGAACTCATTTGAAATGAAGTCAAGCTTTGCTTTCCCTAACCATCTCTCTGAGGAACTCATTTGAAATGAAGTCAAGCTTTGCTTTCCCTAACCATCTCTCTGAGGAACTCATTTGAAATGAAGTCAAGCTTTGCTTTCCCTAACCATCTCTCTGAGGAACTCATTTGAAATGAAGACAAGGTTTGTTTTCCCTAACCATCTCTCTGAGGAACTCATTTGAAATGAAGACAAGGTTTGCTTTCCCTAACCGTCTCACTGAGGAACTCATTTGAAATGAAGTCAAGCTTTGCTTTCCCTAACCATCTCTCTGAGGAACTCATTTGAAATGAAGTCAAGCTTTGCTTTCCCTAACCATCTCTCTGAGGAACTCATTTGAAATGAAGTCAAGCTTTGCTTTCCCTAGCCATCTCTCTGAGGAACTCATTTGAAATGAAGACAAGGTTTGTTTTCCCTAACCATCTCTCTGAGGAACTCATTTGAAATGAAGACAAGGTTTGCTTTCCCTAACCATCTCTCTGAGGAACTCATTTGAAATAAAGACAAGGTTTGCTTTCCCTAACTATCTCCCAGTCTCGGGGTAATGAAAAGAATAAATGCAGGAAACACAGTCAAAGAACAGTAGGTAGAAGAAAAATAGCATGAAACACAAGCAATCAAAGAACGGTTGGTAGGTCTGGATTTGATAGTTTAGTTTATAACTAAGCAATTGCTACAACAGAAGTAAAGGTTTAAAAAACAATTTTAACAAATTGGGGCGACGAGAAACAGCAGTTTAGTTTGACCTCGAGACATAGTTTGAAAAAACTTTGTCGGTCTAGGAGTCAAAAGAAAGAGAAGCTGCCACAGATATCTGTTCAATAAGTCTCTAATCATGGAGTCAAAAGAAAGAGAAGCTGACACAGATATCTGTTCAATAAGTCTCTAATCATGGAGTCAAAAGAAAGAGAAGCTGCCACAGATATCTGTTCAATAAGTCTCTAATCATGGAGTCAAAAGAAAGAGAAGCTGCCACAGATATCTGTTCAATAAGTCTCTAATCATGGAGTCAAAAGAAAGAGAAGCTGACACAGATATCTGTTCAATAAGTCTCTAATCATGGAGTCAAAAGAAAGAGAAGCTGACACAGATATCTGTTCAATAAGTCTCTAATCATGGAGTCAAAAGAAAGAGAAGCTGACACAGATATCTGTTCAATAAGTCTCTAATCATGGAGTCAAAAGAAAGAGAAGCTGACACAGATATCTGTTCAATAAGTCTCTAATCATGGAGTCAATAGAAAGAGAAGCTGACACAGATATCTGTTCAATAAGTCTCTAATCATGGAGTCAAAAGAAAGAGAAGCTGACACAGATATCTGTTCAATAAGTCTCTAATCATGTTTTAGTACTCGGAGGTCAGAAGCACTGCCATTCTAAAATACATTCCGCATCTTCAACAGCAAATGTCAAAGTAACACTAGAGGTAAGCTCCAGACATTCACCAGCAACTGTCAAAGTAACACTAGAGATAAGCTTCTGACATTCAACAGCAACTGTCAAAGTAACACTAGAGATAAGCTTCTGACATTCAACAGCAACTGTCAAAGTAACACTAGAGATAAGCTCCTGACATTCAACATCAATTGTCTAAGTAACAATAGAGATAAGCTCCTGACATTCAACAGTAAATGTCAAAGTGAAGTTGATCCAAGTTTGTTGTGAAGTTGATCTAAGTTTTGTTGTGAAGTTGATCCAAGTTTTGTTGTGAAGTTTATCCAAGTTTTGTTGTGAAGTTGATCCAAGTTTTGTTGTGAAGTTGATGCAAGTTTTGTTGTGAAGTTGATCCAAGTTTTATTGTGAAGTTGATCTAAGTTTTGTTGTGAAGTTGATCCAAGTTTTGTTGTGAAGTTGATCCAAGTTTTGTTGTGAAGTTGATCCAAGTTTTGTTGTGAAGTTGATCCAAGTTTTGTTGTGAAGTTGATCCAAGTTTTGTTGTGAAGTTGATCCAAATTTTTTTGTGACGTTGATCCAAGTTTTGTTGTGAAGTTGATCCAAGTTTTGTTGTGAAGTTGATCCAAGTTTTGTTGTGAAGTTGATCCAAGTTTTGTTGTGAAGTTGATCCAAGTTTTGTTGTGAAGTTGATCCAAGTTTTGTTGTGAAGTTGATCCAAGTTTTGTTGTGAAGTTGATCTAAGTTTTGTTGTGATCCAAGTTTTGTTGTGAAGTTGATCCAAGTTTTGTTGTGAAGTTGATCTAAGTTTTGTTGTGAAGTTGATCGAAGTTTTTTTGTGACGTTGATCCAAGTTTTGTTGTGAAGTTGATCCAAGTTTTGTTGTGAAGTTGATCCAAGTTTTGTTGTGAAGTTGATCCAAGTTTTGTTGTGAAGTTGATCCAAGTTTTGTTGTGAAGTTGATCGAAGTTTTTTTGTGACGTTGATCTAAGTTTTGTTGTGAAGTTGATCCAAGTTTTGTTGTGAAGTTGATCCAAGTTTTGTTGTGACGTTGATCTAAGTTTTGTTGTGAAGTTGATCTAAGTTTTGTTGTGAAAATGAAACATTTTTGGTTTGAAGTCTTTGCCTTTCTTAAAACGAGTTTAAACGGACAAGTAAAACATCAACAACAACAAACAACAACAACAACAAATCTTAGCTTTAAAACAAGAAGAATTTGTTTTCAAAAAAACAAAGCTTATATTAAGAGTAATTGTATCAATGAGTTTATATCAGTCATGTGATTGAATGACCTCGACATATCATTATGTGCAATAGAAATATGTTTACCAATTATTTTTGCTTAGCTTTTTAGCTTTTCCAATACGCTATGATCTTATCACCAGTTGTGAAAGGGGGAGGTAAGAAGGGGGGGGGGTATCTTTGTGAATGTTAACATGATCGTTTTTGTTTGAATGTATACAAAAAAAAAATGTTCACTCAGGTCTACAGATTCCTCAAGGGGACTAATTCAATTTATACCACAACATCTGTCAAGTACGATTTCTTTCCCTAGTTCAAGATAACAAACAAAATAATTAATTACCTAATTTTTTTAAATTAACTAATTGGTTATTTTTTATTTATTTTTGTGTTGTTTTGGTAAAAGAAATAATTTTGAAAAATTTCAGCATAATCCGAGAATGGGTGTGGGAGAACTAACGTGTACAAACTTTTATCAGACAGACAGACAGACAGAGTGAGTTTATAGAGGTTTTGAATTAAAAACACGCATACGGAAGCTGGAGAGATTCTGCTACAAACTATTACCTCCCCTTTCTTTTCAAAAAGTATATGGGTGCAGATTGTTTGTTAAAACTTTTTGTTTTTGTTTTGTTAAATCCAAGTATTTATGTGTGATAATAAGTAATCTAGTCCAGATGACTCCACAAAAGATTTACCTTGTCCTGTATCTCCATTAAATTGTCTCCTGAACTACCCCCCCCCATCCCCGACACCTGTATTGTACCAGTAGGTAGAGCCTGTTAATTACCAAACAATGGAGGAGAGAAGTCATGTGATACTTTCAATTACAGTGCAGTGAGTGGCAGATGGTACTCAGCACTACGAGGATTGGACAATCCAACGGTAAGTCCGAGTGACAAGGATACAGTTTGTTATTTGCGTCGTGCTGTTTGATTTGGTGAAGACCCAATAGGTCAGTGATTGAGTTGTGAGGTCATTTCTCAGACAGAGGTCAGTTGATTGAATTAGATTGTATAGATGTATTTTTCTTTAAGTTTCAAATCAAATTGTTTTCTTTTTAAAAGTCTATAAAAACATTCAGATCTCTATGTAAATAAAATTTTGTTTTTATTTTAGAATATGTATGTACCATCCATAGATCTAGTTTATATTTGAATGATTTAGAACCATCTAGAGATCTAGTTTATGTTTGAATAATTTAGAATCATCTAGAGATCTAGTTTATGTTTGAATAATTTAGAATCATCTAGAGATCTAATTTATGTTTGAATAATTTAGAATCATCTAGAGATCTAGTTTATGTTTGAATGATTTAGAATCATCTAGAGATCTAGTTTATGTTTGAATAATTTAGAATCATCTAGAGATCTAGTTTATGTTTGAATAATTGAATAATTTAGAATCATCTATAGATCTAGTTTATGTTTGAATAATTTAGAATCATCTAGAGATCTAGTTTATGCTTGAATGATTTAGAATCATATAGAAATGTAGTTTATGTTTGAATAATTTAGAATCATCTAGAGATCTAGTTTATGTTTGAATAATTTAGAATCATCTAGAGATCTAGTTTATGTTTGAATAATTTAGAATCATCTAGAGATCTAGTTTATGTTTGAATCATTTAGAATCATCTAGAGATCTAGTTTATGTTTGAATGATTTAAAATCATCTAGAGATCTAGTTTATGTTTGAATAATTTAGAATCATCTATAGATCTAGTTTATGTTTCAATAATTTAGAATCATCTAGAGATCTAGTTTATGCTTGAATGATTTAGAATCATCTAGAGATGTAGTTTATGTTTGAATAATTTAGAATCATCTATAGATCTAGTTTATGTTTGAATAATTTAGAATCATCTAGAGATCTAGTTTATGCTTGAATGATTTAGAATCATCTAGAGATCTAGTTTGTTTGAATAATTTAGAATCATCTATAGAACTAGTTTATGTTTGAATGATTTAGAATCATCTAGAGATCTAGTTTATGTTTGATTTTTTAGAATCATCTAGAGATCTAGTTTATGTTTGAATAATTGAATAATTTAGAATCATCTAGAGATCTAGTTTATGTTTGAATGATTTTGAATAATCTATAGATCTAGTTTATGTTTGAATAATTTAGAATCATCTAGAGATCTAGTTTATGTTTGAATAATTTAGAATCATCTAGAGATCTAGTTTATGTAAGATTTAGAATCATCTAGAAATCTAGTTTATGTTTGAATGTGAAGAAACTAGTTTCTAATATTATACATAAAACACTGAACAATAAATCTTCAAATACAAAAGCAAAATCTAATAAAATACTCAGAAAGACACAAAGATAAAAGCAAGTTCCTCGTACCATATACTAAGACAAAATGGTTGCTTGAGCCAGCCAGGAAAACCAGTGACTTTTCAGAATTTAAGTCATTGGTTAACATGCATGACTAGATGCATGACGCGTTGGACGTAATCATCTTTTTTGAAGTAGCGTCTGTATTTTATAAGATAAGATATGTCAATGTGAAATGCTTGTAATATTTGTTTCAGAACTATGTGCACATTGTTTTTGTGTTTTGTTGCCATCAGCTGGTTGCTAGGAAACATAGATTGTAAGTAACTTAAAGTAGTCAGTGACATTTCCTCAGACTACATACATTGTTTCATAAACCATTGCTCGCTAGATCTCAAATAGAGGAGACAGTGACATTTCCTCAGACTACATACATTGTTTCATGGACCATTGCTCGCTAGATCTCAAATAGAGGAGACAGTGACATTTCCTCAGACTACATACATTGTTTCATGGACCATTGCTCGCTAGATCTCAAATAGAGGAGACAGTGACATTTCCTCAGACTACATACATTGTTTCATGGACCATTGCTTGCTAGATCTCAAATAGAGGAGACAGTGACATTTCCTCAGACTACATACATTGTTTCATGGACCATTGCTCGCTAGATCTCAAATAGAGGAGACAGTGACATTTCCTCAGACTACATACATTGTTTCATGGACCATTGCTCGCTAGATCTCAAATAGAGGAGACAGTGACATTTCCTCAGACTACATACATTGTTTCATGGACCATTGCTTGCTAGATCTCAAATAGAGGAGACAGTGACATTTCCTCAGACTACATACATTGTTTCATGGACCATTGCTCGCTAGATCTCAAATAGAGGAGACAGTGACATTTCCTCAGACTACATACATTGTTTCATGGACCATTGCTTGCTAGATCTCAAATAGAGGAGACAGTGACATTTCCTCAGACAACATACATTGTTTAATGGACCATTGCTCGCTAGATCTCAAATAGAGGAGACAGTGACATTTCCTCAGACTACATACATTGTTTCATGGACCATTGCTCGCTAGATCTCAAATAGAGGAGACAGTGGCATTTCCTCAGACTACATACATTGTTTAATGGACCATTGCTCGCTAGATCTCAAATAGAGGAGACAGTGACATTTCCTCAGACTGCATACATTGTTTCATGGACCATTGCTCGCTAGATCTCAAATAGAGGAGACAGTGACATTTCCTCAGACAACATACATTGTTTAATAAACCATTGCTCGCTAGATCTCAAATAGAGGAGACAGTGACATTTCCTCAGACTACATACATTGTTTAATAAACCATTGCTTGCTAGATCTCAAATAGAGGAGACAGTGACATTTCCTCAGACAACATACATTGTTTAATGGACCATTGCTCGCTAGATCTCAAATAGAGGAGACAGTGACATTTCCTCAGACTACATACATTGTTTCATGGACCATTGCTCGCTAGATCTCAAATAGAGGAGACAGTGACATTTCCTCAGACAACATACATTGTTTCATGGACCATTGCTCGCTAGATCTCAAATAGAGGAGACAGTGACATTTCCTCAGACTACATACATTGTTTCATGGACCATTGCTCGCTAGATCTCAAATAGAGGAGACAGTGACATTTCCTCAGACTACATACATTGTTTCATGGACCATTGCTCGCTAGATCTCAAATAGAGGAGACAGTGACATTTCCTCAGACTACATATATTGTTTCATGGACCATTGCTCGCTAGATCTCAAATAGAGGAGACAGTGACATTTCCTCAGACTACATACATTGTTTCATGGACCATTGCTCGCTAGATCTCAAATAGAGGAGACAGTGACATTTCCTCAGACTACATACATTGTTTCATGGACCATTGCTCGCTAGATCTCAAATAGAGGAGACAGTGACATTTCCTCAGACAACATACATTGTTTCATGGACCATTGCTCGCTAGATCTCAAATAGAGGAGACAGTGACATTTCCTCAGACTACATACATTGTTTCATGGACCATTGCTCGCTAGATCTCAAATAGAGGAGACAGTGACATTTCCTCAGACTACATACATTGTTTCATGGACCATTGCTCGCTAGATCTCAAATAGCGGAGACAAAAGAAACGACTACAGACAGATGAACAAAGAAAAAGTAAATACTTAAAACTAGAAAGACGGAGAGACAGACAGAGAGACAGACAGATAAATAAATTGATTGATTGATTGATATCTGTTTGTCTATAAACAGGTAACTGTGACAGATACGTGGATGTGGCTATCATTGGAGCGGGCCCCTCGGGCACCTACTCAGCCTACAGATTACGCAATCAGAAGTTGACTATTGAAGTATTTGAGTACTTGAATCGTGTGGGGGGCCGCCTGTATTCTACAACCTTACCTGATGCTCCAGACTTGCCTATAGAACTTGGAGGCATGGTCTTTTTGCCTTCGATACATAAACGTGTCTTCAAAGTTGTCAATGAAATAGGTACAAATATAAATAGGTACAAATATAAATAGGTAGAAATATATCTTTTTTTTTTATTAGCAAGGGTTGGACAAGAAATACGCAAAGGTTTAGGTGGTTGGCTTTTTTAAATTATAGAAATCTTGGGGTTGTTTTTAAATTTTAGGACACACTTCAATGAACTGACTCTGTCTGTCTGGTACAAATCTGACTCTGTCTGGTACAAATCTGACTCTGTCTGTCTGGTACAAATCTGACTCTGTCTGTCTGGTAGAAATCTGAACATGCTATTTCGCTCACGTCCAATTTTCGGATTAATTGGAAACTTTGCAAATGTAATGAGATGTTTGATCTGGATTCTTGTCGAGGCTATTCACTAAATTTTAAACTAACAATAAACCAAATGAAATATTCTACTTGAGTAGTAAAACACTTCGCCTTCCATCATGTAGGGTCTTCTTTTTTTTGTGTTTAAATATTTTTGTTTGTTATTTTTTCATATATAAGTGACGTTTTTACAAGATTTTTGTCTAGTCCATACAAAGACACGCGCGGCCTTGCTCTCTTGCCCCCCCCCCCCATACACACCTTTTAGCACGCGCTGATTTATTTGTATCAAATATATGTCCATAGTACACACACACACACACGCCTTAAAGAAAAAAAAACATTTGACTTTGCTGAAATGGACCCATGACAGATTCCCCCCCCCCAATGGATATGCAATGCAGGTTGACAAACAACAGACAGGTAGACAGACAGGTAGATAGACAGGTAGATAGACAGGTAGACAGACAGGTAGACAGACAGGTAGACAGACAGATAGACAGACAAATAGACAGACATGTAGACAGACAGGTAGATAGACAGGTAGACAGACATGTAGACAGACATGTAGACAGACAGGTAGATAGACAGGTAGACAGACAGGTAGACAGACAGGTAGATAGACAGGTAGACAGACAGGTAGACAGACAGGTAGACAGACAGGTAGATAGACAGGTAGATAGACAGGTAGACAGACAGGTAGACAGACAGGTAGATAGACAGGTAGATAGACAGGTAGATAGACAGGTAGACAGACAGGTAGACAGAAAGGTAGATAGATAGGTAGATAGACAGGTAGACAGACAGGTAGACAGACAGATAGACAGACAAATAGACAGACAGGTAGACAGACAGGTAGATAGACAGGTAGACAGACAGGTAGACAGACATGTAGACAGACAGGTAGACAGACAGGTAGACAGACAGGTAGACAGACAGGTAGACAGACAGGTAGATAGACAAGTAGACAGACAGGTAGACAGACAGGTAGATAGAAAGGTAGACAGACAGGTAGATAGACAGGTAGACAGACAGGTAGACAGACAGGTAGATAGACAGGTAGACAGACAGGTAGACAGACAGGTATATAGACAGGTAGACAGACAGATAGACAGACATGTAGAAAGATAGGTAGACAGACAGGTAGATAGACAGGTAGACAGACAGGTAGACAGACAGGTAGATAGACAGGTAGACAGACAGGTAGATAGACAGGTAGACAGACAGGTAGACAGACAGGTAGATAGACAGGTAGACAGACAGGTAGACAGACAGGTAGATAGACAGGTAGACAGACAGGTAGATAGACAGGTAGATAGACAGGTAGACAGACAGGTAGATAGACAGGTAGATAGGTTTCAACAGCAACAATATCTAAAGCAGTAAACTAAAAGTTAGCCAACAATTCATGCAAAATATTCATTTGAAAGCGACTACCAACTAGTACCAACCTTGACAAATAATTCACTAACAATACACGAGATCCTCCTTCTAGTCAGTCTGAATACGTGAACATTGTCTACGTGTAGTCAGTCTGAATACGTGAACATTGTCTACATGTAGTCTGTCTGAATACGTGAACATTGTCTACGTGTAGTCAGTCTGAATACGTGAACATTGTCTACGTGTAGTCTGTCTGAATACGTGAACATTGTCTACGTGTAGTCTGTCTGAATACGTGAACATTGTTTACATGTAGTCTGTCTGAATACGTGAACATTGTCTAAGTGTAGTCTGTCTGAATACGTGGACATTGTCTAAGTGTAGTCTATCTGAATACGTGGACATTGTCTACATGTAGTCTGTCTGAATACGTGAACATTGTCTACGTGTAGTCTGTCTGAATACATGGACATTGTCTAAGTGTAGTCTGTCTGAATACGTGGACATTGTCTACGTGTAGTCTGTCTGAATACGTGAACATTGTCTATATGTGTTTATATTACAATACCTTTATTCAATTCGTAACGTCGTGGAAACAAGCTAACCCCACGCGATTCTAAAAAAAAGGCTGTAACGATTTTCCTAAAAATTTGATAGTTACTGTATGTCGTTGGGAAAACTCTAGTTTGACCGTATTAAAAAAAAAGAAATGAGTTTAAATTTGGCTAGAGGAGAACATATTTCTCTTGAGCGGACTGTATGTATATCTTCGGGTATTTCCGCATTCCTTGAAGAGTTGAATCCTTGAATGTTCAGAACAATTGTTGGGCCACGTCTACTAAGTGTAGGTCTAAAGGCCTATCATTGGAATAGTCTAGTTGATCTAGACATTCACTTCACTAGGGTAATGGGCTGGGGTAAAACTATTTTAATACTTTATTAGTTGGATCGTTTCAATTCAACGTAGCAGCTACTAAAATGCCGAAAGTAGATTTGGGAACAGTGATTAATTAAAATGTAAAAAAAAAAATGATGATGACGACTGATACTAACGTTTGTTTCTTGGCGAGGCTCAAGTGACAACATCTCAAGTCATATCACCTCACATCGTGCTTTCTGTACAGCAAAGGTCAAAAGTCATCTTAAACATCATCTAGATCAATGTTATCTTGTGTTTTTAATTCCACTGACATTAATAGCCATGCTGATAAGCCTTTTATTGCTCCTTAGATAGTTTTTCATTAACTTGAGCTTTGAGAATGATCTCTCACATGATGCAATGAAAGTGGCCTGAGTTAGCAGACTTCAGATGGAGCTGGCAAGGCTTAAGAACACATCATTAATATATGAATTGGTGATTGTGATGGCTGGTTTGTTGATTGTGATGGCTGGCTTGTTGATGAAAAGTACTCGTGCACTAATGACATCATTAAACAAGCGATTTGCCTGTATTTCATCATCCAAACAAGAAAAAGTAACTCAGTTTTTCATCAGCATCTATAGACTTCAAGAGGTGTCTTGGTTCAAGTAGAAACTTAAAGGTGTCCACATGGTTTTCCAGTCCTTCATCTCCATATGAAGTCTGTCCAGCACTTTTGTCGCAACACGTTTGAATTGCAGTTCTATTGACAGTCCTACATCAGAGCTCAACTCCCCATCAAGTCTTTTCTTTCTTCTGGTTGTTTTGAACAGAACAGTCATTATCAAGCTCTGTTTCCCTCTGATTCTTTATAGCTCTTTGTTTCTCCCTCGGGGCTAACATTCCTAATGAGACAATTTCTTCTCTTGGCGTTCCTTTAACAGCTAACTAAGCGTTGCTTGTTATTAAATCAACTTCTTCTAATATGGGATCATATTTAGATAATGTAACATTTTTCTTAATAAAAACAGAACCCGAACTGGTCAACCATATTGGTAACGAAGTCCCTGACCACTTCTTTAGTTGAGCCCAAAAGTCGTTCATGTGGTTTCCTGTTAGTTGACTAGTAGTGACTAGTAGTGACCGGATGGACTGCAGAACATCATTTAATACTAGTTCCCATTTAGCTATGTCAAGTTCCTTAGAATGTAAAGCCAAAGTGATGGCTTTCCATAAAGTTCCATTTAGTCTCTCTACCTGTTCGTTTCCTTGGGACTATAAGGAGTCATTCTACTGGTCGCGATTCCCCTCTCGTGGAGGAAATGCTGCACCTCAGTAGACATAAATGAAGTTCGCCTGTCAGTGTGGACGTACACTGGAAATCCAAGTAGGGCGAATAGTTCATTGAGACATTTAACAACCGTAGAGGAAGACATATTGGAACATGCAAATGGGAATCTAGAAAGTTCATCTATAATGGTAAGAAGATATCTATTTCTTGAAACAGGAGAGGAGGTCCCGTTAACAATAGTTAACTTGCTTTAATGAGCTCTTTGGTCGGCTGTCAAAAAAAGGGGGGCTTCAGCTCAGCATAAGTTGGACATTGTTCTATCATAGTTCTGACATCCTTACAGGTGAATGGAAGAATTGTAGCCCTAACGAGTAACGCAAGGATAGCAGAGACTAGTATGTAGCAATTTAAGGTCATTGCTAGTGATTGTAGATTGATAGTTTCTGGTAAATTTATCAGCTACAGTGTTCTGCTTGCCTGGGCGATAGATGACATCATAGTGGGAACACGAGAGTTCTAGTTAGCATTTTTTTTTCATTTTTCCTTTGTTTGACCTGTTATACATGAAAGAGACAGATCGCTGATCCGTAACAAGTGTGAACACTTGACCAACTAAGAAATGTTTCCATTTTCTCAACGACTCAACAATGGCATATGCTTCTTTCTCAACGGAAGAATGTTTTCTTTCACTTTTTTGTTAATGAGCTAGAGAAGAAAGCAACGGGTTGAGGATAGCCGCAATGGCCACAATTTACATGTACACATAAGAACAACAACCTATACAGTAAATCATTTTCCCCTAAGCTATCTTCGTATAGAATTTTTTCCCATAGTAACCAATCTTAATGTAATCTTTTATCCACTTGTCTCCAGGTCTAGACTACAAATCTTATCTCGGTGGTATTGGTAATCTTTCAAGCATTCGCTATTACCTTAGAGGCATCAATCGAAATTATGTGGACACCTTTCTATACACTTATCATTTGAGGGAAGAAGAGAAAAAAGCAGATAATTTAGTCAAGTATGTAACAGTCCTAGCAGTCTCGTGTTTTGAAATGTTTCTAAAACACAAATACACCACATTCTCTCTCTCTAAATAGACACAGTCATAAAACTTACTTTCAATTGATAAAGTCACCACACTTTCTTTTAATTGATAAAGTCACCACACTTTCTTTTAATTGATTAAGTCACCAAAGCTAACTTTACAAATACATATACATTAACAAGGATTTTTTTCCTTACCATAATGTTGGTTGAGCTTACCATGCACTTGGGGACGGGACTTGCACTCTTGAAGGATGTATTAAACTGTTTCAGTATCATCAGGCAGTATTCACATCTGGTATCACAAACTTTCGTGATAGGACAATAGTAAGTTCTAACTATAGACTAGAGAGAGCTGGTCATAAAAGCAAAAGAAAGCCTGGACACTGCGCAAGCTATGGAAGACAACAGAGCTTTAAGTAATCTATAGGAGCATGAAAGACTACAGAGCTTTGAGTAATCTATAGGAGCATGAAAGACTACAGAGCTTTGAGTAATCTCTAGGAGCATGGAAGACCAGAGAGCTTTGAGTAATCTATAGGAGCATGGAAGACCAGAGAGCTTTGAGTAATCTATAGGAGCATGTAAGACTACAGAGCTTTGAGTAATCTATAGGGGCATGAGAGACCAGAGATCTTTGAGTAATCTATAGGAGCATGGAAAACCAGAGAGCTTTGAGTAATCTATAGGAGCATGGAAGACCAGAGAGTTTGAGTAATCTATAGGAGCATGGAAAACCAGAGAGCTTTAAGTAATCTATAGGAGCATGGAAGAGAGCTTTGAGTAATCTATAGAAGCATGGAAGACTTCAGAGCTTTGAGTAATCTATAGGAGCATGGAAGACCAGAGAGCTTTGAGTAATCTATAGGAGCATGGAAGACTACAGAGCTTTGAGTAATCTATAGAAGCATGGAAGACTACAGAGCTGTGAGTAATCTATAGGAGCATGGAAGACCAGAGAGCTTAGAGTAATCCTAGGAACCTGGAAGACCAGAGAGCTTTGAGTAATCTATAGGAGCATGGAAGACTACCGAGCTTTGAGTAATCTATTGGAGCATGGAAGACCAGAGATCTTTGAGTAATCTATAGGAGCATGGAAGACCAGAGAGCTTAGAGTAATCTATAGGAGCATGGAAGACAAGAGAGCTTTGAGTAATCTATAGGAGCATGGAAGACCAGAGAGCTTAGAGTAATCTATAGGAGCATGGAAGACAAGAGAGCTTTGAGTAATCTATAGGAGCATGGAAGACCAGAGAGCTTTGAGTAATCTATAGGAGCATGGAAGACCAGAGAGCTTAGAGTAATCCTAGGAACATGGAAGACCAGAGAGCTTTGAGTAATCTATAGGAGCATGGAAGACTACAGAGCTTTTAGTAATCTATTGGAGCATGGAAGACCAGAGATCTTTGAGTAATCTATAGGAGCATGGAAGACCAGAGAGCTTAGAGTAATCTATAGGAGCATGGAAGACAAGAGAGCTTTGAGTAATCTATAGGAGCATGGAAGACCAGAGAGCTTTGAGTAATCTATAGGAGCATGGAAGACCAGAGAGCTTAGAGTAATCTATAGGAGCATGGAAGAGAGCTTTGAGTAATGTATAGAAGCATGAAAGACTACAGAGCTTTGAGTAATCTATAGGAGCATGGAAGACTACAGAGCTTTGAGTAATCTATAGAAGCATGCAAGACTACAGAGCTTTGAGTAATCTATAGGAGCATGGAAGACCAGAGAGCTTTGAGTATTCTATAGGAGCATGGAAGACTACAGAGCTTTGAGTAATCTATAGAAGCATGGAAGACTACAGAGCTTTGAGTAATCTATAGGAGCATGGAAGACCAGAGAGCTTTGAGTAATCTATAGGAGCATGGAAGACCAGAGAGCTTAGAGTAATCCTAGGAACATGGAAGACCAGAGAGCTTTGAGTAATCTATAGGAGCATGGAAGACTACAGAGCTTTGAGTAATCTATTGGAGCTTGGAAGACCAGAGATCTTTGAGTAATCTATAGGAGCATGGAAGACCAGAGAGCTTAGAGTAATCTATAGGAGCATGGAAGAGAGCTTTGAGTAATCTATAGAAGCATGGAAGACTACAGAGCTTTGAGTAATCTATAGGAGCATGGAAGACTACAGAGCTTTGAGTAATCTATAGGAGCATGGAAGACTACAGAGCTTTGAGTAATCTATAAAAGCATTAAAGACTACAGAGCTTTGAGTAATCTATAGGAGCATGGAAGACTACAGAGCTTTGAGTAATCTATAGAAGCATGGAAGACTACAGAGCTTTGAGTAATCTATAGGAGCATGGAAGACCACAGATTTTGAGTAATATATAGGAGCATGGAAGACCAGAGAGCTTTGAGTAATCTATAGGAGCATGGAAGACCAGAGAGCTTTGAGTAATCTATAGGAGCATGGAAGACCAGAGAGCTTTGAGTAATCTATAGGAGCATGGAAGACTACAGAGCTTTGAGTAATCTATAGAAGCATGAAAGACTACAGAGCTTTGAGTAATCTATAGGAGCATGGAAGACCAGAGAGCTTAGAGTAATCTATAGGAGCATAGAAGAGAGCTTTGAGTAATCTATAGAAGCATTAAAGACTACAGAGCTTTGAGTAATCTATAGGAGCATGGAAGACTACAGAGCTTTGAGTAATCTATAGAAGCATGGAAGACTACAGAGCTTTGAGTAATCTATAGGAGCATGGAAGACCAGAGAGCTTTGAGTATTCTATAGGAGCATGGAAGACTACAGAGCTTTGAGTAATCTATAGAAGCATGGAAGACTACAGAGCTTTGAGTAATCTATAGAAGCATGGAAGACCAGAGAGCTTTGAGTAATCTATAGGAGCATGGAAGACCAGAGAACTTTGAGTAATCTATAGGGGCATGTAAGACTACAGAGCTTTGAGTAATCTATAGGAGCATGGAAGACTACAGAGCTTTGTGTAATCTATAGGAGACCACAACATCAAAACATTCCTCAGTGGACACTGATAAAAGGACTACAATGATTGTTTTCATTGAACGAGAAGCTCGACCCTGTCAGAGAGAATGTGTTTATTTCTCCAAATTAATTAAGTAAATAGATTTTGACTTGAATTTTTTTTTTATTCTTCCAAAATTAATTAATATTGAGCTATATTATTCATATAGCACGAATTATCTGAAATACCGATATTCCATTATTAACATGATAAACTTTAAGTTATGATTAACATGATAAACTTTAAGTTATTCCATGATTAACATGATAGACTCATGACTTGTTCTAGAACTAATGCTCACATTTGTCTGTCAGGTATTTGCTCCAGAAGTTAACAGGTAATGATGGGACTAACTTGACACAGGAAACATTGCTGAATTTAAAAACCTATGATGGCAGATACCTGTACACAGTTCCGTGAGTGATTGGACAAAGTCAATTAGAAATACTTTTTTTAAAACAATACCACTGTTCAACTCGAACTTGCTTACTTCTGTGTTGTGGGAAAAACCTGAACACGGAACTTGGAAACGGCTCTTACGATTTTTCTAAAAATTTAACAGTTGATGTGTGTAGTTGGGACAAGAATTATTAGCTCGTTGGCCAGACTTAAACAACACTCTAGTTTGACAGTTCAATGTATAAAAGGAAAGGGGGGGGGGCTCCGTTTCCATTTGGCTAGAGAGAAGTTCAAACTATTTCTGTTGAACACCTTCGTGAGTAGTCATTTAGTCTTTCAAGAGTTGAAATTAGGTTCAAGAACATTTTGCGCACCGTCGTCTATGTCTAGTAAGCCTCTATGTGTATGTGTATATATATTTCCCAGTAATCTTTTGTCTCGAAAACATGGCTTTCATATAATATAAAAGATATAAAAGCCTTTCATTAGAATATTATAAAGTATAGTAGATTTATACAGCCGTTTCAAGACCACATGGATGCATCCACGCTCAGAGCACTGACACCTGTTGGATTACATAATAGTGAGGCAGTGTGATGTCAGGGATGTGACGCACACTAGAGTAATGCCCAGTACCGGTTGTTACACGGATCGTTGTCTTGTCCGGACGAAGCTAAACATCACCATCAAGTTGGTAAAAAAGGTGGCCTGCCTAGAAGCTAGATGTCGAAAGGCTGGCTGACGTACGAGAGCGCTTCAGTGTACTACTCGAGGCTGATCTTTGAAAGCCCCAGGACGATGACCCAGTGAGTAACTGGAGCCAGCTAAAAGCGATACTTCAGGACGTGACGGCCAAAGTCGTGGAATACTGCAGTAAACCCAACAGCGACTGGTTTGATGAGAACAATACCTCAATTCAAGAACTGTTAAAGAATAAGCACAAATACTATCGCTCTGTTCTTGCAAACCCTAATGACAACGCAGCCAGAACTCTCTATATAGCTTCTTGCCACACTCTGCAGTCAAAGGTCAGGGAACTAAAAAAAATGGTGGCTTGAGCTGTCCTTAAACATGCAGAGACATGCTGACACTGGTGACACACGCTCTTTCTATGAGTCGCTTCGATGTGCCTATGGCCCAACTTACCAGACTACAGCACCGCTTAGATCATCCAATGGTTCTACCCTATTAACTAGCAAGGCGGACATACTAAAACGCTGGACAGAACACTACAGTATGCTGTTTGGAGATAAAAGGCACGTATCGGAGGAATCGCTGGCAAATGTCCCTCAAAAAATTATGAGAGAGGAGCTTGACGACCCACCGACATTTGAGGAAATTGAGACAGAAATATCTAAACTAAAAAAAACACAAGGCACCTGGCTTTGATGGACTTCCCGCTGAAATATTTAAAATGGGTGGTGTCGCCCTAACTGAGAGGCTAACAGATTTGTTCGCTCTATGCTGGGAGAAGTGCGGGGTCCCACCTGAACTTCGAGACTCCATAATCATATCCCTATACAAAAAGGGTGACAAGTCTAACTGCTCCAACTATCGAGGCATTACACTTCTGTCAGTAGCAGGAAAGATCTTTGCTCGAGTGTCCTCGACCATCTAACCCACTCTTTAGTGGACAAGGTCTTATCTGAAAGCCAATGTGGTTTCAGAGCCAGTTGAGGTACATCTGACATGATATTTGTTCTGCCACAATTACAAGAAAAATACAGAGAGCAGAACCTAAACCTATACGCTGCCTTTGTGGACCTCACCAAGTCTTTCGACACGGTCAGTCGCGATGGTTTGTAGAGGATTTTGGCCAGGCTGGGATGCCCACCTACGTTCTTATCCATTCTCAAGTAGTTTCATGTGGGACAAAGAGGCCAGATCAGACACAATGGTGCCCTTTCTGATCACTTTCCAATAGAAAATGACGTGAAGCAGGGCTGTGTACTTGCTCCTACTATATTCGCTATCTTCTTTGGCGTAAGGCTGGGTCAAATGAGGCAGCGATTTCACGAGAATATCTACATCCGGTTTCGTTGAGACGGCAATGTATTCAATCTTCGACGTCTACTATCCCATACAAAAACAAAGGAGATAGTCATAACGGAGCTTCTCTATGCCGATGATTGCGCCCTGCTAGCTCACAATGAACATGACCTCCAGAACGCGGTAAACGAATTTGCATACGCTGCCGCCTCTTTCGGTCTATCTATAAACCTCGGGAAAACAGAAGTCTTGTTCCAGAAGTCACCCAATAAAACATACTCAGCCCCAAGGATCACCGTAAACGGACAGCGCCTTAGCGTGGTAGACCACTTCACACATCTAGGTAGTATAGTGTCAAATGACGCCTCACTTTCAAGGGAAGTTGATAACCGTCTAGCCATGGCCAGTAGCGCTTTTGGACGCCTTCAGGCGAGAGTTTGGCGGAACAAATCGCTCCGCCTGCCTACAAAAATCAATGTCTACCAGGCGATGGTTCTCTTAACCCTTCTGTATGGCTGTGAGACATGGACATTATACAGAAAACCACAAAGATTTCTTCAGCGCTTCCACCAAAGATGCTTGAGCTCCATCATGGGCATACGGTGGCAAGACCGCACTACAAACAGTTATGTCCTTGCGAACGCCGATATGGACAGTATAGAGTGACTTCTTATGGTCCGATAGTTACGCTGGGTAGGGCACATATCCCTTATGGGAGACGAACGTATGCCAAAAGCAGTCTTTTTTGGTGAGCTAAAAGCTTTTCTTGGCTGACATAGAAGAGAGCACCTGGTTGTATGCGGCCTCAGAACGAGACAGCTGGAGGTCACTCACGAAGGCCGCGGGATACACATTTGAGACCAAAAGAAAATCAGCTGCCGATTACAAACGCAGACGGCGAAAAGAAAATCTAAATCGACAATAGGTGGACAATTGTTATGCTTTCCTTGGATGTGGCAAAATATGTAGGTCACAGCTGAAGCTGTGCAGCCAATGGAAATACTGCACTCCTCACTAATCTTCGGAATCGAAGACAAGCCTTATTAGATTTATACATTCTCTTAACCAAGATATTTTATCGGGGAAAAAGGGGGGGGGTAAAAATACTCCATTTTCTAAAAATCAAACATTGATTAGTAGTTCAGAGCAAACAAATAATCGCTATAAAAAAATTGTATAAAGAAGGTAGTACCTTTGTTGTTGTTGTTTTAAAAGAGTATCTTTATGTTTTTTTAAAGAGTATCTTTATGTTTTTTTAAAAGAGTATCTTTGTTTTTTTTAAAAGAGTATCTTTATGTTTTTTTTATTGCATGTTTGGAGAAATTGAAAGAAACATACAAGTTTGTTTTTTTTTGTGTACATTTTCCTATGAAGCTGCTGACTGTAGTTTAGAGAATACTTTGGCTCAACATGAAATATAAATCTGGTTATACTTTGGCTCAACATGAAACATAAATCTGGTTATACTTTGGCTCAACATGAAATATAAATCTGGTTATACTTTGGCTCAACATGAAATATAAATCTGGTTACACTTTGGCTCAACATGAAACACAAATCTGGTTATACTTTGGCTCAACATGAAACATAAATCTGGTTATACTTTGGCTCAACATGAAACACAAATCTGGTTATACTTTGGCTCAACATGAAACATAAATCTGGTTATACTTTGGCTCAACATGAAATATAAATCTGGTTATACTTTGGCTCAAAATGAAATATAAATCTGGTTACACTTTGGCTCAACATGAAACACAAATCTGGTTATACTTTGGCTCAACATGAAACATAAATCTGGTTATACTTTGGCTCAACATGAAACACAAATCTGGTTATACTTTGGCTCAACATGAAACACAAATCTGGTTATACTTTGGCTCAACATGAAACATAAATCTGGTTATACTTTGGCTCAACATGAAACATAAATCTGGTTATACTTTGGCTCAACATGAAACATAAATCTGGTTATACTTTGGCTCGACATGAAACACAAATCTGGTTATACTTTGGCTCAACATGAAACATAAATCTGGTTATACTTTGGCTCAACATGAAATATAAATCTGGTTATACTTTGGCTCAACATGAAATATAAATCTGGTTATACTTTGGCTGGACATGAAACATAAATCTGGTTATACTTTGGCTCAACATAAAACATAAATCTGGTTATACTTTGGCTCAACATGAAACACAAATCTGGTTATACTTTGGCTCAACATGAAATATAAATCTGGTTATACTTTGGCTCAACATGAAATATAAATCTGGTTATACTTTGGCTCAACATGAAACACAAATCTGGTTATACTTTGGCTCAACATGAAACACAAATCTGGTTATACTTTGGCTCAACATGAAACACAAATCTGGTTATACTTTGGCTCAACATGAAACACAAATCTGGCTATACTTTGGCTCAGCATGAAACATAAATCTGGTTATACTTTGGCTCAACATGAAACACAAATCTGGTTATACTTTTGCTCAACATGAAACATAAATCTGGTTATACTTTGGCTCAACATAAAACACAAATCTGGTTATACTTTGGCTCAACATGAAACATAAATCTGGTTATACTTTGGCTCAACATGAAACACAAATCTGGTTATACTTTGGCTAAACATGAAACATAAATCTGGTTATACTTTGGCTCAACATGAAATATAAATCTGGTTATACTTTGGCTCAACATGAAATATAAATCTGGTTACACTTTGGCTCAACATGAAACACAAATCTGGTTATACTTTGGCTCAACATGAAACATAAATCTGGTTATACTTTGGCTCAACATGAAACACAAATCTGGTTATACTTTGGCTCAACATGAAACACAAATCTGGTTATACTTTGGCTCAACATGAAACATAAATCTGGTTATACTTTGGCTCAACATGAAACATAAATCTGGTTATACTTTGGCTCAACATGAAACATAAATCTGGTTATACTTTGGCTCGACATGAAACACAAATCTGGTTATACTTTGGCTCAACATGAAACATAAATCTGGTTATACTTTGGCTCAACATGAAATATAAATCTGGTTATACTTTGGCTCAACATGAAATATAAATCTGGTTATACTTTGGCTGGACATGAAACATAAATCTGGTTATACTTTGGCTCAACATAAAACATAAATCTGGTTATACTTTGGCTCAACATGAAATATAAATCTGGTTATACTTTGGCTCAACATGAAATATAAATCTGGTTACACTTTGGCTCAACATGAAACACAAATCTGGTTATACTTTGGCTCAACATGAAACATAAATCTGGTTATACTTTGGCTCAACATGAAACACAAATCTGGTTATACTTTGGCTCAACATGAAACACAAATCTGGTTATACTTTGGCTCAACATGAAACATAAATCTGGTTATACTTTGGCTCAACATGAAACATAAATCTGGTTATACTTTGGCTCAACATGAAACATAAATCTGGTTATACTTTGGCTCGACATGAAACACAAATCTGGTTATACTTTGGCTCAACATGAAACATAAATCTGGTTATACTTTGGCTCAACATGAAATATAAATCTGGTTATACTTTGGCTCAACATGAAATATAAATCTGGTTATACTTTGGCTGGACATGAAACATAAATCTGGTTATACTTTGGCTCAACATGAAACATAAATCTGGTTATACTTTGGCTCAACATGAAACATAAATCTGGTTAAGCGCATGTATAAATAAACTTACTCATAGGACATACAATTGAAATGATTGGCGTTGAGATCCAGACCAAACTGACAAGACATGCGCACTATGTAATTAGTTTCACTTTGGAATGAATGAATACGTGTAGTGTTACCTCATGACCTGTTCAAGTTTGTGTGGAACTCCTGGTAAAATTAAATTTTAATTTGACAAAGATTATAATTTGAAAACTTTTCGCTGTCTGGTAATGAGAAATTCTTTACCAAAGATTGACATCAATTTTCAAATTTCTAGGAAAATCTTTAGAGCGGTTTCGACATCCAGAGATTCGCGGAGGTCACTAACAAAATGTAGTTCCTATTTTCAACTATTGTTTCATAAGTTAAGTGATACTGTTGAAATCAACATATGTCTATGGTTGAACTACTTTGAAACTAAAGAGAAACTGAAACGTAACAATATTGTTTTTTGTACCTCACAAAACATGAATTAATTAGATTTCACCAGTTAGTCAAATAGGCCTA